>NC_085039.1:3152528-3783034 GCF_963692335.1 Osmerus eperlanus | reverse complement strand
CAAGATTTGACAAAAATTGGAGGAGAAGCGAAAAAACGTTTTTCCTTAAAATTCAAAATGGCGGAAAATCTATATAACCGGAAATTGACGTCATAGGGTGTGTTGAACTCGTCTTGATCCAGGGAATCCAACGGTACCTCATTTTTGAAAATCGGTCATACGGTTCAAAAGTTACGTGTGTAAACACAAGTCCAACTTTGACCCGTTGGTGGCGCTAGAGTGC
Source organism: Osmerus eperlanus (assembly GCF_963692335.1). Taxonomy (NCBI): domain Eukaryota; kingdom Metazoa; phylum Chordata; class Actinopteri; order Osmeriformes; family Osmeridae; genus Osmerus; species Osmerus eperlanus. Next base: position 3,782,811 of record NC_085039.1, on the reverse strand, counting down.
TCGAATGGGAGACATGAAACTTGGTGAGAATAAAGAGGGGCCTGTCCTTAATGAGTGTGCCAAATTTCACAAAAAGTGACCATACGGTTCTAGGGGCTGCCATAGACTCCAATGGGAGAGGAAGATGATTAATAATAATAAGAAGAAAAGGTAGAAACACTTAAGTGGCTTCGCCGCTTCACGGCTTGGCCACCAATAAGAAAAGGTAGAAACACTTAAGTGGCCACCAAATATAGCTGCAAGCAGCACATTTACATTTACATTTAGTCATTTAGCAGACGCTCTTATCCAGAGTGACTTACAGTAAGTACAGGGACATTCCCCCGAGACAAGTAGGGTGAAGTGCCTTGCCCAAGGACACAACGTCATTTGGCACGGCCGGGAATCGAACTGGCAACCTTCTGATTACTAGCCCGCTTCCCTAACCGCTCAGCCACCTGACTGCATGACACTCCTCAATGGTGGATTCCTCCTAACATTGCGAACCATTGAAAAATGTATATTCTTCACAAATTATCACTGTGAAAAATCCATGCTGTGGACTTACCAATGGGATACCAAATCTGAAATGCAATACCATCAAGATCCACAAGGGCTTTATTTCAAGCCAAGGAGTGAAGGGAGGGGGCTAGGTGAGCCTACCCATTCCAGAAAGCCTTGTATCTTTGTGTATCAGGGCGTGGCCTGTAGCGTCACCTATGGGTGATATTGGGCCATTTTTGGTGTGGTAGTTACTCTTGGCCTATACTATCAATGTTTCAGGATTTTGAGAACTTTTTACCATTGCATACAAAATCGGAAATGCAATACCATCAAGATCCACATGGGCCTTTGCTAAGGACCAAGCAATGAGTGGGGGCTTGGTCAGCCCACACTCTCCTGAAATGTTGTGTGTGTGTCTCGCCAAGCTTGCGCGTGTGTCAAGGGAAAGGCTGAGTGTGTGAAAATGTGGAGCGCGCGCTGAGGAGCAGGGGAGACATTTCATTGGAAATTTCCCTAGCAATTATCCAAGCTTTCATGTTTCAAATATTCGAGTCTTCATATGAACTTTTGATTTAATCAGAGTGTCAGTTTTTGACCGGCGAATGTGTAAAGCATTATTTTAGCGTTAGCAATAAATTTGATTTGCTTTATATCAATCATTTTTGGAGATATGAAGATGCCAACTTCCTGTTTGGTTGCTTTGTTGCCAAATTTGATTGGCTGTACCAGACAAACAGTTGTGAAAATAAAAAATATGTTGAATACATGAGTGAGGGTTACTCTGACGATGATGTGGGCCAATTCTGGAGAAGTTTGGACCAGAATTGAATGAGGAGTAGCAAAAAAACCTGTTTTCTTAATCTTTATTATACAGAAAAATCCAATATGGCGGCCGTTATAGGTTCTTGAGGCTTTTTTGTTCCTCATGAGAAATAAGGCATATCTTATGAATTTCAGAATTTTTAGACAAATGGGATGCAACTGGCATCACTTTGAAAATGGGCAAATTGGGGCGTGGCTGTAGAGGTTTACAAGGCTACCTCTGCCTAGACTGACATGCACCAACTCAGAGCATTGAGTTTCATATCCTCCTTATTGCACTCACTCTTATTCCCATAGCTATTGTGGTCTCAAACAAGCATAACTACATGTGGTCTACACATCAAACCACATTTTTTGTCAATTGGAGTCATGGTTCATACGAAGATATTTGTAAATTTTCAAAATGTTCACCGTACATGGTGGACTGTATGGGTCACCACTGTATAGTTTCCCATGATAAATAAGGCATGTATAGGTTCAGGCATTTTAGAATGATGGGGTGGAAATGCCATCACTTTGAAAATGAACAATTGGGGCGTGGCCGTAGCACCTCCTATGGGTAATGGTGGGCCATTTGTGGTGTGGTAGTTACTCATTGCCTAAACTATCAATGTTTCAGGATTTTGAGAACTTTTTCTAAAATGCATTACCATCAAGATCCACAAGGGCCTTCACTTCATGCCAAGGAATGAGTGGGGGCTTGGTCAGCCCACAATTGCCGGAAATGTTGTGTATGCGTATCGCCAAGTTTGCGAGTGTGTCAAGGGAAAGGCTGAGTGTGTGAGAATGTGGAGCGCGCGCGCTGAGGAGCAGAGGGAGACATTACATTGGAAATTTCCTTAGCAATTAGCCAAGCATGCATGTTTCAAATATTCACCAAAAATCGACTTTTCATGTTACAGTCAACTTTTCCTCAGATGCGTGTACTAAACATTCTCAAGAGTCTTCATATGAACTTGTGATTGAATCAAAGTATCAGTTTTTGACCGGCGGATGTGTAAAGCATTATTTTAGCATTAGCGATAAATTCGATTTGCTTTATATCAACCATTTTTGGAGATATAAAGTAGCCTTTGCACATGGTAACATGTTGTAGTGTATTCCTTGTGACATACCAAGTTTGGTGTTGATATCTCAAAGATTTGCTGAGATTTGACCCAACTTCCTGTTTGGCTGCTTTGTTGACGATTTTGATTGGCTGTACCGGACAAACGGTTTAGAAAGTCAAAATGCCATGGGAAAACTTTTGTGAGGCTTGGTCTGAAGATCATCTCTGGTAATTTTGAAGAAGATATGACAAAAATTGTAGGAGGAGTAGAAAAAAAACGTTTTTCAATTAATTCAAAATGGCGGCCACATCAATTCGGCTTTTATCACAAGTTATCATGAGTCACACACGGGATGTCTCAAGATATCATGAGACAAAGGAATCACTTAATAAAGGCAAACAAATCAATAGTTATTGGCCAAAACAAATTTTTGCTTCCTGCGGCCACGCCCAGTGATCACATGACACCAAATTGTGTAGACATCCTCAGAAGAGGGTTCCGAGTTACCAAGTTTGGTGTTGATATCTCAAAGATTTGCTGAGATATGACTTCACTTCCTGTTTGGCAGCTTTTCTGCTGAATTTGATTGGCTGTACCAAACAAACGGTTGTAAGGATCAACATTCTTTTCGATAACTTTTGTGAGGCTTGGTCTGAAGATTATCTTTGGTAATTTTAAAGAAGATTTGACAAAAATTGTAGGAGGAGTAGGCTTTCAAAGGTTTTTGATAAAACCGGAAATTGCGTAAAATCTATATAACCGGAAATTGACGCCATAGGGTGTGTTGAACTCGTCTTGATCCAGGGAATCCAATGGTACCTCATTTTTTCGGCCATACGGTTAAAAAGTTGCGTGTGTAAACACAAGTCCGACTTTTACCCGTTGGTGGCGCTACAGTGGTCTAATGGGAGACATGAAACTTGGTGTGAATAAAGAAGGGACTGTCCTTAATGAGTGTGCCAATTTTCACAAAAAGTTACCATATGGTTCTAGGGGCTGCCATTGACTCCAATGGTACAAGAACAAGAACTAGAGAGGGTACAATTTCTGGGGAAATTGTAGGGTGTGCTTGCTTGCATCGGTTGCACAGGGGTCCGTTCTTGAATGACATTTTTACAACTGATATTTCTGTGTATTTTATATAAAAATGCATACTTATTATTTATAAATATTACATAGATTTAAAAGTGTAGCCTGTCGAACTGAGACCGACACAGGACACAATTACTTTTCCCGGGTTCGTTTATTAACTGTTACGCAGAAAGCACACCCCAAGAAATGATTTAAAACAAAATAATACAAAACAATACGGCAGTGGACTTAGGAACACTGACAAAGAAAACAAAACAATATAAATATACAGTCACGGAAACACTGGCGTTAGCCGCCACATACGAATCCATAGATAGATCTATCCAAAAATATATAATAAACACAAAACATCATCCAGTAAAAGATGAACAGGTATAATTCAAACCTTTTAACATACATGTTTTAAACAGTATTATAACATTTACCTAGATGTTTACACGGTTTACTCCGGCAGTTTCCAAAGGTGCTGCTTTCATGTTCGGACGAAAAAGAAAAGAAAGAACGACCAAGATGCACCGCGTCAACACCTGGTTCGCGACACCGCCACCCAGTGGCCGAAACAAACAACACAAAATGTACCCCTCAGGTCCACAACAAAATATATATATATACATTTTAGTAAATTTTAAGTCCATTTACATACACATGCATTCACCCAGAAACTAAAATGACGGGGGTGCTACAACTTATTCACCACCCAGCTACAAAAGCATTTTTTTTTTGCTGCTCATTTACAACTGAAAATACGAGTGAAGTGTAGAATGAAATAGATGCCTCATCGTTGAATCAAAACGAATAAATTTGGCAGACCGGTGTAAAAATGGACCTAATCTCTATGACTTAAACGTCATTTTAAGTTTTTCCCTTCTAGTTATATTTTCAGGCATTTAGCCTACTCATTGCATTCATTCATTAATAAAGAACCCCCTTTGAAGATTATTCTACGACGTTACCCGGCAGTAGAAGATGGAATCGCGATTCAAACAGTACCATCTGCTAACTGAAAATATGCCCCCCAAAACGTAAATAAGCTTGACATTTATTTAGTGGAAAATCGCTCATTCATAAAAAGCTCACTGGTAGCGATCATTGTCAGTAACAACGCAAAATGCGATATACCCCTGTGTGGAGAAGCTGCCCCGGTAAATTGTACTACTACGGTACAGTACTAGACTACTGCTGTGTTCGTCTTGGTAGCGATTGCGTTGGTTGAATTGGATTTAACGTTCCGTTGTACGGTTTAGGCTGAAATAAATTATTTTCATGAACAGATTGACAACGTTTAGGCTGTGGCAATGAAGTTCAGGTTAGTAGTTAGATAGACTTTTGATTTAAGTAAGGGGAGTGCCGAACATGTTCTGTTGCCGTTTGACTTCCTAAACAGCTGTGTAGATGTTTTTGTAGTGTCTCGCGTAGGCTACAGCGTTGCAGTGAGCTACAGTACACTGGTTTGAAACCACAGGTAATGGTAATTTCACCAACAAATCGTTTACTAATGTCAGAATAAATCCTACAACGAAAATGTATATGTGAGGAATGTTTATTTTAACGATTGAAAACAGATAACGCTACATCATAGACCACTGTAGTATGTGTTGCCCGGGCAACACAGGCTAATGTCATGATGCTAATACTTCAGTCAAATAGTAGACTACTGTTTCCGAAAGTAGATGTACTTCCTTAATAATATCAGCTTATATTGTACATTACACATCACAATTGTGTGTCATATCACAAAGTAAAATGAGTAAATAGTTATCACCCTGGCCTCTTTGCTTGTGGCGTTTCTGCAGCTGCCTTGCAGTAAAGCTATAGTTAGCCTAGCTATCCCCCAAGTTAACAGATGCGAAACGAATGTTCTGCCAAAGGTAGTCACGCGTGTTTTCGTAACGTTAGTGACGTAGTGACGTTAGTAACGTCAGTGACTGTGGCTAGCAAATTAGCCACCGTTAGCTTCACTTTTCGCCACAAAAACTTAACTTGAGCCTAAACCATGCAACGGAACGTAAATCCCAATAGAAGCAACTCAATCGCTACCAAGACTAAACTTTTGACACCTAGGTTGTCTATGTAGGCCAAATATTGACTGAGTTTTAGGGGGGCAAAAAGAATAATAATAATAATATATACAGTTAGGTCCATAAATATTTGGACATTGATACAATTTTCATCATTTTGGCTCTGTATACCACCACAATGGATTTGAAATGAAACAATCAAAATGTGCTTTAAGTGCAGACTTTCAGCTTTAATTTCAGGGCATTTACATCCAAATCAGGTGAACGGTGTAGGAATTACAACACATTTTTTATGTGCCCCCCCCCTTTTTAAGGGACCAAAAATAATTGGACAAACTAACAAAATCATAAATCTAATTGTCACTTTTAATACTTGGTTGCAAATCCTTTACAGTCAATGACAGCCTGAAGTCTGGAACCCATAGACATCACCAGACGCTGGGTTTCGTCCCTGGTGATGCTCTGCCAGGCCTCTACTGCAACTGTCTTCAGTTCCTGCTTGTTCTTGGGGCATTTTCCCTTCAGTATTGTCTTTAGCAAGTGAAATGCATGCTCAATTGGATTTAGGTCAGGTGATTGACTTGGCCATTGCAGAACATTCCACTTCTTTGCCTTAAAAAACTCTTTGGTTGCTTTCGCAGTATGCTTCGGGTCATTGTCCATCTGCACTGTGAAGCGCCGTCCTATGAGTTCTGAAGCATTTGGCTGAATCTGAGCAGATAATTTTGCCAGAAACACTTCAGAATTCATCCTACTGCTTTTGTCAGCAGTCACATCATCGATAAATACAAGGGAACCAGTTCCATTGGCAGCCATACATGCCCACGCCATAACACTACCTCCACCATGCTTCACTGATGAGGTGGTATGCTTTGGATCATGAGCAGTTCCTTCCCTTCTCCATACTCTTCTCTTCCCATCATTCTGGTACAAGTTGATCTTGGTCTCATCTGTCCATAGGATGTTGTTCCAGAACTGTACAGGCTCTTTTAGATGTTTTTTGGCAAACTAATCTGGTCTTCCTGTTTATGAGACTCACCAATGGTTTACATCTTGTGGTGAACCCTCTGTATTTACTCTGGTGAAGTCTTCTCTTAATTTTTGACTTTGACACAGATACGCCTACCTCCTGGAGAGTGTTCTTGATCTGGCCAACTGTTGTGAAGGGGTTTTTCTTCACCAGGGAAAGAATTCTTCTGTCATCCACCACAGTTGTTTTCCGTGGTCTTCCGGGTCTTTTGGTGTTGCTGAGCTCACCAGTGCGTTCTTTCTTTTTAAGAATGTACCAAACAGTTGATTTGGCCACACCTAATGTTTTTGCTATCTCTCTGATAGGCTGAAAAATCAAAACAAACCTAACGATGGCTTGCTTCACTGATGGTGACAGCTCTTTGGACTTCATATTGAGAGTTGACAGCAACAGATTCCAAACACAAATACCATACTTGAAATGAACTCTAGACCTTTTATCTGCTCCTTGTCAATGAAATAACGAACTCCCATGAGGGAATAACATACACCTTGCCATGGAACAGCTGAGCAGCCAATTGTCCAATTACTTTTGGTCCCTTAAAAAGGGGGGGGGGGCACATATCAAATGTGTTGTAATTCCTACACCGTTCACCTGATTTGGATGTTAATACCCTGCAATTAAAGCTGAAAGACTGCACTTAAAGCACATCTTTATTGTTTCATTTCAAATCCATTGTGGTGGTATACAGAGCCAAAATGATGAAAAATGTGTCAATGTCCAAATATTTATGGACCTAACTGTATGCGAGAGAACAAAGGTTGTGCCCTTGCCGAAGGCAAAGCACACCCAATTACACATGTAAACGGAGTAATCGTATTATTGGCATAAACCGACAATTGCTAGTAATCGGGTTTCTCATGGTCAAGTAAACGCACTCAGTGGCGTAAATAATGCGGAATAAAACAGTTCCATTAGCAATAGTAGTAAAAGAGATATTAGCAGCACTTTGCAGAGTCACCTCTTGTAAATTGTATTTGGTTGAAATACTATCAAACTCTGTCTTGTGTCTCCACTAATCAGCTAATACCAATCACCTATGTGAGAGACTGAGTGGTGCGTGTCTGTCGTTGCCACGGTGATGGTGCAGCTAAGATTGCTAACGCGCTGAGGGTAGAGAATAACAGAAATGTAGCTAGAATCCACACCTCAAACAAGTTAACTTAGAGGCAAAACTATACGTCCAATCCAAAAAAATAAGGATATTTTCCGAGACCCAAGACTCTGCCGAAACCAGAGATGTCCTTTATATTTCTGTGCGGTCAGAAATACGACTCTACCGGCAGTTTCAAAATCTTGTTCTTTTTGCTTTCTCTGACGATTTTGTCACCAGATTTGCATTGGTCTCTATGGGACGAGAGTTGGACTTTGTCTCGCTTTCGTGGGGCTCTGAACAAATGTGTACCTCTGTTGGATTCAACAGACAACTGTCTACGACCAGCACAAAATTTGCTATCTATTGATCCAAAAACGAAGCATGAAGAGCGAAAATTGTGGCAATGCTGGCAAACTAGAAATATTTTTTCAACGACATCCGAAGCTCAGGCCTCCACTCTAAAGGCCGATTTAAGGCCGAATTATACTTCTCCGACTCCGTTATGGACAGACGGACGCAGTCGGACGGTTTGGTTGAATTTATAGTACTCCGAAGGCTGTGGGTGCTGAAAACAATTCACCGCCAGAAGAGTAGGTGGCGCAACGTTTTTTTGTAAGTCGTCGTCGAGTGTTTATTTACCTAGGTTATCGAGAAGTCGGAGCAAATGTACAAATTAGCCGTTTCATCAATAAAATAGGCACATTTTCAGAAACTACACTGCCCATTTCTCGTCACATTTCAATTCAGATGCTGATTTACATGTACTGTTAAGCTGAAATATGAATTGTAAAATGTAGTGGAAATTTGGAATACAGTTATAATGTGTGTGTTTTATATATGAGGAATGTGTTTTAAGGGAAATCTAAAGTTGGTTAAGAAGCTTGATACAGTGAAAGTTGATTCAACTCATTTGGTAGAGATGCCACCTGTAGTTTTATAACACCTAACTAGGAGACGTGAAGTCTAGGGACGGGAAGTCTGGGTGACCTGGGAGAGTTCTTGTCACCTGGGGAGGAAGAGACAGCTGGGAACTGATCAAGCTGCTCTGGCCCTTCCTGTTGCATGGGTGGTGTTAATTAAATACTTGTTTCAAGATGCCCACACAAAGGACAGTTGACCATTTGACTGATCAACTTCTGTGGCTTTAGTATCTACTGGTTTGGGGAGAGATGCCACATCAAAGAACTGTGGGACACTTGGTATGGAGTCAAACTGTCACTGAGCAGTGCTGACCAATCACAGAGACCGCCATATTGATGGATTGACCATCAGAAGAACCATTTGTTCTAAGTTTATATGAGGCAGGGTTTAGGGTTGTTCTTGATCACTCTTGCGAACGATCTGTGGCTAGCACCTCCTTCGTTATGACTGATCACAAAGTACTTTGTTAATTCTTAATTTGTACAAGCAAAATAAATTTATTGAAACCGCCATCTCTTGACTATTCAAATCTACACAGTGCCACTAGAATTTTTCCACAACAAAAAACGTACAGCAATGTCAATGTCAAAAAAGTAATGAAACATAATCAGTGATATTGAAAAAAGTTGAATAGATATCAAAAAGCTGAATTTTAAAAATAGTTTAGGGTTTTGTCAACATTTTAAAGTTTAAATGGTGGCTCTAGCTGAAAGATTGAGGAAGAAGATGGATTTGGAAGTTGAAGAAGTTTAAAGAAGTTTGAGAGGATTTGAAAGAAAACTCCATTGGAAACCCATGTTAAAAATATTATGAATATTGATTTATAATTATTCAAGCATAAGAGGTACAAAGCTGAAAAGTCATAGCACCCATGGCCTGAAACTGCTGAATTCTTTGATAGCTGAACGGTTTTAATAGCTGAAGATTTGAAGGCGCTGAAAGGTGCCACGGAAGAAATAGAAGAAAAATAATAAGTTGATTAAAGATTCAAAGAACAATACTTGGAATGCAATAAAGATTAATAACAATAAAGATTCAAAGAACAATACTTGGAATGCTGAAGCAGCATTCCAACAATAAAGATTCAAAGAACAATACTTGGAATGCTGAAGCAGCATTCCAACAACTAGAGAGTGTACAATTTCTGGGGAAATTGTAGGGTGTGCTTGCTTGCGTCCGTTGCAGGTGGGTCCGTTTTCCCTTCTAGTGATATTTTCTAGCATTTAGCCTACTCATATTGCATAATTCATTAAGAACACCCTTTGAAACAAGCGAACCCCCTTTGAAACAAGCGAACCCCCTTTGAAACAAGCTACTGTAACAACTTTGTCACTGGCAGTATTTCAGATGGAATTATGGCAGGCCGTTTTAACATTTATTTCTATAAACGTACTAGTCACTATTTTAAAGTTACTAGTACTTATTCTTTAGTTACTAGTAACTAATCCAATAGTTACTAGTATCTATTCCTGTTTTACTAGTAACTTTCATTAGATACTAGTAACTATTCTTTAGTTACTAGTAACTAATCCAATAGTTACTAGTATCTATTCCCGTTTTACTAGTAACTTTCATTAGATAGTAGTAACTATTCTTTAGTTACTAGTAACTAATCCAATAGTTACTAGTATCTATTCCCGTTTTACTAGTAACATTTTAAATTGTACTATCAAGTAGTCATTTTTACTCGTCATAAGCAATGACGAGTAGAAACGCATTTGTTACTAGTAAGAATAATAATGTTACTAGTAACAATTGTAATAGTTACTAGTAACTAAAGAATAGTTACTAGTATCTAATGAAAAGTTACTAGTAAAACGGGAATAGATACTAGTAACTATTGGATTAGTTACTAGTAACTAAAGAATAGGTACTAGTATTTAATGAATGTTACTAGTAAAACAGGAATAGGTACTAGTAACTATTGGATTAGTTACTAGTAAAACTGGAATAGATACTAGTAACTAATCCAGTAGTTACTAGTAAGAATCTGTTTCGAGATATCTTAAGTTTGGAGATATCTTCATTCAAATGTTCTAATGAATAAACATGAGGCAGACAACTACATTCTTTCCTTGTCCGGCCCACTCGCGATGGAAGCTGTTTTTTTCTCATCGCGGTCAGAATTATATAGCCTGCAGGCGACAAGCCTCAAAATTAAACAATGTTCGCGGGAGGCTGAACGCGTTCTTCACACGCTGCGTGCTATATTCTTTTTACGTTTTTGATAAATGAAAAATGCCAGAGCTTGAGTTAGCTTCGACATGATAATACCTTGTATTAAGCATTGATGTCTTAAGGGCTGTACAGTAGTTCATCCACTCTTACATTGGGGGGAACACTATCGATACCCTTTGTTCACCAGTTATTATAGTTCATGACATATCTGACGATCATTTGTTAGATGCCTTCTGTATTTTACACTAAGACATTAAATTATCTCATAAACGGGCTGCATGTCTGACGCGTGATCTGTCGGTGCGGAGGAGACACCAGAGAAAGAAGACAATATATCTTAATGATTATTTGTATTTTCCCATGGGACCAGTGTGGTATCATCCCTGTATAATTATTATATCTCATATGTATTTTGTCCAAGAATAACTGGTGGAAGTTGTGGTTCAATGGCTAAATGTACGAGCCAAAAGAATCAGCACTACAACAAGCTGGATGATTATCAATGACATTTGAGTACATTTCAAATTAATAGCTATTTCTTGATGATGCTATATATGAAGGCTAAGAGAATTCATCATGAATTGTGTTGCCGATGATGAACTCAGCAGAACAGACCACACTACTTAAGGCCTTGCGGTCCCTGTCTGTGCAGCTCCCATACCACACTGTGATGCAACCAGTCAGTATGCTCTCTATAGTGCATCTGTAGAAGTTAGTGAGGATGACTGAGTCCATGCTGAACTTCTTCAGTCTCTTCAGGAAGAATAGGCGTTTACAGGCCGCTTTGACCACCTTGTCCGTGTGAACAGACCAGGTGAGATCATTGCTGATTGTAAGGATGAGATCTCTGTCTCCAGGCAAGCCGGAAAGAGGCACGACAATTAGAAAAGGGTTGACTCGGTTTTATTAGTAACGACGTCGGATCATGCCATCAGTCCATGACAGAGGGATAGCATGAGTGAGAAACAAGTCTCTCAGAGGTCCATTATATGGGTCCGGAACAATTATGGTTTATTTTTCTGGCCCTTACCTCAGAGTTATGGGGGTAATTTTGTTCAAAGTGTCCATGCTTTGTGTCATAGTGACCATAGCCGCGGGAACATAGGCTATGTTATCAGGGGGGTGCTGCTGGGGGGGGGGGGGGTGCTTAATGTTGCGGGGCGGTAGGGATGGACTGGGAGTAAAAATAAGGCATGCACATTATATGTTTAATGTAATGCTAGTTCGTGAGAACGCTAGGATACTTAATGCGAGCGCACGTGGCGCGCAAGACTATTTTTTTTGCTTTTATTTGACCACAAAATAGTTTTTTGAGCTTAAAGTAAAATGAAAATAGCCATATTTCAATTGGTAAAACCTTGTCTAGTGAAGGTGATGTCTTTTTGTCTCTTAATTTTTCAGCCCCACCCTTACGTTTCTTAGCCTGGTTTTCCATTGTTATTCTTCTCCCGGTGCTCCCGATGGCCAGTCCGCCACTGCGGGTCTGGGCTGTGCCGTGGTGGTGAATTTTAAGTCGTATGATTGGAAATTCTCGTGCTGTCAGGGGGTGCTACAGCACTCCTAGTTCCCATGGCCATGATAGTGACGTTTCACATTAGCTACCACTATTGACAAGGGCAACCGTCTTATTAAACACATCGGTTTTGTGCTCCCCACTGGCAGCACAAATGCATACTTGTCTGAAATGAGGTCTTTTTGTAATCAACTTTTCGCCGGGTTTAGAGCACGACATGGTTTTTGCTAAGGAAGAAACAGGTTCTGTTAGCAAATCGATTAGCCTGCGTTGTTGTGAATGACACACACAACCTGACCCACAGAGGTTGCGGCCAACTTTCAGTGAGTGAGTTGTCATGGTGATTACAGTTATTAAAGCTCCTGATTGGACCTTTGTATTAGACAAGTAAGATAGAAACCAAATTTAGTTGGAACAAAAAGATGTGCCGGTTAAAATGGAAACGTTCCGTCAAAATGAATTAATTCCATAATAATATATCGGTTATAGGTCCGGGTCCGGATAGGGAACCGCCTGGGTCCGGACCCAGACAGCGGTCCGCCAATTAGTGACCCCTGGTCTACAGCATTCTCCTTGGGCCAGGCTGTGCCCCCAACACAATCGCATACTATACAAATGAATAGCATAGAATAGATCTTTATTGTCATTGTCACAGGTACAAGGAAATTAAATTGCTTCCAGTCAGTGCATCATTCATTGACTTAAAAATCAGTAAAAAGGATAAAATTACTAAAGTGCTAAAATTACTCAAATAAATAAGAATAAATATACCTAAGACTGTACCGTAAACAACCACACACAGTCATTACATAATACATAACATAACATTGTGCACATTATGTTTTGCCAGCATTAACAGTGGTTATTGCAGTTTGATAGAAACTGTGTTTTAGTCTGTTTGTCCTTGCCTTGATTGATCTGTACTGTCTGCCTGAAGGCAACATTTCAAACAGGGAGTGCCCAGGAGTGTGAAGTGTCTTTTATGATGTTCTGGGCTTTTTTGAAACGGGATCTGTGTAGGTCTTCCAGTGCGGGGAGAGGGCAGCCAACAATCTTTTGAGCGCTGTTGATGACCCTCTGGAGCGTTTTCCTCTGAGCCACTGTACAGCTGGTATACCAAATGCATATGCAGTATGTGAGGATGCTTTCAATGGAGGCTCGGTAGAAGGACACCAGCAGTCTTTATGTGATGTTATTCTTGAAGTACAGTCTCTGCTGGGCCTTTTTCAGAAGCTCAGAGGTGTTCACACTCCAGGATGGGCTGTCCTGTATGTGGACCCCCAGGAAGCGGAAGTCTGCCACCCTCTCCAAACTTCACTCCACACACGTGAAGTGTAACAAGTATACTTTTTACGCTGTGTTGGTTGACTGTGACGGCACAGAGCACTGCCCAGCTTCCATGTCCAAATATGTGCCCACGCCATTTTCAAATAGCAGCGCAGCAGAGGTGGATAATGTCAGTTGTCCTGCTTCGCGGAGGTCATCCATGTACCTGCAGTAATGAAAAACAGGACACAAATTTGGAACTACAGTCAAATAGTAGCCTAAGCTAAATGCAAGTTCCATTGTGTAGTCATTGCCATGGTGATTGTTTTTTAAAGGTCTCAAGGCATAAAAATGTCACTTTATGAGGTCGAGTCTTCTTAAATTCACCAGTGATGAATCAATAGGCATCCATTGTGCGTGGCGTATGTTGCCTTGTTGGAAAGCTGTTCAATAACACGTGTGTGCCATTTCTGAAATCGGTTCGCGTCGATATCTTCTCTGTAGTGCTGTCTTCTGTGAGGTGTGGTCTTCAGCAGCTAATTTGCATGTTAACTAGATATCTTCAGAAGCTAATTTGCATGTTAACTAGATCTTCAGAAGCTAATTTGCATGTTACCTAGATATCTTGTTGGCAATAGTTACTAGTAACTAAAGAATAGGTACTATCTAATGAAAAGTTACTAGTAAAACGGGAATAGATACCAGTAACTATTGGAATAGATACTAGTTGGAAACAAATACACAGCAAAATCAGCAGTGTTAATTCAACACCAATAGAGTTAAATTCAACACTTTTAAAGTGTCTATATTGGTCCACACTATTTTGAGTTAAAACTACACTTTTAAAAGTGTTAAATGGGCAACACTGTGATAGAGTTGCAGCAACTCTCTCAATAGTTGACATTTAACACCAGTCAACACAGGCCAGTGTTGAATTTACCCAACACTAGTGTTCAGTGTCAGAATTTAACACTATCTGTATTTTCTGTTTTAACACCGACTAGAGTTGCTGCTATGTAACACTATAGGGGATTTAAAATTAAACTCTGTATTTTACTCTTGTAGAGTTGATTTATATATTTTTTTTAAACACTGTAGGGAGTTATAATCCCTAATGCTATACATAGTACAATTTTACTTTTGAATTCAGTATATTCCTAGTACTTAACTATTACAAAGAAGAAACATATCAATACAGAAGTTTGTTCGAATAAAACTTGTATTTTCAAGCCCACCACAAACATAGCATTTGCTTTACAATCACATTTCTTAATTGGCAGCCTCAATAGCACAGGTCACACAAAACAATAGCACGGGTCACACAACATGGCAATGTGGCACAATGTATATTTTTTCATCCATCTCATTAGATAACTGTTTATCATAGGGTCTATAATAAATCAACTCATCAATAGAAATAACAGAATATGAATCATCCCTCTCCTCGATACAGTAGGCATTGAAGTGCTCATCAAAATAGAGAGTATCAACTGTGCAAGTCAAAATGAAAGCTTGATCTTCATTTATAATGATACTGGTGATCTTTCCAAAAACAGGAACTTCTATATTTGTTTTAATACAAACAAACATACCAATTTGATATTCGGTTCCATAGTTCTTCACCCAATTGGTAGTTGACACATTAGAGTATGCATTCACATTTAACATTGCAATTAAAGCCTCACCACCCTCCAAGCTATCAATCACTTCCTTCCTCACTGGACCAAACTCAAACCTCTGAAAATTAAAATTCTCCCAGTGATAAGCTAGCTGTCTCTGGTGTTGTTTGACCAATGCTTTTGTTATATTTTTGAAATTCTTGACGGATCTTTTAAAAAAATTGTGTTTGGCCTCGAACCTCATGCACCATACATGAAGGAGTGGGCCTATTTTACGAATACACCTTGGGTAATGGATCATAAAATGATGCTTTGGAATAAGTTTTTTATCAGGAAACAAAGATTTGAATAGCTTGTGATGATCATTAATTAAATGTTTCAGATAATATGTCATACCGTTAGTAACAACTGGTGAAAACACTATATTCACAATTTGAAGCAAGAGGAGGAGCAGGTTCCAATAACTGTTATTTCTTTCAACTAGATCACCAAAAATGAGAGGAGAGTTTCGCACAAGGCACCATGACTGGATTGCATTCAATCCAAGATCTTTGCTCTCATCCATTTTCAACCCACTTGGCCGGTTTCTTCTCTCAGTGTAACCATAGTTGAAACCCTGAATTCTCTGTGACAATGATTCCAAAGATAGAAGTTTCTCCTTGATAAGGTATTGAAAGACCAGTTTTAATTCGTACTGCACTACACCTTCAAGAAGGTCGTGCATTATGTCAACTGCATAGTTGTCAGAGATGTGAAAAAAACGCAATGTATTGAGCAAGCATGTCTTCTTGACACCCTATGTTGTCACTAACATAGGATTTTCGTGTATAGCTGAACAATGTTCTGTATGGATGTTTTTTGTACGAAAAATCAAGCCAGGGTGATCTTCAGTGAAGACATGTTGAAACTCTGCCTTAGTGGTTAAACAAAATCTACAACAATATGTTGCAGAAAAAGACTCAACATAACCAAACAGCCCGTGTAAACCAAGGTTATCACCAGTTACTTGAATAACAGACCCTTGCAATGGTGAGTCAGAGAAAGGTACTTCTATTCCTTCATTTTCTAGTTGTTTAACATCATCAACGAGAGGCTTCAGTATTTCATCAAATCCATACTTTTTCAGGTCTTGTGAGTGAAAAAGAGCCACAACATGAATATTCATCAACACAGAATTAAATTTTGGGGGCAAGTTCCGCAATGTAAAGTATATACAACCAAGTTTGTGTATCCCCTTCTTCGATCCTAAGGGATTTGCGGTCTCGAAATCATCATAATACAGTTGTATCTCTAAAGCATGTTTTTGCTGGCAAAACAAATCATTTTTTTTAAAGTATGAACCATCACATATATCTTTAAAAATACCTTCTTCCTCTTGTTTGGCCTGCAGGAAACTTTTACATATTTCACTATTTTTGAACATAGACTTCAGGGTTCCTAAGATGGGTACATACACAAACTTATCTGTTACAGGGATCTGATTGTAAACTCCTGTTGTTCGATCTCTACGTACATCAAATCGCACCCCAAGAACATACTCAACAGGCTCAACTATTTCCCACTTTTCCTTGAAATACTTCTGTCGTTTGGCTCCTGTATTTAAGACTGAGAAAGGATTTTGTAGTTCTTCAAAACAACTGTCTAGCCTTTTTTCAAAGTCTGTTCCTTGAATCTCTGAAGTATAGTTGAGAACTGCATCTCTCGCTTGACTATGAATGTCATTTACAACCTCTTCCATTGACCCTACCATTGCTTGGATAGTGCTCTCAGCAACACCTGATGATTGCAACTGTGCTACAACAGAACCACACATGTTTACCAAATGATGCTTGTCAACAGAGACCTTGGTGGTTACTGGAATGTCTGTGCAGGCTGCAGTTGAAGTTGAAGGCTCAAGTATTATTTGAGTGTCCATATTGTCAACAGTATTTGTTGAAACAGTGTCCCGGTGCAAACGAATAATGTGTTTATTGAACCCTGAATAAGTGCAAAAGAACGAAGAACATCCCGGCTGTCCACATTTCAAACGTAATGTCTTTCCTGGATATAAACCATGGTAAAGTCTCAAATGCTGACAAAGCAACGCAGAACTTCTGTGGTGTAACTTGCAGATAAAACAAATCAACATATTTGTATCCAAGGATGTGTGTCACCTCAGATACTTGTGTTCAGCAGTCTTGCTCTGAGCTCCTTCACACGGGGACTTTCCTTGGTACTTCCCACATCAATGTTGAACACAGTGGTTTGGATGAATGTGTAGAAGCTGTTAAGGGATTCGTGGTAGTTAACACTGAAGATGAAGTGGGCCTTGAAGAGTTCATCAAAAGCTGCCAGGGACGTCTGAGCCTTGCAAGGGATGGCCTTGTGGTCAACAATGACGTAGAATCTTTGGAGGTTGTTCTTCTGTTCACCGACACACAGGAGGATGGGCTGTCCTGGTTCCAAACTCTCAAGGAAGGTCTCAACACTGGCACCAATCTGAAAAACCAGAACCATGAGGAACCATTTTAGTGGTCCACTACATTACTAAACGTATGCGCCTCTTCACAAAAAGAGGCAATGTGAAAATAACTACATTAAAAAGCATACTAAAACATTGCATACCCTCAAATATCTCACAACATGTTTGACTGCTTGATGTGAGCTAATTTTAGGACTCTTCTTGGGTCCTTTTGCAGTAGAGGGAAGTAGGTGAATCAGAAGTAGGATGCTTGACAGGTCACTGTCCCAGCCTAGGGGGAAAGCAGAAGTAGAAGATTATAAGAAAGACTTGCATGTGAAAATAAATATATCCACATTAACCAGCCTCCTTCAAAATAATAGTCTGTGCTCTACCATTACAAAAAAAAAGGTACAATCACGGTTCATAATATAACGTTAGTACAACGAGTCACGATATCAACTTACTAGACTAGCTACTTAGCTAACTAACTAGCTCTAGCTACCCACAATAGCTACTCACAATGAGTGTTACACTCATTGTGATTTAAGTTAATGTTACCTTCGGCAATTTTAGCCATGGCAGGACCAGTGTGTTGTTTATTCAAATTTCTTAATGAGAAAAAGATCACTTCATCCCGGCTAAACCAGAGTCTTTGGCTAAACATTCTTTTATGCTATTCTGTTAGGCTAGCTAAACATGGTGAGCTGGATATCTAGCTAATGTTAACTAACCAACAAGGATACCTTTTCCAAAGTTAACGTTACCTGTAGAAATACACACTACTGGGTATACATTTTTTATGAATAGACATTTGCTTCGACATACTTACACACGAATCTTCCTAGTCACAGTTGGAATGATGTCCGAAAGTGTCCAGTCCACAGAAAAGAGTTGAGTGTCTGTCTGGCAACGACCGTTAGTCTCCCGCCTCTTTCAAACCATCACATGCATGCAGACTTCCGGGAGAAATGGTTTTTTCTATGGCTCTGGGTAACTCCAGAGCCATAGAAAAAGCTCTGGGTCTGGGTCTATGGCTCTGGGTAACACTAGCTGTATTGTAAAATCAGCACTGTAGAGTTGTTTGCAGAATATGATATTTGACTCCCAGTATTAACATCAACTCTTTTTGAAGAATAACTCTCTTGTAGTTGATTAACACTAAACCTGAGTTGAAATAACTCTATTTTTACACTCAACCCTAACACTGAAAATACAACACTTTTGATTTTGCTGTGTAGTAGATATCTGTAAAGCAGAGCCCCATAGAATACAATTGTAAAAATGTGCAATTTGTTACTAGTAAAACGGGAATAGATACTAGTAACTATTGGATTCGTTACTAGTAACTAGAGAGGATAGATACAATTTCTGGGGAAATTGTAGGGTGTGCTTGCTTGGGTCGGTTGCACAGGGGTCCGTTTTTTAATGACATTTTTACAACTGATATTTCTGTATATTTTATATAAAAATGCATAGGACCTACTTATTATTTATAAAGATTACATAGATTTAAAAGCATCTTTTTTTTGCTGCTCATTTACAACTCAAAATACGAGTTAAGTGTAGAATGAAATATGATGTCTTCTCATTTCCCCTGCAAGAGGCAGCCTCATAGCTGAATCAAAACGAATAAATTTGGCAGACCGGTGTAAAAATTTACCTAATCTCTATGACTTAAAAGTCCTTTTAAGTTTTCCCTTCTCGTGATATTTTCAGGCATTTAGCCTACTCATATTGCATTAATTCATTAATAAAGAACCCCCTTTGAAGATTATTCTACGACGTTACCGGCAGTAGAAGATGGAATCGCGATTCAAACAGTACCATCTGCTAACTGAAAATATGCCCCCAAAAACGTAAATAAGCTTGACATTTATTTAGTGGAAAATCGCTCATTCATAAAAAGCTCACTGGTAGCGATCATTGTCAGTAACAACGCAAAATGCGATATAGCCCTGTGTGGAGAAGCTGCCCCGTAAATTCTACTACTACAGTACAGTAGACTACTGCTGTGTTCGTCTTGGTAGCGATTGCGTTGGTTGAATTCGATTCAATGTTCCGTTGTACGGTTTAGGCTGAAATTAATTATTTTCATGAACAGATTGACAAAGTTTAGGCTGTGGCAATGAAGTTCAGGTTAGTAGTCAGATAGTTTCACCTATTGAAAGACTTTTGATTTAAGTAAGGGGAGTGCCGAACATGTTCTGTCGCCGTTTGACTTCCTATCAGCTGTGTAGATGTTTTTGTAGTGTGCCTCGCCTAGGCTACAGCGTTGCAGTGAGCAACACTGGTTTGAAACCACAGGTAATGATAATTTCACCAACAAATCGTTTACTTGTAATGTAATAATGTAATGAATCCTACAACGAAAATGTATTTGTGAGGAATGTTTATTTTAACGATTGAAAACAGATGCATCATAGACCACTGTAGTATGTGTTGCCCGGGCAACAGAGGCTAATGTCATGATGCTAATGCTTCAGTGAAATAGTAGACTACCGTTTCCGAAAGTAGATGTGGGCCTACTTCCTTAATAATATCAGCTAATATTGTACATTACATTTCACAATTGTGTTTCACATCACAAAGTGAAATGAGTAAATAGTTATCACCCTGGCCTCTTTGCTTGTGGCGTTTCTGCAGCTGCCTTGTAGCAAAGCTATAGTTAGCCTAGCTATCCCCCAAGTTAACAGATGCGAAACGAATGTTCTGCTACAGGTAGTCACGCGTGTTTTCGTGACGTTAGTAACGTCAGTGACTGTGGCTAGCAAATTAGCCACCGTTAGCTTCACTTTTCGCCACAAAAACTTAACTTGAGCCTAAACCATGCAACGGAACGTAAATAAAAATACAAGCAACTCAATCGCTACCAAGACGAAACTTTTGACACCTAGGTTGTCTATGTAGGCCAAATATTGACGAAGATTTAGGGGGGCAAAAATAAATAATAACTAGAAAGGTACATTTCCTGAAGAAAATGTGTGTTTGCTGAAAGCAGTTGAAACAATTGTTTTGATGGCTTGAATAGTGAAGAAGGTTTAACAAAATTTTTAAAAGACGTATGTGCTTTAAAAACAAAATGGTGAGAAAAAGTGTTAAAAGTATATCTGTCATTGTTATGCATTGCGATATTTTCTTACTGTTGAAAATGGAGAAAAAACAGTGATGAAAATCTTATTGACTTTCATACATTTTTAATCGTTAAAAGTAGTGGTGGGCATAGATTAATTTTTTTAATCTAGATTAATCTCACTGTAATCTTGGCGTTAACCTGTTTACGCTCCTGTTTCGCCCGCGAGACAAAAATGCTGCCTCCCCCTTCCTCAGTTACGACGCACTAAATTCTAAAAAATATATTTTTTAGACGCTACACATGTTATACATCGTTGGAAAGCTACGATTCTTGTGCTTCCATTGAAATAAACCAATTCAAGATCAAGTCGCAATAGCAAGCAAAGTCAACGTCTTTTTCCGGTGAACATTCCTTCAACAATGCCAAAGAAAAAAGTTGTACTCACCCTAAGTTGTTCAAATAGGTCCAGGTGTGCAAATCATGCCATCAAAACTTGATCTGCGTAAGTCCCAAGGGTTCAAAGTATCTAACCATGTAAAGTAATTCGTCCAAATACAATGTTTTACGTTCATGAATAGCCATTATCCTTTGTTTCATTATGCAAGTTAGCCGACGGAAGAAACAACTTGTTCACATAAAAGTGTTATTTTCTCCGATTTATCAACGGAGTATTTACAAAATGAAGGTCTCAAAATGTCCGTTGAACCCTCCCCTTTTGATTGACACCTTGTTCGACCCAATAGGAGCTTCCATGCCCCGTTGACAGCCCTCTAAAGCCAACTAGGTCTGTGCGTCCTGCCCCCCGCCCCCCCCCCCCCCACACTGGTTCTAAACAAATTTCTCGAACTGGCTTCGACTGGCTCTGAAATTAGCTCGTTAGCCTTGTAGCTGACAGCTAGCTGAAAATGCCAATACCTCATTTGTATGCGTCTGTGGAGCCTTCAAAATAACAGTCGATTGCGCAATATGGTTGACAGAATCAGTGTTCTTTGTGCGCCAATCCTTGGAATCAGATAAAGCACTCCAATGTGTTCATGCTTCAGTTTTTGTGTTTCAGTATTACTAATTAGGGATTTAGCTATTATATATGATATTTCTAAGTACCAGAGATGGGCCAGAGATAACAATTATGAAAAATAATACCTTTTTATTTGACCTTGACCTTGGTTACAAAGGGTCATTTTGGAGTCTCCAAAAGACCCTTTTAGAAAATTCCTGGATGTACTCTTATAAAAACATGTGTCAAATATGAATATATTGTGGTATTATGTTTGACTTTTGATTTGAATTGGGTAAGGCTTCAACCTGTGGTCCAATTTAGTCTTCCAGATAATACCTACCACCTCTAGGCCTATTCAGGCCTCTGTTTTCAAAACAAAATCTAGGCGGAAATAGAAATTTTCACTTTCCTTGTGTTCAAGCTTCTATTACTCAACACTAGAAGGACTGACAGGGGTCCTGACAACAGGGGACATAACTTCAGAGTGTCAGCTTTCAAAAGAGATCATTTACATGCATGTACTCCAAATGGTTCAAGAACAGCTTCCAATTTACTTTGGGTATGCTGTTTAGGCGTTTTCAGGCAAATTTAACAGGAACATGAAAAGGTTAATCTAGATTAAAATGGCTCATTTGAATTCCACCGAAGGCATTCAGAATATGTCTGCTACCCAAATAATGACTAAAAGTAAGTCTTTGAGAACGGGTTTCTCAAGCCAGGTGGCGCATTAGACCAGGGGCTCATCTCCTGTTTCCAAAATGCATCACAAACTGCTTGAGAAAGCTGTTCTATATAATTGGTGTTGAAAATAAATTATGTTCAATAAGATGTACTTGTGTTTATTAACTGTTTATTAGATTAGTTTGTAAAGCTCTCTCTTGGAAGTCGCTTTGGATAAAAGCGTCTTCTAAATGAATAAATGTAAATGGTAAATGTAAATAAGATGTACTTGTGTTTATTAACTGTTTATTAGATTAGTTAGCTTGGCTGATAGAGCTGTGCTGACGGGCTTGCCTCGGTTGCACTCAAACAGTAGTTTGACGACGACTCTTCCCCTGCGCTACATCAGTGCTTGGCCCGGCATCTTCCGCATTAGCTAAGGGAAGCTTTGCGTTTAGGTGGTATTTGAGACTGGAAGAACATACATTTTCCCTGAAGCAAACCAGGCGGCTTCGTAGCTGCATCCATGTTAGCACGTTACGTTTGATGTGATAATTTCATACACAAGGCATACACACAGGTTCAAAGACTCGTTCTCGCCCTCTACAGTGCAATTCGGCAAGGTATACATCCGCGCTAAAATATCAAGGTGAAAGTCATTATAGCTTGCGTAGTACAGACCCAGCTCCCAACCCAACTTTGAGAATAGATTAACGGCAATATTTTTTTTATCGCCCGATAAGAGTCTCAGGTTAACGCAGCGCGTTAACGCTGATAACGGCCCACTACTAGTTAAAAGTATTAAAGAATGAAAGATTGAGAAACAGAAAAAAGTTTGAAGTTAGAAAAATGAGCAAATATAGTGATGAAGAGTATATTGCATAACAGTTATCAATATCATAGCAGACAAAAGTATGTCAGCAGTATGAAGGTAAAAAAAAGTGTTGCTTTGAAACCAAAATGGTGAGACAGTGTTAAAAGTATATCTGTCATTGTTATGCATTGCAATATTTTCTCACGGTTGAAAAAGGAGAAAAAAAGAGTGATGAAAAGGGTATCTTATTTAATTTCATAAATGTTAAAGCGTTATGTTAGAGCCATTTTATATTTTATTTCATTCTAAACCTTTTACATTTTTAAACCTTAGTATTAGTTAGACGTGTACACTTCTTATTTAAGATTCTTATATGTTTAATGTGTGCACCTTCCTGCCACAGTAAATTCCTTGTCTGTGTGATGTTTCTTGGCGAATAAAACCCATTCTGAAAAGTATTAATAATTGAAAGATGTAGAAACAGAAAAAAGTTTGAACAGTGGAACAGTGAAGAGCGTTGGCCAATCGGATTGGTTCCTTGTTTCTTGTAACGTAGCAACTGTTGGTCATTGTCAACATTTCTAACCTAGAATCTAGGTTTTAGGTTCAAGATGAAGGAGAAAATAATCATGTGTGCCTGCACAACCAGTCCTGTTCAGACACTTAATTTAAAGATGACATCAAAATAATAATCCATAGTGCAGGGTTCCCGATGTTGTCGTTGTCCCTGGTGAGTTTTTTAAATTCAATCTCGTCACATTATGTGACTTTGTTGTGCAACTGGAAAAGCTAGCTATTCTAACTCAGAATGCTGCTGCAAAAAAAGCAGAACTAATGTGGGTGGTAAATAAGATCATGCTACATCTAGCCAGCGGATCATTTCTTGCAAGTGTGTCAAAGTGGTATTTTTACAGACTGTATTGACACCGTAGGCGTGAATAATGCATGCATCGTCATTGTCGTCCATCTTTAGCCGAAGAAGCTAGAGAGAGGATGCAATGGGAGATTTCCTACAGTAAGCTAGATACTGCTTCAAATTGAAAACGGAGACGATCTTTTGATTAAAGACAAGTTCCTTAACCTCTGTTGTCAATATCGCCGATAAAATGTAAATACTGTTACGAAGCATTTGTTTGTAGGTAACGAACGATAGACGTAGCTAGTTTCGCCGTTCTATGGCAGCTAGTACAGTACTGTATGATGACAGTCGTAGCTAGAGTTGTAAGCACTCGTCACTAGAATGGCCATAACTTTAAAACAAAAGATCATATTTCAAATCTGCTGTTCTACATTGCCCACACAATTATGTATATATATCAACTCTAACATGGCCTGTATCTTGTATTGAAAGTGCTCGAAAATTAGCTCGTCTAATGTATGGTGGACTGAGAAAACATATTTGTCAAAGGAGAGCGAGCGGATGTCGTGGGAGAAATCCTAATGTGTTAGATTTACTGCTTCAAATTGAAAACGGAGAAGATATTTAGAGTAAAGACAAGTTTCTTAACGTCTGTGTTCAATATCGCCAACTAAAAGTAAAAACTTTTCAGTTACGAAGCTTTTGTTCGTAGTAATGCCAGCTGCAGTAAACCTTTCGTGACCCCGGTTTAACTGTTCGTGACAGTCGGCTATGACAGTGTTGAGCCTCGATTTTTGCAGATTTCTGTGAAACTTTCTTAAAGAAAAATAATCTAGCTAGATTATGTACACTTTAAACTCAATGTACATACCTTGTTTGGCCAATTTGGTCGATTGTGGAAAAAAGTAGAACCGTTTTTAGTTATGGAGAGCCATCGCGCTAGCTTGGAATTGCGTTATCCCACTCATCACTTCAGTGGTCATAACTTTTAAACAAAATAGTCTATCTTAAATCTGTCTGCTGTTCTGAATTCACGACAAACGTACGCACATTTCATACGCTCTAACATATCCTCTATCTTGTAGTGAAAGTGGTTAAGAATGAGGTTTTCTAAAAAAGTAATGCAGACGGAGAAGATTTTTGTCAGAATGGCTCCGTGAAATCGTCTTGATAAAGGATGATTTGCCTAACATGATCATATACATATTTACATCATTAGAAAGCCCTAAATCTTGTCTTGTCAAATCTTGTCAAAATGGTATAAACAGTTCAGGTATATTATTTGAAAAAGTCTGCATATTCAGGCAGGAAAGTGTTAAACAGTGTCAAAAATTGACGCGGTGAGAAACAGTTCTGTCAGTGCATGACGTTACAATTGAATTTGACTTGAACATTCTGAACCATTGAAACCCATTCATTTTTTTTAGCACTTTAAACTTTAATACCTTAAAAACTTTAAAAGTTATCAATGAGAAAAGTAATAGCACACTAGAGCAGTTCAGACTTTATCAAATGAAGTTTGAACGGTGTTTCTAGCTTAAACGGTGTTGTAGGAGCCATTTCGGTTAATGTTTTAATGTTGTTTGGGACACTAGATGGCGCTCCACCTTAATTGGGCTTACACAATAAAGGTGTGAACATTCTTGCAGGTGTCAGGTGTTGCTTGACGGAGGGAGAGCGCAATCTAGCTTTTTGACCGCTTCATTTGTATAACAACGGTCTGTTACATGTAAATTAGATGCGAGTTTGGATGTATGGACATGTTTATGGATTGGATTTTACCGTGAGTAATAAAGTTTGCCTAACCAAGAACGCAAGGTTGGAACGTTATTTTACATCTAACAAGCGCGTCAATTAAGTACTCAGTCAACAACCCCTCTGGGCTTTAAGTGTAGACTTAGCCCATACACAAGTCAAAAAGCTTTCCGCTCAACGTTACCGATGCAGTAGATTAGGCTACAGTCGCGTTTGAACCGAGCCAAAAACGTTGCATGGAATCGTGGATTGTAACCAGGAAGGAACATCACGGTTTGTTCAGCCAGCCGTGGACAGCGCAAGGACGGCGTTCGTATTGGAATCAACAGTCGGGTTGGGGAGGATCACTAAACTTGACTATACTGTGTTGCGAACTTGTTGCTAACATTCGAACTGAAATGTATGAAATCTCGGACAAGCCCACTGGGCCAGCAGCTAATTCGAACAATGTTGCAAATGGCACTGATGCACAAGGGGACAAAGAAAAACGTATTGTAACATTGACTGCTAAAGCGTTTGTTGAAAAAATTGAACGATTGCAAAAGGATAGGAGGGCTAAGCTTAACAAAGCGAGCCGCTTAAAAGGAAAGATAAAAGAGTTTATACAAAAGGGAATGAAATCACAGGTCCAGCGTGCTTTTAATGAGCTGCTTAAAGTATGTGATGAAGCAAAGGGTGTTCATGATTCTGTGATGAGTATGTTGCCTGAGGTTGAACAAGAGAAACATGATGTGTGGTTTAAAGCTCAAATGTTGAACATAACTGAATGTATCACACAGGTGCAATTATGGGTCTCAAGTGTTGAACAAAATGTCCTCAATGATGGTGAACAAAATGTATCAAAGGATGATGATGGTATCAACCCTGAGGACAGTATCTCAAATGTAGGAAGCCAACACTCAAGCAGGAAGAGTGCGTGTAGTAGTGAATCAAGCACTACTTCCTCCGCAAGAGTTATAATGGAAGCAGACAAGGCAGCACTGTTTGTCCGTATGGTGGCGTTAAAGGAAAAACATGCTTTGGAGGAGCAGGAACAGCAAATAAGGAGGAAAAAGGAACAACAGGAACTGGAAACCATGCTTGCTGAGTCTGCAGCTAAACTCGCTGTGCTACAGGCCTCTGATAGCTGGTCAAAGGTATCCAATGCAATGAATTCTTACCTGGAGAGGGAAACTAGAAACATGGAACCTGTAAACAGATTAGACCCATTGGCAAAGGAATTCAATCTTATACCCCCAAGCAGATCCCAGCGGACTCAGCAGTTGTCGTTGCCAGCAGCCAACAACCCATTAACAGCCACAAGGGTGCCTCAGAGTGCTAGCCAACACCTTGCAACTCGACCGAAGGAGTGGACTAATTCAAACAGCCATCATACACTGGAAAGGGAAACATTGATGTTGACTCTGGAACGTTCCCATCCCAACACTCAACCAACAGATCAAAGTCACTCTGGGGACCTTCTCATAGTAATGCAAAGGCAAAATGAAATAACATCAGCACTCGTCCAGCAAGAGACATCCCCTTGTTCGATGGAGATCCACTGCAATATATTTCCTTCATGAGAGCATTTGAACAAGGAGTGGAGGAGAAGGCCAGCAAGGGTGACTGCCTCTACTACCTTGAACAGTTCACTAGGGGTCAGCCAAGGGAGCTGATCCGTAGCTGTCTTCACATGACACCTGAGTATGGCTATGCTAAAGAAAAGCAGCTGCTATGTGAACATTTCGGCAGTAAATACAAGATTGCTGTGGCATATATAGAAAGGGCTCTGTCCTGGCCCATAATAAAGACAGAAGATGTAAGCGCATTGCAGGCTTACTCTCTTTTTCTACGCAGCTGTTGTAATGTAATGGAGGAATTACAGTACATGCAAGAGTTGGATATGCCAATTAATATGAGGGCAATCATGTCTAAACTGCCATTCAAGCTCAGAGAGAGATGGAGAACCATTGCATTTGACATATTGGAGAAAACCGAACACAGAGCCCTGTTCAAAGACCTGGTGAAATTCCTAGAAAGACATGTCAGAATAATATCAGACCCTCTGTATGGTGACATAAGTGACTCGGCATCCGGAATGAATGCATCTATGGTTGCTAATAGGCAGAGGTCCCATCAGGGAAATAGGATCAAGGGAAACAGCTTTGCCACAACCATTGCACCTATGGAATCAATGGAGAATAACGGAGTGGAGAGATGCATCGCAAGGACATGACTCTGCAGTGGTGCTAGGCTGTGCGTGTTGCACTCAAGGTCACTCATTGCAGCAGTGTCAACAGTTCACACAGATGAAACACAGGGACAAGCTGAGCTTCCTTAAGGAGAAAGATCTTTGCTTTGGCTGCCTGTGTGCTGGGCACAGGAGTCGGAACTGCGAGAGGCGGTTGACCTGTAGGTCCTGTGGAAAATGGCATCCTACTATGCTTCACATCAACTGGAGAGAGACAGCCAATGCACCTACAGAACCCGCCAGGGAGTCAGGTGTCCAAGCGCTGACAGCATCCCCGAAAACTTGTGGTCAAACGGGGGCCGGAGGGGATCGCTGCCTGCTCTCCATCCTGCCAGTCCAAGTCAAGTCCATTAAGGGAGACCAAATCATTCAAACGTATGCCTTCTTAGATCCTGGAAGCTCCGCAACATTTTTCTCAGAGCAGCTCATGCGAAGACTCAACATTTCTGGAAGACAAACTCATCTTCTCCTACAAACCATGGGACAGGAAAGAGTGGTGCCAGCATACTCGGTCTCAGGCCTGGAGGTGTCCGGAATCAATGACAACCTTTTTTATAAACTTCCTGAAACATTCACACAGAAGAAATGCTGGCAAACTCAGATAACCTATTGAACGAAGGAGATTTGGCAAAGTGGCCCTACCTGGCAAAGATTAAAATCCCCAGCATAATGGCGAATGTTGATCTGTTGATCGGAAGCAACGCACCCAAAGTGTTGGAGCCCTGGGAGGTTGTCAACAGTAAAGGCGATGGCCCATACGCTTTGAGAACAGCCTTAGGCTGGGTTATTAATGGTCCCCTGCATGGAAACAACAGCAGTTCCGGAGCAGAGTGTCAGAGTACATCAGCCATGGTTAATAGGATTTCTGTGTGCAAGTTACAAGAAATGTTGGACAATCAATACAATCACGACTTCAATGAGAGGGCTACAGAAGAGAAAGGGTTGTCAAGAGAAGACATCAAATTCATGGAAATTGTGAAAAGGTCTGCAACCCTTGAGCATAATCACTACTGCCTGAAATTGCCTTTTAGGAAGGAAGAATTGTGTCTGCCCAACAACTTCCCTGTGGCAAAACAAAGGGTTCTCTGCTTGAAAAGGAAGTTCCAGAAAAATGAGCTATTTTTCAAGGAGTACAGTTCATACATCAAGGAGATGATTGATAAAGGATACGCAGAGGAAGTACCTACCCAGCAGCTGAGTAGCGACCACAGCAATGTGTGGTATATCCCCCACCACGGAGTATATCATCCAAGGAAGAAAGGTCTACGAGTGGTGTTTGACTGCGCTGCGACATTTAAGGGAACCTCTCTGAACCGAGAGCTCTTGCAAGGTCCCAACCTCAACAGTACACTGCTGGGAGTTCTCCTGCGATTTAGGCAAGAACCAGTGGCAATCATGGGAGACGTGCAAGCGATGTTTCATCAAGTTCAAGTCCCGGAAAAGGATAGAGACTTCCTGCGGTTTCTGTGGTGGCCGGAGGGAGATCTGACCAAGCATGTGGCTGAGTTCCGTATGACTGTCCATTTGTTTGGTGCTGTATCCTCCCCGAGTTGTGCCATATATGCTCTGAGGAAAACAGCCGACGATAATCAGGCCGACTTTCCAACAGAGGTGATCCAGACAGTCAAAGAGAACTTTTATGTGGACGATTGCCTGAAGAGTATAGCATCTGAGGAGGGGGCCATCCTTATGGTTGAGCATCTGACTGCTCTCTGTCACAGAGGAGGGTTTGCCCTAACAAAATGAAGCAGCAACAACCGCACTGTATTGCAAACCCTGTCTGAGGAGCATAGAGCAAAAGATCTCAAGGAGCTAAACGTAGACATGGATAAACTTCCTGTCGAGAGAGCCCTGGGCTTGCAATGGTGCGCTGAAACGGATTCATTCAACTTCAAGATGGAAATCCATCAAGCATCTCCCACCAGACGTGGAATGTTGTCAGTGTCTAGTTCAGTGTATGATCCACTTGGATTTCTTGCACCTGTCCTCCTGCCGGCTAAGATCATGTTGCAGGAGCTTTGCCGGAGAAACTTTGGATGGGATGAGACTGTCCCATGTGACATCCTTCATCACTGGGCAAGGTGGATGGAGGAGCTGGATATGCTATCTGAGTTCAAAGTGGAAAGATGCATTAAACCTAAAGGCTTTGGAAACATCACACATGCTCAACTCCATCACTTCTCTGATGCTAGCGAGTCAGGATACGGGACGGTTACTTACCTCAGGATGCAAAACAACAGACATGATTTTCATGTGGGATTCCTGACAGGTAAAGCCAGAGTCACCCCGTTAAAGGCAATTACCATCCCTCGCCTTGAGCTCACGGCTGCTGTGCTTGCTTTCCGCATCGACCTGATGTTAAGGACAGAGCTGCGGATTCCATTTCAAGAATCAGTCTTTTGGACGGATAGCACGTCCGTGCTCAAATATATAAAGAATGAAGACAAGCGCTTCCATACTTTTGTGGCAAATAGGGTTTCAAGTATAAGATAAGCAACTAAACCTTTGCAGTGGAGATATATCAGAACCAGGGAAAACCCAGCAGATGATGCATCCAGAGGAGTGAGGGTTGGAGACTTCATCAATAACAACAGGTGGATTGGCGGCCCGGGGTTTCTGTGTAAGCCAGAAGAGGACTGGCCAGCCAATACAGTGGATACTGGGATCGAAGCCAACGACTTGGAGGTCAAGAAGGAAGCCGTTGTAAATGCAGTTAATGTGAGGGACTTCCTTACTGGTACCAACCGTCTTGTTGCCTACTTTTCAGACTGGAGGAGGTTGAAGGTAGCAGCAGCCTGGTTCCTTAAGTTGAAAGGGATACTTCAGCGCAAGATTCACAGAAGGAAGGGGCCTGAGGCCACTGATGCACACAAACGGCGTGTGATTGTTTCAGGAGGAAAAGCTCTGTCGGCAGAGGATCTGCTGGAGGCTGAACTTGCTATAGTTCAGTACTGTCCACAGCAAAGATTCAGTGAAGAGATTGCTATGTTGTCAACTGAGAACGGTGCCGTAAGCAGACAGAGTGCTCTATACAAATTGGATCCACGTTTGGATGGCGGCCTCCTGAGAGTCGGAGGGCGGCTGACTAAAGGTGCCTTGCCAGAGGAAACTAAACACCCACTGATAATATCCAAAGACCAACATGTAGCTACTCTCATTCTGAAGCACATCCATCAACAGCTTGGCCATAGTGGTCGTAATCATGTGCTATCCACACTGAGGAGACGGTACTGGATCACAGGTGCAAGTTCGGCGGTGAGGAAAATCATCACCGAATGTGCTTTCTGTAGAAGACACAATGGTAAAATGATGGAGCAAAAAATGGCAGATTTGCCAAAAGAAAGGATTCTTCCCGATCACCCACCATTTACCAATGTGGGAGTCGACTACTTTGGACCGATAGAGGTGAAAAGAGGACGAGGTACAGTCAAGCACTATGGCGTGATTTTCACCTGTTTGACCAGTAGAGCAGTCCACCTAGAAGTAGCCACCTCCTTGGATACAGATGCATGTATTAATGTCTTCCGACGATTCATCTGTAGAAGGGGTCAAGTGGTTCATATTCAATCTGATAATGGGACCAACTTTACAGGGACTGAAAGAGAATTAAGGGAAGCACTCTCATGTCTGAATCAAGCACAGATCGAAGGAACGTTGCAACAAAGGGGAGTCAAGTGGAGCTTCAATCCTCCAGCAGGGTCACATTTTGGCGGTGTCTGGGAGCGTGTCATTCGCATGGTGAGGAGAATCCTAAATGCAGTGCTTCGACAGCAAAGGCTAGATGATGATGGACTTCATACAGTCATGTGCGAGGCAGAGGCTATTCTAAACGACCGACCCATAACCAAACTTTCCGATGATCCAAATGATCTCGAACCTCTGACTCCCAACCATATCCTGCTTATGAAAGGAAAACCATCTGTACCACCCGGATTGTTTGAACAACATGACCTGTACGTCAGACGGAGGTGGAGACAAGTCCAATATATCTCTGACCTCTTTTGGAAAAGATGGATACGCGAATACCTACCTTTACTGCAGGAACGGCAGAAATGGAATCAAAGGAGGGAAAATCTTAAACCTGGAGATATTGTAATCATCATGGACCCTACTGCCCCACGTGGTTCTTGGCCACTTGGAAGAGTCTTGGAGGCTTTTCATGATAAAAGGGGGCTTGCCCGATCAGCACGTCTGCAGACAAAAACAAGCATCATTGAAAGGCCTGTGACAAAACTTTGTTTGATGTACGAGTCATAGGTTAGCCTTAACTTGTCATCATTTTATCTTGCTAATGTTTCAAACTTGTGGAGTATCAATAAGTGTGATTTCACTCTGCCCTTTTTCTTTATGGCTCTTGATGTCTTGGCCATCACAATTAGGGGCCGGTGTTTAGGAGCCATTTCGGTTCATGTTTTAATGTTGTTTGGGACACTAGATGGCGCTCCACCTTAATTGGGCTTACACAATAAAGGTGTGAACATTCTTGTAGGTGTCAGGTGTTGCTTGACGGAGGGAGAGCGCATATAGCTTTTTGACCGCTTCATTTGTATAACAAAGGTCTGTTACATGTAAATTAGATGCGAGTTTGGATGTATGGACATGTTTATGGATTGGATTTTACCGTGAGTAATAAAGTTTGCCTAACCAAGAACGCAAGGTTGGAACGTTATTTTACATCTAACAAGCGCGTCAATTAAGTGCTCAGTCAACAACCCCTCTGGGCTTTAAGTGTAGACTTAGCCCATACAGGTGTGAAAGGAGTAGGCGACGGAAAAAAGTGGGAGGAAAAAAATAAAAAAAAAGTATGCAGAATAACAATAGTGTTTTTGCTTGCAGCAAACACACTAACTAGAAAGGTACATTTCCTGAAGAAAATGTGTGTGTTTGCTGAAAGCAGTTGAAACGATTGTTTTGATGGCTTGAATAGTGAAGAAGGTTTTACAAAAATTTTAAAAGAGGTATGTGCTTTAAAAACAAAATGGTGAGAAAAAGTGTTAAAAGTATATCTGTCATTGTTATGCATTGCGATATTTTCTTACTATTGAAAATGGAGAAAAAAAATGATGAAAAGAGTATCTTATTGACTTTCATACATTTTTAATCGTTAAAAGTAGTGGTGGGCATAGATTAATTTTTTTAATCTATTGTAGCGATCTCAGTCACTACGAAGAGAGGTTTTTCTTGAACGAGCACTTTATTACTTCACAACAATGCACGTAAATCACTGCTACTAAACCGTGAGCACGAAGAGACTCATCAACCAGAAAACACATTTTCTTATTCAGGTGTCCCCGCCCCCCGGCTCCTCTGCCAGCCCCCCCCGTAGTGCCTAGCAACCCCCACATGAGCTTCCGCTGCTGACAGAGAGCAAGGACACCAGCACACAGGCCCACATACATCACAATGAACATGAACTTGAACAAATCAACACATACAAGACACTACATTACCCCCCCACTACAAAGTCCCTCGTCCCCGAGGGAACAAACAAAGTCTGCATAACGATGGGGCAGTCTCCTGGCCCTTTGTGGACGTGAGGCGGGGGGTAACAGGCTTAACCCGGGGGCAGGGGAAGTGGGCTGAGACCCGGGGGACACAAAGACAGGGTCACCCCCTCCAGGCTCTGGTTGTGGGGAATGCGGTGTGTGTGTGTGTAGTGCAGGCGGTTGGGTGCGTGGGGTACCTGGAACCTGGGGTAAGGCATTGCCTTGATAGGGGGCCAGTCTGTCTCTGTGCAGTGCAACCTTCCGTCCTCGTGGCGGTAGCTGCACCCGATACACCACCTCCCCCATCCGCTCCAACACCCTGCAGGGCCCCACCCACTGACAGTCGAGCTTTGGACACCGGCCCTTCTTTCTTTGTGGGCTGTAAACCCAAACAAGCTCTCCAGCCTGGAAATGCCTACCCCGTGCCCGCACATCATAATTGCGCTTTTGCCTTGCCCCAGCACTTTCCTGCTGTACCCGGGCGAACGCATGGGCAGACTCAAGCCTGTCCTGGAGCCTCCTAGCATATTCCGGGCCTGGAGAAACCACAGGGGCGTCTGGAGGCCGCCCAAAGGCCAGCTCTGCTGGTGTGCGGAGCTCCCTCCCTAGCATGAGGAGTGCTGGGGAACACGTGGTCGACTCCTGGACTGCAGACCGGCACGCCATGAGCACCAGCGGCAGATGCTCATCCCAGTCTCGCTGATGCTCTGATGTCAGTATGGCCAGCTGCTGACCCAGTGTGCGGTGAAGCCTCTCCACGAGCCCGTCACTTTGAGGTCGTAACGGTGTGGTGCGTGTCTTCTGTATGCCCAGGCGGCTGCACATGGCAGCGAACACCTGGGACTCAAAATTTCTCCCCTGGTCGCTGTGCAGTGTGTCAGGCATCCCAAACCGGCTAAGTATGCCTCCCAGCAGGGCATCTGCCACAGTCTCTGCTTCCTGGTTTGGGAGGGCATAGGCCTCTGGCCACTTTGTGAAATAGTCAATAACAGAGAGGATGTAGACATTACCCTTGTTTGTGCGGGGAAGCGGGCCCATCACGTCTACAGCCACTCTCTCCATGGGGGCCCCCACTAGATGCTGCTGCAGCGGGGCATGTGACCGACCTGTTGGGCCTTTCCGTGCAGTGCATAAGTCGCACCGTCTGCAGAAGTCTTCTACGTCCCGCCGAAAGTGGCCCCAATAGAAGCCTTGACGGAGGCGGCGGAGCGTTTTGGTCACACCAAAGTGGCCTGACCCCGAGGCTCCGTGCATGCCCTGCAGTACAGCTGTCCTCAGGCCCTTGGGGACCACCAGCTGCCAACGCTCCTCCCCTGTAGCAGGCTCTTTCCACGCCCTCTGCAGCACCCCGTCGATCAGGCGCAGCGAGTCAAACTTTGACCACAGTCCCTTGGTGGCCTGTGAGAGTCTTGCCACCTCTTCCCATGGCGGCCTCTGCTGTGACTCCACCCACTGATGCACAGGGAGTAGGTCGGGGTCGAGCTCCTGCTGTTGCCTCCATTCCCCCACGCTCACCATCTGCAGCTCTCGGCAGTCAACCACTTCAGCCCGCCGCACTGCCTTCTGTTGCTGCTCCTCTTCACACAGCTCCTGCTCCCGACTCTCCCTCCGTTCACAGTGGTGGCACCCGTCTGCAGCACACGGGCGACGGGAGAGGGCATCTGCATTGCTGTGTTGAGCTCCTGCCCGGTGCACCACTGTAAAGTTATAGGCCTGGAGCTCCTCCAACCACCTGGCGACCTGCCCCTCCGGCTCCCTGAATGACATCAGCCACTGGAGAGCTGAATGATCGGTTCTCACAGTGAAGGGCAGACCGCACAGGTAATATTTAAAATGGCGCACGGAGAGCACCACTGCCAGGAGCTCTCGCCAGGTCACGCAGTAGCGCTTCTCAGCCTTGTTGAACACTCGGCTGAAATACGCCACCACCCTCTCCCCATCTGCACCCACCTGAGACAGCACTCCTCCAGCACCCACCCCACTGGCATCAGTGTCCAACATAAATGGGAGAGAGGGGTCAGCTGGAGCCAGCACAGGGGCATCGCTGAGGGCCCGGCGCAGCTGGTCGAACGCCCCCTGGCATGCATCTGTCCAGATAAACTCTCTGTCTTTATGCAACAACTGGAACAGAGGGGCAGCGATGCACGAAAAACCCCGTACGAACCTCCGGTAGTATGAGGCGAGGCCCAAGAAACTTTTCAAGTCCTTTTGAGTGGACGGAACGGGCCAGTCTGCCACCGCCTGCACTTTGTCTTGCACAGTGCTGATTCCCTCCCGCCCCACTCTGTGTCCCAGAAAAGTCACCTGCCGCTGCATAAAATGGCACTTATCCGGGTGGAGTTTCAGCCCTGCTTCCCGGATCCTCTCCAGCACGTGCCGTAATGACAACAGGGCGGCATCGAAAGAGGGTCCATGTGCCAAGATGTCGTCCAGATAAACCAGGCACTCCTGGCGTGGGATGCCAGTCAACACCTGATCCATCAGTCTGGCAAAGGAAGCAGGGGCGTTGCACAATCCAAAACTGAGGACCTTAAACTGCCAGAGCCCACGTCCAGTGCAAAAAGCAGTCTTCGGTCGGGCAGATGGGGCGAGAGGCATCTGGTAATAGCCAGAGCGAAGGTCCAGGGAGGAAAACCAGGCAGAGCCTGAGACTAAGTCCAGAGACTCATCCACGCGGGGTAGTGGATATGAGTCCTTCTTAGTTACCCCATTCAGTGGCCTGTAGTCCGAGCAGAGGCGCCACTCACCGTTCTTTTTGGGGACCATGACCACTGCAGCTGCCCAGGGGCTATCTGATGGCTCGATGATGCCTGCCTGCAGCATGTTCCCGACAGCTTTGTCACACGCCTCTTGCCGTGCCAGTGGAAGCCGGCGGGGACGGCACTTTATCGGACGGGCGTCCCCGGTGTCAATCTCATGCTCCACCAGCTGTGTTCGCCCAACTTCATCCTCCCTCAGTGCAAAGCTGTCTTTAAACTCCACTAACAGCCGCCACAACAGCTCCTGCTGTTGTGGGTCCAGGTCACCACAGTTCTCCATCCAGATTTTCGTGATGGCAGAACGCGTTGTCTCCTCCTCCATCTGGGGCAGCAGGGCCGGAGACGAGCAGCCCATGCTGATGGGGGCTGGCACTGCCAGCAGGGGTGGAGGGGAGTTGGCTGCTGTCACCTCTGTCTCCAGCTGAGAGGGAGGCGACTGAACAGCCATGCCGTGGGCGTGGGGGGGTGGTCTGTTAGGGGAACACGCACCCTGATGTCGTGAGGGGTTTTGGGGAAATGTGGGTGTGGCCTGCGGCTCCGCTGTGCCAACTTCTCGTGCCGGCAACGTAATGGGTGCAGCAACTGGTGATGTCACGGCCGACAACGCGATGACAGGCCAGTCCTGAAACCTGAGCGTGCCTCTGCCCAGGTCCAGCTGACAGCCCGTGGCCTTCAAGAAATCCAGTCCTAGTATGCACGGGTCCTGCACGCTTGCCACCCACACTGGGTGGCGGACAGCTTTTCCCCCCACAGTCAGTGTCATTTCTCCCCTGCCTTTCATGGGTGCCAACCCGCCCGTGACTGTGCGCAGCTGCACAGTGGTGGGCTCTAACTGAGT
Source organism: Osmerus eperlanus (assembly GCF_963692335.1). Taxonomy (NCBI): domain Eukaryota; kingdom Metazoa; phylum Chordata; class Actinopteri; order Osmeriformes; family Osmeridae; genus Osmerus; species Osmerus eperlanus. The sequence continues at coordinate 3,745,807 of NC_085039.1, read as the reverse complement.
CCAGCCTGGCACCACATCAGGTCTTACCAGCGTCACTGTGGACCCCGTGTCCACCAGAGCAGTGCAGGGAACCCCCTCAACGGTCACTGGGACATGACAAAAGTCCCCAACACAAGTCCGCCCCACCACTACCACAGGTTCCGTGGGGATGTTGTCGTCTGCTTCTGGGGGAAGTGGGCCCTGACTCCCCCGTCCGTGCTTTCGGGCCCTTCCTGCAGACGACGAAGAGGATGGGGCTGGGGTCCGCACAGCCTCCCCTATGCGGACCCCGCGTCGTTTCCCGGACCCTTGGGTGCTTTTAGGCACTGCCTGAGGAGATGACCAGGCTGGCCACAGCCCCAACACACCCTGGGTGACGTGTGCGGGGTACGGGTTGGCTGGATAGACATAGCCCGTATTAGTTCCGTCAGCTCAGATGCCCATGCTGGCTTTTCCAGGCCAGCGTTGGTGCCCACTGCCACTCTTGTTAAGGGCATGCTCTCACTGTGGTTACCTCCAGCTGGCGCACCCCACACGAACTCCCTCTCCACTGCCAACTCCAATGCAGCCTGCAGAGATCGAGGGTGCTCCAGCTGCACATGCACACGCAGCTCAGCGGGAGACAAAGCTCTGACGAACTGGTCTCTTGCCAGCTCGCTCTGCACATCTGGTGGCATGTGTGCGTATGCCCGCCGAGTGAGGCTCTCAATGTCATTTGCTAATGCACGCAGGGGCTCCCCTGGGAGTCTGTACCTGTTGCTGAGTTCATTTTTCAGCAGGCCAGGCTGCACACATTGTCCAAAGCGCCTCTTTAATGCAGCCACCAAAGCCCCATAATCATGCCTGTCCTCAGGGCTAACCAACAGAAGGCATTTTAATGCATCGTCTGTGAGGCACATTGCCAGCTGCAGGGCTTTCTCTCTTTCCGTCCACTCCCCCGCGTGAGCCAGCAACTCAAACTGTGCATGGAAGGCCTCCCAATCTGACTTACCCCCGTACTTGGGTGTTTTCACTGAGGACAATGCACTACGGGCGCCGCCATGATTGACGTTGTCACAGTCACAGTCCGCCCCTCCCCCTCTCAGCGGATGCTCTGCGCGGGACTTTGATCTTGCACCTGCAGCCATGCCAGCCTCTGAAGCCATCCTCGCAGCCGAATCCCGTATCTGAGATCTTGCCTGTTCCATCCTTTGAAACTCCTCAGACCATCGGGCTGGACCACTGTCTCCCTCCTCCTTAACTTTCATGCCAGAAAAGTCCTCCTTACGCGAAGCCATGTCCCCCACAACAAACGTAGCCGCTAGCTAAACTGATAATTATCTACCCCCAAAAAATAAACGATAACGAACTTGTCTCCCGAGCTCACTCACTTTAGTTAAAGTTCACTTCTGACACCAATTGTAGCGATCTCAGTCACTACGAAGAGAGGTTTTTCTTGAACGAGCACTTTATTACTTCACAACAATGCACGTAAATCACTGCTACTAAACCGTGAGCACGAAGAGACTCATCAACCAGAAAACACATTTTCTTATTCAGGTGTCCCCGCCCCCCGGCTCCTCTGCCAGCCCCCCCCGTAGTGCCTAGCAACCCCCACATGAGCTTCCGCTGCTGACAGAGAGCAAGGACACCAGCACACAGGCCCACATACATCACAATGAACATGAACTTGAACAAATCAACACATACAAGACACTACACTATATTAATCTCACTGTAATCTTGGCGTTAATCTAGATTAAAATGGCTCATTTGAATTCCACCGAAGGCATTCGGAATATGTGTGCTACCCAAATAATGACTAAAAAGTAAGTCTTTGAGAACGGGTTTCTCAAGCCAGGTGGCGCATTAGACCAGGGGCTCATCTCCTGTTTCCAAAATGCATCACAAACTGCTTGAGAAAGCTGTTAAATATATAATTGGTGATGAAAATAAATTATGTTCAATAACACTTGCACTTATAGCGGTTCATGTTGTTTAATTGTAACTTGTTTAACTACATGCTCTTATGGTTCTTCCCTTTGGCACTTACTTTGGTTGTTCACAATGTGTGCTTCATGTTTTGGCTACTCGCAATGTTTTGTGGCTATCTTGTTGTTATGATCAGTGACTTATGCACTTTGTAAAGCTCTCTCTTGGAAGTCGCTTTGGATAAAAGCGTCTGCTAAATGAATAAATGTAAATGGTAAATGTAAATAAGATGTACTTGTGTTTATTAACTGTTTATTAGATTAGTTAGCTTGGCTGATAGAGCTGTGCTGACGGGCTTGCCTCGGTTGCACTCAAACAGTAGTTTGACGACGACTCTTCCCCTGCGCTACATCAGTGCTTGGCCCGGCATCTTCCGCATTAGCTAAGGGAAGCTTTGCGTGTAGGTGGTATTTGAGACTGGAAGAACTCCTACAGTAAACTAATTCCGCATAGCACAAGGTGCAAACAACCTTAGTCTTGTCGAGGTTTCCATTGGGAAGCTTCTTAAAAATACATTTTCCCTGAAGCAAACCAGGCGGCTTCATAGCTGCGTCCATGTTAGCACGTTACGTTTGATGTGATAATTTCATACACAAGGCATACACACAGGTTCAAAGACTCGTTCTCGCCCTCTACAGTGCAATTCGGCAAGGTATACATCCGCGCTAAAATATCAAGGTGAAAGTCATTATAGCTTGCGTAGTACAGACCCAGCTTCCAACCCAACTTTGAGAATAGATTCACGGCGATATTTTTTTTATCGCCCGATAAGTCTCAGGTTAACGCAGCGCGTTAACGCCGATAACGGCCCACCACTAGTTAAAAGTATTAAAGAATGAAAGATTGAGAAACAGAAAAAAGTTTGAAGTTAGAAAAATTAGCAAATATAGTGATGAAGAGTATATTGCATAACAGTTATCAATATCATAGCAGACAAAAGTATGTCAGCAGTATGAAGGTGAAAAAAAGTGTTGCTTTGAAACCAAAATGGTGAGACAGTGTTAAAAGTATATCTGTCATTGTTATGCATTGCAATATTTTCTCACGGTTGAAAAAGGAGAAAAAAGAGTGATGAAAAGGGTATCTTATTTAATTTCATAAATGTTAAAGCGTTATGTTAGAGCCATTTTATTTCATTCTAAACCTTTTACATTTTTAAACCTTAGTATTAGTTAGACGTGTACACTTCTTATTTAAGATTCTTATATGTTTAATGTGTGCACCTTCCTGCCACAGTAAATTCCTTGTCTGTGTGATGTTTCTTGGCGAATAAAACCCATTCTGAAAAGTATTAATAATTGAAAGATGTAGAAACAGAAACAAGTTTGAACAGTGGAACAGTGAAGAGCGTTGGCCAATCGGATTGGTTCCTTGTTTCTTGTAACGTAGCAACTGTTGGTCATTGTCAACATTTCTAACCTAGAATCTAGGTTTTAGGTTCAAGATGAAGGAGAAACTAATCATGTGTGCATGCACAACCAGTCCTGTTCAGACACTTAATTTAAAGATGACATCAAAATAATAATCCATAGTGCAGGGTTGCCGATGTTGTCGTTGTCCCTGGTGAGTTTTTTTAATTCAATCTCGTCACATTATGTGACTTTGTTGTGCAACTGGAAAAGCTAGCTACTCTAACTCAGAATGCTGCTGCAAAAAAAGCAGAACTATTGTGGGTGGTAAATAAGATCATGCTACATCTAGCCAGCGGATCATTTCTTGCAAGTGTGTCAAAGTGGTATTTTTACAGACTGTATTAACACCGTAGGCGTGAATAATGCATGCATCGTCATTGTCGTCCATCTTTAGCCGAAGAAGCTAGAGGATGCAATGGGAGATTTCCTACAGTAAGGTAGATACTGCTTCAAATTGAAAACGGAGACGATCTTTTGATTAAAGACAAGTTCCTCAACCTCTGTTGTCAATATCGCCGATAAAAAGTAAATACTGTTACGAAGCATTTGTTTGTAGGTAACGAACGATAGACGTAGCTAGTTTCGCCGTTCTATGGCAGCTAGTACAGTACTGTATGATTACAGTCGTAGCTAGAGTTGTAAGCACTCGTCACTAGAATGACCAGAACTTTAAAACAAAAGATCATATTTCAAATCTGTCTGCTGTTCTACATTGCCCACACAATTTATGTATATATATCAACTCTAACATGGCCTGTATCTTGTATTGAAAGTGCTCGAAAATTAGCTCGTCTAATGTATGGTGGACTGAGAAAACCTATTTGTCAAAGCAGAGCGAGCGGATGTCGTGGGAGCAGCAGAGCGTGCTGGTCCTAGTGGAAGCACTTCCTTGTCTCTAGGTACCAACATTACCGCTGCTGTGTGTGAAGGCGAGCATGGTTTGAATGACAGCACTGCAATGCAGCCTGTTCTGCAAACGTACCCCATGCGCATTTTCAGCAAAGGTCCTAGGACATCGCTCTCGAACTTGGGTAGAGTGTGCAGCTGTTCTTGCAACAGAAATGGCAGACTTGATAATGGAAGAAATTGATGCAGAGATTCACGCAGTCAAGTTCTACACGGACAGCAAGATAGTACTGGGTTACATCTACAACACGTCCAGGAACTTCTATGTCTACGTGGCAAACAGAGTGACAAGAATCAGGAAATCTTCTCGGCCAGATCAGTGGAACTACATCAATACCAAACATAATCCAGCAGATCATGGGTCAAGGTCAGTTCCAGCCAACCTTCTCAAAGATTCCAACTGGTTTTCAGGTCCAGCTTTTCTTACCAAACCTGATGAAAAACAGTTTGAACAGCCAGAGACGCATGACTTTCAACATACAGAAACCGATGTAGAAGTTCGCCCTGATGTTACAACCTACGCTACAAAAGTCACCAATGAACTTCTTGGATCTCATCGGTTTGAAAGATTCTCCAATTGGAAATCACTTACCCGTGCAACAGCCAGGCTCATCCAAAAGGCCAGAGCTTTCTCCGGAACATCCGACTGTAGTCAGAAAAAAGATGAAATTCTTCAAGCAAGACTCGTCATCCTGAAAAGTGCACAACACGACTCCTTCAAAGAAGAAATAAAAAACCTGGCTAAGGCGGAAGAAGTCTCAAGAAGCAGTCCACTCAAGAGTTTAGATCCCATTCTTGATGATAATGGTTTGCTGAGAGTCGGGGGACGTTTATCGTCAGCAGACATGTCCTGGGAAGAAAAGCATCCTGTCATTCTCCCCAAGAACCATCATGTTTCCACTTTGCTGGTAAGACACTTTCACGAACAGGTTGCTCACCAAGGTCGACACTTAACAGAAGGTGCAGTTCGTTCAGCTGGACTCTGGATTCAAGGAAGCAAGGGGTTGGTGTCGAGTGTACTACAGAAGTGTGTGACCTGCAAAAGACTAAGAGGGAAGTTAGAAGAGCAAAAAATGTCGGACTTACCTGTGGAAAGACTTACTCTGGATCCTCCGTTCACTCACGTTGGACTCGATGTTTTCGGACCTTGGACTATCACAACACGCCGGACCAGAGGTGGCCAAGCAGAAAACAAACGCTGGGCAGTCTTGTTCACCTGTCTGTGTACACGAGCGGTGCATATTGAGGTTATAGAGAGTATGTCAACATCCAGTTTCATTAACGCCCTGAGAAGATTCACTGCTATCAGAGGACCTATGAGACTATTGCGCTCTGATAGAGGCACTAACTTCATTGGAGCGTGCAAAGAACTGCAGATAAACGCAGAAGATCCTGAGTTGAAAGCTCATCTGCAAAACAAAGGATGCACCTGGTCGTTCAACCCTCCACATTCCTCGCACATGGGTGGGGTGTGGGAAAGGATGATCGGTGTGGCTCGTCGCATTTTGGATGCCATGTTGCTCAAGGAAAACTGTCGCCTCACCCATGAGGTCCTTGTGACACTAATGGCAGAAGTCATGGCAATTATGAACGCAAGACCTCTAGTTCCAGTCTCTTCTGACCCTGATATGCCAGCTGTCTTCACACCTGCCATGCTGCTCACTCAGAAGATTGACAAAGTGTCTGCTCCACAAGGGAACATGGAACTTAAGGATCTGTATACAAAACAGTGGCGACAGGTCCAAGCCCTTGCCGAGACGTTTTGGAGACGCTGGAGGCAAGAGTATTTGGCAACCCTTCAGTCTCGCAAGAAGTGGACATCGGACAGATTGAACCTGCAAACAGGAGATATTGTACTCCTGAAGGATAGTCAAGTTAAAAGGAATGAGTGGCCAATGGGAACTATCGTGGAAACCATTCCCAGCCGTGATGGAAGAATTCGGAAGGTTGAAGTCAAGATCATCCGACAGGGTACCCCTAAGGTGTATTCAAGACCTGTTTCAGAAGTGGTACTGCTCCTCAGTAAAGAGACTTAGTGATATTATCAAATATCAGGCGGGGAGTGTTCTGCCCCCACAATTTGTTTTTGTGTTAGACACCTGGTGGTTACAAACGGCATTGCATGTGTGATTTGTGTTTTTTGACCGTCCTGTGTTACCTTAGTTTAGTTTGATGCAACCAGCAAGAGAGCTCAGCATACAGTTAATTCTCTCCTTTGTTGTCCTGAGAAAGTCTCAGTCTGTGAGTATTTATGTTTAAAGCTTCTAAATAACTTGTGTGGCATAGCAACTATGTTTGTTTAGTTTCTGAGTGTTAAGTTTTAACTTAAATTTGGCGATGCTAATCGCGGCAGCATTTTACATTAAGAATACACTGTAAAACCCTCGTTTTATATGTTTTTCTACAGTTTTACAAAATCATCTGAAGTAAATGGAACCTTACCAAAGGCCTAAACTCTACACTGTATCCTGGACTTTATTTCAAGGAACCTGGGCCCGGTTTTTCAAAAGTAATCCACTAGGATTTTGGATAACGGATTGGATCAAATCTTGAAAATGGGTTTTTCAAAAGAAAAAACGGATTACATAATCGGATTAGATCACGTAATCCAATCTTGGTTTTGATCCGGATCAAACCTTTAGTTTGGGTTTTTCAGAACTTTTTTGTAGGATTTGGATCACTTTGATCCAAAAAATCTGGATTAAACTGATCCCATCAGAAGGGTGGATTCAGCGTGGATTTCATGCCCAAAATGTAATGAAAACTTAAAAAATGTATCAAATAATACTATATTTGGATCATGCAGTGTCTGACAAGATATCCTATTTATTCATAAGGTTTTAATTTTATTTGTACATCCGTCAGGCTACAGTGATTAGGTAGGCTTTAACGTATTCAGCCTTTCAGTATAGGCCTGTTTGGCCTCATAAAATAATCCCCCAAACAGCTGTCAAAATTGACCAAAAACAATACATTTTATTCTGTCACTAATTGATATATTTTTTGATAATATTTTTGTTTTTAGAATATTTATTAGTGATGCATGCAATGATTACAGAATAAACAAATAAATGCAAAGAATGGCAATCACTGATTTTTTAAATCCAAAACAAATCCAAATCAGAAATAGTGTCTAACTGTTGCGTCCCTTGTTGCACGTCCTGTTTGCTCGTTCTGGCAGAATGCAGGAGGTTGGTTAGGGTCTCCAAGGGGCTCAGGTGCATCATTGTCAGCACAGAGAGGGACATTGCGCTTAGTAGCGATGTTGTGCAGGACAATACAGGCAAGGGTTATGTTGCATGCTTTCTGTGGTTCCGCTCTCAGGTAGTTAAGGCATGCAAAAAGCGCCTCTTAAGAACTCCATTTAAACGCTCAATTGCACATCTTGCTCTGCAATGAGCAGTGTTGAAGCGTGCCTGCGCCGGTGTATTTGCTGTTAGAAAAGGAGTCATCAGCCATGGTAGGAGTGGGTAGGCACTGTCTCCTAATATTATGCCATCCGGTCAGTTGGTTTGGAGGTCTCTATATAGAGCGCTCTCCCTCAGGATGCGTGCATCATGGACAGACCCAGGCCACTTGACAACGCAGTTGGTGATGATGAGGTCAGCATCACACACAAGTTGGACATTGATGCTGTGCCTCCCCTTTCTGTTTATAAACTCCCATTCATTCTCATGAGGTGCTTGTATATGCACGTGTGCAGTCGATTGCTCCAATAGTATTGGGCATATTCCCCAAAAGAAAAAAGCTGCGCTTGGCCTGGGCAATCTGGTTGTCCTTTGGAAAAGAAACAAATTCATTGACCAGGCTGGCCAGTGCGATTGACACATCTCTCACCACATCACACACAGCTGATTTCACCACTCCCATATAGTCACCAACAACTTGATAGAATCGCTAGAATGCATAAAATCGGAGAGCAATGAGGATCTGGTCTTCCATAGACAGACCGTGACTCCTTTGGGTTCTGTGTTGAAGTTTTGGCCTGAGAAGGTTCACAAGGTACTCTATATCAGCCTTCCCAAAGCGAAACCGGACATACAGCTCCTCAGTGGTGTATTGCTCCAGTGGCTTGGTACGTTCAACATACACCCTTTGACGGTATCCTCTCCTGGCAAAGTGGTGGTGGCGGTGGACAACACCTGCCATTTCACTGTCTCTCTGTGAATCCTCTGAGAAAGGCTGATTTATATGGCTGTGTAGTTGGTCTTTTCAAACACACCTATTACAACTGATTGGTTTTGGCTTGTGTTCAATTGAGGCAATTGGACCCAAGGCCTATAATTGATGAACAATGTTCACTATAGTAAAGCAACGGAACCATGGACTCAAGAAGCTGTAACTTCACTGCTGCTGAAACCAATGCACTACTAGAGGGTGTTCGGTGCCATTATGGAACAATAGTGGGAAGTTTTAATTCTGCTAAGGATACCAACAAAAAGAAAAATGATGTTTGGATTTTAATCACAGAAAATGTGAATGCCATAGGGTCTGGCCAGAGGAGGACCACAGACCAAATCAAATTGCGGTGGAAGAATCTTAAGGCCAGGGCAACAAAGGACCATGCTGAAGCCAAAAACCCACAAACAAGCAACAAGCCATTTAAGAGGGGAGATTACACAGATGTGGTCCTCGACATCATTGGAGGTGAGAAGTCGCAAGCTCTCCATGGTATTCAAGGTGTTGTGGGGGATGGCGGGCCTTGGATTGAGGAGGAGGAGAATCTGCCAGTTCCTCCTGAGGCTGATCCAGAGAGCGTATTTATATTGGATCTCAGCTCTGTTCCGGAGGAAGAAGCTGGATCTTCATTGGTTGAGCCAGTGGTAGTTGCCACAGGATCTCAGAGGAAAGGCTTGAAGCGCCCTTCATCAAACAAAGATGATCATTACAAGGCACTTCTGCAAAAAGAGACTGAAAGGGCAGAAGCACAGCTTCGTCTGGCAGAGGAACAACTGACTCTGACCAAACTGCAGCAAACCAAGGCCAGACTTGAGATCCGCCTCCTAAAGGCTACGCTCAGACAAGCTGGTCTCTCCACATCAGATGAGGAAGTCTGAATTATTGTGGAGTATTTGACATTAAGTCTTTTTTTTAATTCAATACATCTATATTTGAAACTTGTTATAAATATCCTCAATGTACAGTGTTTGTGTTGTAGGTCTCAGATGAGCGGACTGCTGGAAGATGATGGGGTGGGTTTTTTCTTATTAGTTTTTTTTAAATGTGTATTTTCATTTCAAATAAAAATAAACTTATATTGACCCCACACTAGCTATTCTACTTGTTGCTCTTTACATATCTATAGTTCTACATTGTGATTTCCTATCCTGTTTGAGCACTGGTTATCCAGATTTGGTGATCCTGAAAAGTTCTTATCCGGATCAGATTGATCCAATCCGATGTTGCTTTGAAAAACTGGCTCAAAAGTAAGATGGATTACGTGATCACGGATCGCAAAAAATAGGATTACTAAATCCGCATCAATTTTATCCGGATTGAACCTTTTGAAAAACCGGGCCCTGAACTTATTGTTAGCTATCTGCTAAGCTATACTAATCGAGAGCGAGAGCAGAATATAGTGCAAATATTCATATTTTTTTAGGGGTGGGAAAATAATAATAAATATATATGTGAGAGAACAATGGTTGTGCTCGCCGAAGGCGTGAGCACACCCAATAATAAAACTAACAATAACAATAGGTTTCCTCCTTACGGAGGAATCCTAATAATACTACCAATTACAATAGGTGCCTCGCAGCTTCGCTGCTTGGGCCCTAAAAACAATAGGTTCCCTCCTACCGGAGGAACCCTAATAAGAATACTAACAAAAACAATAGGTTTCCTCCTACCAGAGGAACCCTAATAATAAGAATACTAACAAAAACAATAGGTTCCCTCCTACCGTAGGAACCCTAAATATAGATGCAAGAAGCGATGCGGATTCCTCCGCAAAATGGTTAAATATTATACAAAGTTAATATTATTAAATTAATATTATTAAATATGAAGCTTTTTCCATCTACTCTTGATACAGACTTCAGTTTTGACTGTGAAATGCAGTGGCAATACTTGAACTTGAATCCAAATGTGATGACCTGATGGAGACTCATACAAAGTCACTCAAAACCCTGGTTCGATTCCAGGCTCTGGCAAGAGTATTTAGCTCTAAACTGGTCAATATACACATCTGACCAAAGACCAGCTCGACCTTTGCCTGTTAACAGTGATTCTGACTGTCAGAGACCTTTAAATAGGCTGACTAGAGTGAAACGGGCCAAACTAGCCTTGCTATGACGAATGAAACAGGCTTGCTTTGAAACATCCTAGATACTGGCTATTTTCAGCAGGCTCGTCTCTACAAAAAGCAGTCCTCCCTGACGTTTTTGGAGTAGAATTGAGTGAAATACAAAATTGTTTACACACTGCCAGTGAGCGACCCAAGTCTGACTCTGAGGCTAACGTCAAAACAATGCACTGGCTTGCACCATCTGGCTAATAGCACCATCTCTCTAAAAGCACAATTCCCACATCTCTTTAAGGCTGCCCTGCTCAACTTTTTATGTGTAGAATTGACCGAACTGTAAAATGGTGAACTTATGTCATGAACATGACGCGACCAAGATGGCTGCCGCCTAAGATTATGCGGTCTATTCTATCTTAAAATGTGTAAAAATAGGTGAAATTACTTAGCGAACGTGGCTGCCTCCAACACGGCTATCAGGCGAAAAATTATTCATATTCCTAACGGCGAGCTGCAATTGGAAGCTAAATTAAACAGGAGCTATGAGGAAAAAACAACACATATTGGCCATTTTTACACTTTATTCATTTTACACTTTCAGGGACCTCAGTAGCGTGTGGAAGATCCATACGCAGCCACAACAGCTTGACACCTCCTCCTCATGTGATCAGCTTGGGCGTGCTGTACGTGCCAGAGTGACCAACGCAAGCATGTTGGCTTATGTGCGACAAATCCTGGTTGAGGAATGGGATGCCATCCCACAGCAGTGTGGGACCAGGCTGGTGACCAGCATGAGGAGGAGGTGCCAAGCTGTTGTGGCTGCGTATGGATCTTCCACATGCTACTGAGGTCCCTGACAGTGTAAAATGAATAAAGTGAAAAAATGGCTAATATGTGTTGTTATTTCCTTATTACTGTGGGAGAGTGCAATCCTCCAATCCACCAAGCAACTCAAAACGAGAGTGAATACCAACAGAAGAATTGCAGGGGAATTTGGCACATTTATTTGGGCTGCTACCCACACGGTTAGCTGTGTTGCTCATTCCACGAATGCACAATCCTTACAAGTTGTACCTCGTTGTAAAGGTGACTAATCAGGCTATATAAAACTATATAAAATACAATACCAATTGGTATTATTAAAGGGGAGGAATAATTGACCGAAATAACGTTTCAGAACTTTTTTTGAGGAGTTTATATTTCAATATTTAAAACAAATTCAGATCCCAAATTTCAAGGCTTGGAAATTCCAATGTTGAGGCCCAAAAAAATTGGGTCAAATTTTAGCCTATCAAATTCGAGCCGAACAATGCAAGATTTAATCGCATTGGACTCACCGAAGCATGGTTATTTTCCCTGGTAGTCACCATGCGTTTTCTCTTCTCGATTGCTCGAGAAGGGCTCGATTGCTCTACCTATCCTTGTGATCCCGGATGTTGCAATCTGAATTTTTTCGCCTCAATTTCTTTTAAACACTGAACTTTTTGGATCTGATTTTTTTTTTACATACAAATATATATTCATATGTGAATTCTGTGTTGTTTAAATTTAAAATTAAAATATTCAATGCCTTTTAAAATTCAAAACATTATGTCACTTCCATAGAAAGGTCACTATGACACAAGACACGTTGAACAAAATTACCCCCAGAACTCTGAGGTAAGGGCCACAAAAATAAACCATCACTGTTCCGGACTCTGGACTGAATGGAAATTTGGTGAGTGGACCTTTTGGGTTTCTAATTGAGTACCCCTGATCTAAAGTATCGATAGTATTGATACCAATGTTGGTATCAGTATTGACCGATACACACGTGATGAGATCGATACTTAAGTTTAAATTTCTCTTCTCTACATTCAGTACACAACTCCCTTTACATCATAGTGGTTGTGCAAACGCTCGCACCAACCGGAGGGTTACTTTCTCCTCTGCGTAAAACCTGAAAGATTCCTGCACTTTACGAACTTTCCGCAGCAACGGTATAACAGAAAATTTAAGAGGTATTGAAACCGTGACTTTTTCAAACCGCGGTATACCATGAAACCAGTAACCGCCCCGTGCCTAGTGTGTTAACAATTGTTTTCTTGGTAACCATGTCTTTAGATCATTGACAAGATCCTCCCGTTGAGTTCTGGGCTGATTCCTCACCGTTCTCATTATCATTGCAACTCTACGAGGTGAGATCTTACATGGAGGGAGATTGACAGTTATTGTGTTTCTTCCAACTGTTGTCACCTTCTCACCAAGCTGCTTGGCGATGGTCTTGTAGCCCATTCCAGCCTTGTGTAGGTCTACAATCTTGTCCCTGACATCCTTGGACAGCTCCTTGGTCTTGGCCATGGTGTAGACTAGAGTTTGTAATCTGATTGATTGCTTCTGTGGACAGGTGTGTTTTATTCAGGTAACAAGTTGAGATAGTTAAGATAGTTTGGTATGAAAATAATGATTCTGGATAAAAAGGAGAGAATCTCTAAAGAGGAATGCTCTCAGGACCTCATGTACTAACGATTTTGCGCCCACTTTAGGCGTATTTGTTTCGCAATTTGCGCGTAAAAGCATGGCGAGGTATGTACAAACATGCCGCACTGAGGTAAAAGCGCAGACTGCCTGTCACGGGAACTGAAAATTTCATGCATATGCATTCACGGGAGGGTCAAGGGGAAAGTGGGAGTTTCCCATAAAGAGATGGGAGGGGATGCGTAAGGTGCGTCTAATTATGTATTCCGCGGTATGTACAAAAAACGCCTGTGAAAGTGCGCCTCTATTTTGCGGTGAAAATTCTGCGCCTCTTAAAAACAGGTGTAAACCTGTTACAGGTACGCGTTACAGATTAAGCAGCCATGCAATATTAAAGTTACTGGAATTTTTAATTTAGGTCCAGATAGCATTTATTTTGTGTAGGTGTGGAATTCCGGCCTTGTATAATATTTAAGTTCGCTGTTACCTCATGAACAAGCACATCAATTTCGTTATCACAAAATCTTTGTTTTCACTGTTTTGACTTTGGTGGCTGATCCATGATAGAAAGAGAGAAGGAGGCCCATTCAATTGCGCGTTTAAATGCTCGCAATTTACGGTATAGTGGGCGGGGAAAGGCGCTGATTACCCGATGAACTGCAGGTTTCGTAAATACGATGTAAAATGAAGTATCACAGCGTGCGCAATCTGCGGGTTGGCCATGGTGCTAATAACGCTACGTTTGCAAATGTACGTACATGAGGCCCTCAGACTCCTAGCTCTGTATTCTCCAATCTTAATAGATGTTAAGGAGAAGACTTGGTGCTGTTTTATTGACAAAGAGAGGTTATACAAAGCATGAATTGTAGGGGTGCCAAGTGGAAATTTCATTTGCATTTGTACAGGTGTATTCGTGCACGTCGGGCTGGCCCTCGCAGCGGAACAACAGTTTACTGACCGCTCTGTCCATTCGCGCACCTCACAGTTGCGTATTGATCAGACAAGAAGACACGCTTATTAACTCGATTACTATTGATCAAAACTGAACGAGGGTTTGGCTGTAGCCTACTTGAAACATACTATTGAGAACATATTCGCTGACATGCATTGCACGCCTGATGAACACAGCTTTTTTTTTTTTTCATAGCAGATTTTTTTTGGCCTTTGGCGCTCGGGATTTGTCATTGGCGCTCGGAAAACGACTTTCTCTATGCAGGAAAAACCCTGGTCACAAAGTTCATAATTTTACAGTTTGGTCAATTCTACACCCAAAAAATTGACTCCAAAAACGTCGAGCAGGGCAGCTTTCAAGAGATTCTGCTTTTAGCGAGCAGGGCAGCTTTCAAGAGATTCTGCTTTTAGCCAGCTGGTCCAATTTTTATTTTTATTTGTGTAAAACTGGCAATCTGAGTGAGACTGCGTCCCCCGTTACACTGTTTTGACGTTAGCCTCAGAGTCAGACTCCGGTCACTCACTGGCAGTGTGTTCATAATGTTGTATTTCACTCCATTCTACACCAAAAACGTCAGGGAGGACTCCCTTTTGTAGATACGAGCCTGCTGAAGATAGCCAGCATTTCTTTAACCGAGCCTGTTTCATTCGTCATTTGCCTGAGAAAGCGACCTCCGTTAGCCAGGCTAGTTTTGCCCGTTTCACTCGGTCAGGCTATTTAAACGTAAATGTACTTGTCCAAAGGACAAGTGCCTCAAAAAGTTAATGTCAAGCCCTGCAATTCAGTGGCCAGAGATATATAATTAGCTACCTGATCGACACTCCAAGTGTATATACCCTTGAAGTTCGTCTTTTGCCTCCGACATGCGCAGTTGAGCCTGCTTGATGTTGTGTGACGTAGGGTGATAATTGATCTATAGCTTCCCAGAGCTGCTGTTTTGATGCAAACTGCCTCCCACCCTCATAGATCTTTTGCTTGAGGATGCTCTAAAGGTTCTCAATAGGGTTGAGGTCAGTGGAGGATGGTGGCCACACCATGAGTTTCTTTCCTTTTATGCCCATAGCAGCCAATGACACAGAGGTATTCTTTGCAGCATGACATGGTGCATTGTCATGCATGAAGATGATTTTGCTACGGAAGGCACGGTTCTTCTTTTTGTACCATGGTACCATACTTTGCCAAGGTCATTTTCACACTTTCAGGGACCCTAAAGGGGCCTACCAGCTCCCCCCCGTTGATTCCAGCCCAAAACATAACTCTGCCACCTCCTTGCTGACATCGCAGCCTTGTTGGGACATGGTGGCCATCCACTACTCCATCCATCTGGACCATCCAGGGTTGCATGGCACTCATCAGTAAACAAGACTGTTTGAAAATGAGTCTTCATGTATTTCTGGGCCCACTGCAGAGCAGTGAGCCCAGTCTGCCCAATCTGCTTGTGAGCATTGGTTAGGAGTGGCCGAATAGTAGGTTTATGCACAACAGGATCCTACACCTTGAGGTTCGCGGGACTCCAGAGGCACCAGCAGCATCAAATACCTGTTTGCTGCTTTGTAATGGCATTTTAATGGCTCTCTTAATCCGATGAATCTGTCTATCAGAAAACTTCCTCCTTATACCTTAATCTGTACGAACCCGTCTGTGCTCTGAATCAGCCACAAATCTCTTCACAGTACAATGATCACGCTTAGGTTTTTGTGAAATATCTAATGTTTTCATACCTTGTCCAAGGCATTGCACTATTTGACACTTTTCGATATTTTTTCTTTCCCATATTGCTTGAAACCTGTGGCCTGCTTAATAATGTGGAACGTCCATCTTAAGTAGTTTTCCTTTAATTGGGCTCACCTGGCAAACTAATTATCACAGGTGCTGACACAATACCATCCACGAGTTTAATTGAAAACAAATCAAAAAGAAATGTTTAGGACACTTAAATTCAATTTGCATAATAATTTGGAATGCGGTGTATATTTTAGCCAGCACAGTATTGCAATTACATAATACTTACTTACTTTTCTTGGTGTAATGTTTTTTTTTCCAGCTTTGTGTACAGATTTCATAGTGTGTGTGTGTATGCTGGTATTCCTCAGGATCAGCATTATGCCTAGATGTATACAGTATGCATAGTCCTGAGTCTTTGCTCAGATTAAGCATGTTTGTTTGCAGGGGGGGAAGACCATAAGCAGTGCGTGCGTGAGAGAGTATGTGCATTACCTCAGTGTGGGGTGCAATGAACGCAAGCACAGTGGGTGTGCCTACATGCAGTCTATGTGTGTGTGTTTGCATGTGTGTGTTTGTAATCAGATCGGGCGGTCTGATTGGGAGACAAACAGACGTCTCTGGCTCTGGGTCGTAGGGGGATCCAGTTCCTCCCAACCTCATGATGTCAGCTCTCCCATTCTGGCCCCAGGTCGGGTTTCACTATTAGTTCAATTATTTACAGTGTTTAATTGAATCAGATGGATTTCATCATGCAAGCAGGGATCCTCCTCAGTCGACATGCCCTCCACCACCAAGTGGCATTCCTAGCAAAAACGGTGGGAAACGAGCATGTTCACTTTTGAGACGGAAACACATATGCAGTGTATTGAGATTACTCAACCAGACATACTATATCATACATATGTGCACACACACACAAACAAAAGATAATGTTAACTGGACTCACACACCCACATGCATTTTTTGAAGGAGAGTTGTGTGATGACCATGACCATGACAACATGGTTGTTGCTAATGTTTTTGCCGGCACACAGCAATGCATGCCTCATCATTCCTTGGGCTCACATCAACGATTCAAAATACCCATAATTGTCTAATCAGACATGCATGGTGGATGCCTGAAAAAGAAACGCGTCCCAGCACTTCTCTGTGAATTTCAGATCTGTGGATTTGTTTCACCAAGAGCTATGGAGATGATGTCAACGGATAGCTAAACAATATCAACCCACGCAAACAGACACACACACATGCAGGCAAAAATGTGAACTCACTCACTTTACTACACACATGCATACATACACAAGAAAACTGTGTCAGCTATTTAAACATTAGTCTAATCTTCATGGTATTTGTCTGTCATATCTTCGCACGGGATGGTGCCATGCTACACAGTTTTGAAAACATGTCATGGCTGTGAAAGAAGGTTTGTTTTGCTCTAGCCTGAAAATTTCACAGCCATAAATATTCCCACAATATAATTTGAGGACATTTTTAAGTTCCTATGTAGGTCACAGTTTATGTTTCCACCTCACCCGAAGAAAACTCCCACAAGTCACAGTGTTTGTTGCCAAACTGAAACAAGTTGGGTCATAGAAACGTTGAGTTTTGAAGTCAATTGCTACTATTTTACTGTCATTTTCCCACATCACAGTAATTCCCTGTGGAGTGGAACACAACATAGCTCTTAGTCATCTGATCATCTGAGCTCAGACAGTGTGTGTGTGACTGTGTGAGTGTTTTTGGTAGAGAGAGGGAAAGAGAAAAAAAGAGAGGGAGGGGGAGAGATAACATTTTTTTACAGCAGCACTGAGCTAGTGCTAATTCATCACATGAGCGCTAGCACAAAGGATGCCCTTGTTTGGGGCCTGGACTTCTCAATGGGCCTCCCTTACTCCTCCGCCCCTCCTTACTCCATCCCTCCATCCCCTCCAAACACAACATTCACGTCCTTCCCTGAGGGGATTGTGTTTCTAGGCCTTTTGAGGCACAAGAGTGAGGGGTAGGATAGCATTAATCTAGTTTAAAAGACAAGGCACAATGGCTTGTGTGTGTGTGTCTGTCCACATCCCTCTTTCTCATTGACCATGTAATGTTCAGCTCAAATTGCATTGTTTATTTTTTGCAGCAGTGTCCGTGTGAGTGTGTGCATCCATGTCCATGGCTGTAGCACCCAAGCAAAGTCAAAATGAAATACCTATACAGGTCCGGAGGGAAAAAAGTAAATGTACAATTTCCTGGAAACGCATTTTCTCAATCCCAGAAGCCAAAGCCTCTGCTGGTGTATTTTCCAGTACTCTAACACACACACACACACAAACACATACACACACACTACACGCACACAAACACGTAATGCTATAATTCCAAGCACAGCAAAAACATGTGTCCCTACTCAGGAGTTGGTATGGCTGAGCAAGGTCTAGGAGAGGTTGGTTTTGAACTGCCACCACCTCTCCAAACACTTGCGAGATTAGAGGAGATTTGGTTATATAGGGTAAGTAGTCAACATCTACACCTAGCATATTTGGTGACAATGACCCATGCAGTAGGCATATGAGCCCTCCAAAACCAAACATGAAGGACGAAGAGAGCAATTAGCTTTTTTTCCTCAATATTTTATAAATGTTTCAATGTCTGGCAACACATCTTAAGAAATTCAAAAGACTTGTTTGTCACAAGCCAGACTATGGAGCATTGTGATAACTCACAAGCTGCCAAAAGTTTCATGATGAATATGATGTGGAAATCCAATCAACAGTCAACTCTCTCTCTCTCTCTCTCTCTCTCTCTCTCTCTCTCTCTCACACACACACAAAAACTAGAGAGGGTACAATTTCAGGGGAAATTGTGAGGGTGTAGTTGCGGCTGTCCCGCAAAGGAAATTGTTTAAGCTTGTTGAAACTAGTCCCTTTTAATTGTGTTATAGTATTATAATTTCTGGAGAGCAAGCGATATCATCCATTAGTTGATTTGCATTTCAAATTGACAATAGACTAATTATATCAACTTCAATATATTAATGTTTTCTGTTAGTAAAAAGCAAGCTCAGACGCATAAATGGAAAAGGCCTCTTTGTAAACCACTCTTATATGATGTAATGTGTTGTAAACCTAACAGATTTCCCTTACTTGACTGTACAGAATCCCATTACAATCTATCTTAGCAACAGCGTGAAGACATGGACAACAAAGCTGACTAAGAGAAGTATTTATCTAGCTAACTGGCTTGTAGCTAGTTTAGTAGCTGGCTACTAGCAGGTGGCTGGTAGACTCAGTGCTTTGGATGACTTGGTGCTTTTGCAACAAGCTAACCCTTTTGGTAACAGCTCAGCCATCTGACCCATGTATTATCTGAGCAATGTAACAGTACTTGTACTTAAGTACCCATTTTCAGTACTCTTTCCACCACTGCTAGCTAGTTAGCCACCATTAGCTTCACTCTTCTCCATCAAAACTTAAATGATGCCTAAACCTTCAAACGGAACGTACTCGTGGATACAAGCAACGCAATCGGGACCAAGACCAACATTTTGACACCGACATTAACTATGTAGTGCAAACTTCAGGTCAGCCACACCCAACTACAAAAATCTCACACACATTCTGCATGTGAATGTACACAAATGTTTTGACAGATTTTTTTGTGTGATTTACTTACACAAACACATTCCCCATATGCATTACTAATGACAAACATGCACAGACCCTCACATGACTAGGATGAAGTAGGGACACCGAGAAGATACAGTGAGATAGAGAGTGAAAGAGTGAGAGACAAAGAGAGAGAGAGCAAGGTTTCTCACACAGACAGCCAGGAGTCTGCTCTACTTTCCATTAATGGTAATAAGCAAATCCACAGTGCATGGCGGGTCATGCAAAGCAACAACCCACAACATCGCCTTGGCCGTAATCTTCCTCATGCACGCAAGATATCCCTCAAGGCTTTGGGTGACCGCAACCAAGAACAAAGGATTAAGAATAAAACACTGTTGAGTTTACTTTACCTCTCTGGGCCCTTACTGTCAATATATGGTGAGCCTGAACAAATTCAACTTTTCATTTTGTGAAGAGTGGATTTACAGCAAGGGTCCACTGCATTTTGTTCAAGTTGTTTTGCTTTGAGCAGGCAGAGGTCCAGTTTGTTTTTAACTGGAGCTCATGTTTTCATGGCTTAAGTTCAATGGAGAAAAATATTGTGTTTTTTGTCAATTTGTGATTTGTGTCAGAATACTTGGAACCTTTCATACTTTACAATTACTGGATTATGAAATCCAAATGGATTTTGTTATTATGTACTTCTCATGTATGTATAAATATATATCTCTAGCTGTACACTCTACTATATTGGTTGGGTTTTATTCATGCAACAATCTCATAGGTAAGGTCACATCCGTCATCTAAGTAAGCTATCTTTGAGCAGGAGACAGTAAGCTCTTTACACCTGTGTTTACTAGACTGTCTTTAAGGGACATTCATCATTAACAGGGTCAAAGGTAAGGGGCCAATCAGGGAAGGCTCTCAGGAAGAGCAGAGAAGCTCGAACCTCTCCGACCTCGCCTACTCATCATCAAATACTTGTTGCGACATGCTCAACATGCTCTATGGGCCCTTAAGTAGGTCACCAGAAACTGGAGGCCATCTTAGGTAATGGAAATGCACCTGGGACGCAAGTGAATTGATAAATCTAAGCACCTCTGCAAATGGGCAGCCAAGCCTTGTGGATTACTGGGAAAATTACTACTTGGCCCGCGGAAGCCAGTTTCCCAGGAAATGAAGTCATTCCCTGAAGGCTCTTTTTTCTGTTGCCAGAGGTTCAAACTGACTGGGCATTCACGGATCTAAAAAGATTAAGAAGGTGTGGGTGTCCTATCCCTCAATTCCTTTTCATCTCAATGCACAAAATAAGAACGTCAGTTCAGTTGAAGGAACCCCATGTCAGGTGGTCCTTCTCCCAAACGTGCATGCTTCCTGTTCCTTGCCATCTTTTGTTTTGTTTCCTGCACAGCTGACATTGTACCAGCCTGAAGTGGTATCGTTCAAATGACTATTTGTTTGTGCTGCTATTACTCACTGACAAAGGAAATGACATCGACAACCAAAAATAAGACCTTGCATGAATGGATGAGTATTGTCTTCATCCCCAGATCACATGACTGGCCTTGGAATCCTCAAATACTCAACGGCACACAGACTTGTCAACATCCATTCATCACCGGAGCACAAGCTCTTTCTGATCGCATGACACGGTGACCTTTGGCCTTTGCCCAGATATACTCGACGGTACCTGCAGTCTAGCAAATCAGCTTTAAGTCTTCAGCCACCGACAACCCATAATAAGATTATTGATCTTCAGACCAATCAGTCAGTCTGGAGGTTGCAGCGTGGGTTAGGAATGAAGGGGGTTTTAGTGAACCTTGATGGCTTCATGAGTCACTAAATCTGGGACATAAGGTTGCACTCTATGTAGCTCTCCTAATGAATGCCTACAGTTTTCAGCTTAGCAGGCTAAAATAGTTTCATGGTACATAGGAAACCAGGTTTTAAAGAACTCTATCATAGTGGTGAGTTTAGTAATATGTGGCTCCAATTCAGTTTATGTTGGTTCAAATATTTTATAGCCCTTATTGCCTTTGCCATCTAATGTGGCTCTAAAAGAGATGAGGATTGCAATGTGTCAGCAGTAGGTTCCATCCAAGGTGTCAGTTCTCACACATTTGCAAAGCTCTAAAACCATACAACCTAGCTAAAGCCTAAACTTGTTATGTCAACTGTTTATCCTTTATCCCGCATGCTGGTTGGAGAGGTCATATCACTTCCACATGGCCAAAGAGCACGAAAACATCACACAGGCTGCCATCAACACAGAGTTCGAACTGTCCTCACTTGCACTTAAGAAATGCTTTCAAAACCCATTGAAACAGCCATTAACAACCTCGTAAAATGGTTATTTCAAATTCTTCTTAAAAAAAAAACCCGTCTGTAAAAGATTATTTTAAGAGTTTGCCACAACATTCATATTCTTAAACTCTGAACTCCACTCTGTTTGTGAAAGGATCTAACATTTCAAAAGATGGGTCCCCACCGATAAGTTCAGGCTGGACGAGGCTATCTGATACGTTGTGAACGGAAAGAGCACCAGCTCTCTATGCTGATGTAGAGCCCTTCTGATGAGAATGGACGCCAGACTCCTGAAGACAAGGGGTCCGGGAAGTGGGCCAAAGATGGCTAAGAAGTAACATTTGTTTCTTATTTGGCCTTGCAAGCTTGAATGACCAGAGCGGATACTCACATTTCTCCGGTTACAGAGTTTTGTCCCGTTTTGTTATGTTCCAAAACGATGGAGGACTGGAGGCTACACAAAAACTAAACCCAAGAGTGAACCAGGACTTATGGAGGGGGGGTTGGAGGGTGAGTTGAAAGTTTGATTGGATTCTGGCTTTGGGGAATGTTTATGCTTTATGGTGAAGACTATTTCAGCAAAAGTTGGAACATGCCAAATTCTAGTCTTGGCCTAAAAACAGCTCTGAGAAATAACACTATTAAAAGCTAAACTTAAGACATCTACTAACAGCTCCACTTACAGAATTTAACAATATTATATGTACTGAAAACAAGAAAAGTAACAGCCCTGTTTAAAAGAAAAAAGAGACATATTCCTTACTTATGAAACTGTTAGTAATGGCTTCACACGATTATTGACACTCATTTGTGAAGCCAGTGCTAAGACTCTGAGGGCCTCATGTACTAACGCTTTTGTGACCACTTCAAGCGTATTTGTTTCCTAATTTGCGCGTAAAAGCATGGCGAGGTATGTACAAACATGACGCACTGAGGTAAAAGCGCAGACTGCCTGTCGCGGGAACTGACAATGGCAAATTGCACTTTTCCATGTCATGCATATGCATTCACGGGAGGGTCAAGGGGAAAGTGGGAGTTTCCCATAAAGAGATGGGAGGGGATGCGTAAAGTGCGCCTAATTATGTATTCCGCGGTATGTACAAAAACCGCCTGTGAAAGTGCGCCTCTATTTTGCGGTGAAAATTCTGTGCCTCTTAAAAGCAGGTGTAAACCTGGATGCACGCAGGTTCCCTCACATATACCTCCTGGTGAAATGACAGCAGTAATCCGAGCAAGACGAAGACATAGGCCGAGGAGACGATCTGAAAGGATTTTTGCCAAGGATCACACTTTTTCAGTTGAGTGAACACAAAATGATTACGCGTTTAAGCAGCCATGCAATATTACAGTTACTGGAATTTGTAATTTTGGTCCATGTTGCATTTATTTTTGTCGGTGTGGAATTCCGGCCTTGTATAATATTTAAATTCACTGTTACCTCATGAACAAGCACATCAATTTCGTTATCACAAAATCTTTGTTTTCGCTGTTTTGACTTTGGTTGCTGATCCATGATAGAAAGAGAGAAGGAGGCCCATTCAATTGCACGTTTAAATGCTCGCAATTTACGGTATAGTGGGTGGAGAAAGGCGCTGATTACCCGATGAACTGCAGGTTTTGTAAATACGACGTAAACTGAAGTATCACAGCGTGCGCAATCTGCGGGTTGGCCATGGCGCTAATAACGCTACGTTTGCAAATGTACGTACATGGAAATACTAACCTAAGAAAAAAGTACAATAGTGCAATATTGCTGATAGAAATGTCAGAGGGCTCACATACACCCACATAACTGCCACTCAACCAACCTAAACCCTCAGTAGGCATATGTGCATTTACATTTATTCATTTAGCAGACGCTTTTATCCAAAGCAACTTCCAAGAGAGAGCTTTACAAAGTGCATAGGTCACTGATCATAACAACAAGATAGCCACAAAAACAGTGCGAGTAGCCAAAACATGAAGCACACATTGTGAACAACCAAAGTAAGTGCCAAAGGGAAGAACCATAAGAGCATGTAGTTAAACAAGTTACAATTAAACAACATGAACCGCTATAAGTGCAAGTGTACCTGTGGAAAAGCAAGCAACAATAATAAAAACAATATATCACAACGAGTACAAAAATTTAAATCAGTTACCACTAACCACAAGAGCAACAAGTCTCTAAGCAAGAGTCATTGTGATCCTTGAGGAAACTAACATTGGGTCAAGCGAACCATTCCTAAGTACCGTTGTACTCCCGGAACAAGTGCGTCTTGAGCCTTTTCTTGAAGGTGGAGAGACAGTCAGTGTCTCTGATGGAGGTGGGGAGTTGATTCCACCACTGGGGGGCCAGACAGGAGAAGAGCTTGTGTTGGGACCGGGCGGTCTTGAGCGGTGGGACCACCAGGCGGTTGTCTGAAGAAGACCGTAGGTGACGGGTGGGGGTGTAAGGCTGCAGGAGAGACTTGATGTAGACGGGTGCAGTCCCGTTCACTGCTCGGAAGGTCAGTACCAGGGTCTTGAATCTGATACGGGCCATGATAGGTAGCCAGTGGAGAGAGATGAGGAGCGGGGTAACATGGGAGCGTCTGGGTAGATTGTAGACCAGGCGGGCTGCTGCGTTCTGAATCCTCTGAAGAGGGCGGGTTGCACATGCTGGGAGACCAGCGAGCAGCGAGTTGCAATAGTCCAATTTGGAGAGGACAAGTGCTTGGACTAGCAGCTGGGTGGAGTGCTCAGACAGGTATCTCCTGATCTTCCGGATGTTGTAGAGGGTGAATCTACACGACCGGGAGACTGCAGCAATGTGGGCCGTGAGGGAGAGCTCGTCGTCCATGGTAACCCCAAGGTTCCTGGCAGAGGATGAAGGGGTCACCGTCGCAGATCCCAGGGTGATTGAGAGATCGTGGGAGATGCAGGGTTTAGCCGGGATAATGAGAAGTTCTGTTTTGGCGAGGTTCAGCTGGAGGTGGTGCTCGGTCATCCAGGCAGAGATGTCTGTGAGGCAGGCCTCAATCCTAGCTGAGATCCCCAGATCGGTCGGGGGGAACGACAGGTACAGCTGCGTGTCGTCAGCGTAGCAGTGGTAGGAGAAGCCATGGGAGGTGATGATTGGTCCAAGTGAGGTGGTGTACAGAGAGAAGAGGAGGGGTCCAAGGACGGAGCCCTGTGGGACACCAGTGGAGAGCTGGCGAGGGCCTGACAGTTTGCCTCCCCAGGAGACCTGGTAGGATCTTCCCGACAGGTAGGATGAGATCCACTGGAGTGCAGTGCCAGTGATGCCCATCTCAGAAAGTCTGGAGAGCAGGATCTAGTGGTTAACCGTATCAAACGCTGCAGAAAGGTCCAGCAGAATAATGACGGATGACCTGGAAGCCGCTCTGGCAGACTGGAGGGCAGTGGTGACTGAAAGGAGGGCAGTCTCTGTGGAGTGGCCAGTCTTGAAGCCCGATTGGTTGGGGTCAAGCAGGTTGTTCTGAGAGAGAAAATTTGACAGTTGGTTAGATACAGCACGTTCAATTGTTTTTGAAAAGAAGGGTAACAGTGATACCGGTCTGTAGTTCTGGAGGATGGCAGGGTTAAGGGAGGGTTTTTTGAGTAGAGGGGTAACTCTAGCCTGTTTGAAGGCAGAGGGGAAGGTGCCGGAGGTAAGAGAGGAGTTTAGGACATGGAGAAGAAAAGTTATGATGGAGGGGGAGATGGTTTGAAAGAGAGGGGAGGGGATAGGATCAAGGGGACAGGAGGTGGGGCGATGAGAGAGAATGAGGTCAGAGATCTCTGCCTCAGACAGGGGAGAAAAAGAGTTTAGACATTTAGTTGGGTCAGTCATGGAGGGTGAGAGGGTAGGAAAGGTGGGTTTAGGGAACCGACTGCTAATGTCGGCGACTTTTTTCTCAAAGAAGGAGGAGAAGTCGTCTGCTGTCAGGGTGGAGGGAGGGGGTGGGGGAGGTGGGTTAAGAAGGGTGGAGAAGGTAGAAAAAAGTTTGTGGGGGTTTGAAGCGGAGTTAATTTTATTCAGAAAGTAGAGGGTTTTAGCACCAGTTATGTGAGAAGAGAAGGATTTGAGGAGGGAGTGATACTTATCAAGGTCCAGACCGCCTTTGGACTTGCGCCATCTCCTCTCAGCTGCCCGAAGGGTGGACCGTTCTTCACGAATAACATCCGTAAGCCACGGGCAGGAGGGAGAAGATCGTGCAGGCCTGGTTGACAGGGGACAGAGAGAGTCAAGTGATGCAGTTAAAGTGGTTAACAAGGTGTCGGTGGCAGTGTTAGTGGGGTGGGACGAGAACTCGTCAATGGGGGGGAGGGAGGATGTTACAATAGAGGAGAAATGGGAGGGGGATAGGGAGCGGAGGTTGCGCCGGAAAGTTACAAGGGGAGGGGAGGTAAGAGGAGTTGGAGGGAGAGAGACAGAGAATTGGATAAAGTAGTGATCAGAAATATGCAGTGGGGTTACAGAGGTTAAGTCAGTGATACAGTTACGTGTCAGGATGAGGTCTAGCTGTTTGCCTGCCTTGTGGGTCGCCGGTGTGCTCAGCAGCGTCAGGTCGAAGGAGGTCAGGAGAGACAAGAAGTCGACGGCCTGCGTTCCTTGGAGGTGGATGTTGAAGTCCCCAAGGACTATCAGGGGGGTTCCATCATCCGGGAGGACGCTGAGGAGCATGTCCAGCTCCTCCACAAAGTCGGCTAGCGGGCCTGGTGGGCGATAAAGAACAATTAAGCATGCTTTGATAGGATCAGTTAGCATCACATAATGGTGTTCAAATGATTTGGCAGTAACAGGGAGTGGTGTGGATGTACTATTTAATATGTGGGGAAAGAAGCAACCCTGTCCCACCACCCCGCCTGGTTGAGCGGGGTGAGTGAGTGAAGGAGTGGTTGACGGAGAGAGCAGCTGGAGTTGCAGTGTTCTCTGGGCGGATCCATGTCTCTGTCAGCGCAAGGGCATGAAGAGAAGCATGAGATGCAAACGCTGGGATGAAGTCTGCCTTGTTCACAGCAGACTGGCAGTTCCAGAGCCCTATAGGAAGAGAGAGGGCAGGTGGAGAAGATCTGGATAGGTAGTGAAGGTTAGAAGTTGACCGTATATACTTTGTGATATATCTACGTCTACGAGTAGTGTAATGAACGGGAATGCTGAAGAAACACATGCTAGCTATGAATATGTTCTAGGTGGATTAGAATACAAATAGGGTGATGCTTATCAGAAGAGGTGATCCGCCTCGTCGGCCATTCTCGGTGGACTCCCGCAGGTAGACTCCCTGTCTTTGTTCGACCGAGTCTTCGTGCACCGAGGCTGCCAGACGAGGCTGCCTCTGCAGTGCTAATCGCCTAAATATGCTAATGCGCTGATATCACGCCCCCAATTACTATCAAACAAAAGGCAGCTCGAGTAACCTGAAACCGAAACTGACTCACTGGCTAGCTATTCTTTGACCAGTGTAAACTAGTTATCTAACTGCTGTCTCTTAAGTTCTTCCGATGAGACTAGGGTTTAGCTAAACTCAATGTTAAACAACAGCCTTGATCACTCGCAGTCAATGCGGCGGTCTCGATGTTCACCTCAGCAGGACACTATTTGCTCTTGTGCAAGATGGGTAGAGTGATGGTAGACGTAATCTTGATTCTGAATGCTGCTCTCTTGGCCCGTTCATCAGCAGCTTGCTGAGGGCTCCGAACACCTACATTAAATTGAATACCCGATACAGTGTTTAACATACAACTCGAATCTCTCCACAGGCGCTGTACCACGCCGTTAACATGTCTGCGCTGCTTAGAACCACAAAGTTGCATCCTTCATCCACCAGTGTGCATTGAAAATACCTTCCTCCTGTATTCGCCGGCAGACAACATAGGCCTACATGTGCACCGTGCACACACCCGGGCCTAAGGTCTAGCACCGTCTGAGAAATGGCGGCATGCTTTCCTACCGGAACTCCTGAAATTGAAACAAGACAGTGCGCCACACTGTCTCTATAGCCTGAATGAATGCGATGATCAATGTGAGATTCCCACACGTTTTTCCACGTCAGCAGTCTGACTAGATTGATAAACACAGAACCTCCTTATGATGATGTGGACCTTGCTTCGATGTCACAACACAGTAACCTTTCCCTACGCAATAACAAGCAATCACGATGAAATACAATTTGTGTAAAGCCGCGGAATACGTCTCAAGTGGCAGGAAGTTAACTCTGTGGGCCACTGGGCTATGTCTGGAGACTGCGATAACCCCCAAACCCATGGAGGGAGCCGCGTCGGTATGAAAATCGAGGCGGCGGACGACTCAACGGAATCGTGATAGAAGATGCCATTCCAACGGCCGCGCAGCCTACTTAGAAACGCAGATCCGACCGCAACCGTCATCTACACTATCCCGAAGATTAGCCACGCATCGAGAATTCCAACAGACGGGACACGAACCCTGGGGCATGATGCATAGCGGAAGTAGGTGCCCCCGGGCCCCGCAACGACAGCAGGTCATGCACAGCCATAGAAGTGGCGCCCGAAGCGTCTCTCACGACGCAGAGGACGCGCTCCAGGCATCCGAGGGTAACGACGCCCGCATGAAACGCTATCAGTAAAAGCCGAGAAACTCAGGTGAACGGGCCTACGGTCTACTCAAAGGACAGCGAAATGTCCACTCGATTGAACGCGTCCGAACACCGGGATGCAGCGTGGGCAGAGACGACGGAACATCCTTTCCCAAATCGTCCAGCAGGTGCACGATGACGACTGGTACCAGGATCCAACACGGAGCCACCGACAGCGTGTCGATGTGCGCGGGCCGCTGCTGCAGCCGAACACCAACTCCACCGAGAGTAGGCCACAGCTGCCGCCCCACCGACACCGATTAGGTGCCACAGAGAGGCATACAGCAGAAAGCACAGACCAGGGGTCGTTGACCTGCAGGCAGTCTGAGAAATAGCTGTCTGCTAGAAATGTGAATGCTAGAGTTTAGTCCGTTACCTCCAGAACAAGATGACACCAAGAGGGACTGTTGCACTCGTTGGTTAGTCGTAACTGATTGACTATTGTAGGCTACTCACTGCGAATCGAAATATTACTTGAATGAAGCGTCTGCTAAATGACTGAATGTATACGCAGTCATAATAACACTGATAATATTGAATGAGTCCAAGCATGTAATGCAGGTAGACGTCCCTTCATGCGATGATGCAACAGTACCCACACGTTAACATCGACCCACTACTAGCCAACAACGTAGGGGCACTCTGACGGCCCATTACACGTCAATTACACTCGATTTGCTGATCATAAAACAAAAGGGCTGAGTGTGTGCCTGTGTGTGCGTAGCCGCGCGGCCTTTTAATGCCGTCTTATCGGACGTGGCCCAATGGGCTTGTGCTGGCTAACACAGGTGTGGTAATGAGCGGATGACGCGCGCTGCCCGATTGCCTTGCCTGAACTAGCTGCACCTATAGAGCACCTCTTCTCTGGAACAAATTACATGTCTCAATTAAGGAGGCTGATACCGTTTCGACATTCAAAATTAGGTTAAAAACGTTTTTGTTTAGTCAGTTCTATGACTGCTAAAGTGTGTGTGTATGTCTCATATATGTATGATATATAACTTTTACATGACAAATAAAGCTTCTATTTGTGCATGTCGCCCCATCTATAGAGAATGCGAAGTTATGTCACTGTAGGTTAACAATACATCACGCCTTGTTGCATATTTGGGATTGCCACCATCTTTGCAGGCTACGCGCCCTTTCCAGCCGGCCAGTCTGAATATGGGAACTTAAATTCCCATGGCTCCTGCCTCAATATCTTTGCCGTCCAATCACCAATTTTATTTCTGAAAACTGCCAGATACTCGTAACAACATAAGCTAAAAGCACATCTAATTTGGTTAAGGGGTTAATGGGCGTGAATTAATAAACGTATCGTTATCCATCTTTTGCCTAAGCAGAGTCAGAGAGGATACCATGGCATGGGAGATGTTCTACAGTGTTAGATGTTCTGCTTCAAATTGAAAACTGAGGCAATATTTTGAGTAAAGACACGTTTCTTAACATATGTTGTAATTTTTGTAAATTAAAAATCTAAACTTTTTTGTTACGAAGCAGTTGTTGACGCGAGTCAGGACAAAATTACACAATCCGGTTTCTGCGTTTGTGACAGGCAGCTACTGACCGTAGTAGCCTGTGTATGCCTCGTTGTTTGCAGATTTATGTGAAACTTGCTAAATAAACATTAGCTAGCTACACTATGTGGGCTATCCTTTAAGATAAATATCTATAACTTGTTTGCACAATTGGATTGTCAAAGAAAGTCAAACCTTTTTAGTTATGGAGAATTACAGTTTATCCACTACATTTACATTTAGTCATTTAGCAGACGCTCTTATCCAGAGCGACTTACAGTAAGTACAGGGACATTCCCCCCGAGGCAAGTAGGGTGAAGTGCCTTGCCCAAGGACACAACGTCATTTGGCACGGCCGGGAATCGAACCAACAACCTTCTGATTAATAGCCTGACTCCCTAACCGCTCAGCCATCTGACCCCCACTAATTGCTTGAAGGGTCATATCTTTCTAACCAAATAATATATTTATAATATGGCTGCTGTTCTACATTGCCCACAATTATGTATATTTCATATGCACTAAGTTGTCTTCTATCTTGTAATACAAGTGATTGAAAATGAAGATATAGCCTATGGACGGAGATTATTGTAAACATTGATGCATGAAATGTTATTGTTTTCTCATGATTTCCCTTAAATAATCATACATATAGGCTCTACTACAGTGCGCCCAAAAATATGTGTGCAAGCACGGTAAAATATTTCGGCGCACAGGTGCGAGTAAATTTTAACCATAGACATAACGTCTGGTTTTAACCTATTGCAGCTGTCAGTTACGTGAAAAGACGTGAAAATACACCATTATTTGCAATGGGAAACGTTTATTCCTTATTCAACTAGCAATAAACCTCATAGGCTGCATCCTGCGATAGCCTATCTAACCTTCACCCTCAGTGTGAACAATTGAACTAAGCAAATTAACATCCAACACTACACATATCAAAATAAACACAAGAGTTGAACAATAGAAACTTAAAGTAACAATGCTTCCGTGAACAAAATGAACCCCCCAACTAAGTCCCCTTCTGTCTGCCGCAGGCCAGGGCATGCTGAAAACAAAGAGCGCCGACCGTTGCGAATACAACATAAAAACCACATTTTCCATTAACGATTAGTTTGAACTGTTTGACTGTAAAAAAAAAAAGTTTGAACCCATCCAACCCCGATGACCTAATTTGGATCAGTACAGAGGGGCCCTCCCTGGAAATGTTTGATACCTCTAAATGTGCTGATCAAGACGCCCACTGATGTATGTTGTTTGTCCGTTGACCTCACAAGATGGCGCCCAAACAAAACGTTTTTGCCATTTACCCAGAATTCAACGCGGCGTGACGTGAACTTTGCATTCTCTATATTTTACAAATAAAGTAAACCTGTTACTGTATATTGTTACTGTTTCTGTTACTAGTTGGAGACGACGGGGGATGGGGCATTCTTATTCGTATAAGAATAACATATTTTTGAGTTTCTCTTCCCTGGAACAGATATCATGTTCCAACCGAGGGGGGCTGGCGCTATCTTAGTGTCTAGGGCTGCATCAAATACCCTTTTTGCTCTGCTAAATTGCTGCACTAGTCCACACTTGACCGGTGGGGATCTCATACTAATATTACTGTAACTGTTAGCTGCTCCTGGCATTCTTTAATTCCTGCTCTCCTCTCTCTGTCCCCCCTCCACACATCCCCTGTGGAGTGGGGGGTTTGAGCTGTCAGCGTCTGCCTGGTCGTGGGTTGGTCAACGCTGGACCTGGTCGCCAGTGGACGTTGATCTGTGACAGTCTGCCAAAGTTGGAGCTCGTCCCCTGGCCTGTGATGCTGCGCCGATCACAGTCCCCAGCCCTGTGGCTACCTCTAACAAAGTTGAACACTGGATTTTGGTTTCAACACCCATTGACACTTCCCTACTGTATGACGATGTTAAGCCTGTGTTCTGCACCTCTGTTTCACCAAATGTCTCTGGAGGAGGGGATCTCTCACTGAATTGCTCCTCCCAAGATTTCTCCCAAGTTAGATCTACATTAAAGAGATAATGTTCATGAGGTATTTGCCCCAGAAATTGCTCTCCACATGCAGGTCAACAACAAATTACAAACAAACTAAATACAGTTTCTGCTGAAGGCCAGTATATCAACTTTTGAAGGACATTTTGTACCTTCTCATTTGTTACAGTATATTACATGGTTTATTCTAGATCAACATTGGCTACAGGGGTTGAGCGAGTGCTTTGACTAAGTGCTTTTGGCCTTTTCATCAAAGGTAAGGACTGCCCAATGTGGGCGCACATCTGGCTTCAATATGAAGCAGTGGGCCAAATATCTGCAGTGTTTCACCAAGGTAGCCAACAAAGGGCCCATAGAAACAGCTACCAAGACAAACCACCATGCGCTTCTGTGACAGTACTAGGCTCAAAAAAACCACCGCGTTGTATTCTGAAGCCAAGTGTTCATCTCTTTTTACGTCTCCCTGTCGTCCTGAATCGCTATCACTCCCCTTCGCACTCCGTTTCTCTCTCCCGCTGTCTGTCACTCTCTCAACCCCCCTCCCCCTGTCCTAGCTATTTTTATTCTCTCCTCTTTGATCCATTATGTATTCTCGAGCTGTCGTGCCCCATTTACTCTCGTCTCCTTCCTCCTTCTCTCCCCCTCCCCTTCTCCTCCAATGAAATTATGCTGCTCCACTACTGGTAATTGTATAACAGTCTCCGCTGGATGACCCCTGAGGACACAACAGAATGGAAGGATGGAGAGAGGAAGAGAGAGACTGCTAAACAAGGAGGGAGATACAGAACCACGGGCTGCTGCAAGGAAGGAGAGGGAACACAATGATGAGAGAACCAAGATGGAGGGAGAGAAATAGAATGAAATAGAAGAATTAGAACAAAGGTGAGGGAATGCCAAGAGTAAGAAAGATAGAGCGAATAGCAAACATAACCTGTTATGCAATGATTCCCTCCACTGTGTTAGCTGGCTAGCCAGCTCGCTAAGTTATGACTGGCAGAAGTGTGGGGGAAAAGTGCACTGCAATCACAGCCCCAGCCTCCCTCAGGCTATGTCTCTCCACCAATCACGGCTCAGGCTGTCTTCCATGACGACAAGTTATTGAGCAGAATTTCTTCACCAGAGCACATGGCTGTACCTGCACCATGTCCTCAGGGTCTTGCTGGCAAAGACGAAAACAAAGCCAGTATCTCGGCTATCCAAAAGGTAGAGAACAAAAACGGGGAGGAAAGGAGGAGACTCACCAAAGAGAACACAAGACTTAAACAGAAATGTCAAAACAGTAACGCCTCTTCTTTGCTTGAGGTTGCAAGGTAGATACACACACACACAAACACACAGAACAAACACACACATGCAAGCACACACACTTGAGCCGTTTAATCACTTTAAAATCCTTTCACGTGTGTGTGTGTTGGTGTATGTGCACACATTTACATTTAGTCATTTAGCAGACGCTCTTATCCAGAGCGACTTACAGTAAGTACAGGGACATTCCCCCCGAGGCAAGTAGGGTGAAGTGCCTTGCCCAAGGACACAACATCATTTGGCACAGCCGGGAAACAAACCGGTAACCTTCAGATTACCTGTTCCCTAACCGCTCAGCCACCTGACTCCCTCAGTTTCAGTTGTTTGAGTTGTTCCTGGCACCTTGCTCCCCATCTTAAGACCACCCAGAAGGCTGCTCTTAATACCCCTGATTAAAAAAACTGGAATAAAGGGGCTCTGGGATCCAAGTATGGGCACTACAGTACAACCAAACCATGTGTACAGGCAACACCAAGCACCACTGTACTGTGAGGACAGACTCATTCTTTATGGAAAGGCAATGAGATGCATGCAGATGATTGCCAGTAGGCAGTGAGTGTGTGCGTGTT
Source organism: Osmerus eperlanus (assembly GCF_963692335.1). Classification (NCBI taxonomy): domain Eukaryota; kingdom Metazoa; phylum Chordata; class Actinopteri; order Osmeriformes; family Osmeridae; genus Osmerus; species Osmerus eperlanus. The sequence continues at coordinate 3,712,297 of NC_085039.1, read as the reverse complement.
GGAAAGTTTGAAAATTGGGTTAGATGTCGTCCTCCCATTTCCACACATTCACAAGTGCACAAAACATAAACGCACACACACACACACTCACCAGGTTTAAAAATAGACAAATTAATGGAGGCGCTAAGTGCAATCACGTTAATGGACTTGACACCCAGGCACTAAGGACAACATGGGAGTTCTTTTTTTCTCCCTCTCAACATACACCGACACACACCAACACATGCACACACCAGTGGCTCCAGTATGACGGGCCAGGAGACAGACTAGGTCATCAGTCTGTCCTTTTCGACAACGTGGAACCCCCCCCTCTTCCCCTCTCTCTGCCCCATTCACATTTAGAGGACAGGGGTCAGGCTGACACACACACTGGCATCAGCAGTTGTCCCAGAGTCTGAGGACTTCCAGCTGTATCACTTTCCACCATCTCGAGTAAAATAACAACGGGGAACTCCAAGTCTGGGATACTCGTTTGGTCAGTTGAAACTGTCAAAATTCAAGATTGTTGACTAACATTTTGGGTTATTCAATCCAAGTTCACTGTGATGTGCTTTAGCATTGGTCCAAAACAATATTAGACATCAAAGACATGGTGGGCCAAACTGTTCATCGAAACCAGAGGCACCGAATGAGGAATTTAAAGAATATTTATTTCGATCACGTGGGCATTCTGTATGTGTTTTTGTTTGTGTCTATGTCTGTGTGTGTCTCCTTGCGCATTTGTGCGTGTGCAAGTTTGTATGTGTGGAGTGTTCCCCTGGGTTGGGAGGCCCACGGTGGAGCAGTAATCTTTTATAAAAGGGTACATCTGTATGGCTTCCAGCTCTTTCCAGCCAGGTATTTCTCATTTCAGAGATAACCCCAAAATGAACCTTCGTCCCGCTTCTGTAAAAGACACACATACACACACACACACACACACACTTGTAACAGGGTTATAGTATTTAATATCCAGACACATTGTTCAAAGATGAAGAGGGAAACATTGGATGGAAGGAAGGATAGACATGGAGAAAAAGAAAAAAACACCTTTTGTGAGAGCAGATATCTGCATCTGCTCTCATTTGTCATTAAGAAGAGCCCAACTTTACTGTGAGCAAGGGCGTAGGTTATTTTTTTTTATATGTAGGTAATAGGTTTAGGTTTTATGGAGCTGTAATAGGCCTACATCATCTGTACTGGACTTCTGAGCAATTAAATCATATATGATGCATACATTTGGGCATACCAATTTATAGCACCTTTTTACTATCTACAAGTATAAGTGTGAATGATAACATTCATGGGTAACATTGTCTAAACATCCTTTAACCCTTGTGTTCTCTTCGGGTCATTCTGACCCATCAGTCATTGTTACCCACCGTCGTATTGTGACAACTTTACCGCATACAAAAACAAAGTGAAGCATTTTCTTTTAACCGTCGGGCTGTCTCAGACCCTCCACATTGCGAAGGTTAAAAGAAAATGATTTTTATTTGTTTTTGTATTGGGTAAAATTGGGTAAACACAACGATGGTTCGTTATGAACCTTTGGGTCATGTGACCCGAAGGCAGCACAAGGGTTAAACTGCAATTTAATGCAATCTTTACCAAAATGGACAATTCAACTTCTCACCTGAACCCCTGATGCTGATTCATCACCAACCTGCTCTACATCTGTATCTTCAGGGTGCTTTTTTTTCCTGCACAGTAATTCATCAATTTAATACAGACACTAACCATGCTTAGTTGACTGCTGACATTGGTCGAGATTACAGGGATAGGCATATTACTATCCAAGGGATCATATAGGCCTACTTATTTTCAGTTAATATCACTTTTGAGTTGCTAGCCTGCTGGTACTAGGCTAAACTAGCACGGTCCCATTAAAGTTACATGCTCTACTACACTAACAACTTTCAAATGGGTGGCTATGTAAGGCTAGCAGGTTTGCACTGTGTGTGTAGTTTTCCTACTAGCTAACTAACAACGACCTTCTTGATAGCTACTTACTCTCTGGGTGGTGAAAAAACTTCTGATATCTCTCTTCTTTTTGGGTGACATTTTCCTATCTATAAGGCACAAAAGGGTCAAAAATATCAATGCTGAGTCCAAACGAAATACTAATATGAGGCTTTATGATTTCCTGGCGTACTGCCAGCTCTCTTTCTGCAAGTCACGATTCACGAAGTGTTTCTGACTCTGCCACTTCAGCCAATTAACTTAAATGACATCATCTTGTCTCACAGGCTTGAGGGCGCATTGGTTAACTTGGAAATGTATTTTTCACTTTTCTCGGCGACGAACATAGTATAGATAATAATACGAATGAGTTTTGCAAATAGATATTGTTTTTGAAAATTAACAAAATATTGGTGGGGACGATTGTGTCTTTCCCAAACTTTGGTCGTGACTAGTCCCTATGGTCCCTATGCAAGCCTACGCCCTTGACTGTGAGAGTCAAATGTAAGTTTGTCCCATGGCCATTACTAGATAGCAGTGGTTTTGGGTAACATGCAACCTTGTTATTTTGTAAGTTTGCTGTTGGATGGGTTTAGATATAATGTACATTTAAGTGTGTCTGTGCGTGTGTACAATATATGTGTTTACGTTTGTTAGTGTGTGTGTATGTATATGTGTAAGAGCGGATTGGGGGGTCACATTCCTCTGCATTATGGTCATGATAACTGCTGCTGAAGCATTCTGCATGACCTACAGTGAGCAGTCTGCCAAGCCACCCTCTGTAATTACATGGGAGGAGACACCACTTAGCTGCTTTTACCAGAAACATTGGAATATGTCCCCTCTGCTTCTACGTCTTTTCAGGACAAAACAACACAGCAACAACAACAACAGCCTAGACGAACCAAGGAAAATGTAAAGTCCCGACGCAGAATGTAGTCAGTGCTCCAGGCTTGAGCCTCAAAACCCTTTTAATGCATCTAGTGGAATCACATATCCAATTACACACACTGGACTGTACAATATACAGCAATAAACTGGGTCAACAACAAGAACGCTCGTTTCATGTCATTGCACAGCACCGTGCTTGGAGGAAGTCTGAGGGATTAGCACTGGATCTATGCATTCTCATCAGCATTAGGTTTAGTAGTTTAGATACACAGTAGTTTAAAATCCTTACAGACTGAGTTGCGTGTTTCTCCTTATGGTCGACAGTGACACAGCAGACAGGCTCTGTGTTTTCACTCCGGCCTGCAGAAATGAACAAGTCTGTAAAGCACCTCTGTCAGCGCTGGTGGGGGTGTGTCGGTGAGCGGCCCCTCCAATTGGCCGAAGTCCAGTAAAAATCTCAACTAGCTGTGACCTCTGGTGGTTGCTAGGCAACAGTGAGGGGGAGAGTGAACAGGGCTCTCATTGAAAAACAGGCAATGTCACAGAGCTAAGCTGACCAGACTCTGCCTCCAGTTCTGGCTATTAAACAAGCTGGGATCCTGGACAAACAAGGCTTAGGTAAACATACAATCGCCCTCAAATAGACGTTGCAGACAAATACAGCCCCAGACCAGATGAAGAATTCCTTGACCATTTAAATAAGTGAGCTATTTAAGGCAACTAGTGGTTGTGTGTTGTTAAGTAATCATTTATAGTGTTTGATATGAGAAACTCAATAGTAGTTTGCCAACCGCAGTGCGAAAGTTTGATTGCTCGTCAATGTGACTAAGCTCGAAATGGCAGGTAAAGAATTTGAGCATCTAGTCAGACAGGAAGTGTCTGATGTCGGGGGGGGGGGGGGGGTGTCAGACTGTGTGGTCTGTGTGCTTGTGGAGGGGAATTCCATACCCTGGATCATCCAAGCGGGCCCCCCACTCCCCCTCTCCTCATGTGCAGCCTAGCGTAGCAGAGACACAAGGGCTTGCGTTTCGGCTGGAGCTAGGGAGTTACTGGGGGGTGGGGGGTTACTTGGGGGGGTGGCCTGTTGGGGGGGGGGGGCGGCCTGTTGGGGGGGGGGGGCTGGAGGGGGAGTTGGAATGTGCGTGATTGCAACCGGCCATTTGGAGTTGCTTACAGAAAATAACCATACAGTACCGTAGTTAAGAACTTTGGCTACTAACAGTAGCCAAAGTAAAAAGCATGAACCGACTTTTCAAAAAGTTGAACAGTGATAATTTTGGGGGTTAACGAACAAGGTAAAACAAGAGACTGAAAAAGTTAAATTAATTACAAAGTGACCTTTCACAATTTTGGTCTATGGGTGCTACAACTCGCATCAAACTGACTTAAAAAGACATATATGACAACTTGCGTCAGTGACCTAATTTATTGTAAACATTAACTTAAACACAAGATTTACAAGTCCAATCCATGACCAGCACCAGTTCTATGGAGTTCAGCAAGGTTGAGCGAGTTCAAGCAGGCCTTCTACCCATTTTACACACTGCACCCCACTGACCTCACCACTCAACTAAACACTAGATGCTTTGTGCCTCCCTGCCCATCAGCAAGTCTCAATGATCTATCACGTCCAACTCTGCACTGACATGTTTATGTAAAGAAAAGCCAGATACGGAATAATGCCCCTCAAGTGTTTTCCCCTCAAGTATTTTTCTCTCTTTATCGAGGTGTCACTATGTTAACTATTTATCTGAAGGTCACACGGGTGTGGGGACAAAGAGAGAGTGTCATAGAGAGACTGTGTTGTGGTGTTCCCAAGGCATGACAGAGCAACACATATCTTTTTGAGATGACAAACAAGATGGAAATCATTTCTATCATAAACAACTATTATGATACAAACCTAAATGAAACAATATCAAGCACACAACTGAATGGCAAAAATTTATTTCCTGTGCACTGCACAATGTCAGTGCGTATCAGACCTAACTGACTATTTGAGCCCAGTAAAGAAAAAAACTACAACACAGAAATGTCAGACCAAAAAGTACAGAAATCCAATAAATGTATAGGGGACAAGAACACTCACAGAATTAGGACACAAAGGGGACAAGACATGGAATTACTGCCAAAACTGGAACGAAGTATCGGACTGTGTTTGTGCCGAGACGTTGGCCATGTATCAGACCGGTGGCCTGCTCCCAACTCCTATCTCAGTCTGTCACCCTGTCCCGATCAAATAACCTTCACACAGCTGAGTGGCTTGAACGAGGACAAGTGGGAAATGGCGACCCTGAGGGCCTCAATGTCAAACATATACCAGTTAGGTATTATAGGTACCTCACAGAAAGATAGAGGAAGTTATTTAAAGAACCTTGAGGTTTGTGAATTATTATGCATATGCCATAAATCCCTGACAAACAATTCAAACAAACAAACAAATTTGGTGAGAATGAAAAACGGATTTGGTAACATTGTTAGATTTACAATATGTTTCAATGTGAAATTGCATGTGTGTTGTATGGGTGTCTCTAAGATTTTGTTTTAGAAAAATATTGTTTGGTTCAGTGTACATACTGAGTAAAATGAAAGGGACAGAACATGTTCAATATTGCAAGTGACAGAAAACCACAGCTAAAGTATATTTTACCACTGTACCACAATCAAATCATACGAGCAGCAAAACATTCAAGCGGCCACAGAGAATTTGTATATATTTTCGATCAACATGCCACAGCACATTATCAAAGACAGAACCATTTCTCATGAACTGTAAGTAAAATATTTGAAAAACAAAACGATCCCATATGTTTAAAAAATGAGTCAATCAACATCTCGTTAGGTCCGTATACAAAATGGAGAAATCAGCTTTGGGACTTTTGCCCGGCAGCAACCCATCTTAGTATGGTTGTCTCCAACTGGCCTCAGCATTCAACAGCCACATGCTTCAGTGAAGAGTCGGTGCCTATCAGTTGTCTTTCTCAGTTGTTATTTTCTTTCCTCATCTTTCAAAATCCCATGACAGGGGTCAAACATCATTGATAATACCAAGAAAAAAGTCAACCAAAGGGAGGCAAGTCATTTCCGAGACCAATTCTTAATCGAAGCCTTCAAGATAAGAATATGTCTTTGAGAGTGAGCCAGAGAATGGGAAGATGATAGCTTGGGAAACTCGAATCAAATGGGAGATGGAAGGTGTGCCCCCAGAGCTCAATGGGAGTGTGTTTACGTTACATTGTTCCATTGTTATTACATTTGAGTTGTATAGTTTCCCGAACAATAGGGTACAGTCACACCGATGCCTCGCAGGAAGGGAACACTTCGTCCCGGTCGGTCTAATGGCATTGTTGTTCAGAGAAACCTCAAATACCCTCAAACACATGGACCCTCTTTGATGCTTGCAGACATCCAACCACACTAGCACAGAGCAAAACCTACCTGGCAACACAATGGTGTCCACACACACACATTGATACCACACATTGATAGGCAAGCCCCTTTTCTCACACTCAATATATCACAGATGAAAAATTTGACACACTGGGTAAACCTAGATTGCCATGTGAACCTTTCCTCCTATTGAGGGCCACAACATTTCACCCTCTCTCTGCAAGGTAGTGATGACGTGATCACATGTCACCTCATTTCAAACTGGTTTGGCTGGTCATGTGAAACACAGGTTCACCCTTCGTAGTTTCTTCCTCTCTAGGACGCCTGACATAATTGCCTGTCGCCCGGAGAAGACGTAAGTCTGCGATGAATAAGACATGGTCTCTGCAAGTTTGTTTTCCACTGTAAATGTTTCATCGGTGACGTGATCAAAGTGTCCCTGACAGATTTAAACCAGGTAGTCTGAGCTGAGTTTGTCATCTAGGAATAGTTAAATCATGAACATCCTATGATGAGTTTAGTGAAGTGTTTGTGTGTGTGGGTAAATGTGTGTAAGTAATATCTGGATTTTTTTTATTATTGCAGTAATATTCTCTGCAGTTTTAGAGGGAAAAAACAATATAGAACAGAAGGGTAGTGAGTCCTTTTCAGATAGTTTCTAGTCTATCTATCTTCAAACGTCTGTGTGGCACATTATTTGAAGCTGCAGCCCACCAAAAACCATCAAGCTTCAGTATTAAATTTGAGGTTTGAACACAACACATGCCTATTTTTAGCAAATATAAATCACTTCTGCTCCATTGAGCGAGTGCCTGATGCTGCTTTGGACGCAGTGCTTTGTAAAAATGGTAAATGCAGAGGTGTTGGCATGGGTGCTGTGACATCCCCAGAGAGTCAAAGCATTGCCCTCCCAACACCAGGAACACCAGCTCAAAGCACCTCTGTTGTGGGCAGCAACAATAACCTGGTTCCCACTCCTGACTCCTCTAATAAGTCAATCATCACCCTCCTTTACAAAAAAAAATCAGGTCCCCCTGTCTCAGATTAGCATCACCAGAGTACTAAGAGGGCACTCCCTCTTCACACCTGCAAACCATTAAACCAATCAGTCCACTCCCTTCTGCTCTGTATTTAAGCCAGTCACTCCCTTCACTCTGTGCTGAGTCTTGTTAACGTTATAGTGACATTTCTATGCAATATACGGATAGACCCTGTGATATACTGACCTTGTTTTTGCCCCCGACTTTGTATCTGCTCCACCTGAACTATTCCTAGACGCCGTGATCCAGACCCTTGCCTGTCCTGTGGAACCTGACCAAGCCTTGCCTTCATTGCCCAGTCTGCCCCTGTTTGACCTACGCCAGTGACCTGACTACCCTTTTGGATTTCCTCTCTGGCTCTGATAACTGTGTATGACCCCTGCTTGTCCGACCACACCTCAATAAACCTGCACTTGGATCCAGTACCCGTTGTCTTGGGAGTCTGTCCCTTACACTTGAGAAGAAGACAGAGAAAGACACGTCGAGAGAGAGTGAGAGCCAGCCGCCGGCGTGAATACCCCTTGCCAATCATGTAAAGTTTCAGTTGCATGAGGTCACGTACAGGCCTGAGCAGCCAACCAGGGTGGAGAGAGGCTCCCCAATGAGAAACCATGAGAGGGGGAATTCTGAATTATTGTTTGAACAATGTTTCTTTACTTAATTAATAACTCATCAGTGGAAATTTACAACTCATCAGTGGAAATTTACAGTTTTCTCTGGTCTGCTGAATTGTCTCAGCCTTCTGACTCAGAGGTTGTCACTGTGTGTTTTTGTCACACACTGTAGTAACTGCTTAACATTCTGCTACAAACTGGCCAAAACACCCAAGCTGAATTCATCATCATAAATGTCTGCTGAAGGTTTTGCCTAGGGTTTATTATAGTTGAATAAAACTGCACCTGAGCACAGATTGGTCGATTAGATCTAGGGAATGCAATTTGTGTTCACCATCACAGAACCGATTATAGGTCTACACAAGGGGCTGAGCCAGACGTTGTAAACATTAGGGGCTTAGCTCAAACCTAGGACCTAGTCTAGGTTTGATTTGAGTTTAGATAAGGACTTCTACAGTTAATGCGAGCATGCAGAAAGCGCAAGGGAAATGTATTTGCATTAATTTGAGCAGAAAATATTTTTGATCTTTATGTAATATAAATATTACGTTGGAGTCATATTGTTATATTTGCTGAAAATGACAACCCAAATTTTAACCTAAAATATTTGGGGTTTTTGAGAAAACATTCGGCGCTCAAGCCCCAGAAGCCAACCCCCGCTCTGCCCATGGCCTACACAGTATAGTTATATAACCACAGTACTTTTTACTGATAATGATCTTTGATGGCCATAGAAGAAAATGGTGAGACCTCACACATCAACAAAGACGGGCGGACAGTTGTAAGGCTGGGTGAAAACTGTAGGGGGTTAAATATTGGCCAAACAACCAAAACAAGTTCCCCTATGGTTTAAAGGAAGATGGGAAACTGAACAGTGTATTAGCATGAACAAAATAATGTCAATACAAATATAATTAAGGTTATTTACGGTCCACACTTGACCGGGATCTCATTCTATTATGACTGTAACTGTTAGCTGCTCCTGGCATTCTCTAATCCCTGCTCTCCTCTCTCTGTCCCCCCCCACACACATCCCTTGTGGTGTGGGGGGTTTGAGTTGTCAGCACCTGCCTGGTCGTCGGTCAGCCAACGCTGGACCTGGTCGCGAGTCTCCCGGTCCTGTCCTACATCTATAAAGTTGAATAATGGATTTTGGTGTTTTAAAAACCCATCGACACTGTATGACTATGTTTAGCCTGTGTTCTGCTCCTCTCTCCCACCAACCGTCTCTGGAGGAGGGGATCCCTCTCTGAATTGCTCCTCCCAAGGTTTCTTCCATTTTTTTTCTCCTGTTGAGAGTTTTTTGGGAGTTTTTCCTTGTCTTCCTTGAGGGTTTAGGTTGGTTGAGGGGCAGTTCTATGGGCATATGTGAAGCCCTCTGACATGCTTGCGTGTAAAAAGGGCTATACAAATAAATTTGATTTGATTTGACTCTATGGGTTAAATCAGAGCAAGAATGGTCAAAGTACGGTTAAATGAAATACGCATTTAATAACATTGCAAATGAATGAAATCAATTACAAGGCAAACATGTTACAAAATTAAAGCTTTAAATCTTACCTACTCTACCATGATCATTGTAAATCAGAGAGAGAGAAAGAGGTGAGCAAGGAGTAGGACAGTAGGACAAGCCAGAACTGAGGAGAAGGTCTCAGGAGATGAAGAATCCACAGAACAATGCATTACAATTCCCTTTATACACAACACCAACCAATCAGACCAAATCTTGAATGGGGTGTGAGGGCCATCAAGTTGAGACCGTCCAGAAACTCCAGACTTTAGCATATGAGAGGTGGGGGCAGGTTTGACACCCAGCCTTACACAGTCTTCTTTGACACCCAGACTTTTCTCTGACAAAGATTGTAAAGTCAATCAACCTTGCAACCGTGGTGCCATTTTGAGAGCTGGTACTATACAGATTGTGCAAATGGCGAAAGCGCTGTTTGGTTGTGGAGTGGTTTCCATGGTGATGAAACGTCTCTATCCCTAGATGGGGTCGATTTCAGCCAAGTGGTGGCAGAAGGGATGGCTGCTCTTCCAGAAGAAGGCTTTTGCGCTGACGCTAATCGTGAAACACTGTGACGACATCTCTGACAGTCCTCAAAGCGATTCTGTTCTAAGGTTTTACAGTAGGTCCTTAAGGTGCTGGGGAACTGTAACAGATGTATTTGGCATAAAGACTGCAGCAGATGGGGTCATGTTAAAAATATGTTATCAAAGTACCATAACATCAATCGGAAATCTGGGATTTAAATTAAGCTCAGTATGGCACTTGTCTGCCTTCACTTCAAAGCTCTCTGTCCATGCAACTAAAGGATCATCAAACTGACTCTCTGTACCCCATCATGGACTAGTTTCCACTTCAGATGTTGCTATAGCGATGGCTGGCCATCCTGACGTGCGTGAAGATATTGCTTGACATTGTACTCGCTTTATCTTGTTAAGAAGTTTAGCGCATTGACAAATTGTCAAAAACTGTCACAACACCATATATAATCAGATAGAAAGTGTAAATGATGACTCAGACAGTTATCTTGAGCCATGCCCCTGCATTTTCAGAGAGGCAGCCAACCAAACAAATGATATTCTTCCTATAGATTTCACACTTCCTTCGGATATCGCTCATGGTAGGATCAACACGTATACTTTTGCAAATATGGATGGAGTTTCCTAAATGCAACCAACTGTCAAGAGAAAAGCTAACTATTCAGATGCTATGCAAGGAGTGTTGACGCCAAGTGATTCTGTTAAATTTGAGACAGGATATTGTGGCAACCCAGGGGCGCAGCAAGCCCGGGGTCAGGTGATCAGGGGAAGATATGTCCGGGATCCGCCCCCACCAGAGACAACGAGCTACACAGCTGCAGCTCATGAGCAGGAACGAGGATGGCCCCACTATAAAAGGCGGGCCACCCCTGCCGAAAGGAAAAAATGGCTAGAAGTGAGTAGTAGCTGGACCCCAACACACATTGGTTAACCGTGACCCTAACGCTTCTGTGTGTCGTTGCAGTGAGGAGTGGGGGATCCAGACAGCCCAGGACACCAGTCCCGACTGTGCCCTCGACCGAGGAAGAACCTAATTTCTTTTTGTATTTGTGTCGGTCGGTTCTGAAAATAAACGCCTGCTTTGGGCAGATCACAACCCGTGCTGTGCTGTGTGGTCCTAGCTGCGCCCCTTTGGTTGCCACAATATGTTTGCCACTTATGGTAACAAAAATAAATATGTTTTGAATAACAATGCAATGCATTCCCCTACTTGATGGCTCATTACACACCTGTGTCACTGTTTTGGACACAGCTGGCTCTTTCTCTGCTCTTCTCCCTCACTCCCTGCTGGCTCTCTCCCTTTTTTCGTTGAGAACACCCCCCACCCCCTGTCTTTGCCATCCTTCATCAGTCAGACTTTGAGTGTGTCACTCCACAGGTGCTCAGCTTGCCTGGCAACAGTCACCATGGTAACCAACCTGGCTCACGCCCAATCATGAGAGGGATGATTGTCAGCCTGCGGTATGTACTCTGAGCCTGATTACAAGGACAAATAATCTAACTGACACGTGATTTTCTTCTCTTCCTCTGCAACTCAGAGGGCAAAAGAAGCATTACCTGAAGGTGATTTTTTTTTTGAAGGTCAGGCAATCACTAAGGTCAATGAGTCTGCTCTGCAGGAATAGCTTGCATGTGTCATAATATACCCAGTAATTAATCCAGCTATTATGACACTAATGCCCTGTCATAAAATAGATCAGTCATTGCACAGCACCCATAATGCCCTTGAAGATCAACTATCTAACCCTAACTAAGAATCAATCTAGCCTACAGTACATGGGAACAATGGTAATACATATGTGGTCCTTAGTTGCTAATGACTTAATGTGGATAAATCCTTATTGAGCAGTATTTTTCATAAAGATGTGACAATAAGCAAAGTTATTTTCTGATCACTGTGAACCTCGTGAAATAAATGTAGACTGAACTCAGATAAAATGATGACAAATAGCCTACAAATAAAGGCATGATGGATTTAGTGTATGGAAGTTTATTGGACTCTTTATTCAAATGGAAATGCATTTTTCAAATGGCAATTCAATCTGCAAAGTGACAATGCAATTGCCATTTGAATTGTGGATTGCATTGCCACTTTGCACATTGAATTGCCATTTGAACATACATTTTAACAAAGAGTTGAAAAAACCATGGCAATCTGAAATGCAATGTACTAAGCTTTCATATAAAATTATTCAAACTGAATTGTGGATTGCCTTGCCACTTTGCACATTTCATCGCCTCTTTTGTCTTTCCGTGATTGGATCCAGTTTAGGGTTAGGTCTTTCTAGGGGTGCTCAAGAACATGCTCAAGAACATAATAATTCAAGAATTTGAATTATTATGAATTATTATTATCTTAAAAAAGTTTTTGTGCTCTAACGTAAGAGTTTGCAAACGTGTCTGTTAGTGGCAGATGACAAACAATTTCAAAACAGGTTTAATATCCAGTGTCGCCATGCACCTTTAACGTTGGTAGTCTGCCAGTAAAACCAAAGGAGAAGAAGTAGGTAGTTAAATTAATGGCTAAGATTAAGAACACAAATCACATTCTCATTAGGGGCTGAGCCCCCCTAAAGGTCTGATCCTAGAATTGCCCCTGGTTAGCATTTTGTTGTAGGCGGCCTCCACTGATTGCAAAATCGATGTTGTCTGTATTGTATAGTATAGTACTGTATAGTGTACAGCTTGAAAGGTGATGAGTACAGGGAATCAATCAATCCTCAAACTGTTTCTGTTCAAAACAGTAGAACAGGTCTTATGCAACACAGAATTGATCTCCCTGTTAGAACACAGACATGGTGTCTGTATTATACTACTGTTATCAAATGTTATCGGTCAAATGTGAGATATTAGGAACAACACAAAAAATACAGAGAATAAAGAAATGAAGCTGGAAGCTAGCGAAAAATCCACTTCAAACCATAAGAGAGATGGCGACCCGTTTCCGTAACTCGCTACTAAAAGTAAAAGTAATATAATAAGTAATAATATTACTTTGTACAGAAAGTAATAATGTAACTTAATCACACTACTCTTACTGAACAATAATAAGTAATAACTAATATATTACTTTTTTGAGTAACTTCCCCCAACACTGATCTGGAGGCCCTGTTTATTTCAACACTCTTTTGTAAAAGGATGCCACTAAAATCTCTGTTACTGGCTATTTTAAGTTCCCTGAAAACTGTCTGAAACTGTCTAAACTAAACTCTTTGCGGGGGTTAGAAAATGCAACACAGCTGTTGTTTTGTTTTTGTTACAAAGGGCAATTGAAGGGCTGCCAGGAAACACAGGGGTTAAGTAATTTCAAGTCAAGATAACATAACTTTTTTTATGAAAACACAAACGTTAGACAGATGGAGATTTATGTAGCCCTCTGGAAAAGTAGGCTAGATGCTTAAGGTTTATAAATAGTATAAGTTAGAATAAATAAGTTCACGATATAATAAATAGCATTAAGGTTAAAAGTTAATTGATTTAAAATGCTAATTATTTGTTGTGTAATGTATTTGTGGAGGAGTCAGGTGGCTGAGCGGTGAGGGAATCGGGCTAGTAATCCGAAGGTTGCCAGTTCGATTCCCGGTCATGCCAACTGACGTTGTGTCCTTGGGCAAGGCACTTCACCCTACTTGCCTCGGGGGAATGTCCCTGTACTTACTGTAAGTCGCTCTGGATAAGAGCGTCTGCTAAATGACTAAATGTAAATGTAAATGTAAATTTGTGAAAATGTTTTGTGAATGTATTTTATTGCTGTACTGTTTGATTATGAATTACATCTGAGGTCAAAGGACAGGGGAGTGGGTGGAGTGAGATGGACGTGAGGAGAACGAGGGAAAGAGGAGATAGCGACAAGTGATGAGAAGAAGGTTTTAAAGGTATAGTGAAAAAGAAGAGTTTACCGTAATTTTTCGACCCTGCGACTTATATAACGGTGGGGCTAATCTATGGATTTTTACAGCTAACGGCCACTAAGATTTCAGTAAATTTTCGCTTTAAAAAAATATAAATATTCAAAAATGTGCACACTTTTTCAAGGTTTTTCTAAAATAGCCAAAGTTAAGTGGTTAAATGATTGTGACGCTATTAACTAATTTTGCTGGGGAACCCCTAGCACTCCCTCAAGGACAACTGGTTGAAAACCACTGCTGTAGATCACTGCCGGTATGTGCGCTGGGAGCGCACCGTTTAAGTTTGAAAGTTGAAAAGTGTGTGTGTGTGAAACGCTATGTGATACAGTACAGTTTACACAGCACAGTATATGTTCTGTAGCTACTATTGCACTAAGGCCCCGTCCACACTAGCCCGGGTAAATACAAATACGCATATTCGAATTGAAAACGATCTCCGTCCACACCCTCCCGCTACGCTGCTCTGTTTACATACTCCTCGGGCAATACTATTTGGTGTTGTAAAATTGTCCCACCAGCTAGCTGTTCAGCCAGGTCTCGCCCAGAATCGCCGCTCTATGTTGTGGTTTAAACCGTCTTCTCTGCCTTGTCCCCCTATCGTTCAGGCACACCGAGTACAACGCTCGCCTTCTGCGTAGGAGTAACGCGTATCTATTAAGTGATAATACTTGTACCTGAAGTACACTAACTAAACTGGTAAATAAATTATAGAGATGGAGCAGCATATTTCTTTCACCTTCCATGTTCATCTTGACATTATAGCTATAGAGCGCAAGCTACCCCCAATGCCATGGCAACTGAACGTCATCGTATCTGAAAAGCTCCGTGGACCCCGTCCACAGTACTACGCGAACCCGGCGTTTTCAAATGTCTCCGGCTAGGGGAGCGTATTCGAAAAGCTCAGTTTTCAATGTCCGAATACGCCGTATTAGTGTGGACGGGAGGTGCAAACGCAGACATATGTATGCGTTCTAAATTTACCTGGGCTAGTGTGGACGGGGCCTAAATGGTAACACTTGAAAATGTTATGCAAATATGCAATGTTTGTTGAAATGTTAATAAATGGGAGCTTCCTCAAGCAGCCATCTCTTTCCCGACAATCCCCTCTGTGCACGAACCCTTAAATATGTTAATTAAACATTAAAACACCTGGGGCTTATAGTCCAGTGCGGCTTATATATGTACACATCATTCAATTTAGCTGCTGCGGCTTATATTCAGGTGCGCCTTATAGTCCGAAAATTACGGTAGTTAAAGTATTCACCAGTTTAGTTAAATGAGTTTGACTAGGACTCTTATTACTTTTGGATTGGGCGTAATAATAGGACAGTTGAGTGGATAACTCAACCGTTGGAGAAGTGGAGTTTAGCTGCTGGACAAGTGGCTAGTTTTCCGGCTTAGACTAAGCTACCAAGCTAGCGGCTAGCTAACGTTTCAGTAGCGAAGTCTGTGGAACCGTGTCATCATTCATCTGTCATCTGCATCGGGTGACGCTACCATTCGACTCTTCTCTTCATCCGGCTCGTCGGTTGGTCTCCACCTGCTGCCGTCCTCCCTCCACTGTGTGTGTGGCTACACAGACTCATTGAAAGGTAGCATATCATTTTTCTTTCTGCCCTCATGGTGAAGTAACCATTTTGTTTTCAGTTGCTACGAACCCAAGCGACATTAAGGCTTGCACCGTTGAACTGGGGTAACTGTATTCATACTGTTTCATGTTGCCGGCTATTTTATTTTCGTTTGGGCCCATGGGTTTTACAGTGTTGAAATGATATGTCATGTGTATTTGAACCTTGATAACTGAATGACGGAATTGGTTTTCTAAGTAAATGATTCGTTTCTTTTAAACAGTTGTGTGTACTGATTTTGAGTTCAATAAGAAGCCCCTTCTAGATTATTTTAAGAATTCAGGTTAGCCACCTCTCATGATAGCCTAACCTGGCTAGAGAGGCGCTACATTTATTTTCAGGACCTTAGGTATTTTTCAAAAGCATTCAATCATCAATCTCATATATTATTTATACGAGTTAGTTGTATTTCTTATTTCGATACTGCTTATTTTTTACTATGTATCAATAATGGGGTCTTATTCTTCAACTGAAAGAGTACACATTTTTACAAAAGACCTAATGAAAAATGTGGGACTTTGTCAATGTATTTGTACAACTTTGAATAATGAAAAACACAATATTGTCTGATGAAATTCAACACGTCCTTGTCACAAAATGTCTTGAGAAAAGAGTTATCAATGACATTGTGACAAAGACCTTGTGTGATTTTTCAGTGGTAGGCCCTTGTCAGAGTGAAATTACCTTCTAAAACTCTTCATGAAAAATGTCTAAATCCTGATGTATGAATCAAATAGATTTATACAGACCTTTTTGTAACTAAAAGAAGGTTGCCGCAGCAACATCATAAATATGTGAAGAAGGTAATCCAAGAGTCCGATGGATTCGTTACCTGGGTTAACTTATTTAAAAGCAGAGGTTTTGGCTTGACTCAGAGGCATTTCCTGGTGAGTGGAGTGTCATTGAGATTTACGGGCCCATTTCAGTTGATGAACGGCTTGACGGATAGAGGACACTGAAGTACAACAGTGCAGTGTATCTAAAGACTGCAGCCAAATCAGTCAGTTCAACACTATATTTGTTCCAAGAAATACAGCACACAGGACAAGTTTCCCTAATAAAAGCATACATGATTATACTTAAACAAATGCAGAGGGGTTTTCCTTACAGCTAGTCAGTATATTTAGTCTAGAGACTGTTAAACAGCAATTTCATTGTGAAATCGCCTATCCTACTGAACTTTGTACTTAAATGCATCTTGGGAGAATAATTTACAGTTTTTTCCAATTGCTTAGACAACTGTAAAAATTTCAAATAACACAGTTAGTGAAATCTGACACTCAAGCAGCACAACAGAAGGCCAGACCTGCACAACTATAAGCACGTTCTCATCCTCACACTATTTGCAAAATACTACACACAGTGTTTTGCAAATCACTAAACACACTTTTCTACATTAGGCAAAGAAATGTAAGATTATGTCACTTCATTGCCTTTTTTAGACACTGCCTTGTAAAATGCCACACATGTGAACAGATGGATCAAACACGGCCGTCAGGTGTACAAGCACTAAAGTGCTAAACTGTAAACATACCAATCAGGTGTAAGCACTATAAAAAGGCAACAGGTCAGTGTACCTGTCCTCATCAAAAATGGAAGACAATGTTGCAGGTAGAGGAAGAGGTAGGATGAGAGGGGGAGCCCGTGGAGGAAGGTAGGGAGAGGGAGAGGTAGACCTGGAGGCCGTGGAAGAATAGGGCCAAATTTACAGTATCTAATTAAATTCAACATTGAACATTGATTGACCATGTTGTGAACCATGGGGCAACATTGACAGAGGCTGGACAGAGAGTTCAGCCCAACCTCAGCAGATATACTGTTACAACAGTAATTTGGACATCTCGACAAGAGCACAGGTGAAAACTACTATTCTCTACTGTCTACAGTACAGTACAGTAAAATGTAGCTACATGTAGCTACAGCTATATGCACTACATCAGTACTTTTTTTTGTACATATTTACTGCAGTCCATGATTGAAATAATGTACTGTATTTCATTTGCTGTATTCTTTCTTTTGTCTCCACAAATGTATTTGCTGTGTTTACAGACTACCATGTAGCCTACTACAGTATTTGATTTGAAATATGTTCTGATTTTCTGCACAAAAGGCAACCGTTACGTAGACAATTTGGAAAAATACAGTAAATATTTTCAGCAGTGTGCAGTACTGGTCTTGTGTGTTGTGTTTGGTCAACATATTCATGTACTTGTACGTACTCTACTGGAACAATATCTCTGACAAAATCATGCAAGTTATATCATTAGAAAAGAATAGTTAGTGTAAAAGTATTTAACATTTTGCACTACAGTGTGTAACTGGTTCAAACAGAGTCCAATTTTATGAACCATGTGTGTGACATATGGTGACAGAAATGGGTTTTTATACATGATTGTATAGTTTTGAACAAAGTGTTTCATTTTGCAAAAGATTGGAAGTGTTCTGCTACTTGTGTGTCTAGTTGTGTGAATCGTGTGTTGTGTTTTGACAAAGTAAGCCCTGTTTTCAAAATTGTGCTTAAGCAATTGGAAAAAACTGTAATAGGGTCCTTGTGAAGTTGGATTCTTATGAACCGATTAACTGATTTGACCTGCCATAAATTGATCCTGTCCTTCTTATCAGTGCCTTTAGTGGAAATTGTAATAGATTTTTCAATGTGGGCTGTGACCTAAATACAAACTTACGAACAACCATTTAGATACTGGACATTGGTGTGAAACTGTGAGTCAGAGGGCAAGAATCACAAGTTCCTGTCAGGAGTTCATGGAGGCACCCATCCAGCCTTTCAAGTCCCTCTCACCCACCATCTGAGCAAACAAAACTCTGACCCCCCAACTCCTGGAGCCAGGGCTTGATACTGAGAAGAGAGGCCTGGCCTCCTAACCAGGAAGAATAACATAGAAATTGAAATGAGAGATGGTTAAGGAGAAGGGGGAAGGTGAATGAGGCTTTTAGATGGAAGACAGTGAAAAACTGAGAAAGAGAGGAGATGTTGAGAGAGATAGGGAGGAGGGGAGTGTGACAGAGAAAGAGACGGACAGACAATGTACTTCTGGGTTGCCATGTGACTCAGCATCCACAGCATGGGTTGATGACCCATGTCGTTTTTTTCCATGGGTTGGCCACTGATAACCTCATGGCAAAAAAAGGAAACTTTAATGGCTCCACACGACAAACAACAACAGTTCTGGGAAGTTCTGCAGGGAAGTGGGGATACATGGAACTCATTTAACTAACAAACCCCTCTCATCCTCACTCCCCCTCATTTAACCTCACCTAACTGTGAGGGCACACCATCACAGTTAGGTTATCCTCCCCAACTGTGCTCTGATTTATTTTATTTATTGTCAGAGAAGGCTATGTGTTTGTGTTTTATAGGTTTTATAAATCCTATTCAACAATGTTGTTAATGTTCACATTTGAAATAAAAATGTATTGTACTTCCATGTACAGAGAACTATATTAATTATTTTAATAGGAGATAGGGACGTTGGCCCCCCCAAAAAAGAACTATACTGACAAAAAATTTATAAAGACAGAGCATTGTACTTCAGGCATACTTTGATTTGTAGCTAAATCAAACAGTGGTAGTGAGCTGTTGTAGGGTCATCATTCTTCAATCCGAAAGTGAAGCATACCTAAATCGGGTAAACCCCACATCACTCGCTGAGGTGCCCTCCCCACCAGACAGTCATCTCTTTTCTTGGGAGTGTATCACTTGTTGTTTCTCCAAAGAAGAAGCAAACATTGTGTCAAGGGCTATCTCGGTTTCCCCTGAAGAGCTCTTCCAGGAAAAACTAGCTTAACAACTACCCGCTGTGTTGGGGGTCATCTGCTCAGCTGTGGAGGGAAGGCGTGAACCCTCTGCTCTCTGTTTTGTTCATCTTCTCTTTCCCAGTTGCCAACACAAGATTTGGAAGACTACATGAAAAAATGTCCTATAGCCTAGTCCTGAACGCACAAGGCATGCATAAGTCTAACATTACAAATTGTAAAAGATGATATTACGACATCCGTAAAGCATGCGTGAGGTATGCATAAGTGTTGTAGTTATAGTAAACTACGAAGACGTGCATAGGACATGCACAAGGCTTGTGATAATGTTATGGACAATGCATAAATATGGCATGCTTACATAATAGTTGAACACTATGTACACTATGTACACATAGTGTACATAGTGCATTCATCTGACATGCAGAAGGTGCTCATTTCCCATAGGTATCGAGGATACGGCTTTCAACTTCATGGCCCCTCCTCTGTTTTGCTGTAGTCATTGTGCAAGGGCTAGGCCAAGGTCATCATCGCATGCAATGCACATTAGCTTCCTGTGCTAATTCACTTTGTGGGCCACTGCAGATGATGCCAGAAAATGTGTATTCCGTGTGTGCACCGAAATGCATTTTCAGCCAGTCCTTTGCATTTGTCATGGGTGACACCAATGATGTCATGCACTAGCCTCTGAGTACATTTGATCACAACACAAAACAGAATGTTATCAAAGGCTGCCGAAGTGAGAGTGGAAAGGTTTGAAAATTAAGGTCTGTTCAAGCAGGGGATAATCCAGATGTATTTTTCTCCGACAGACGATATTAAGCACTTCCAATGAGTGTATGCATAATCTCATCCTTCCTCTATTTATGCTTCAGCTGTATAGCCCCCTTCACTTTTTCCAGTGATGCCATCACCCAGCCTTGTAGGGTCAGTGGATATTTATGTTTTGACACAGAGTGTAATGTGCTTCAGCTAGCTCAGCTATCCATACCTAGGCCTTGGGGGGGAAATAAACTACTATCCATTTTTGTCTTCGTTTTTATCGGGTCGTTTTGTCAAGACGGCCTTGTGTGCTGACCTTAGGGATGTGAATGTTCAATGGTCCCTCTGGTGTGTCAAGCAAATATGCTTTAAGATAACTCAATTTTAACTGTGTGACACTGGGTAACACTATGGCAGCATGGCATACAGAATGTTGCATTCCTCATGGCGTTGGTGTGACCTCATGTAATCTCTGTCACATTGATTTCCACTCATCACTAGCACTAAAACAGACCCTTGGAGCATACAGTACCAGGTAAAGCGATTTTGACCCTGCATAATGTTTCACTCTAAATATAGAAATGTCTTCTACTCATGTGAATGCTTCTGCAGTCAGGACTTATTTTGATACTCTGGGCACTTTTAGATCTACAAAAGTCAAATATCAACCGGGGATGATTAGCTGGTTGGAAATGAATGCATTTACTATTTTCTTGTTAATGAGGCAATCGGGAAAATGAATTTTCCTCATGTGACAGCATCAAGTTATCTGGAGTCATTTTGTTCTGGGAACCTTGTTGTTGTGATTTCAATGGAGGAAGTCATTGTGGTGGAATCAGAAACTTGTGACTCATGTAGCCTCAAGCTTTGTTTTTGGATGGGTAGAAGGGTGGAGACTGTTTCAGTGTGTGTGTACGTGTGTGTGTGTGGAGGAAGGTTAGACAGCGGGCAGGCAGGGAGCTATTATGCTTAGGGTACGGGTTTAACATAGGATATGCCACAGCATGACTGTACAGAACTGAAGCAGCTGTCTCTGCAACCATGACAGAAGTGTAAATATTTTTACAAATTTTCGTTAGTATCCATTGTTCAGTTGCAAGCAGAGACTGTCTTCTTTCTGCTCCTTACATACTGAATTGATGAGAACCGGCATTTGAACACATTTGGATGCATTGAATCACAAAGTACCAGACGTTCCCTTTCTTCAGGTGTCAACACAGTCTTCAAGTCTGCGCTTTTTTTTTTTTTACAAAACTGCACATAAAGATATCAACAAACTCAAGTAGGAGCAATTAGACTTAAAAAAAAAAATCTATTTGACAAAACCTAACCATGACCTGGTAAAAAAAAAAGTATTGTTGAACATAAAATCTCCTACTAAATCAACAGTTTTTGAACAAAACCTTTTCCTACTTCATTTGTCTTGTTTCAGGGATTTGTAAGTTGTCCTTCCCACGTCCCACTCCCCTTGGAGAAGCAGCCTCCAACATATTCCTGATGTTACAGGGATCGAAAGGAACTAAGAAGGCCT
Organism: Osmerus eperlanus; assembly: GCF_963692335.1. Classification (NCBI taxonomy): domain Eukaryota; kingdom Metazoa; phylum Chordata; class Actinopteri; order Osmeriformes; family Osmeridae; genus Osmerus; species Osmerus eperlanus. Next base: position 3,690,772 of record NC_085039.1, on the reverse strand, counting down.
GGGGTCAGGTTTTTGCTGGCCCAGTGAAATCCACTCCCAGTAACTAGGCTAGGATTACCCCAGTTTGCTGGCACCCAGCCTCCCTGAGTTGCTTCGAGTATCTCCCAATCCAGAAACGCTTTTTAAAAGCCACATGAGGCAGATAGGGTTGCCAGAGACTTCTATTCCCCCCAAAGGCCACATAGCTTCTCTTGTATCTGTAGTGCTAGCCTATTTGGTGACAATGACCCATGCAGTAGGCATATGAGCCCTCCGAAACCAAACATGAAGGACAAAGAGAGCAATTCGCTTTTTTTCCTCAATATTTTATAAATGTTGCAATGTCTGGCAACACATCTTAAGAAATTCAACAGACTCATTTGTCTCAAGCCAGACTATGTAGCATTTTGATAACTCACAAGCTGTTTTTAGTGCCAAAGGTTTCATGATGAATATGTGGCAATCCAACAGTTCTCTTTCTTTCTCTCTCTCTCTCTCACACACACGTCTATGTTTTCATGGTTAGGAGATGGTGTCATTAGACACAGATTATTTTGTCTGGCAGTGTTCATTTGTGTAACTGTGGAGGCATTGTGGGAGTGGGACTAATGCTCATAGACATTTGCATATTGTTAAGTGTGTAAGAATGTTTACAGTGCATCATTACAGTTTTTCTCAATTGCTAAGACACATTTCTTGAATGTGTACTATGTTTTCTCCAAACTCTAAACACACATCTTCATACTTACACTGTTTGGCCAAACCCTTGACTTTTGACCCAAAATCAAACACTGTATACATTTATGGAGACAAATGAAAGTATTCAGCAAATGAAATACAGTACATTGTTTCAATTATGGACTGCCGTGAATGTGTACAAAAAAAGTACTGATGTATTGCATATAGTAGGCTACATTTTACAGTACTGTACTGTAGACAGTAGAGAATAGTAGTTTTCACCTGTGCTCTTGTCAAAATGTCCAAATTACTGCTGCAACAGTGTATCTGCTGAGGTTGGGCTGAACTCTTTGTCCAGCCTCTCTCAATGTTGCCCCATGGTTGTCAACATGGTCAACCAATGTTGTTCGAATTTCATTAGATACTGTAAATTTGGCTTTATTCTTCCACGGCCTCCAGGTCTACCTCTCCCTCTCCCTACCACTCTTCCTCCACAGGCTCCCCCTCTCATCCTCACTCCCCCTCTCCCTCTTCCTGCAACATTGCCTTCCATTTTTGATGAGGACAGGTGGTACACTGACCTGTTGCCTTTTTATAGTGCTTACACCTGATTGGTATGTTTACAATTATGCACTTTAGTGCTTGTACATCTGACGCCCGTGTTTGATGCATTCGTTCACATGTGTGGCATTTTACAAGAAAGTGTCTAAAAAAGGCAATTGCGTAAGTGACATTCAAAGCACAGATGAGCTTACCTTTGTATTCATTCCAAACCCCTGATTGCTTGTTGAGTATTTTTGCTTGGTAGTGCTTACACATTGCTCAAAAACCTACCATGAAGAAAACAAACAATGGTTCTCAGTTGCCCCTGCCCGGAAGCGGGTCACCGGGCCCCCCCCCCCCTGGAGCCAGGCCCGGGGGTGGGGCTCGATGGCGAGCGCCTGGTGGACGGGCCTTTTCCCATGGGAAAAGAGACAGAGCAGGGACAACGTGGGACCCCCCTTCCAGTGGGCTCACCATCCGCAGGAGGGGTCATGGGGGTCGGGTGCAGTGTGAGACGGGCGGCGGCCGAAGGCGGGGGCCTTGGCGGTCCGATCCTCGGCTGCAGAAGCTAGCTCTAGGGACGTGGAATGTCACCTCGCTGGCGGGAAAGGATCCGGAGCTGGTGCGCGAGGTAGAGAAGTTCCGGCTAGATATAGTCGGCCTCGCCTCAACGCACAGCATCGGCTCCGGAACCAGTCTCCTTGAGAGGGACTGGACTCTCTTCCACTCTGGAGTTGCCCTCGGTGAGAGGCGTCGAACTGGGGTGGGAATACTTGTTTCCCCTCGGTTCGGCGCCTGTATATTGGGGTTCACCCCGGTGGACGAGAGGGTAGCCTCCCTCCGCCTTTGGGTGGGGGGACGGGTCCTCACTGTTGTTTGTGCTTACGCACCAAATGGCAGCGCAGAGTACCCACCCTTTATGGAGTCTCTGGGAGGGGTGCTGGAAAGCTCTCCTCCCGGAGATGCCCTTGTCCTCCTGGGGGACTTCAATGCTCATGTGGGCAATGACAGTGAGACCTGGAGGGGCGTGATTGGGAGGAACGGCCCCCCCGATCTGAACCCGAGCGGTGTTTTGTTGTTGGACTTCTGTGCTAGACACGGCTTGTCCATAACGAACACCATGTTCAAGCATAAGGGTGTCCATATGTGCACTTGGCACCAGGACACCCGAGGTCTCAGTTCGATGATAGACTTTGTAGTCGTGTCGTCGGATCTGAGGCCGAATGTTTTGGACACTCGGGTGGGGAGAGGGGCGGAGCTGTCAACTGATCACCACCTGGTGGTGAGTTGGCTACGATGGTGGGGGAAGACACCGGTCAGGCCTGGCAGGCCCAAACGTAAAGTGAGGGTCTGCTGGGAACGGCTGGCGGAATCCCCTGTCAGAAGGAGCTTCAACTCCCACCTCCAGGAGAGCTTCGGTCATGTCTCGGGGGAGGCCGGGGACATTGAGTCCGAATGGGCCATGTTCCGGGCCTCCATTGTTGAGGCGGCTGACCGGAGCTGCGGACGCAAGTCGGTCGGTGCATGTCGCGGCAGTAACCCTTGGACCCAGTGGTGGACGCCGGAGGTGAGGGAAGCCGTCAAGCTGAAGAAGGAGGCCTATCGGACTTTGTTGGCTGGTAGGACTCCAGAGGCAGGCCAAGCGGAATGCGGCTTTGGCGGTCGCGGAGGCAAAAACCCGGGCTTGGGAGGAGTTTGGCGAGGCCATGGAGAATGACTTCCGAACGGCTTCGAAAAGGTTCTGGACCACCATCCGGCGACTCAGGAGGGGGAAGCAGTGCACTGTCAACGCTGTATATGGTGGGGATGGTGCGCTGCTGACCTTGATGGGGGACGTCCTGGATCGGTGGAAGGAATACTTTGAAGACCTCCTTAATCCCACCAACACGCGTTCCGACGTGGAGGCAGAGTCTGGGGACATTGGGGGGGGGCCTTCTATCTCTGGGGCTGAGGTCAATGAGGTGGTTGAAAAGCTCAGCGGTGGCAGGACCCCTGGGGTGGATGAGGTCCGCCCGGAGTTCCTTAAGGCTCTGGATGTTGTAGGGCTGTCTTGGTTGACACGACTCTGCAACATTGCGTGGACATCGGGGACAGTGCCTCTGGACTGGCAGACCGGGGTGGTGGTTCCCCTCTTTAAAAAGGGGGACCGGAGGGTGTGCTCCAACTTTAGGGGGATCACACTCCTCAGCCTCCCTGGGAAAGTCTATTCAGGGGTTCTGGAGAGGAGGGTCCGTCGGATTGTCGAACCTCGGATTCAGGAGGAGCAATGTGGTTTTCGTCCTGGCCGTGGAACTGTGGACCAGCTCTATACCCTCGGCAGGGTTCTGGAGGGTGCATGGGAGTTCGCCCCAACCAGTCTACACATGTTTTGTGGATTTGGAAAAGGTGTTCGACCGTGTCCCTCGAGGGCTCATGTGGGGGGAGTACGGGGTACCGGACTCCCTGATCGGGGCTGTTCGGTCCCTGTACGACCGGTGCCAGAGTTTGGTCCGCATTGCCGGTAGTAAGTCGAACTTATTCCCGGTGAGGGTTGGACTCCGCCAGGGCTGCCCTTTGTCACCGATTTTGTTCATAACTTATATGGACAGAATTTCTAGGCGCAGCCAGGACGTTGAGGGGGTCCGGTTTGGTGACCTCAGGATCGGGTCGCTGCTTTTTGCAGATGATGTGGTCCTGTTGGCTTCATCGGGACGAGACCTTCAGCTCTCACTGGAGCGGTTCGCAACCGAATGCGAAGCGGCTGGGATGGGAATCAGCACCTCCAAATCTGAGGCCATGGTTATCGACCGGAAAAGGGTGGAGAGCGATCTCCTCCCCGGGTCGGGGAGGAGATCTTGTCCCAAGTGGAGGAGTTCAAGTATCTCGGGGTCTTGTTCACGAGTGAGGGAAGGATGGAGCTCGAGATCGACAGGCGGATCGGTGCGGCGTCCGCAGTGATGCTGGCTCTGCATCGGTCCGTCGTGATGAAGAAGGAGCTGTGTCGAAAGGCGAAGCTCTCTATTTACCAGTCGATCTACGTTCCTACCCTCACCTATGGTCACAAACTGTGGGTAGTGACCGAAAGAACGAGATCGCGAATACAAGCGGCCAAAATGAGTTTTCTCCGCAGGGTGTCCGGGCTCTCCCTTAGAGATAGGGTGAGAAGCTCGGTCATCCGGGAGGAGCTCAGAGTAGAACCGCTGCTCCTCCGCGTCGAGAGGGGCCAGTTGAGGTGGTTCGGGCATCTGATAAGGATGCCTCCTGGACGCCTCCCTGGTGAGGTGTTCTGGGCACGTCCCACTGGGAAGAGGCCCCGGGAAGACCCAGGACACGCTGGAGGGACTATGTCTCTCGGCTGGCCTGGGAACGCCTCGGGGTCCCCCAGGAAGAGCTGGTGGAAGTGGCCGGGGAGAGGGAAGTCTGGGCCTCCCTGCTTAGGTTGCTGCCCCCGCGACCCGACCCCCGGATAAGCGGAAGATGATGGGATGGGGATGGGATGGGGTGCTTACCCATGGATAATTGTTTGTTAGGGGTGTTTGAATTGCGCTGGTTTGAGTTTACTTATCAAACGGCAATGTTTTCTAAATGACAACAATTGTGTCTTAAAGTAAGAGGTGTGTTTAGACTTTTGTAAAGAAGTGTAAATGAACCTGAGTAATGTGTCAAAAAGGGTAAATTGTGTTTAGTAAAGACTGGGGTACATGGTCTTTCTGCTGGGAATTGGCAAAATGGTTTTGTGAGGATGGCTTACGCATATCATTTTTGTGTGTTAGCAGTCGAGAAAAACTGTAAAACATGGTGGGATTACTTAAAATTTTAATTGGTGTGCACACCAAAACCTGTTCTTGAACTAAATGGAGACTAGTTGGGAGCCACACAACTATATGCGAATTGCATGTAGTAGTCTAAGACTGCTGCCAACATGTTGTGTGTTTTAACCACTGGGTATCTGTCATGCTTTTATCATAATTTCCTTCTACATTTGTAAGTAACAATTTGTAATCCCACAAAGCCTCGGAGCATGGCAAACACCACCATGTGACATTGTAGTGATGGCGGTAAAAAAGCTAAACTGTCAAACAGTTCCCAAATTCCCCTAGACAACTTTCACTTCTAGGGTATGACTCTCACTTCCTTCAGTTTTGACAGTTTTTGCACAGTAAGAATGATAAAGATGAATTCAAACACCTGCCTATAATGTCAATGCACCCTTAAAGGGGAAGTGTTCAATTGAGCAAGTAGGGTTGGCAAATATGTGAATCGCTGATGCGACAAAGGGGGATTCCAAGTGACCTGGAGAAAGAAAAAAAACTAAAAGATATGTACTTTCAAGGTTTTGGCAAAATCTGATCGTAAAATATGGAGCATTGGATTAATATCCAATGAAGAGGAAATTAAATTGTTGAATAAATAGAAAACCTAAACTTTTGAAAAACAAGAACATGACTCCCTGTGAAGTTTATAAATATGACAATGCCCTATCTATGTCTCTATAAAACACAATCTCGTATTAAATTAGAGTAGTACTGTAACTATAGTAACAGAGAATAACTGCTGTGCCTTGAGGAACCTTCCCTAAACATGCAGATGGAAATTTGTTCATGCAGAAGTAAAAGTCATTTCTGCACAATTAATTTGTCGAAAATAATTTCATGGTTGATTTGAGTTGAAACATTGAAAATTAAACATATACAGCCATTTGTGATGCTTTTTAACTTTAAAGGAACTTGCAAGTTGATTCAATTAATTGTTACCATTTAGCAAATTATTATTGACTGTAATCAAAGCCTTTCTCGATGCATTCTAAGATACAGATTAATAATCTGTTAAAAAAACAACAACTGGAGATAAATTAATTGCAAAGCAAACTGGACAATAGCTTTTTAAATGATCCTGTTATTATTAACATAATCCTGGGCCTGAAAGGTAGTTAAGTCACTAGTTTTAAAGGTAGGTAACTATTCAAGAACGCACCACCAATAGTTCCAAAACAGCTGCGACCTCTAATGACATTTTCCTGCAACTAAAATGTAGGCCTCAAACAAATATCTGAAAGAGCTTTGGGCGAAAAAGGATTTTTCATGTCACCAGGACAAAAAAGCGAGGAGAGACGTTTTCTTTGAAACCCTGCTCTCTTGATGATTCAATTCAATTCAACTTTATTTTGCCATGTATACAGATACTAGGAATTTGATTTGGTATTCTCCATGCAGAATATAACTCCTGTACGAGATCTCCACGGCCGCTACACAAGCGCCGCTTCCCACATGATGTGGGAAGAACTGGGATAAACTCCATTTGAACATAAAAATGCACATGCATTCTGCAGCACCCTTAGTTTCTGTATTTTTCTGTCCTTAAATGCTCCAGTTTAGAAAATAATTATTTCAAAATGAAAGAATTGATGTTGCAAGTAAGACAGGTTCATCAAAAGTGACAGTTGACAAAACTGTGACATTTCCCATTAATTTGTTTTTCCATGCAAATGCTGATCTGGCAAGATTTGATGAATGTAAACAACATTGTGGAATGAAGCAGCTTTCACTTACCCATCCAAAGCGAATTAGAATGGGAAGATATTATACAGCTCTCATTTTTAAGAGAATGAAGTTAAATCTATGTAGGCCTATGTCTGTTAGGTAACATAGTCAACAAAAGAACCGAATGCACAAATGCACCAATGCACAAATCATCCTGTGCCGGTCGTCATGGAGATGCCAGTTACTGTACAATGCACTCACTCATCCAATTCACAGGATGAACTTATACAACCACCACTCTAAGTTGTTTCACAAGCTACCAGCCGGTTCTGTAGTTCTCTGCATAGCCACTCTTAAGCGCTCAAACGCCATGTTTGAGCAGCAGATATCCACCTGCATCACCACGGCAACGTGGCGATCACCTCATCTTTGTTTCCCCATGATCCACCTGGAATGTGTGCCACCCACGTGGCTGGGGCAGAAAACAGAACAGAGACACGTTGGATATGTATTGTTTCAAGCCTGCAGTGCGTGTGTGTTTGTGTGTGCGAATAATGGCTCCCTGACTGTTTGTGTTCACCTTCATCAAGGGAGAAAAAACAGCCATTCTGTTGGGAGGTACTAACACGCACCATTAGAGGCCACAACAGATGCTCAGGAGCCACGTCAGGTGTGTGCACGTGCATGAATGTTAAAAAGACGTGTGTGTGTGTTTTATATGAAACCGGAAACAATATGACTTCTATATATGTGTCTACCCTCTGTGGGTATAAAAGTTGTGTGTCTGTGTGAGTGTGTGTGTTACTGACAAGGAGGTCAGTGTCAATAAAAGGTCAACAGCTTGCATCATTAATGTCGCAGCAAGCAGGCTATTAAAACTTTATCATTCAGATAAATTACACCTATAGGCTCTGGCCCTTCGTGACCTTATTCAGGATGAATTGAGCAGGCTACTGTAGCTGCTGACACTAAAACTTAAAATCAATCAACCAATTAATCACCATAAATGACTCGGAAAATCAACCAAGGTACACTCTAATCAATAAATTAGGCAATTCAATTACTTCAATTGAAGGTAAACAAGGAAAAAGATTTCCTCCAAGAAAAGCTGTTAGTAGCAACATTTTGTGACGGACATGACATTTTGATCATGAATACTGTGTAAAAGCCTTTTGTCAGGCAAACTTAATAACCCTGTATTTAGTAGTCCAACTTAAAACTACAACAAAACTTTAAATAAAGCACAAATAACTCGCTGTGTCATACGGATACTTTGTTTTTCTTCAGACTGGTTGTTGTTGCTAGTGCACAACGGTTACACATGTGCTTTTACTACAGGAAGTGAGAGAGGAATCTGTTGCCAAACCACAGCATGACAAAAGCTGAGCTCACCGCTGCAAGCCAAGTCTGAGGAGGAAGTGGCGGTTGTTTGTTTTTGGTGTGTGCAATGTTGCGCAGCCTTAACCTCACCAGTGTGTTCTCGGTTTCTTTTTTGACAGACTTTTGAAAATCTTTCTCTTTTTTGAGGCCACAGGGTTTACTGTAGCAATAGTTTCCAGTTGAAGAGGGAATGAGACAACAGAAAGGGTTTGTTTCCAAAAGGTTTTACACTGAAAATAAAACTCTTACAGTGTGAAAGTTTTGTGAATGTGAAGAAAAACAAGGTTTAAAATATACATTACCATTACAAAACAAGAATGTGCATCTTGCCTATGTTGCCTTCATCACTGTATATTTTAAGAAACAGGAAACTAGATTCCTGGCACTTGATACCTGGAATAGAAGTTTTAACCATACATATAGGCACACTTCATCCTTCCTCCAAATAAATACCATCTGCTCTCCCTGAGGATACAGTAGGGAAAGAGAGAAAATATGGAGTTGGGAAATGAGATATGGAACTGGACATAGAGATGGCAACTCCTGGGGGTTGTCTTGATTATAATAAAAAGAGTAAGAAAGGTAGAAACTGAAAGACAAGGTAGGTATGCATTCGAAATCTCTTGAGATTCTACTTTGTGATAAGGACAGCCAATTGAGCAGACTCAGCAGGAAGCATTTATGTACATATTGCAAGCAAGAAGATTTGTGATGGCTACTAGCGTTCTTGTAAGTACAGCGACTTATATTGACTATGATTAGTGAAAGGAAGTGCAAAGGCACAAATCAAACATGACATTCAAACATAAAACATTTAAGTGTATGTGATACATTGAACATATTTTACAATAAAACACACAGACACAGTACACTGGAAACAACTTTCAGTGATTATTTCCTGACTTCAGCATTGCTGCTGAAGTCAGGAAATCTGTCTGCATGCCTGGAAAACCCAGCACATCATTTAATAATTTAAGAGTTGGTTACAGTGTTTACCCTACAGTGACAAATGACCTCCAAACTGAAAGGCCAGACAGCCTGGGAGTGTAAAGAGGCAAACAGAGGGTATTGCACATCTAGGCCTCACACAAGCAAACGCTTTGCCGAGGCACGAATATAATGCCAAATTATCTGTATGTTGCTTATGGGGCACATTGAATAACCTGAAGATCAACAATGGTCTCAGACTTCTTATTAGTCCAGTCAGCGATTCTGCTGCCCTGGTGTGCTTGACGGGTGAGTCGAGACAATGCACATTACAGTTTTTTTCAAATGCTTATGTAACGGGGGCAAATGTCGTATTGAACATGTATTTGGGGGTGGGACAGCCTGTCTCCCTTTCTGTGGATTGGTTGTGTGTGTGTGTGTGCTTGAGACGTTCCCCTGCAGGTGTTCCCGATTGTGTAGGCAATTGGCAACCTACAAGATTGGTTGCGGCGGCCCATAAAAACCAGAGGTCTGCGACGAACTAGGAGATCCCTGAGCGACGACGAGGAGTGATGCGACGGACGAGAGAGAGACACACTCACGCTGCGCCAGGAGTTAGAACGAGCAACTCGCCTTGCAGAGCCCGGAGTATCGGCCAAGGCGACCGCCCCAGTTGAATCAACGCAAGCATCTTACCCGGCCTAAAGGAAAGTTACCACGCCATACGTGATACGGAAACATTTGGGCCGGGTCGGAATGGTTTAGTGTTCACTTTTGTTTCCTTGACCCCAGCCTGGACGGAGTGGCGAGAGCACGGGGAACTACGCCGGGGCCATACAGCCGTGGCCGGACGGAGTGCCTCATTCACCCAACCTCCTGCTGGACTCTGATTGGCTAGGCTGTGGGTTGGGTCGTGAGAACCCTGACTATGTCGGCATGTGAGCAGTCCCTCCGTTTGAGCCTTTGACAGTATAGTGAGTTGCAACTAGACGCTCCACTGGCTGCCCGCAGTGCCTTTTATTTGTGTGTTGCGAATTCCTGTGTCCAGAGCCCTAGACGTCCGTTTAATAACATTGTGTGGTAGTGCAATTGATTGCACCGTTTGACACAGACGATTGTAGTGCCGAGTTGAGTGCACCTTTTTTTTCCCACATACGATTGCAGTGTTACTGATTAGCATCTGGTTTTGCACATGTGGCGTTTAGGTTACTCTGGCACTTCCTGTAACTGTGACACATAGTCCCCATAGCCACTGCCGGCGCCCGGTCGTGCCGTCTTAATTAGGAACCATTCCTTCTGTCTTATTTTTAAGTACGATACGTTTATTACTTTTAAACCTTGTTAATAAAAGCCAATATTTTCTACGATTACATTTCTGTATTTTTGTGTACCCAAGAGTCGGACATTTGGAACCTGTTACGGTTACACTTACACATTTTTTTTTAACTTGTGCTTTTTTTCAAAACTTAACACACAAATCCAACAATTGCACACACAAAATGCAAAATGCCTCGCTCGTCTTGCAAAATGAAGCACTGCAATCAAAATATCACAAACACGTCTCAAAAGCAAACATTTGTCTCATGTTGCAAACACTTTTACCATTATATTACATTTTTGGGTATATCATATACACAGTTATTCAAAACCTAAACCTCTTCTTTCATGAGCTCCTATGTACATTTCTGTACAAGATTGAAAGTAAATGGCAGAGATGCTGAAAAATTGGTAAACACGAAAACAAGATTGAAACCAATCTAGTTTTTTTACTGTAAGCATTTGTGGTTGTGAATACAGTATTACACAGTACGAAAGAAAGAGTGTAGTAGGACAGAAAATTAATTTTGAAAAGGAATGGTGTGTGTGTGTGCCATGAACTGTAGCATACAGTACTATTTTCGACAATATTGTCAGAATGTCTTCTTACAGTCACTGTACTGTTGCACAGTATGATACAGTAATCCACCAGACTGACCAATCATGCAGTGCACTGCAGTCAATGGATGCATGGGTGCTACATGTAATTTTGAAAAAGGTGATTACAGAATGATGTGTCTGTGTGTGCAATGAACTGTAGCATACAGTAATATATACTATTTTCTACAATATTGTCAGAATGTCTTCTTACAGTCACTGTACTGTTGCACAGTATGATACAGTAATCCACCAGACTGTGACCAATCATGCAGTGCACTGCAGTCAATGGATTCATGGGTGCTAAAATATATGTTTGTGTATAGTACATGTAACCCACTCCCTCTGCGCGTCTGCCGCCTGGTCGAGCCCCTCGGCACTGCTGATATACTCTGCGTTGTGTTAGATGTTAGGGGTTTAGTGCGGAGAGAAGGAGGCACGGGACGCTGGGGTTGAAGATTGTGGCTGAGACCATCGGTGTTTATTTTCATAGAGAAGGCTGGTTCTATCCTTAACGGAGCACAAACAGTTCTTTTCTTACTTTCTTCAGTTAACAATAAATCCACAAAACAAACGATCTTAACGTAAAAATAATACAGTGTAAAATAAATAGTTCTACGAAGCTAACTGAAATATAGCACTCTACCAGAATAGTTAATGCTAGCCCACCGGCTAGCCACAATAGTTTTGTACAAACCAATTTTGTACACCAGTACATAAAAAAACTAATTTGTAGTACTTGACCCTACTCACTATAACTATGCACTTAATAACCAACATATGAACAAATGAGGTATTATTACAAATTAACATATTCACACTTCTATGGTACCCGCCCCCGATTAACCTGCCTACCTTAACGGAGCACAAACAGTTCTAAATAAGCGCGGCGAACTACCCAGAACAAGTGCTAACTACGGTGGCTCGTAAGGTACAACAACTGCCCCCTACAGGCCTTCTTAAGGCTACTATCTTACATCTTCCCCTTCCTTACTTGATGGCGTCCCAGCCATCTGACCAAACTAAGTTCAAAACCACCCAACAAACATATATAAGGGAACTCCCAAACAACTTACAACAAAAGTTTAACCTGTGATTGGTGGAAAAGTAAATGTGTTATGTGTGTGTTTGTGTGTAGCTGCCACTCAAGCCTATGTACTACGACGGCTGCTCCACTTAGGGCCTGCTGCGCTTTTTGTTTTGATCCTTTGCCACAGCTGCCGTCCTCTCTCTATTTTCTTTTGATCACTTTCTGTCTCCATGACTTGTGACTCACAAGAAAGTTTCCTTGGGGGACGCCTATTCCTTTGTGGATTTCTCCTAGGAGAGCTGGGACCCTGAGGAAAGTTGTCGCCACTGTCAGTCTCATTTTCCTCCCCTCCACTCATTACCCACACCTCCATGTCCTCATCCTCTGTGCTTGTGTGCTCGTCCTGTCTGTTTGATGGCCCAGGTAAAACTCTGTCCACACTTCCCCCCATATCGTCCTCTGCCGTATCTGACTCCATGTCTGCATCTCTTACATCTGTATCCGGCTCAGACTCCTCTCCTACCGTTTCACCCACCTGCTCCACTGGGAGGAACATGCATTGTGTAAGGAGGTTGCGGTGGATCACCTTTTCTCTTTCTCCATCCTCCTGTCGTACCACATACACCGGGATGTCAGGTTGCTTTTTCACCACAATGTATGGGCGGGACTCCCATTTATCTCTCAATTTCTGCCGTCCCTCAACATGACAGACTTTGACTAGGACTCTATCCCCTGGGCTGAAGACTTGAATCCCTGCTTTTAGGTCATAGTATTTTTTATGCTGTTCCTTAGCGTGCCGAGACATCTGGTTGGCCTGTGCATAGGCCTTAGACAGACAGTCATGCAGAGTCTGGACATAATCGCTGTATTCACTTGGCTCATTATTTGTAGGGAGCCCAATAATCAGGTCCACCGGAAGTCTGGGGTGTCTACCAAACATTAGATAGTATGGTGTGTACCCAGTCGAATCATGGCGTGTGCAGTTATATGCATGTGTCATGGCGTCCACATGCTCATGCCAGCGGAGCTTCAAGTGCGGCTCTAGTGTCCCCAGCATGTTCAGCAGTGTCCTGTTAAACCTCTCAGTGGTCCCGTTCCCCTGGGGGTGGTATGGGGTTGTGTGGGTCTTAGTGATGCCAGTGCATTTACATAACTCCTTTACAATAGCACTTTCGAAATTGCGCCCTTGGTCTGCATGTAATTTTGCAGGGAAACCAAACCGGCAGAAGAAGTTTCTCCACAGCACCTTAGCCACTGTTGTTGCTTTTTGGTCCTTTGTGGGGTAGGCCTGTGCATAGCGAGAGAAGTGGTCGGTAACAATTAGCACATTTTCTATACCCCCTTTGGATTTTTCCAGGGTCAAAAAGTCCCCACATATAAGCTCCATGGGTGCGCTGCTGTGGATGCTGACCAGCGGAGCCCTGAGGCCCGCAGTAGGGGTCTTTCTGAGGCAGCACCTTTCACACTGCTCACACCAAGCTTTGATTTCGTGGAACATTCTTGGCCAGTAAAATCTCTCTCTTGTCATCTGCAATGTCCTCTCAAATCCCAAGTGCCCTGAGTCATCATGGAGAGCGGTTTTGACTGACGTGCGTAGCCTCTCCGGCAGTACTAGCTGCTCCACTGCACCTCTCTGATGGTCTTGAATGCTACGATACATGATACCATCTTTTATCACTAACCTCCTCCACTCCTTTAAGAGAAGGCTCACTTGCTCTCCAGCTCCGACCCTCTCACTGCGGCTTGGTTTCTGGTTCCGGCTTCTAAAGTGCAAGACTGGACCAACCACCGGATCTTCCCTCTGCCCCACACGAATCTCCTGTTTTGTCATGGCAGGGAGCGACTCTGTCCCTACATCCCTATAAGGCTCACTAGACTCCAGGGCTGGAGCAAGATCGGGACCCTCGGGGGCGGCCATGCTCACACCTGGAGGGAGTTCTGGCTCTGGAGTGGTCTGTGTCTCTTCACCCTGTGGGCCACGTACGCGCGCCCGCTGAGGACAGGATTGTAAGACCTGCGTGACCTCCTGGTAGGACAAGCGGGAGAGGGCATCCACATTTGAGTTGCTCAGGCCCCTTTTATACTGGATGTCGAAATCGAATGCAGACAGACGAGACACCTACCGCTGACCCGTCGCATCCAGCCTTGCCGAAGTCATCACATACTTGAGAGGGTTGTTGTCTGTCTGGACAGAAAATTTGCGCCCATAGAGATGGTCATAGAATTTATCTGTCACGGCCCACTTCAGGGCGAGGAACTCAAGTTTGTGGGCAGGATACCTTGTCTCCGCTGGGCTCAATCCTCGGCTGGCGTAGGCTATAACTCTCTCAGCCCCATCCTGCACTTGTGCCAAGACAGCACCAAGCCCCCTTCCAGAGGCGTCTGTCTGCAGTACAAAAGGTATGTTGTAATCTGGATAGCCCATCACTGGAGCAGTCATCAGACTGTCCTTCAGGGTCTGAAATGCCTCCTCACACTCAGTAGTCCACACGAAGGGCGGGTCGGGAGCAGCACCTTTCTTTCCCCCTCTCTTCTTCCGCCTGGGGTCACCAGTGGTGAGGCGATATAAGGGAGCAGCTAGGGTGGAGTATCCCAGCACATATCGCCTGTAGTACCCAGCAAATCCCAGGAACTGCAGCACTTCTTTACGACTTGTGGGCCTTGGCCAGTCACATTTACATTTACATTTAGTCATTTAGCAGACACTCTTATCCAGAGCGACTTACAGTAAGTACAGGGACATTCCCCCGAGGCAAGTAGGGTGAAGTGCCTTGCCCAAGGACACAATGTCAGTTGGCATGACCGGGAATCGAACTGGCAACCTTCAGATTACTAGCCAGATTCCCTCACCGCTCAGCCACCTGACTCCCAGTCAGTCCTTGACTTTGCTGATCTTCTCTGGGTCTGTCCTAATTCCCTCAGCAGAAACCAAGTGACCCAAATACTGCACCTCCTTTCTCACAAGCTGGCACTTCGAGGGCTTCAACTTCAAGCCATGCTCTTGGAGCCGATCAAACACCATCTGCAACCTCTGTAGATGCTCATCAAATGATTTTGAGAAAATAATGAGGTCATCCAGATAAATCAGGAGGTGGGTAAAGTTGAGATCGCCAAAGCAGCAGGTCATGAGTCTCTGAAAAGTGGACGGAGCGTTCTGTAGCCCGAATGGCATTCTGTTGGCTTCAAACAGTCCCATGGGAGTGCTGAATGCTGTCTTGTGTCTGTCATGCTGTCATGCTTTAGTTCCTCAAATGATGGGTACAAGTGCGTGGGCGGGATGGAGGATTGAGGTGGGGGCATGGTATGTGCGTGATCACCAGGATACATGATGGTTTGCTGGTGTGGCATAGGTAGATTCCCTGGGTTGGGGGCTTGCGGGGGGACTGTGTGGACAAAAGCTGCATTTGCGGCATCCAGGGGTCTGGGCATGGTCATGTTGGGGCCCCATGTTCCGGTGGCCGGTTGGTGCCTGAGGGTTGCTTCTCTAGGCTCTTGGGGGTAGCGAGCAGGGGCTGGTGCTGTAAACCCCTGGGGGAACAGTCCAACAGAAGGGGACCCTAATGTCTATAGTTATGGGGATCATAGTGGTAGTGCAATTGAGGATCAGCAAACTGGGTGACATGGTTAGTACGCTTTGGTCTCACTATTTGCTGTGGGCTCACTGTGCCCAGGTCTGGTGCCACCACCTCATTCAAAAAATGAGTTTGAGTTATATTTGAATCCAGTTGGTGGCTTGTTGCAGGCCCAGGGGAGGGTCGAATGCTCAAGGAAGCTGCAGAGGGTCTTTCCAGCCCTTGTGGGGAGTCAGTGTGGTCACTCAACATTTTTCCATTGGTTTTTTTTTTTTTTACACACTAACTGGTATTAAATCTGTATGCAGCTGTGTGGCTTCAATATGTTGCTGTACTTAAAAACGTGTGTGTATGTGAAAATGTTATCTTACTACAGTGTAATGAAATGATATGTGCAACGCAACTGTCAAACAACCAAACTTAGATCAAAAGTGAATTTAAGCTAAATTCGTCAATCTGCATCTCTTTGTTCAACTTAAAGCATAACCCTTAACCACTAGCATGAATATTGTTACCATAAACAGTTTAGATTATATAATCTAACACCTGAATTGGCCTACAACCATGTAACAAAGCAGTTCAGTCAAATAAAATCAAATAAAAGTCCCAAGATGATTGTACTGCAACACATTACTGTTTCATTCTACTTTAAAGGATATGCTGGTAGGAGTTGATGCTCGTCTACTACCGTACTTCCTAATTCAGTGCCTAAAATTTGGATCATAAATCGGCTTCTCTAAACACAGTTCACCGGACGTCTGTCGAGCACTGCCAGTCTCTGTCCTGGTCCTCAGAGCGCCACAAATCCGGGTCACGGCACCAAAGATGTAACCCACTCCCTCTGTGCGTCTGCCGCCTGGTCGAGCCCCTCGGCACTGCTGATATACTCTGCGTTGTGTTAGATGTTAGGGGTTTAGTGCAGAGAGAAGGAGGCACGGGACGCTGGGGTCGAAGATTGTGGCTGAGACCATCGGTGTTTATTTTCATAGAGAAGGCTGGTTCGATCCTTAACGGAGCACAAACAGTTCTTTTCTTACTTTCTTCAGTTAACAATAAATCCACAAAACAAACGATCTTAACGTAAAAATAATACAGTGTAAAATAAATAGTTCTACGAAGCTAACTGAAATATAGAACTCTACCAGAATAGCTAATGCTAGCCCACCGGCTAGCCACAATAGTTTTGTACAAACCAATTTTGTACACCAGTACATAAAAAAACTAATTTGTAGTACTTGACCCTACTCAACTATACACTTAATAACCAACATATGAACAAATGAGGTATTATTACAAATTATCAACATATTGACACTTCTATGGTACCCGCCCCCGATTAACCTGCCTACCTTAACGGAGCACAAACAGTTCTAAATAAGCGCGGCGAACTACCCAGAACAAGTGCTAACTACGGTGGCTCGTAAGGTACAACAACTGCCCCCTACAGGCCTTCTTAAGGCTACTATCTTACATATACCGTGTGTTGTGCTGAAACAGCTGTTATGTGTACATTAGAACATGTGTACATTACAGTAGATTGTTACATACCTGCTATCATTTCTACAAAGGTTCAAATTACAGTTTTTTCCGATTGCTTAGACACAAAAATGTCAAATAACACACAGTTAGTGAAACCTGACACTCAAAGAGCAAAACAGAAGCCCAGACCTGCACAACTGTAAGCACATTCTCATCCTCACTATTTGCAAAATACTACACACAGTGTTTTGCAAATCACTAAACACACTTTTCTACATTAGACACATACATTTAAGATTATTCATTATTCATTGCCTTTTTTAGACACTGCCTTGTAAAATGCCACACATGTGAACGAATGGATCAAACACGGGCGTCAGGTGTACAAGCACTAAAGTGCTAAACTGTTGAGTGACATTGATGATAGCCAGAGGGCTATCATCAATGTCCCAGGGCAACGTGGGGGTAACATCACCCTTTGTGCTGCCATCACCCAGAATGGGGTCCTCCTCCATCATGCCAATATGGGCCCTTATAACACAGCTCACATCCTCACATTTTTGGACCAATTGCAAAACATCACTGCAGTAAACCACATGCACCAGATGCAATACATTGTCATTTGGGACAATGTGTCATTCCACCGCTCTGCTCTGGTCCAGAACTGGTTTCAACACCATCCACAGTTCACAAATCTTTACCTTCCACCATACTCTCCATTTCTTAACCCAATCGAAGAGTTTTTCTCAGCATGGCGGTGGAAGGTGTACAATCTCCGGCCCCAGGCTCAGGTACCCCTCATTCAGGCCATGGAGGAGGCCTGTGACCAAATCGACGCTGCGGCAGTACAAGGATTGATTCGACATTCCAGACGGCTCTTCCCACGTTGCCTTGCCAATGAGGATATTGCCTGTGATGTCGATTAAATTCTCTGGCCAGATCCAGCTAGGCGGAGAGATGACGTATAGCATTTTCTGTACTGTATTTTCAGATCTTTTTATTTGGTACTTGATACAATGTTATGTTTGTCCGATAGCTTACATAGTATGCAGTTATGAAAACTGAGACATGTTTTGTTGTGATTCTCCATGTTGACAAATTTGGGTATATGGAGACAAATAAATTATATTTTCATCAGTCTGCAGCATCGGTCTTGTGTAGTCTTGAATTTATTGTATATTTGCACTTTCTCTGTGTACTTCACTTGCACTACTCTAATCACTGATAAGTAGAATTGCTAAAAGTGTTTTAGGTTTGCAACAGCAGTGTGTAACTGGTACAAACAGAATTAAGTCATATGCAACGTGTGTGTTTCATATGGTAACAAAATATGGTTTTGTTAAATTAGTGTATAGTTTTTGCAAGCGTGTTTCATTTTGCAAAGGATCTGAGGTGTTTTGCTCATTGGGTGTGTGGTTGTGCTAATTGTGTGAGGTGTTTTGAAAAACAAAACGATCAAAATTGTGCTTAAGCAAATCGAGAAAAACTAATTAAAGTCAGATTTAAGTAGTCAAGCTAATTGCGCGTGCACCCTATTATTAAGCAGCCAGAGAGGTAAAACATGGATCATACAATCCACCACGGCAAAAGCAATGCACACGGCCAGGTGACTTCTTCCAGAAAGAACGTTCCCTTTAAGCCTTGTGTCGCCAGACAGACGAACAACCCACTAGGCAAAGAATCCCAGGACACACCACAACAGAGACAGGAGGGTTTCTTTGTGTTGTTAAGAAAATACTTTTATTTAGAATTCATAAAACTACCCCTGGAACAGGTCACATGAAGGGCATAGGCCAATATTGGGCACCCGGTAGAGATGGGGTATTTATACTAGGGTAAAACACCACACGGCAAAGGGGCACACAGCAAACGGCACTCAGCAAAGGTTCACCGGTCAATCCCGCACACCAGTTAAAAAGAATCATATAGCCACTCAGCAACACCGGTAGCAACCCACACATCAAGGCTCACACGTGCCCACAGGGATCCCCAAGCCTCTACCTGCACCTCCCATAGAGCACAGCCCCAACACTACCCCCTGCCCAGGCCAGCAGACAACCATACAGAAAAACAAGAAAAGAAACACGTCCGTTCGGTCGGGGTCCCTCCCGATCGAACAAAAATATATACACACAAAACTGTCCAACCTAGATACTGGAATAGTCAGGCTGCACCACTGGTCCACGAGTGGCCGAAGTTGTTCCTTTGCGGTGGATTCCCCTCTGCCTGGGTGACGTCACTCCTCTGGGTCTCTCCGTAAAGTCCAGGCAGTGGAATCCGTACTGCTTTGAACCTGCCAATGGAAAACAAACGGTGAATCCTCAAGGGTCCAGACCCACCGCAACCCGTTCATGCAGCAAAGGATGTTGGAGTCACCGTTCCTTTCTCTAGTGTTTGAAAGCGCAGAGTAAGCTCTCTCGTCCGATGTCTCCGCTCCCCTCCTCTCGGGCTCGAACGTAGTAGACCGCGTATACCCCGGACAGCAGCAGCCCGTGAATGGCCTGGTATCGCGGAGGAAGCGACTGTAGAATCCCAACCCGTCGCCGTGGCTGGTCGTGTAATCCTGTCTCCGGAACCCCCTATCTCGCTGCTGCAAGTCTCTTCTTGTACCTAGCCCAATTGGGCCTCCACCAATCCGTGTTGGCCATTCAATCCCGCTAAAGACCCGCAGCCGTGTCCTATTAATTAGTCTCCCGCACGGCAATAGCGGAGCGTCTATTCATGAGCGTATGGAAGGCAGAAAGCACAGACCCGTATTGTCCAGTTTGGACTATAACCCAAACATTTCCATTCCTCATACATATTATTCACATGCAATAGTCATCCCCCAACACAAGACAAGCCCACACGACACTTGTACTATAACAGCTCCCTCATCCACCGCTTCATCAAAATGAAACGACACGCCATGATTGACGTGAACGATAGGCTACGTAGGTCGAGGTCCTTTTTTAGACCTTTAGTTACTTCGTTGATTAAAAAACAGACACTCTAAACACATGTAAATGTACTTTTTTGACTGTTTTAAATAAATAGCCTACTATTAATCAATACATTACCCAGTAGCCTAACTTTTTACAGTTTTTCTCAAATGCTAACACATTTCACAAACCTTTCCTCCATGTTCCCCAATGTCTAAACACAACACCCTTTTCTAAAGCTACATAAACACAACCACACCTTCTCACTTCAAAACTCAAACTTTCACACCAAAAGAGCAGCTCGAAGCTTTCAAAAATGTAAACACTACAGCAAAACAATTGAAAACACAATGCTCAATTTGTGAGAAGGTTCTTTGTTTCATAACTGCCAATGCATATTTTTGGAAACTTTACAGCAATGGATCTTCTTAGATCTCTGCAGAGGATTAGGCATTTAGATTTGTGAGTTTCATATGAAGAGTATAAATCTATAGTAAATTCTGCATGTACACTACTGTAACACAACTCAATGCAAAAACGGAATCTATTGCACACAACAGTAGTCTTGAAAACATCAGGGTGTGAAGTTTTTTTATTTACTTTATTCACACCACAATCACTGTGCGGCATCATGTCGCTGAGCTGCATCGGGCCACATCACCTCATCCACATCGCAGGCTATATTGTCTCTTGCCAGGCACCGCGGGAAAAACGCCCTGGAATGGCGCATCCATCCTTGGAAGGCCTCCACTGGGATGTCAACACAGGCCAGCTCCATTGCCCTTAGGAGGTTCTCTCTAGAGTATGGTTGTCTGTCAAACCTTCCAACTCCTCTATAGGGTTCAGGAAAGGGGAGTAGGGTGGCAGACAGACGTTTAAAAAGTGGTTACTGTTGGTGGTGAACCACTCTCTGATTTGGTTTGTTGTGTGGAAACGTACATTGTCCCAAATGATCACATAAATGTGATGTGCGGGCCCAGGATGGTGTTGTTGGCGGTCCAGGAGGATGTCTTTTAGCTCCTCTAGGAAGGTGAGGAGACGTTGGGTGTTGCAAGACCCAAGGACAGCATGCCAGTGGACAAGCCCCTCCAAACCCATGGCCGCACAAAGAGTAATATAACCCCCCCGTTGGCCAGGAACCTCAGTGATGGCTCTTTGGCCAATGATGTTATGGCCTCTTTGCCTTCGTTTCTGCAGGTTGAAGCCAGCCTCATCCAGGAAGAGGTACTCATGAGGTCTGGCCATCGCGTCCAACTGTAATATCCTCTGTGAAAATGTGAAAGTGCACAGGTGTTCAGAACAACAGTCAATCAGGTAGCACAGTATTGTCCAGAAGTAATGTAGGCCACTGAGCAACACAGTATGTCCACTAACTGTACTGTGAACATGGATGTATACTTACATGCACACTCGTAACGTAGGTCTTTGTGTCGCGCAGAGTTGCGCTCAAAGGGTACCCTATAGACCTGTTTCTTCCGCATCTTTTGGCGCCGGAGATCTCGGTCTATTGTGGCCAAGCTGACATCATCAATGCTCTCAAAGTTGACATTATCGGCAATGACTGATCTCCCGGAGTCTGATGAGGTAGTTCTCACGAACCATAGCCACAATGAGGGTTTCTTGTGCCGCTGTAAATATGGCAATCCTCCCACCTATGTGGCATTCTTTCAACTCTAAAGAAAGAAACATGTGTTGTCAATTGACATGTTTTACAATACAGTAACAACTGATTTGAAACCAATAGACTACTTTCACAGGCTTGTAAAATTGTATTGTGACAAAGCAATAGAGTACAATACCTGTTGTGTTGTCTGAATGCCCTGATAATGGTAGCCATGGTGAATCTACTCAGGTTTGGACGGACTCTTAGTCCTGCTTCAGCCATTGTCATGCCATGGACAATGACATGGTCAATGACTGTTGCTCGCATCTCATCCGTAATGATGGTGCAAGGTTGTCTTGCTCTCCCTCCTGAACCTTCCTCTCCCTTGATGGCCTCCTCCTCTCCCTCCTGGACCTTCTCTCCCTTGTTGGCCTCCTCCTCTCCCTTGTTGGCCTCCTCCTCTCCCTTGTTGGCCTCCTCCTCTCCCTTGTTGGCCTCCTCCTCTCCCTTGTTGGCCTCCTCCTCTCCCTTGTTGGCCTCCTCCTCTCCCTTGTTGGCCTCCTTCTCTCCCTTGTTGGCCTCCTCCTCTCCCTTGTTGGCTTCCTCCTCTTCCTCGTTGGCCTGCTCCTCTTCTTCCATGGCCAGCTCTTCTCCCTCCTCTGACTCGAATTCCTCTTCCCCTAACTCTGCCTTCATCCATTGTGTTTGTTTGGAATCTCCAGCAAACTGTGCACTCTGAACTTGCTTTTATACATGTGGTCACAGCATTAGCAACAGGTGTCTTCAATTTTGAGTCGTTGTGTGTAATGAATGACGCCAGGTGTGTTCATTGTTTTCAAATATTGCTGACTGTGGCAAGCATTTTGCATCACATGAGCTTTCATTTGAGAATATGAGCAGAGTTCTTTTGCAACTTGTGTTTTAACAAGGAAAAATGTGTTAAGATTTATGAGAACGGAGGATTGTGTTTTGTGAATTGTGTCTTCATGTGAAATGTGTTTATGATATTGGAAAATGATGGCTAGATTTAGTAAATGTGTTTAGACAACTGGTCATTTGGTTTAGAGGATTGGCTTTTGTGTTTTAGCATTTGAGAAAAACTGTAACATGGTTGTGTCGGGAAAATGGAGGATATAGATGTAGCCTATGGATTTAGGTTTGTTTTGCAATTGTATACTACTGTTAACAACTATACAGCTATGCTAATTATACTCAGATAATTTAGATTGAGATAGGCCTATGCCTGATGCCTAAACATTTGAAATCACAAACTAGGCAAGCCATAGGCTACGTTTAACGTGGCGTGTATCAAATCATTGTTCATCATCGTTTAATGCATTAGGCTAAATGTTGTAGCCTATTTAAGTTGATTTTCTATCAATGTTGAACATATTGAACTGATGAGAATAAGAAAATGAGAATATCCGTGGTAAATCATCGTTTTCCCGTTAGGTCAGTGTTACAGGAAGGTATGGTTAAGTACGAAGTCACGCTAAGCCTGACAGTTAGCCTGCCCCGGACCAGACTAGTTTTGCAGCCTAAGTTGCCATAGTAACCGAGTTCGGACTAGGTTGAGCTAGCTTTATGGAACCGAATGAACTAGAAATGAGTCCGACTAACTGACATAAGTCTGGCTTATTCGGTAAACTCGCTTTATGGAACAGGCCTCTAGTCTTGTGTGTTGTGTTTGGTCAACATATTCATGTACTTGTACGTACTCTACTGGAACAATATTTCTGACAAAATCAAGTAGGTTATATAATTAGAAAAGAATAGTTAGTTTAAAAGTGTTTTAAATTTTTCACTACAGTGTGTAACTGATTCAAACAGAGTCCAATTTTATGAACCATGTGTGTGGCATATGGTGACTGAAATGGGTTTTTACATTTACATTTATGCATTTAGCAGACGCTTTTATCCAAAGCGACTTCCAAGAGAGAGCTTTACAAAAGAGCATAGGTCACTGATCATAACAACGAGCAGCCAAAACATGAGCAGCCAAAACATGAAGCATACATTGTGGAAAACCAAATAGGTGCCAAAGGGAAGAACCATAAGAGCATGCAGTTAAACAAGTTACAATTGAACAACATGAAACTCTCCACAAGAATGCAAGAGTGTACCTGTAGAAAAAACAATCAACAGTAAAAATATTTCACAGCGAGTACAATAATTTGAAACCGTTACAACTAACCAACAAGAGCAACAGCAAGTTTTTATACATGATTGTATAGTTTTGAACAAAGTGTTTCATTTTGCAAAAGATTGGAGGTGTTCTGCTACTTGTGTGTCTAGTTGTGTGAATCGTGTGTTGTGTTTTGACAAAGTGAGCCCTGTTTTCAAAATTGTGCTTACAGTTTTTCTCGATTGGTTACACACATTTTCTGAATGCATACCTCATACTCTCAGAACTCTACACACAAATCAAAAAAAACACACACACAATGGGCAAAACCCCTCACTTCTCCTGCAAAATTAAACTTAACATTCAAAACAATGTTATTTAATCTCAAAATTGTATTTTGTTTTCAAATAACAAACACAAACCATCATATGAATAGACATTTATAATAACCATTTGAACACTGATGTGCTCAATGTAAAACACTATGATGAATGGAAAACACTTCTTCTTCATTCATCATAGTGAGTTAGACCTTTTTTTTGTTCAGTGTTACATTTACTACAGACAGTACATACATAAGTGTGTTGTAAAATATTTGAGAATATTGTTTTTATACTCAGAACACAGAAATACACGGTAACAAATATATTTTACATATATGTACACAGTGTACATCCCAACCAACACAAAGTTGCACATACAGTGGTCTACATACAAAACAACAGAATAATTTACTGTATAGTGTATACAGTTACATTATTATTATTTTTCTTTGTATTTGCCAGAATGTTATGGCGTTATTTTCTAGGACCATGTTCATGATTTCAGTTTCCTGTTCAGGAGACAGAAGACGTTCCCGACCACCTTGTGTTGGTAATCTTTCAGTTCTGCCAAACAAATAGTAAAATACTGTAAATACTGTGTAGGAATACAAAGTAGGAATACATTTTCCAAATACTTGAAACATACTTTATTTTCACAGTCCTACAGAACAGTCCACAGGCAATACTGTACTACTGTACTCATTGAGTACTGTATTGATATGCAGTAGGCCTACTGCAATTTTGTAGTGAGAGTAGATTTCTTACCTATTCTCATTTCGGAAAGTCCGGATGATGGATGCTACAGTTTACCTGCTCAAATTTGGCTGTACTCTTTGCCCAGCCTCCCTCATTGTTAGACCATGGTTGACCACATGGTCAACCAAAGCGGCTCGGATCTCATCAGAGATTATGGTCCTTGGCCTTCCTCATCCTCGTCCTCCCCGTCCTCCTCCTCTTACTCTCACTCCTCTGCCTCTGCCTCTGTTTCCAATGTTGGCATCCATTGCTCAAAAACAGAAGAGGTCACCTGTTGCCCTTTTATGCTAAAGCTCTGATTGCTAATTGTAAAACTGTGTGACAGGTGTTTGTCCATGCGATGAGTCAGTGTGCGCATTTGAATGGCAGTGTGTTCCTTGTGAAAACAAAAGATTTTCTTCATGAAAATTGTGCCAAATGCAGAGAATTGTGTGTAGTGTTTTGAAAAAAGTGTGTTTTAGAACTGCAATTTGAGTGTAAAGCAGGAATTGTGCTTGTAGTTTAGCAGAATTGTAAAAATAAAGTATGTTTCAAGTATTTGGAAAATGTATTCCTACTTTGTATTCCTACACAGTATTTACAGTATTTTACTATTTGTTTGGCAGAACTGAAAGATTACCAACACAAGGTGGTCGGGAACATCTTCTGTCTCCTGAACAGGAAACTGAAATCATGAACATGGTCCTAGAAAATAACGCCATAACATTACGGCAAATACAAAGAAAAATAATAATAATGTAACTGTATACACTATACAGTAAATGATTCTGTTGTTTTGTATGTAGAGCACTGTATGTGCAACTTTGTGTTGGTTGGGATGTACACTGTGTACATTGTTTTTCTGGGAAAAATACGTAAAATATATTTGTTACCGTGTATTTCTGTGTTCTGAGTATAAAAACAATATTTTCAAATATTTTACAACACAATTATGTATGTACTGTCTGTAGTAAGTGTAACACTGAACAAAAAAAGGCCTAACTCACTATGATGAATGAAGAAGAAGTGTTTTCCATTCATCATAGTGTTTTACATTGAGCACATCAGTGTTCAAATGGTTCTTATAAATGTCTATTCATATGATGGTTTGTGTTTGTCATTTGAAAACAAAATACCATTTTGAGATTAAATAACATTGTTTTGAATGTTAAGTTTAATTTTGCAGGAAAAGTGAGGGGTTTTGCCTATTGTGTGTGTGTTTTTTTGACCAAACGTTCACATTCTTGTATTTTACAGTCAACAAAATGTCAACTCATTAAGTTAATATATTATTTTTACAAATACGGATGTAACCATGGATATATATATAATATATATATATATATAATAAAGGTTAAAAGTTTAATGTGGTCAATGTGGACATTATCCAATAAGGTTTTCAAGTTAACTTGAAATGACAACAGGTTGTTTATTGTAAAATGCATGTCCATTCTGAAGCATGTGGAATTCCATTTATGTTTGTGTGGCCTTGAGCTATAGATGATTAAAGAAGCTTGTCCAAACCCTGCCAGGCCCTTGGAGAGCCTTTATGACAGCATACTGAACATACGCTTTCTATGTCTGTGCTAGTATGGGAAATAGGTGTGTAGCCGGTGTGTATCGGTGAAACTCACTCCTCAGGTATGTAACAGGCCACCCGCCTCAACGAATTGCTAGCTTTTCATTGGCGTAGTTGGTAGTGGTGGCGCTTGGGAAGCCAGAGGTGGTAAGTTCGAACCCAATGCGGGACGATTTGCCCGATACCTCTGACAGAGCTTGCAAGACCACGTCTGTTACAGGTGCGTCTGTTACATACATAAAAGAAGATAACATTATTAAAGAGCCATATTGCAAAACAGAACCAGGTTTAACCACAGCCCCAGATAAACATTCATAGAAGAAATGGACAACAGTTAGAGTCAGATCCTCGACAGTCCCCTGGTCTGCTTTCACACAAGCAGGGTGAGAACCATGGAAGTGGGAAGCACAAACTGCAAATGAGCGGTTACGGATCAAGCATCGTCCAGGCCTGCCAGATACAACAGACTGATCTCTCCTGCTGGCTGCCAGCCCAGTGAGGATAGGTGGTTGTGGCAGGTTTCAGACACGGTAGAGGATGACAGCCAGTCAGAGGGCATTTTCAAGTTCAAACCAAATCACCAAATTGTTGCTTATTTTGTGAGGGCATCCATCCATCTATCACTCTAAATCTGAGCATTTATTTTGCCATACCACCTCATTCAGAGGCAAATGTAATACCTTTTCTATATAAATTCACAGATATAGTACACCTCCAGCAATGATAATCAATTGCTTCACACAACCTGGATCAATCTGAGTACAATTGGCAAAGGTGTCCAGGTTTCAAAATGGTGCTGCATAAGGTAATCTTGTAAGTAAGTGTTGTCACTCTCACAAACAACTACCTTTTTTAGGTGAAAAAATAAAATGTTTTATGCGAAAGTGCCAACATAACATATTTGTGTGCTATATTAACTACCTACTCCTCAGTACCTGAACTGCTACAGTGGATGTAAATTCAAGTGTCAGGAAGTGATGTCTGAGTCCTAGGGTGTTGTAATGTCCAAATGGACTTGGGGGTATTGTGAGTAGGGCAAAGTGTATTTTGTTCACAGTTAAATCCTTAAGCCATAAAAAAATCTAGATATTAGAAATAAAGTTCTGTTTTTATTTTTACCTCTCCCCCCCCCCCTCCTTTCTGGGAGCAAGGTCTTAGAGTAAGCCCCAACGACTGATCGCATGAGGCTTGGGGCACTCACATCTCTGCTAGACTGCCACGCATGACAGAAAGTGACGGAGAGGAGAACACGCTGAGGTATTTATGATGCAGGGGGTCACAGCCCAATCACTGGCAGCTAAACTGCTGGCCAGTCACATCCACTTACACACACACACACAGTTCCGGGGCCAGGGAGTTTGGTGCCCTTGCCCAAGCCTCTCCCCAATGACAGACCTCTTCACCACCCCACTCCTTCTAAACCCTGGGTCACATGGTGCAGCTGTTCCGGGAGTAGTAGGGAGATGGGCAAGGAAGAGGGGATGGGGGGAGGAGAGGACAGACCTTTGACACCCTTCTGTCACACACAGCCCTTCAGATAGCCAGCAGTGGAAACAAGAATGTGTGGGGAGCATGCGTAATTGCGTGCAGAGACACACACACACACATGCCACACACGGTAAATCCAACACATGGCTGTAGAGATTGGGTAATCTGCACCACCATCCCCCACCCCCTCCCTGCCCTATGAGACAGTGTCTCATATGACACTGGGGTAAATTTCTCCTCTCCACTCTGTTCCACCCCTAATCTCCTATCGCTCAAACGAGGCAGAGCCCGAAATAAACGAAAAGGGCAGGATGAGCGGCTGTCAAGCTAGTGCCCAGCAGAGCGACACGTGGTCCAGTCGAGACACGACCTGTCACTGAGAGTAAGAGAGAGCCGTGGCGAGATTGGTGCCCTGCTGCCACTAAAAATAGACCTGTGCAACATTCATCACCTTCGCAGGGCTCTGTAATGGGCACACACTTGAACTCAGCCACCACTTTGGAAAGTGGTGGATGGGGAAGAGAGGGGTAACAGAGAAATGGAAGCTAGAAATATGCATGTTCTTGTGGCAAGATGTTCCTCATCTTGCTTGATTTCCTATATCTTCCATCTGGTCTTTTCTCTGGGTGCTGTCTGGTGTGTTTCAATGTGAAAGACGATGCTGTCCCCTGGTTTAGCTTACCTTAAATTTGTGAAGCATCTTTGTTTAGCATTCCTCTCTTTCTTCTAAGCCTTTGTGACTTGTAAAACCTGATTAGACTTGGTTAGAAAGCGTTGAAACCAGGTTGAAATCGAGTTGTGGCTGACCTCTTCCTTGTCTTTAATCAGACTAAACTAATTCAAGTCCTTCATTCAACTTTGAAACGAGTTTACTCAGTCATCACTATTTGGTCAGTTACTGTAATACACTACACCTTAATGTACAATTGATGTCCATATCTTAGAGATACACCCATAATGGTTGTAGTTGCTGGGGTCTTGTACTAGAACATGTTTACACTTCAAGAACAGTTATTAAAGATATTTTTTCCTTCTTCACAGAAGTAAAGGTTGTTTTATAAAGCGAGGACAGTAAGTGTGTTAGAATGCTGTAAGTGAAGTTGTGCGCCTGTGTGTGAGAGCGAGGGATAGAGAAAGACAAAGAGTCAGACATGATGTTGGCCTGGGTTGGAAGATAAAGGGGCAAGCCTTCACACGCACCCTCTGCCCAGCTCTCCCTCATTTCCCTCACTCTCCTCTCCTCTGCTAAATTTCATCCACCAAGCACCAAACACTATTTTTCAAAGGCCTCCAAAAGTAGGCCACAAAGTTTTAAGAAAAAGAGAGCAAGAGAGAGAAGGAAGGACTGAAAACTCGCCACAGCTACCCTGCCACAGCTCATGTTTATAGGAGTATAAATGGAGAGAAAAGAGGAGAATAAAGAGAGGGAGTTAATGATAGCTTTACATATTATCTCCCCTTCCATCTTCATGCCTAACCAGATTGGAGAACTTCCCCGTCTTGAGCAGTAAACTGATTTATCCGTCAATCTTTTTGTGAAATACCACTCCCACTCCTAAATCAATGTTTGATGGATGGAAGCTCTTAGCAGCCTTGCATAAAATTAACTCTCACTCGATGTGAGAAGGCATTATGGTCATCAAAGATAATGTCATGACCCGCTTCTTCTATATTCATCGATTTGCTGCGACAAGCGTCATTGTTCAGGAACGTCACAGTCTGCTCGAATCAAAACAAATGTGTCATGCATGTGAAGACGACTAAAATCGGGCGAAGGGGAGATTGGACAGGAGGGATAAAGGATGGGTAAGATGTGGCAGGACGATTACAAGGGGACTGTTGTTCTGAGTGCGCTTGAGCACTTGGCAGCTTGAGTGCAAGAATAGATGGTCTTATCTGAACCACCAGGAAGACTGCAACTGGCGGGACTGAATGTCTGTGATGGAGGAAGGAGATAAAGGAGTAGGCCAGATCCCCCAGGATGGATGACAGGAGTGAGGGAGGGAGGCAGGGAGGGAGGGAAAGGTTGGAGTGGTGGAGGATGAAAATGGTTGTTGGCAGGATTTGTATGCTGTGGCAACCCTTAGGAAAGTAAAAGCAATAAGCGCAGCTAGTTCAGGCAGGGCAATCAGGCAGCGCGCGTCATACGTAAGGCGTCTTACTCCACCTTCCTTCCTCCGGCCACTACTACACCCACGCAGCAGCGCATACCCATTGGGCCACGTCCGATAAGGCGTCTTTAAAAGACGTGCGGATACACACACACTCACCCCGGTTGTTATATGATCAGTGCTGCTGCCGATGCTGTTTCTGGTCCCGCGTCTGTTGGCTGTCTTGTTTTCCTGCTTTGCCATGTCCGACTCTTCCGATTCCGAGGCGGCCCGTTTGTTGGGGGTGTTTGAGGGAGGTTCCGATCAGTCACCCGGATGTGCACCCTCCGTGGAGATCGGCAACGAGGGGAATAGCCAGGTTCGACGCAGCTCTCGTCTGGCCCTGAGACCGGCTACCATTAAGGAATGGCCAGTCCATCGCATCCTCGACTCCATGTATAACAGGGGTGTGTCTCCTCCCAGGGGATGCAACCATGATTAACTGTTTTCGAGGCCGCTCCTTCCGCTCCCCCGAGCGCCCAGGCAGGGAAATGTAAGGGGAAACGGGGCGCCTCTTCCCAACCGGCACCCGGATAAGGGCTCGAGGCCCTGGAGTGAGCCCGGCCCCGACAGAGACCACCTCCCGTCCAGACCCGGTGCTGGCGGCCCTTCTGGACATCAAAGTGTCTCTGGCGGACATGGGAGCTCATGTCGTCGCGCTGGAGGACTGGTCGGCGACGGCGTCGGCTCCGCAGATCCCCAGGACAGGGTTCGGAGGCACTCCGGCAGCCTTGGACTTTGCATCAACTCCAAGGTGGACTCTGGCTTACCAGCGGCCGCTTCTGGGGCGCCGTCCCTGTCTCCCGCTGCCGGCATGTCTGCCCATCTGAGGAGCCAAATCCTTGCAGGTACCGACTTTACCAAGGTAACTTGGTAAAGATTTTGCTATGCTCTGCGGTTCCGGTCGACAGGCGGGTGGTCGAGTGCGGGGAAGTGTCCGTGTTCCTCAAAGGGAGTGATCCTAGGATGTCAAAAAACCTGACTCTGGCCGAATTCTTTGTGGCTTTTGGCGTATACCGCGACACGCTCTGCGAGGCCTACCCCGAGCGCCGTGTTGAGTTCGATACGTATCTGTCATTGATTTCCGATCTAGTGATGCACTATGACGGAACCCTGTTTTTTGAGTACCATAAATACTTTTCTGCCAAGGCTGCATCATACATTCAAAAGTTCAATGTCCGGTTAGATTGGTCATCATGCCCCAGGGCCGCGCGTTCGTGTCCCGTCTTTTGGACGTGGCTAAAAGCGTGGCTAATCTCCGAGATCGCGTGGTGTTGGACGACGGGTGCCGGTCGGATTTGCATTTTTGGAGTGTGCTGTGCGACCGTTGGAACGGTATCAGTTTCTTTTATCACCATTCCGTGGAGTCTTCTGCCGCTCTCGATTTCTATGCCGACGCGGCTCCCTCCGTTGGGTTTGGGGGGTTTCACGGCAACGAGTGGTTCTCCAGAGTATGGCCAGCAGAGATAGTGTCTCTGGCACTGGAGACCTACTCCACGGCTCTACACGAATTGTATCCCATTGTGGTTGCTTGTTTATTGTGGGGGCATTTATGGTGTAGGAAAAAGATAACCGTGTTTTGTGACAACGAAGCTACTGTCCACATCATCAATAAAGGGAGGTCTTCGGTGCCTTTTATCAATCGCTTAGTCAGACGGCTATCGTGGACAAGCGTGCTTGATAATTTCATATTGCGCGCCACATTTATGCCGGGCCTAGAGAATAGAAGTGCTGACGCACTGTCTCGTTTTAACTTTGAGGAGTTCCGAAAGCTGCGCCCTCATGCGCTACCGGGTGGGCTGGCGTGTCCGCCATTGCCCCTGACTGTGCTTCACTAGGCCCGGGTGCGCTGCACATGTACGTTGTATCTGCTGGTGAATACATGAGGAAGGGTATCTCCCCATCTACTTTAAAATTCTACGACAGGGCATGGCTTCAATTCTCTGGTTTCTGTGCCGTGTTTGGTTTGAGTCCTATGCCTGTGAACATGTCTGTGTTTTGTGTCTTCATCGTTCATTGCTTCGAATCACGGAAGTTGCATCCTTCCTCCATTAAAGCACTGGTGTCGGGTATTCAATTTAATGTACGATGTTCGGAGCCCTCAGCATACAGCCTACTCGGGAGCCCATGTATCCGGCTGCTGATGAATGGGCTGAGGAAGCAGCTTCCAGAAACCAAAGATAAACGTTTACCAATCAATTTACCCATCTTGCACATACTGGTGTCCAATCTGAGACAAGGGTGCTTCGGGCCTTACGTCGACACTCTTCTTGAGTCTGTGTTTTTCACGGTTTCTGTGGTGTGGGGAATTCACCACCAGGTGTGCCACATTCGATCCATGTCGTGATCTGACCATGTCTGATGTTTTTGTGGCCAGCGACATGTTTACAGTTGTCCTAAAACATTCCAAAACTGATGTTGCATGCAGAGGTACCCCAATTGTGATTGCTCAAACTAATTGTGCGTTTTGCGGCAGGTGCTCTGCTGACAATAGTCTTTCTCACTAGATAACATATATTCGTGTTCCAGCATAAGTGCTGACTTTGTTTACATCCTGATGGGTTCGCTGACGGGCGCAAAGAGGGGCAGCTCTCTAGAGGTAGCTATCTGCCCGATGTCGGATGACAAGGGTACCGGGGAGATGGTCGGTGTATTTGGCTTAGTCAAAGGCTCACCTTCCGTCCAGCACCGGGTCTGGACGGGATGTGCGCGTGAGACGGCTCGGTAAACCGCACATCAGATGGTACGTAACACGACGGATATGCACACATAGTCCTTGTCATCGTTAATGCTAGCATGATCCGCGCATCCAGAAAACACTTGTTTTTCGCCACTAGTACATAGTGGGATGTCAGGGGGTCCTCCTGTGGCTCAGGAGCAGAGGCGCTCCTCTCTACACATAGTCTGGCTGAGTTGTGGCTTGTTTTTGGGGGATTATATCTCTATTGCTCCCTGCCTCGTATGTCATGTCTGTATGTGTTGAATCAAGGAGGCAGGGAGTGCTTCCCTTAGATCATCCACTCCGCCAAAGTCAAATCTACATGTCCATGTCATGTAACAATAAATGCTCAAATCCAATACGTGATTGTCTTGACTGAACTAGTTTAACCCTTTGACGCGTACGAACACACCGGTGTGTTGAGTCCTGGCTGGTCCCTGGAGCGTACCAACACACCGGTGTGTTGGAACGCGTCCTTTAGAATGTCCAGTTTGGCTTATTACGTAACAATAAACTCTTCAGCATTAGCCTACGCGTATGTTATAAACATGAATCTCAATTTACTGTATATTTTGAGAAAGTTTACCTTTATTATCCATAAGAAAACGTTCAAACTATTTAGTTTAGCTAATGTTAGCTAACAGCTAACCAAAAATAACTCACGCTTTACTCACGCCACCTAGTAAACCATAATATTATCCGTTTTCCTTGACTTGGCTATCGCTTTCAACAGATTTTACTATTGTACAACCAACCAGAGATCGAAATAATAGATATACGTTCACAAATATGCATCTAAAACATCTGACATTCGTCTGTCTTTCGTCTCGTTTTGAGCTACTAGAGGCCATCTTTGATTTTTTTGTCTTCCGGCAACAAATATGACCCTTGATGATGTACCCCTTGACCCCGTACACCTCAGTATTTTCTCGTGAGAAGATTAGGTCATCTCGTTGACCATTTGACACCCACAATGCAGAGTACTGATCAAAACAAAAAACATGGCAGCCTACATTATCGTCATTAGCCAAGTTAGCTTCTCGAAAGCTACACTACGATAATATATCATATCAATTCACTGTGGATTCACCTGTGTGAATATTTAAAAATCGGAACAGTAATGACAGTACTAAGTTATTTTAATAAATATTTTAATAAGTTAAAAAGCCCACACCAACACGTTTCTTAATTTTTAACACGTATCCTTTTACTCATTTCAGGTAGCTAATTACATGTCCAGGAAAGGGTACAATCTCGTCATTGTCACGTTACATATCAATGAATATCATTAGCACACAGCTATAAAAAATATCACATCAAAATTATTTAAAACCTTACTGTGTAGGGGTAGGCAAAGCTTCCGTCAACATATCGGCAAAAAGGTACAGCATGTTTGAGTTGTGTGATGTACTGGCTATGTTTAGGACATGATCCTTTACACAGGATCCACTATGGACATCCAGGATCATGAAGGGCTTGGGATTTCTGGATCTGTTGTCATGACAAGTCAACTGGTATTTATTGTCATCATATACTTACAGTACACAATGAAACAAAACAAAGTTCTTCCAGGACCTAGACATAACCTAGACAACTACAACAACTGTGTGGAATTAGGTCAATAAAATTGGTCCAATAAGACAAGATGACATTTGTGACAAATGCCTCAAAACACCAAGAAGTGGGGATACTGTGAATGTAAACAAGTAAGCTAGTGCAAGGGAAACTGAATGTAAACATAACATACTAATACCATAATACATGGACATCAGTTATTGAGGTAGCAGCAATATGCAAAAATATTGAGTTTGATGATGTACAGGAGCGTGTGGGGTGCATGGGTTTGTCCACAATGCGTGTGGGTTTGGGGATGCAGCATTTGGTATAGATGTTTGTGAGGGAGGGCAGAGAGATCCTGACTATCTTCTCAGCTGTCCTCACTGTCCTCTGCGGGCCGTGATGCAGCTCCTTGGGATGCTCTCTACAGTCCCTCTATGCAATGTGGTGATGGTGTGGGATGGGAGATGGGCTTTCAGCCTTTGCAAAAAAATAAACATGCTGCTGGTACATCAAGGAATTAGGTGTTTGACGGTCTCGTTGATGTTCAGCAAGGAATGGTCACTTTGTGCTGACCGTACTTGCTCGACACCTGAGAGAAGGCCATGTACTATACATGGACAATTTGTACAGCAGTGCTGTCATGTTCTGTTTCTTGGAACGGGGCCTGTGCAGGCCAACATTCACCTGTAAAATTATAGGGAGATGTTCAAGATATAGAAAACGGTCAACAGCAGGCAATCAAGTGGTATGACAAGTGGTGCGTTTCATTACCCTATGAAACATTACAGTCATACATTGCCGTCTTGTCATTTCAATAGGTTGTTAGATTGAATAAGCATAAAGTCTGGTTTATTCTACATGTCGTCCATCAACTAGCCCTAGCCCAGATTTTCCAAACAAATTACACTTGCCTCTCATTTTTGCTTGAACTGTGGCCTGACAATAAATGAGGAATACATTTTCTATCAACACGGAAATTAATGACAGTAGATGGTAGCAAGAGATCACAAAACATAGCCATCAATATAGAATGGATGTCTGAATTATTGTGTTTGCTTTAATTTGACTAAACATGGCAAGTTAGTAATCGCTAGTTACCTGAATAATACCCTTTACTACGAGCTAGCTAGTAAAAACATCAGATAGTGGAAAACAACCACAGGTCATGCTTTCGTCTCAATATCATGCCACAGGTATGTGTATATTTTGTGGGTATAAATAATCTACTCACCAGAAAAGTTTCCCAGATAAAGAAGCCAACCAAAAAGGTTTGAAGGTATCCAAGCAGCATGAGCTTGCTTGATCGCCTTTCGCCGAGGTGTGTGGGAGTCATGTTCCAGTCTCGCCTATAGCTCAATTTGGTTGACGATCAACAGTTGCTGCTAATTTACTTGGCTATGTTACGTAGTTTGTGTAGTAGGATTATAACAAAGTAATGCAAGTGCATCTAGTCAGTCTAGCGTATTACTAGGATTGTAATGTATCGTTTTGTTTTCGTTTAGCTGGCTTCCATCCAGTAACTTATTTTGTGAACACTGGCTGCGTTGCCAACTCAGAAGGTTTACGAGATGGAAGCCAGCTAGAGAAAACAAAACGATGAATAGAAATCAAATTAGACTGACTGGATGTATCCAAATTATTTTGTATTCGTTATAATCCGACCACACAAACAACGTAACATAGCCTAGTAAATTAGCAACAGCTAACTTGTTGATTGACTCTTTACTACACTACGAGCTAGCTAGTTTGGCAAAAACATCACCTCGTGAAATACAACAGTCCATGCTTTCATCTCAGTATCGTGCAAACTATATGGGTGGTATAATTTGAGTTATACAAATACCAGAATAATAGCCAAAATATCTACTTTGAAGGTTTCCGCCAGTCCCGTGAAGCGGAAGAAATACGTAACGAGAAGGTGGATAAACAAAACAACCAATGAATGGAGTATTCGTCACTAATACGGGGTGCAAACTAGGTCAATGGAAAATGCGAACCGAGAAATACTTAAATTGTATAGCAATTCGATTTTAATGCGTCATAATCAATTTCTGGAACGTTGAGATTGATCCAAACTCACGCGCATAAAAAACTCACTCTGGGGGACCAGTCAAGGAATTTAGAACCTACGTGTGAAAGGGTTAAAGGGGTTCTACATTCACATTCAAAACACAAGAATAATATCTGAAAATTAATTAATTAACAGAGCTGCCAACTCTCACGGTTTCGCCGTGTGACACACGCATTTCAACCATTTCTCACGCTCTCACGCCACACATTGTATATCTCACGCTGAAAAGGCAACGCTAAACAAGTAGCCAAGCTAACGTTGTAAACAGTAACGGACGAGGCGCAGGTTAACGGAGTGAAGCATCATTGACGCGCAAACAGCCGTGTAAGCTCGCGAAAGCTCGCCTAAGGGGGGGGTGAAGCTCGCGAAAGCTCGCTACCAAATCTCACGCCAAGGTTTTTGGAAAAGTTGGCAGCCCTGATTGATATCTTTTGGCAGCAGTTAACTAGATATGGGCAGTAGAGTAGTCAAGGTCACACAGAAGCATACAGATTACACAAGAGAAACTGTTTCATGTGTTTTAATAACATGAGTAGATAAATGAACATCTGGTCCAGGCAGTTGACCCTAGCGGGGGTGTCCTTGGTTCTCTGCTGGCCATCCTGGAGGCCATTACATCCCTTCAACTTGAACGTCAGAAAGAGGTGCTTCACAGCACAGCTGGAGATAGGTAGGGGCTGGAATACTAGAACTGAAACAATCAAGTGACATTGGCAGGTAGCTGATGTGAGTATTAAAACATTGTCTTTTGTTGGTGGGCATCAGATGTGTGTTAAAACTATTTAGCAAATATGTCAGGTGTGTGATACAATTGAAAATAAGCAGATGGGGTTGTGGCGTGGTCTTTTCCCATCCCTTATTTGTATCTAACTGCTATGCTAATATACATACTTCTTCAGTTTACCCCAAATGTGTGAGCAATGAAGCTTCAACTGTTTACCAAACATATGAGGTTTGCTGCAACCTTGTGTCAATGTGTTTAACATGATGAATTAAAATCTAATCTGGCAGGCCTGTCTTGTGGAGTGTTCAGTCTGGACTCTGCAAGGAGTTGCTTGAACACGGTGCCAAGCTCTCATGTGCCCTGGGGGCAGAGAGGAGGTGTTTGTCAGAAGGTTGCAGGATAGTTCATCTTGTAGATATTTATGGCATGGCACTTGGGCAGCTGTTAAGACACCTCTTGAGCAATTGTCACACTGGTTGTGGGCGACTGCCATTCCAAACAAACTCCTAAGGGGCTCTTTTGAACTTATTTTGAGGAAATGTGAGATAAAAAGAAAGAACATTTGAAAATGCTGGAAACCTAGCATTTGATCCTTTGCACTTTTGTGCATAGCCAGATTGTCTGAGTGAGATGAACATTGTTTTTGTGAATGAGTCAGAGTATATTAGTATGTCAGTTACATAAGGTGAAAGTTAATGTTTTTGTTTAAAGATTTATATGCAAGCGTGTGTGGGTTGAGTTAAATACAAAGATGTTTAGTACACTGTGGCCCTCATGTATGTACATTTGCAAATGTAGCAGACAGCGCATGCTGTGATACTTCATCTTACGTCGTATTTACCAACCCTGCAGTTCATTGGGTTGAATGGGCCTCCTTCTCTCTTTCTATCATGGATCAGCCACCAAAGTCAAAACAGTGAAAACAAAGATTTAGTGATAACAAAGTTTATATGCTTGTTCATGAGGTAACAGCGAATTTAAATATTATACAAGGCCGGAGTTCCACACCGACACAAAAACTGTAATATTGCATGGCTGCTTAATCTGTAACGCGTAATGATTTTGTGTTCACTGAACTGAAAAAGTATAATCCTTGTGGCAAAAATCCTTTCAGCCCGTCTCCTTGGCCTATGTCGCCGTCTGGCTCGGATTACTGCTGCCATTTCACCAGGAGGCATATGCGAGGTAACCCGCATTCTGGTTTACACCTATTTTAACCCTTGTGTTATCTTCGGGTCATTCTGACCCATCAGTCATTGTGACCCACCGTCGTATTGCGACAGATTTACCGCATACAAAGACAAAGTGAAGCATTTTCTTTTAACCGTTGGGCTGTCTCAGACCCCCCACATTGCAAAGGTTAAAAGAAAATTATTTTAATTTGTTTTTGTATTGGGTAAAATTGGGTAAACACAACGATGGTTCGTTATGAACC
This sequence comes from Osmerus eperlanus, assembly GCF_963692335.1. NCBI lineage: Eukaryota > Metazoa > Chordata > Actinopteri > Osmeriformes > Osmeridae > Osmerus > Osmerus eperlanus. The sequence continues at coordinate 3,652,378 of NC_085039.1, read as the reverse complement.
TTTGGGTCATGTGACCCGAAGGCAGCACGAGGGTTAAGAAGTGCAGAATTTTCACCGAAAAATGGAGGCACGCTTTCACGGGCGGTTTCTGTACATACCGCGGAATACATAATTAGGTGCACTTTATGCATTCCCTGCCATCTCTTTATGGGAAACTCCCACTTTTCCCTTGACCCTCCCGTGAATGCATTTGCATGACACGGAAAAGCACAATTTGCCATTTTCAGTTCCCGCGACAGGCAACCTGTGCTTTTAACTCAGTGCGGCATGTTTGTACATACATCGCCATGCTTTTACCCGCACGTTGCGCTTCAAATCGACTGAAATGGGTGCAAAAGCGTTAGTACATGAGGCCCTGTGTGTGTGTGGGTGTGTGTATGTATGTGTGGACGGGCGTACGTGAGAATTTGTGCAAATGGGGGTGGGTCCAAAACTATTTTGGTGTATCAATCAAAACGGGACCTAAAGGTCATCGTCAAGCATGGGGGGGGGGGGGGGAGGGGGGGGGGGGGAGGCAGTGGTGTTTGCACATAAACAACTCACAGTTGCTATGGCACTGTAGCTGGCCATCAGTGGCAAAACTATTTTCGGAGAGAGATACCCCCCAGCCCCATTTAGCCTGCAAAAGGCTGGCTGTCTCTCCCAGCTGATCTTCCCTTGGCAACCATTTCCCCTGTTGAGAAGGGGGGAGCATTAGGCCAGGAATGTGGCCTTAGTATCATCGTCCTGAACACATGTTGCTAAGCTTCCCTCCATGATATTTCAACTCTGGCACGAAAGGACCTGACATGGAGATTAAACAGTCAGCAATTCATAACCGTTCAAGGAGACCCCCCCCCCCTTCCACTCCTTCCTCTCCATTTGTAAATGGTGGAGTTCCAGGTAAACGTTGTTAAAAAAACAGAAAAGGCCAGAGCTGATGCCTCTGTTGCTAGCAACAGCATGGTTTCACTCATCAGGCCCTTTTTTAGAACTCTTCACAAGATTGATCCTGTAGGCTGGTGGTGCACCAAAATGTTCTTTGTTTTGTCCTTCCTCAAAAAGGAAAACATACTTTCATATCTTTCATGCTTTTTCTTTTTCCCGTACTCTCCCTTTTACACACCTTCACTTCAATTCTAATTAAAATAATGGTAGTCCACGATCCACTGAAGCAGAGTTTTTTTTCTTCTTTCTTTTTCCTCTTTGGATAACATCAACACCGTAACACCACTTTCTAATTTAAAAGATTAAAGTTTTGAACTCTCCATTTCGGTGCCATGCCATGTGTCTCTCTATATGCCTGCGCAACATTTAAGATTTAGGCCTTCGCATGATCTGTAATTCAAACTAGCCTTGGCTAGCATGGTTATCAAGCTAACAGTAAAAGACACATTGCCAAGCTTTAAGGACTGTACAGACACACTGGTCAAACACTGATGACTTGCAGTTTGGAAGACAGGGAGATCAATGGAGGTCCGGTATGGCTCCTGTTTTTCATTAGAGAGAAGTAAAGGCAAACTCTTGGGATAACCAGCTGACCGAATCTCTGTGGATGGGACTGATTACTCCAGTTGTCATCAGCGTAGGCGAGTAGGGAATGGGCGATCAGCCGTTGAGTCAGTGGATTTTCGCCTCGTTATCAGAATCAAGAGTTTTCTTTAGCAAGCAGACAAAGTTACTTGGCATGACAAGAACACCCATCAGTGAGTCATGCGTATAATATTCAATGGCCTGTTCTGTTTAATTTGACCTAAAAGATAAGGATAAGGCCCCATAACCTCTGCCTGCTTGGACATGGAGATCTGCTGAGCTGGCAGTCAGACAGACAGACTTCCTGTTAGAGCATTGGCGGGGTGTTTCGAGGAAACGGACACACATACACAGTGGTGTATTTGCACACATATACAAATATATAAACCCTTAAAGACTAGAACTAATGTGCAGGAGTCCAAAGTAGGTTGGAATTTGCTGCTTTAATCCTCTGTGGAGTAAAATCGTATATTCTCTTGAAAGAGTTGGAGCTTATGCTGTATACTGTTTCTCTCTTTACTTCAGCAGTTACATCAGGGAGCACACTTTCTGTTAAGTGTGTATTGTATTCAAAGGGATATTGTATTTCCCCTAACTAAAGCATCAATATCTATGTATTGATATATATATATTTTATTTGTCCCCACAGGGAGATTGTGGAACATCATCTAATCATGATCTAAAAGGAGCTGCGTATCTTTTACTAGAGAATGATCATATAGCTTTATTGTTTATACAGTCAGTAGTTGGATTCTGGACCAGCTCTTTTGTATACATGTTTGTGTCAAGTATATAGCACAAGCAACAGTAACCCCAATTTCTTCTCTCATAACGTGAGACAGTAATGAGTGCCAGATATCGTCTAGGCCATATCTGCTTAGTCAATGCATTGGCTCCCCTCCCTCTGATTGGGTTTCCTGGCTCCAAGCTCCCGGACTCTTTTTAGGTCGACAGTGTCAGAGGGGCGAAGAGGTGTCCTTGACTCATTCAGCAGACCTGAGTGACACCCAATTGCTCGCCATAAACCAATCATCTGGAGAAGAAGCGACTCGTTCTCTCAGTACTAAACTCAGTTTGTGTAATCCAATATGACACCGTTGTACACGTGTTGTGTTCGGATGGTATTTCAGTAGAGTTTGAAACCCCTGTGCCTATATATAACTGATTCATGGTAGAGCAGGCTTACATGTTTGGGCTTCTCTGTTTACTGGAACCGAACACACACAGAGGCACACATGGAACTGAGGACGGTTGACTTCAGAGGGAAAAAAAACATCTAGGCTAGGGTTACTCACGTAAGCACACACATAAACACAAGCGTACAGTTACAAATACAAACACACACTATCAAAACGGTCTAGAAATGCAGTGGTCAACCATAGATACACCCTCCTAACTGAATCCATCAGGATCAGCAAGATTCATTCCATACACACACTGTTCATCCCAATAATGCCAACCCTCACTGGCATGCCCCCTTTGCCAGTCGTCCCAGAGAGGACAAGCATGTCCTGTAAAAGAGCCTAAATTAGCCGCTGAGCCAATTCTTCTGTGTAGGTATGAGACAGGGCACACGTACACACGTACAACGCTAGCAGATGGCAATGGGTAGGTTACTCTGTCAGTACAAGCAAACTGTTCCCTAAACTATCTATATTTTATACTGCATTACATGCTTTTAGTTTAAGCATATACATTTCTGTTTATAAATATTTGTGGTTTTTGTATTTGGATATGGAAATACTGTGTGATATGACTGCATGCACACATTCAGCTGTTCTTTTTAACATGCTTACCATTTCCAATGTTCTGTATTATGAAGACCTGCATTCGATATTAGATGAAACTCAGAATGTCACCATGTCCCCACCCTTTAAAAACAGTAGCTTTATCTTCACAATATTTACGTAGAGCAGAGCAGAACAAGCCCTGAACAAGAACAAGCCCTGTGTACTTGAATCTTCTGAGGAATTAAACTTTTCTTGACAGTCAATAGGGAAACACGGCAAGGCAGCTGAAATCTAAAGCAGAATAATTTCATAGAGGACGATTTTAATGAGAACATTTTTATCAAGAGACCTTCAAGGGTTACAGGTCACACTTGGAATAAGGAGGCCACGCAGCCTGGATGTGGAAAGCACTGTCCCCAAAATAGCATTTACAAACCAGGGTGTCCTCTGTGGGCCAAATAAATAGAGAGGGCGGGGAGTTGAGTTACATTGAGGGGGGGGGGGTGGGGTATTGGGGGAGGGGTCGTGGAAGGCTGGGGACTCGCCTTGTTTAAATATACAGTGCTGTGTATCCCGAAAAAAATAACTGGTGCTGCGCGCCAGCTTCCCCCCTCCCAAACACTCTCTGACAAACTCCACACCCCGGGGGGGCGACGTGGAAATGTCAGACGTCCAAGATGGTTTGGGAATGGTGCATTCCCTCGGCTTCTATTTATACACCCCTGCCCTCCCCCACACCCCAGCACCTCTCTCTTCTATCCCCATTCCCCTCTTGGTCTGTACCTGACACCAATCCGGTACACTCTCCGTGGAGCCAAAGTGGTCAAGCGTGACGTGGTCGAGAGCCCACCAACGAGCCACACATCGGCTTGTGGAGGAACACCAGTTTCCCATCAGCATATTCATGTATTCATGTATCGCTGAGGTTAGGTCTCGGAGGTAGGTAAGCCGCCACCCGTCGCCCTCATCTCCTTCTCCTCTCAGAGCACCTGGCCCAGGCCTTGACATGATGGGGAAACTTGGAAACACATGGGATGGAGTGGAAGGGTATAAAAAAGGTTGTGAATAATCTCTGGTTTGAACAGAATACTGGATAGTGCCCCCATGGTACATATCTCAACACTTCCCATGAAACATTTTAACTGTCGCACAGTGATTAAAACATTGCTAATCATTCGCATATTCTCCAGTTATGTTTAAATTGTGAGTTTATGCATCACTATTATTGATTTAGTGAATTTATTTACTAGGATCTCTTCATTTGTTTATTTTTTATGAACAGTTGTTTGAATTATTAACGTTTATCCTGGCAGTGCAAAATGGTATAGGATTTTCTTGAGAAAATTAACATGATTGATAAAAGACCGATGACCATCTCATGCCAGTAAACATATTGTACACAAGTTTTATTGGGTGTGCTTTGCCTTCGGCAAGGGCACAACCTTTGTTCTCTCACATATATATTATTATTATTTTTATTGTGAGATCCTGTTTCTCTTTATTATTATTATTGTGAGAATGCTGTTAAGCATTCTCACTATTGTTTTTCAACTTCTTAGTTCTTCCGCTGGTTTTTTGGCCTTTAACTAGTCCTGCATACTTTCACCGATTCCTACAATGTTTGTATCAAAACGTTCAGCTCCTTCAGGAGATGTTGGCTATGACTTTTGGTATTTCTCACTTTTATACTTTTTAAGACATTAAGGTTTTTGTGCAAATTATTCTGCCATTAAAAGTAATGGTAAATCCTTTAAAAAGCTTCGTCTCCTTCAAACGTAACTACTTCAGCATACTTTGATTCAGCTTTTTCAAATATTCAGCCAATTTTGAATTATGACAGTTTGAAATACATTAAAATGTTTGCTCCTTCTTGATTTATATGAATGAGCAGCAAGCAGAGTGGCACTGCTGGCTGTTCTTTTTCTGATATTCAACTAAATTGTCAAACAAATTCCTCTAACGTTCATATAGTTTAACTTACAGAAACAAGTTATACCTTAAAATGTAGGAAAAATTGTCCTCTTTCAGCCAATGTAACTACCAAAGAGCTCACACTTACAGATTTTCAGCTATGAGCCTTGAAGCGAGAGCAGCCTTTCAAATTCTCTCACTAACTTCAATGGAGAGGTGGGTAAAATCCGTCAGAGAAAGCAAGAAGGAAGACGATTTCGAAACTGCCGGTAGAGACATATTTCTGACCGCACAGACATATAAAGGACATCTCTAGTTTCGGCAGAGTCTTGGGTCTCGGAAAATATCCTAATTTTATTGATTGGACGTGTAGTTTTGCGTCTAGGTCAACTTGTTTGAGGTGTGGATGCTAGGTAAATGTTCGTTTTTCTCTCTGCCTAGCTCGTTAGCTATCACAGCTGCGCCATCACCGTGGCAACCAAACAGACACGCACCATGAAAGCAGAATTGGGTACACGTTTTCGAAACTGCCAAGAGTTGTATTTCTGACCGCACAGTCATATAAAGGATATCTATGGTTTCGGCAGAGTTTGGGTCTCGGAAAATATCCTTATTTTTTGGATTGGACGTATAGTTTTGCGTCTAGGTCAACTTGTTTGAGGTGTGGATTCTAGCTACATTTCTGTTATTCTCTCTTATAATCGAGCTAGCCCGATGGCTCTCCATAACTAAAAACGTTTCCACTTCTTTTCCACAATCGACCAAATTGGCCAAACAAGGTATGTACATTGAGCTTAAAGTGTACATAATCTAGCTAGATCGTTTTTATTTTAGCAAGTTTAACAGAAATCTGCAAAAATCGAGGCTCAAGACTGTCAGAGCTGACCGTCACGAACAGCCAAACCGGGGCTGGGGTAAGTGTTTGCTGCAGCTGGCGTTAATCCTACGAACAAACGCTTCGTAACTGGAAGGTTTTTACTTTTAATTGACGATATTTAACACAGATGTTAAGTAAATTGTCTTTACTCTAAATATCTTCTCCGTTTTCAATTTGAAGCAGTAAATCTAACAAATATGTTCTCAGTCCACCATACATTAGACAAGCTAATTTTCGAGCACTTTCGATACAAGATACAGGCCATGTTAGAGTTTATATATATATAATTGTGTGGGCAATGTAGACAGATTTGAAATATGATCTTTTGTTATGGCCATTCTAGTGACACTACGACTGTCATCATACGGCGAAACCAGGTCACATAGCTAGCTACGTTTTTCCAGACATAATATTCGTTACCTAGCTACAAACAAATGCTTCGTAACTGAAGAGTATTTACTTTTTATTGGCGATATTGACAACAGAGGTTAAGTAACTTGTCTTGAATCAAAAGATGGTCTCCGTTTTCAATTTGAAGCAGTAGATATGGCTTACTGTAGAAAGTCTCCCATTGCATCCTCTCTAGCTTAGCTTCGGCTACAGATGGACGACAATCACGATGCATGCATTATTCACGCCTACGGTGTTAATACAGTCTGTAAAAATACCACTTTGACACACTTGCAAGATGATCCGCTGGTTAGATGTAGCATGATCTTATTTACTACCCACAATAATTCAACTTTTTTGCAGCAGCATTTTAATCAGTTAGCTCCAGGTCCTCTCAAATACATTTCAGACCTTTTGAAACCTGAGCAAATGACTTTCTACAAAATGTTCAAATTCTTCTGAATTATTTCTCTTTTTGCATTGTTCTTCTCTTTTCTGTAGTTTTATGCCTTCATCCAGCTCCTGCCCCTTTCAAAAATACCTTTCGGGCGCTTTGAAGCTTCAGCTTATAACTTTCTACTAAATTTTCACTATTTTCAGCATTTTTAGCATGGTCAGCTATCCCCATTCAGGTTTTCAGCATTCTCACTGCTGTTTCGCAGGAACAGCTTTTTCTAGTTATTGGGTGTGCTTTGCCTTCGGCAAGGGCACAACCTTTGTTCTCTCACATATTATTATTATTATTATTCTTTTTGCCCCCCTAAAACTCAGTCAATATTTGGCCTACATAGACAACGTAGGTGTCAAAAGTTTCGTCTTGGTAGCGATTGAGTTGCTTCTATTGGAATTTACGTTCCGTTGCATGGTTTAGGCTCAAGTTAAGTTTTTGTGGCGAAAAGTGAAGCTAACGGTGGCTAATTTGCTAGCCACAGTCACTGACGTTACTAACGTCACTACGTCACTAACGTCACGAAAACACGCGTGACTACCTTTGGCAGAACATTCGTTTCGCATCTGTTAACTTGGGGGATAGCTAGGCTAACTATAGCTTTACTGCAAGGCAGCTGCAGAAACGCCACAAGCAAAGAGGCCAGGGTGATAACTATTTACTCATTTTACTTTGTGATATGACACACAATTGTGATGTGTAATGTACAGTATAAGCTGATATTATTAAGGAAGTACATCTACTTTCGGAAACAGTAGTCTACTATTTCACTGAAGTATTAGCATCATGACATTAGCCTGTGTTGCCCGGGCAACACATACTACAGTGGTCTATGATGTAGCGTTATCTGTTTTCAATCGTTAAAATAAACATTCCTCACATATACATTTTGATACGATTTTATACGATTTGTTGGTGAAATTACCATTACCTGTGGTTTCAAACCAGTGTAGCTACCTGCAACGCTGTAGCTTACGCGAGACACTACAAAAACATCTACACTACACAGCTGTTTAGGAAGTCAAACGGCGACAGAACATGTTCGGCACTGCCCTTACTTAAATCAAAAGTCTATCTAACTACTAACCTGAACTTCATTGCCACAGCCTAAACGTTGTCAATCTGTTCATGAAAATAATTAATTTCAGCTTAAACCGTACAACGGAACGTTAAATCCAATTCAACCAACGCAATCGCTACCAAGACGAACACAGCAGTAGTCTAGTACTGTACCGTAGTAGTACAATTTACCGGGGCAGCTTCTCCACACAGGGCTATATCGCATTTTGCGTTGTTACTGACAATGATTGCTACCAGTGAGCTTTTTATGAATGAGCGATTTTCCACTAAATAAATGTCAAGCTTATTTACGTTTTGGGGGGGATATTTTCAGTTAGCAGATGGTACTGTTTGAATCGCGATTCCATCTTCTACTGCCGGGTAACGTCGTAGAATAATCTTCAAAGGGGGTTCTTTATTAATGAATGAATGCAATGAGTAGGCTAAATGCCTGAAAATATCATGAGAAGGGAAAAACTTAAAATGACGTTTAAGTCATAGAGATTAGGTAAATTTTTACACCGGTCTGCCAAATTTATTCGTTTTGATTCAACGATGAGGCTGCCTCTTGCAGGGGAAATGAGAAGACATCTATTTCATTTTACACTTCACTCGTATTTTCAGTTGTAAATGAGCAGCAAAAAAAAATGCTTTTAAATCTATGTAATCTTTATAAATAATAAGTATGCATTTTTATATAAAATATACAGAAATATCAGTTGTAAAAATGGCATTCAAAAACGGACCCCTGTGCAACCGACGCAAGCAAGCACACCCTACAATTTCCCCAGAAATTGTACCCTCTCTAGTTATTATTTATTTTTGCCCCCCTAAATCTTCGTCAATATTTGGCCTACATAGACAACCTAGGTGTCAAAAGTTTCGTCTTGGTAGCGATTGAGTTGCTTGTATTTTTATTTACGTTCCGTCGCATGGTTTAGGCTCAAGTTAAGTTTTTGTGGAGTAAAGTGAAGCTAACAGTGGCTAATTTGCTAGCCACAGTCACTGACGTTACTAACGTCACGAAAACACGCGTGCAGAACGTTTGTTTCGCATCTGTTAACTTGGGGGATAGCTAGGCTAACTATAGCTTTACTGCAAGGCAGCTGCAGAAACGCCACAAGCAAAGAGGCCAGGGTGATAACTATTTACTCATTTTACTTTGTGATGTGAAACACTATTGTGAAATGTAATGTACAATATTAGCTGATATTAAGTAGGCCCACATCTACTTTCGGAAACGGTAGTCTACTATTTCACTGAAGCATTAGCATGACATTAGCCTCTGTTGCCCGGGAAACACATACTACAGTGGTCTATGATGCATCTGTTTTCAATCGTTAAAATAAACATTCCTCACAAATACATTTTCGTTGTAGGATTTATTATGACATTACATTACAAGTAAACGATTTGTTGGTGACATTTTCATTACCTGTGGTTTCAAACCAGTGTTGCTCACTGCAACGCTGTAGCCTACGCGAGACACACTACAAAAACATCTACACAGCTGTTTAATCAGAAGGAGGGCAGTGTTTAAAAGATATGGCGATTGCGAAGACAGCCAGCCGGTCAGCATATTTTTGTGATTTGTGTAAAACATGGAATTTGAGTGACACCGCGGCTTGTTTTGACGTTAGCCTCAGTCAGACTCGGCTCGCCCACTAGCAGTGTAGTCCTGTCTTCAATGCCATAGCTAAACTTTATGTCAAAAGAAACGTTCTCATTTCCGGCGTGTTCAAACAATCAGTGAAATGTGGAGCAACAGCAGCTAGCTTGCCTCTAGCAAACTTATTTTGAATTAGCCATTTCCCCCTACATTAATGTCAAACTTATTTACGTTTTGGGGGGCATATTTTCAGTTAGCAGACGGTACTGTTTGAATCGCGATTCCATCTGAAATATACTGCCAGTGACAACGTTGTTACAGTAGCTTGTTTCAAAGGGGGTTCGCAGCTGTTTCAAAGGGTGTTCTTAATGAAATATGCAATATGAGTAGGCTAAATGCTTGAAAATATCACAAAAATGGAAAAACTTAGAGGACGGACCCACCTGCAACAGACGCAAGCAAGCACACCCTACAATTTCCCCAGAAATTGTACCCTCTCTAGTTCACATGTGCTTCTCGCAGTTTCTCAATCAAAAAATCGATCTAGTTCAGAGGAAAAACTGGATTTTCTGTCTAGCGTTGTCTTCAAATGTAAACAGACAAAATGGGGTTAAAGACAAGTAATTTTCGACTATCCATGTTTACACAACACAGGGCCAACCTTTTTTGTAAATCCTTGTCAATAGGTACTTAGGGATTGACAGTTTTGTCATTCCTAATAGTCAAGAAGGCTGATACCTATAAGTGTGCCAAAGAGCATAAGTTTCCAGAAACAGGTGTCGTGCCTGCCATTGCATGCAAGTGGAGCTGAAATACCGCCAGTCCAGAATGTTAACCACCCTCCCCCACCCCCTATCCTCCCTCCTACTTGGCAGCAAGCCCAGCAGACTCAAACATCCCCTCTTGCAAATATGTGCTCTCCCCACCTCCTCTTTCCCCCACACCCCTCCAGCCCTCCAAACCCTCCAACCCCCCTCGTCTAAACATATCCTGCTTGGCCATTGTGGACAACTTTCCATGCCGCTTCAGATGTCATTGGATAGTTTTCTTCCCACAAATCCGAACCCTGCCTTGCCAGCACGGTTGTCGCAGACAGGAGGAAGAGGAGTCCGATTCTCCTCCTTGTTTGAATCATGACAGGGAAACAGATGTGCACTACTGGTGTTTTCAGCTACCATATAAAGCCTGTGATTAACTTTCTTTTTTTCGTACGCCTGGGATTGGGAGGGAGGAGGAGGTGGCATGCAATGCAAACGATTAGATCCTGTTCCCCACCCCTTGCAATGAATAAACTAGGATCAAGTAGATTCGGTGTGAGGATCACCCCACCCAGCTAGCAAAGTGCACTGTAGGCTAGCCAGTTACTTGACTGAGCAATAAAAAGCAACAGTGGCTGTTTGTCTCTTTTTCCTCACTTGCCCAAATCTTCACTTTGTTTTACTTGAGCCCTTTTTTGCGCAACACCAACTGAAAACATGAGGAAAGTTGAGAAATGCCAGCTCTTACAGTAAGTGGGTGCCAGCATTAACAGCTGCCATAAAGATGTGTGTATGCACACACATGCATTCATGTATGCACAAGTACTCACACATACACATACAAACACACACAGATTTACATGCTGTGTTGTGCATGAACACGTTCATTTTTATGAGAACGATGAACTGAACGAACCTTAAAGATCCTGTAAAGTGGACCTGGAAACGAGTTTTAAGTTCGCCACACCACAGAATAATGTGCAAAATACCATAATTCTAAACCGAGTAGCCTAATATCAATTTAGCGGTTTGCACTAACTCATAGCAGAGATACCTCTGGAAAAGATATCTAGTATAATTATAACAAGCTCACAGAACTGAGTGATGAACTGCTGGCGGCGGTGTATGGTCCAGGTGCGACCGAAGGATGAACGGCCGGAGGGGCGATGCTCGGTACGGCTCAGCGCTGCAAGAGAAGCCGTGTGTTGGTGAACCCCGTCTGTCTCTGGTCCATGTTAAAACTGTCCGCCGTGAAATGGTCAGTGCAGAGGCGGCTGTTGGAGTTTATCCGAAGCTTTCCATGAGTGTGGCTCTTCACAAAATCTATCCACCTATTTTTCCTTTCATTATCAATAGGGAACTTAAATGGCGTTGCAGCGCAGCTGGAGTTATTGCATCCAGGGAAGATGCAGTTGCGGGTGGTGGGAGACATCCTGAAGCTAGCTAGCTGATGTAGGCTACAATAACAGTACAGCAGGAGGTGCCATTCAGTGATCTGACGTAGATAGGGCGAAATGACGTAGATAGGGCATTTTTTGGCTCCGCCCATTAAAACCTGATCTGAAAACGGAAGAGAAACTTCTTCGGTTTAACTCCACATTTCAGTGTGACAAAGTTTTAGCGCTTTGCACATGCTTTCAGGAACTCATTTCACACGTATGTACTTAGAAGCAAAACATGGAATTTACTTTACAGAATTTTAATGACAAATAATGAATTTGAACGGTGAACACGTTCATATTGTGGCGACCCTGTGTTATTGGACATTCATATAAGTGTGTTTGTAAATGTTCAGGTTATTATTGGAGGCTCTGGGAGTTTTTTGGGATAGCTGGGGTGGGTCTTTTGGCTGTAGGCTATATATAAGGGTGTTTTGGCGGGCATCAAACTCTCTGTATTACTTCATGCTCAAGTGCAACAATACATGTCGTTGAGTAAGCAGCAGGTCAAGAGCGATTAAGCATCTGTATTATTTTGTTCTGTTATAAGTTAAAGGCCATATGGCAGGTTTATTTCCAACGAATTTGCGCTATTTGCTTGTTGGTAATAAACATTTAAACTGTTATCCATTGTATTTGATGTTGTTCAGTGTCACAAAACGGAATATAATACGAAAAAGTAGCTACTTTTTGCAATGATTCTTCTTTCCTCCACAATGCATTGCATGACGTCACGTTGGGGAGACGACCGACCGAAGCCTGTTTAGAGACCATTGAAATCGATTAGAAATAAACACTAGGCTAGTACCAGAGAATGTCTAATATGGTCTCTGCTAGTACCATAAAAACATGGGGCATCTAATCGGAAATGTGTTTACAACGTCGGGGAAAATATTTAATTAGGGATGATCTTGGGGGGATTTCTAGGTGGGACTGGCAAGTTAGCCCGTAGCAAACCCATAGCTAGCATGATGTCTTCTTTCTAGATCTAGATAAGTTACCGGTTGTACTAGTCTACTTATCTGAACTACAGCTAACGACATGATTGTCTGGGACAAGTGGATTTTTTTTGTAGGGCAGAGAAATGTACCTGCCCCACTGGACAAGTTTAAACTCAAACAAAATAAAATGCCATGTTGCACTGGCCAGCTTGCAAATACTGAGGATAGCCTACCGAAGTTGAGTTAGCGATGCTAGCTAATGTTAGTTTGCTAGCTGTATATAACATTTCACTGGGTCTTGCAGCTGTTTGATTGACTGAAATTATTATGAAATGTTATGTTCTACTAGCCATTTGCCAACTTTTGCAAGTCACAGTATTTCCAAGCCCTGATAGTGTAACTGAGAAGACACAGTAATTCCTCTTTCAAGTAATAAGCCCCCGTTCAAGTTTTGAGCATTAAATTAGCTGCACGGTCTGTAGAGATATTGGGACGAAGCTGCAATACAGTACATAACAGAAAGTGTTTCATTCTGCAGAAATTGTGTAAATGTTTAATGTAACAAATATTTTTTTTATAACACCTCAATTGTTATCATTTGTATAATATTACAGCTCATCTTCGTTGGTCAAAGGCACAATCTTTACCCAGACGTGACTTTTGTGCATGGAAAAGTGAAACGTAAATGTAGGGCTACTTGTCCAAAGGACAAGTGCCTCAAAAATTTAATGTCAGGCCCTGAATGATCACTGTCACTAGATATAAAGAAAACGTTGACTTTCACTCGGTGCTATTCACTGACAGTAAAAAAAATTGTACATGTGCACTGCTGTTAGTAGACTAGCTCCAGAGATCGTTGCTGCGTTGCTAAATGATAGCAACTCACCAGGACACTTCACCAACTCTCCACTCATTCTCCTCGGACCATCCATTTAATTGGCTTTGACGGCCATCAAGTCTCGGCAATTCCTCATTTGCCCTCTCATGTCTACTTGGTTAGAAATTATACGGCTGCGGGCCATCATACACATTAGTGGTTTTTGACACCTCTTCTTCATCCCAGTCAGTCGCCATAGTTCTAGTACTAGGCTGAGGCTTCTCTCCTCCACGACTCCCCAATGTGACGTCATCGCTGATTTGCGCTAATATGCTAATGCTAACACCAAAAACGACAAAAACTGGTCTTTTAACAACATTTGGCGACACCATTTGGAGATATTTTAAATGATATACATATTTTGATTGCTTCATGTACCCATTAATCAACAGTTTAACCTGCCATATGGCCTTTAAGGAGTAGACAGTGGCCCACAACTGTCTGTATTTCGACAATAAACACTCAGTACTCCCACCGGTTGACTCCCGACTACTCGATTAGCATCCCGGCTAGGGGTGTTACAATATTATCTGAGGTCTAGCTAAAACGTTACGGAATGTTTTCCTTCTCCTGTGGAGAGACGCTGTCTAAATCGAATGCTTGCACTATGTCGTTGCTCAGTGCCTGTAACATTTTCGCTATGTAGCCTAACCTAAACCAACTAACTCGACTTCGCACTACGTTACCCATGATTCATCGCACACACATGTTGACCAAACAAGCAACGTATTCCAAGACAACAGCTCTTGGTCTCATAAAAATGGCAAGTGAAAGCTGAGACGCAGACTCAGCGACTACATCTGATCCACATAACCTTTTTGCGGGATTTTTACACAGAGTAAACACACACCTTAAAACTGTGTTTTCTTAACTTTGAACTAGTTAAGAATTTAAATGGTGAACTATGAACGTGACCTATTCATGTTTACTTGTATGAACTGAACTTTGAACGAGTTTGTGAGAGGTATGAACGTGCACAACACTGATGCACAAACACAAAACGCCCATTCAGTGGCTGTCATATTGGAATTTATGCATAGGGGGGAGAGAGGAGAAAGTCATATTTCACACAGGCACAGCAACTGGGCAGGCTTTAAAAAATAGGGAAGGCCCTTTGATCTTCTGGGATGTTCAGATTCAGAAGGAGCATTATTCAACATCAGGCAGTTATGCAACATCAGGAGCAGTGAGTGAGTAATGAGTACATGTTCCTCTCTCCCTCTCTCTCTTTTGCTCAACTGTCTGCTGCCTTTAGTTTCAAGCCTTTTTATTTAGAGCTTTAGTTTTGACAGTTTATCTGACCTTCAGGATGATCAAGGAACATGTAGAACGTAAACTGAGTCATGTTCCTTGAGAGTTTCTTCCGAAATGCCATTGTTGATCATTCAGTTCTTCCAATTACAATTTGACACAAATCTGTTAATAGCAGCCATTTTGTATCTTTGTATAGAATAAGCTGTGGTATCTTCCGTGTGTCTGAGTGCCAAAGGAAAAGGTTTACATCAAAATAAAACTCAAAAGACAGTCTGTTGTTGGTCACCAAGCCATTGTCGGCCGGGAAACTGCAGGTTAGGGGTCACCAGCGACCAAGCGTGTTGATTAGAAGAACAATAGGCCCGAGGTAGAGGAACCAATGAAACAGCCTTCACAACAGCATGTGTCTTTGATGTCTTTTTGAGTCAATCTCTTTCAGCATCCTTTGACACAAACCAGACAAAACAACCAAGGCTAAACACGGTGGGAGGTAAAAAATAAAATAAAAACCTGGAGGGTAAACATTTGCTTCGTTTTGCTTTGTCTGTTTACTATGTCAATCCCTTTGAAATTATCAGAGTGAAGCCAAACACTTCCCCTCAACCTGCTGTTGGATTAGAAACACATGTCTGCTTCACCCTTTTATTGCTCAATACAAGCACTGCATGATATGTCAATAGTTTGCGCTGAAAATGGGGATTTGAAGCATGTCTCTGTACCACATGGCATGTGCTTTGAGCTCTGCAGGCAGAGAGCTACAGTTTAAAAACACTGGACCTGGCATGTTCAAAGCTTGGCAAGTAGTCTGTGTGTTTGAATATTTGCCATACCATGTGCCTCAACATGCTTAAAATCACTGTGCCTTTGTCCATGTGAGCATACATTTTCTTGGACAGTATGTGTGCTTTTTTTCTGAACTTGTGGTGATACAGAAGCTTACCCAAAGTCAGGCATTCCAGGGTTATGGCTCACCTATACACACACCCAAACTGCAAACACCCTCAGACACAGAGCAGTGACACAATCAATGACACATTCATGTCCTGGAATGACGCCAGGAACACACGGCAGCAGCTGCCGCCTAACTTCCTGTTTTGCCCCGGCAAAATGAGCCCATTTTGCCATTGTCTGGCTCAGTGAGACATTAACATTCACACTCACTAGTTGATTCCAATCCTGCTAACTCGGCAAAACATTGAACACATACACACATACGAAATATTGCCCTTCAACACTTTTTTTATTTCTGTATTTTTTGTTAACCCGACTTTCTTTGTTTCCGTCAAAAAATTATTTAGCTGTCGCCTTAATTTACTCCTTGCTCATATAACTTGCTTTCCTTTGCCTTCTTGCTTTTTCATTTATGCTCAGAACTTGCTCCAGGTTTGGGTTTGACGGCACTTCAACATCTGAAAGGAAGAAAAATACAAAAAAACATTCAACAGTGCGGAGGCAGTGCCTTTTTTCATGTCAGGGAAGTCTTTCAGAGCTCTGATTCACTGTGATATCAGAGAAAAAGAGAGAGAACAGGAGGGTGGGTAAGAGGTAGAGGACTTTTTGCGATGATTTCATCCATCATATGAATTAAGTACAACAAAGGATCCTGGCACCCCTTGACAAATAGATGTCACAGTGGCAGTGCTGGAGGGCATTAATCATACAGAAGAGGTGGTGGTGTTGGAGTCCATGTTGTCCTGCCTCAGTCAGGTCAATATCACCACATATGAGGAAGAAAATCCAATACTTTGGTTATAGGACTAACCAGAACACTATGCTTAGACAACGCAATGAGCCAGGCAGAACATTCAAATACATCCAAGTCTAAATCACATTAGACATTAGTCTTGTGGAATGGCAAGACAACTTGCTCTTCTACAGCAACACAGTAAAATAAATCAATAAGGAGTTAGTATCAATGTACTGAATAGTGCTGAGCTGAAGTCCACTGTTGAAGGTCTTAGTTTAACCAACCTTGATAACCTTAACCTTGGGCAAGCAAACACACAGTTTTGTCAGTACGAGTCATGAGTGAGTGAGCACTTTTTTCAATGGACCTTCTTATCCCTTCAATTACGACCCACTGATTCCTCAATGGGCCAATCTTGAGAGCTCTGCCTCTGCCGGAAACTAAGCTGATATTCCGCTATCTTGATGTCCCTCGAACAGAGGTCTCAAAGAGATTGGTGGCTACAGGCTCTGGCCAACTGGACCTCAACCAACCATTCACTGCAAATTAGGTTAACGAAACCCTGTAGATACCCCGTCCTGTCAGCTGTTAACTGCAGAGGGCAGTCTACATATGGGAAAAGGTCAAAAACTGTGGGGGATTTTGTGCTAGTTGTGATGATATGAGACTTTCAAAAGTTCCTCTCAGTTGGCCAGCATTGTCCTGAGAGACTAATGGGTGACACACTGCTGGATCAGGACAAGGAACAAAACACAACTGAGGTTAGGGAACCTCATGACTCCAATGAAAATAGCCTGGTCCATAAATCCTGTTTTCCGTTCTTTTTATAAAGCGGAGAGAAAAAAAATGATGTGTGTCCTTGTTTCCAAAGACTGACCTGGTTTTCCCTGGCCTAGCAGGTATTACCTTTAACCCCAGCTATGAGCTGACTTCCCACCAGGTGATATTGATGGGAACCTCTCTCCCTTCATGCCAGGGCACACTGGCATGAAGGGTTGGCACAGCAGGGTTACTTTGCATTCACCTCTTTCAGAGCTAAACCAACTTTGTCTTTCAGACACTTACACAACTGCTTTGTGCAGATTGGTGGTATAGACCTACCTAGCCATACTAGGAGGGTTATCGCTCAAAAACACTTGCCTCACTGCTCAGAATGTGTCACAGAGAAGCCTAAAGTATATTGTGTGGCGTAAACAGTTTGACATTTGGAAAATGCACATATGCAAGGCCTAAATGATTCTCCCCAAATACAGAGGGAAATTGTTGGCTTAAAGTAAAAATATGCTATCCCTGCAACTCAACAAATGGGGAAATGGACTATGTCTCAACAATAAAGCTTCTTAGAGGGGAGTATTGCTCAACATAACATGTTGTAATGTATTGATAAGACTTGAACTACATTTAATTGACCACTGTGGACAAAGGTCAGCAGTTTGCAACAGGAACAATAGAAAAGGGTGCTTAAACATATAAGAGGTGCAAGGGTCACAGACCCTATCCTTAAAGTAATAAAATGAGAGGTTTAAAGTGTCAAAATGATTAAAGAGGATTGAGGAGGTTGATGGCTCTTATCCATGCCAGAGCAAATTTGCTAAACAGAACATTTAGTTGTCTCTCACACAGACGGGTATGGTTCAAAGGTCACCTTCAATTAGAAAACAACGAATTGTGCAATAACAATTAATTGACGAAAGGGCTATTACACGTTTACTAAGGGAGGTTCAGGGGAAGTGGTTCTCCTCTCGTCAAGGTGAGAAACCATGACTCATGCTGTGCCATGTCTGTGGATATTTAATTACAAAGCATAAATCGTAGGAAGACGATGCAGACCCCCATCATGAGAGAAAGCCTGTGTCCTGTGCAGAAGAGAAAAACTTCAATCAAAGCAACATAATAACAGGAAGGATGTGAGCTTCACAGACTACAATACCAATTTTAAAGTTCCCAAAAAGCAGGAAGAGACTTTACACATCATTCAGGTCCATGCAGGCTTTTCTTGAGGTATGAATAAGATGTCAGAAAAGCTTAATAAAAGTTCATCAAAACCAATAGATCAAGACTACTATGAAACTATAAAATGTATAGATTTGAATAAAAGGAATGACAAGGAGATTTGGCTTCTATGGAAGAGCAAATTACTACACTGGAGGGGAGTTTCTTACACATACTGAGTCTTAATTAACATGTCTTTATTTCCTAAAACTTTTTTTAAACCTTAAAATGTAACCTTAAAAAAATAGGTTCACATACATATTTACCTTGTAAAAGTTGTAATCATATATGTTTAACAATACCTAAAGACAACATATAAAATTATAGTGTTTATTACTGTATTAAGTATTTGTAGGCCAGAAACTATAGAAGCTTCACCTTTACAGCCACTAAAAAACATCTACAACTGATTCTATGTATCACTTCAGTTTGCTCTTCCATCGAAGCACCTTTCCAGTATACACAATTCAGCAATTTCCTGAAGCAGTCATGTCATAAAAGCCTCATTATTGGCCACACAGGGTAGAGAAGGGGAGATTTCCCTTGCATATGGATGAACATGGCTCATCCCCATACCCTTTGTTTACTTTTGCTAGACTTAACCAGGCAACGAAGCCCAGTATCTTTATGCTCACACAAGGTACAGAGAAGCGTGTTTGTGTCTGTGAATGCTATATTTGGGCCTCTGTAAACCTCTTTTCCAGATAAAGGCTTGGGAACGCACGTTCCTTTCTTGGTGTTGGGCTGCCCAGTGATTACCGTAATGGCAGCAGAAGCTTGCCTGTTTTTTGTCTAATTATAGTGAGTGCAGCTGCTAGATTTGACCCACCGGCTTTTTCCAATCCCCCCACCAGCTCTTCCATTTACACCTTTGCTGTTCTTCTTTTTTCTTTTTTTTGACAGGACAGCAAATACCCCTGGAATGTGTGCCCCCCTCCAGCACACAACATGCCCCCCTACTCCCCCCACCCCACGTGGGATGATTCAAATCGCTGACATGTTGTGGAGAGAGGGGGTTGGGTGCTTTGGCTGTGGATGTGCAACATGTTCAGTCATGACCGAGTCGTTAGTCATGCCAGCCTGTTTGGTGACCTTTTGAACATGGTTTGAATTTGGACAACTTCCAGATGAAGCCCCCACCTCCTACACCAACAAAAAACACTATGTATACACAACAACCTCCATTAAGGCAATTTTTGACAACAAACTGCATATCTATATCATATCCTGAAATGTCAGTCTACTTCTACACGGTAAAGTGTTATGCAATGTTTTCAATGTAAACATGCACGTTCTGCAACATCCACCAGTTAAAAGTTTGCCTCTTGCCAATGCAACATGGCTGACTTGTGTTCTTGCTTCTTTTGTGTTTATTATCCCACAGCCTGCAACTTCATCTGCTATTTCCTTCACACAATTGGAGGCAAGCAAGCAGGGCCTGGATGAAGACAGCTGAGAAAACAAAGGAGTAGAGGGAGAAAAAAGCCATGGGTTCTTTCATGAGTGTGCCACGTAATTTGAGCAAACCTATTAATCTCAGACGACTAGCTTTTTTTTTTGCCCTTGGGTGTCAAGTTTTGGTGACAGATGAAGAGAAATGAGCTGGCTCGGCTGGAATTTGAAGTAGTGAGGCACGCCAGCATTGTAGAAGAGACAGAGCTCAGGCCAGGTACGTCTAGGTACAACGTCTAGACATCAAATCAACGAACAGGACCACGAGAACCTTAAAAGGCCTTTACTGCTTTTGCCATACAGATGTTTCAATATATAATGCATGGACTTTGATTGAATGTGTCAAGCTCTTACTTATGATTTAAGTGTCTCAAGTAGTGGAAAAGGCCTGTCAGACTTTAAATAAGGGCAAATTACATTGGACATTACTGGACAACTACGAAACCAGCCGTAAAAGGGATTTGCTGTCCATGTGGTTCTCACAGAAAAGAAAATCAATTTAAGGTTATCATTCAGGACAAAAAGGATTTTGAACTGATTCTACTTATGCAACGTCAACATGCACCGTACACCCATGTAGGACATTTCAAACATTAAATTCAACGAGCCGTTGGAGTGGGTCGGCAAGGGGTTAACTCAGATTTGGCCGCTCCTCTGAATGACGGGCGAACACAAAGCTGGAGCGCAGAAACACAAGCTCCATTCATCTCGTCACTGTGATCAACCTTGAACAGTGGAAGGCGTGTTATTACACCGGAGGCCCTGGCAGAGCAGACGGGGGAGGAAGCGGGGGGTGGGCGGTGACTCAGGAATTCCACAGAGGGTCATGTGACCAAGCGCAAGTTCTTCATGCTGTCCACTGCACTGAACGGCCGACACGTCTCTGGGACTTTATGCTTTTGACTAGCAAGACAAGACAAACCAGAAATAGTGGTGTTGTTGTATGTGAAGTGACTTTCCCTAGTCTTTTCAGGACATATGAAAGTAATATGGCGTTCATTAATATGTGAATGTAAGATATCGGTATATAAATAAAAGATCTTTGACTATGATGCATACATGTGGTCAGTGTTGGCATACAAGGTTGTTACGGATCTAAACATTATAAAGCATTTTCTATAAATCACAAACAGCACACAGCTTGTATGCTTGCTTAGTTTATATGCAATATTTAAAAGATAAGTCACATAACTGTATCCAACCTAGTTTGCAACATGCTTGATGTAAAAGTCCCAAAAATATAAATCTGACACAGGAAATCATCTAGACCTGTACATTTACATATAATTACCTTGAGTCAGGGTGTTGATGTAAAATAACATTACGTTATTCCTGGTTAAAAACTAGATACCAATTAAACTTGTTAGCTTTTAAATATCAAGTTTATAATGTTATGCAGTCTGACTGGATTGTTTACATGAGTATGTGTTGCTATGACTGCATCTCCAGCATAC
This sequence comes from Osmerus eperlanus, assembly GCF_963692335.1. Taxonomy (NCBI): domain Eukaryota; kingdom Metazoa; phylum Chordata; class Actinopteri; order Osmeriformes; family Osmeridae; genus Osmerus; species Osmerus eperlanus. The sequence continues at coordinate 3,630,988 of NC_085039.1, read as the reverse complement.
AGATCAAAAAGCCAGTGAGTTGTCATTCGTAGTCTATGGGATAGTAACACATCAGCAAGTGCTCACTCATAACATAGCACACTGCACACAATCCACAATGATTAACCCCCTGCAATATGGTATATTGTGTCATTCCAAATCAAAGGTTTCAAATGTCTATTTCAAAGACTAGGCTGCATTCCCCACAAGTCACCCGTTTGTTTCTTCTGTCTCCATTTCCTTTCACTTTACTTTCCCACTCACACACCTCACTGGGTCCCATTTTGTTCTTGTTGAAGGTGTTGCATCACCAATTATCAGTGACTCATACTTGGAATATCAATCATATTCATGTAGCCTCGCTGGTTATGGAAAATAAGCAAACCACAGACACTGGATGTATTATTACAAGGTCAGAAATTGTATTTGGCAAGTTTTTTTTAAACAAGTGCATACAAGTACAGCTAGAAGCATTAAAATTTTGCCAAGTGCTCGTAGAGTAGTATTAGTCACATTCTATGTTTAACAGGGACTGCCACCGGACCTAAAAGTACACCGATAGTACATCGAGAGAAAGGGGAGGGGGAGTAGTCTGGTCTGTTATGATGAGTACATACCTTTATCTTCCAAAAATATAGAAACACAATTCATTGAAAAAAAAAAAAAAAATTAAACAAAAATATTATACAGCCATGTTTACGAAGTATACACTTCCCTTGTGTCCAATATGTACATGTCCGTCAGTTTCTTTTGCATGGGTATGCATGTGATTCGTATTCAGTTGTACTTGTTGTATATTGGTTGGTTGTTATTGTTGTCATAGTTTTAGAAAAGAGGACAAGAGAAAAGCTTGTGAAATCAAGGGTCCCTTTCCTTTTTTACTTTCACGTCCCCCGCTAAGATGGTGGCTATTTCTCCCTGCATAAATGCCCATGGTACATTGGAGCCCACCAGCGGGCACTTCTCCCCACTGGGGCAGTACACCTCGCCCGTAGCCCCCTGCTGCTTGATGCTTTCCCTGGAGCAAGGGAAACAGAATTTGTGAGAGGGCACGGACGGGCACTGGACGAAGTGAGTGTCCTCAAGACGCTCATGGCACAGGGTGCAGCACAGCGGCACGCTGCCTTGGGGCACCGAAGAGTCTGGATTGCTCTGTGGGGGCAACCCGTGGGGGTCCATGCCCCCTGGCACGTGTGGGGTGGCCGTAGTGGCCCCCCCTACTCCCAGCACCTCCCTTTGGGTCATCCTCCTCTGGTTGGCAGAGGGGGACAGAGGGCTGCCGCTGTTGCGCCGGCCGGCGGCGGTGGTGGAATGCACCTGGTTGGCGTCCTTGGGCGAGCCTGTGTTGCCAGCATTGTCGGCGGCCAGAATGAGCGCCGCCATCGGTGACTGGCCGTTCTGGGCTGTGGCTGCCTCGGGAGGGGTGGTGCGGGAGTGGGGGGAGATGGTGGAGGGGGGAGCGGCGGAGAAGCCGGGGAGGGAAGCTGGGGGCATTTTCAAGACCTCGGAGGGCGAGGGGAGCCAGGGCTGGCCCTCGCCCCCATTCATCTTAGGGGTACTACCCTCGCCGTCTGGTTCCGGAGAAGCTTTCCTCTTCATGCTCCGCGGGTGCTTTCCCCTGTCTGTTGAAGAGGAAGAGGGAGGGGGAGGGGACGAGGGAGGGGGGTTGAAAGAGTTAACAAACACTTGCCACCACAGGAGCATATGACCCTGCCACTGTAAATATTGATGCATAAAAATACACCATATGCTTCCATTGACAACTGTTTTTGCAAATAATTTGACATGCAAAACCAAAATATGCAGATGTGATAAAACTGTAATGGGTTAAATTTAAGCAGCATGATTGTTATGAAACACACAAGTAGTCTCAGCATTCAGTTGAAGAGCGCGAGTCAACGCCATGCGCAAAGTTGCTGACGACGACATTTTTCATGAGTGGTTCCTGTTTTGTTATTCTAAAATAGCAAAGCATATTCCACCAAAGAAAAAAAACTACCTGGTTTTGAGGAAGTTGCACTCGTTTCATATCCCATAACCCGTTGCATTGCCGCGTGGTCTTTCTTGAACCGGTTGTCGAATGTGTGGAGCGCCATCAAATCCCTAACCGTTTTTCCCCTGCCCATCCATTCTTCAGCCCGCTTGTGACTATCAGACATGTCCGACATGTTATCCGGTCTGTGTTTGTCTTTCATATCCTCTGTGCGCTTTCCATGCTCCCCGGGGCCAGGCGCCACCAGCGCGCCAGGCATACCCATATGAGGACGGCCATTGGGTGCGTGTACTTGCGGCATGCTCCCGTTAACCAAAGGCACCAAATTAGGAGGAACCGTGCTAGTCCTGCGAGGATTGGGGCTTTGACGGTTCAGCTCAGGCGGATCGTCTGGTTTTGGAAATCCGTTTGGCACAGGAATGCCATTCGATTGCCTCGCTTGATACTCCGGTCCCAGTCTCGGCGGTCGGTCTGACAGAGGATAGCGATCCAGAGGCTGTGGTGGTCGCGAACCGGGGTCTCCAGCCGAATGGTTGATGGGCTGTATGTCCTTCCCCGAGTGTTGAGGTTTCCCTGGTCCCGGGGATCTGCCCTCCTGGAAGCCATGAGCTCTTTTAAGTTGTCGGGCAGTCTCAATTACAAACTCAATCCGGTCGGCTCCCTCATAGTTGACACATCCCCTGCAAACAGGTTCGGTAAAATCCCAGATCATCGCCCATGGCATGCGGGGAAGATCGCACAAATAACACGACTGCCTTCTCGAGGCAGCGACCGCTGCGGACGACATAGTTCGCAAAAAAATATAAATACCAAATTCTCCAAATGTCCTTTGGTGTATTCTTGCTCTGTAGAAAAAATTATAGCAAATTATATTGTATTTTCCACCTCGCCAATCATCCACAAAACGACTAGGTTACACTGAGAAGTTCATTGCAGTTGTGTACTTTACTACGACGCGCCTCTATCTACCTCCTCACTACAACTCAGCCCGAGCTCAATGTAGGGCCGTGACGTCACCGCCGACACCACTCTAGTGGTTTCAGCTCCAATTGTATTTACTTGATTCTTCGACAACCCCTCCAGCGCATGCTCACCCCTCTATCTTTATCTGTTCACCAATATAGCCTCTAGTGCAAAGAGTGAAACTGCCAGCATGCCCTGTTGAGAAACTGGTTTAATGCAGTCAGACTTATCCTCGTCAGTCATAGTTGTAAGGCTACTATGTGTTGTTATCAATAGCCTACGTTAAGTGTGCAGGGCAGTTTTCTGAGTTACAGAAACATAAATCACGCAGAATAATTCCAACAGTCCATATTCGTGGTCATTCAAAATTATTTTGATATTAACAGCGGAACGTTCTGACTTAATATTATGTCGTTGATTATTATATTTCTATTTCGCGTATCTCAACAAGTGTCATATTCTTGTGGCTGGCGGTATCCATGCCCGAATTGACTAGCCTAGAATTAGAGACCTATTTATAAAAATCCTCATTCCAGTCACACTTCCACACAAACGTCACGAGGCTGATAGCCCTCACCCAACCATACAATTCGAACACTGTTACTATGGCAGATTTGTTACCCTCCCTCATGCTTTTAAAATGTGTAACTGCGTAGTTTAGCGGGCGCTACAGCTGCAAATATACGATGGGCTTGCTATTATATCGTTAAGTTTTTCACATTTGCGTAAGTTGACAATGTCTGATATTTTCTAGCGTAGGCCTATAAATACCCTTTTGACTTGTGACACATGGTTGTATTATGCGGATGTAGCCTATTGTTAGAATGCGCAAACTTCGCAGGTAGGCCTAGTGTAGTAGTAGCTATACCTTCTGTATATTTTATATTTTTGCAAGTTTGCATTTCGGGTGAGTTTTAGAAGTATTAGTAAAACTCAAAGACTGCCCCGTATAATGATGTCAGTTGACTGTTAATATTGGCCAAAGTTCAACATGACTCACAAAATCAACACCTCGTGATCGAATACAGTTGCCAGACACGGAAACCCCCAAATGAAGTGTTAAACCAAGACATCCAGACTAACACATTTCTGAAACACTTCATTTTCTAATGTTACTTTTGTGATCGGTAGGCAGGTCAAATGTATTGATTTAATCTTGAAGGGTGGTGGGGGGTTTCAATGGATATATTTGTTTATGATAGTTGTGTGGACATTAAAGTGACATGGGCATTCCCCCAAATAGTTTTGGAGGGGCAAAATAATCACCAAAGACAAGCAGTAGGATTTATTTTTCAGCATTGCCTACAGTTCCGTTTGAAGGAGGAAGTCGATTTCTGTCACGTACCCACTTTACCTTGCCCATTTGTGGAAAAACAAACAACACATCTTGGCGCACAGCCAAAGACCACAGAAAAATTGTCATAGGAAATTGTTTCAGATAAAAACGCAATATTAAAAGTACAGTCAAATGACATGCATGGATTTAATTGTCTATGACCAAATTCTTCCTAAAACAAAGTAATGCTGCATAACATGTAGACAACGTTTTAGTAATACACATAACCTATAGCCTACAGCTACAATAAACATTGCTTACAGTTCCTCTCACTATTGAGTTGACAATGACTCAGCAGTAGCAAACCAGTCATCTCTTACGCAGGGTCTGTATCACTGTACATGTGTAGATATGCCTTGCACAGCAGCTGACTTGACATGGCTGTGGCCCATTTTGTGTCATCTCTCTTAGGGATTGCAGCATTATGACATGCCCTGTCTAGCTTGCTCAGTCAGCTGTGGCGAGAGAATGAGAAACAGTGAGGGACATGTACACCAATGAACAATGTGTCCTATTTCAGTGTAGCCTGCAGCGCAGCAGTCAAATGAGCAATAGCCGTGGACTATTTGCATTTAGGACAATGTGCCCCTTTAGACATTGTTTAGACAAATCCAAAGAGATGGCTGTGAGAGATACAAAGTTAAAGAGGAAAGATTCACACTCTATACTATATAAGTGCGTAGAGGTCAAACAGGGTTTATAGGTGTACATGCTCTCTTTGTTTTACTCAGGGGCGATTCTAGGATCAGACCTTTAGGGGGGCCCAGCCCCCAATGAGAATGTGACTTGTGTTCTTAATCAGCACCATGAAATTAACTACCTACTTCTACTTCTAAACTACTACTAAATCTGTTTAAAGCCCTTTGAACCTGTAATTGTTTGTCATCTGCCTCTAACAGACACGTTTGCAAACTCACGTTAGAGCACTAAAACTTATTTAAGATAATAATAAATCATAATATTTCAATTTTTTAATTGTTTTATTATAATTATTTTTAGGGGTGCTGAGATGAAATTTAGGTGTGCTTGAGCACCCCTAAAAAGAGTCTAAAATCGCCACTGGTTTTACTCTCTCTTTAATTAACAGACACACAGTCACAACCATACTCATTTAATATGCACTCAAATACATCAACTCCCTTTGCCTGTGCTCTATCTGATTTAATCATGGTCGCCTGTCAACCATGATCAGCCATGAGATTACAGTTTCATTGACGTTGTGCGTACCCCTCCTCCCTCCCTAACCCTAACCCATCACACGCACACACACACACGCACCTCAACTGCACTCTCTCACCTTCCCCCATGTATGTGAAGTGGCACATGGTATGCAATGCATGTAGTCTGTGCTGTTCATGGACACTGATAGATGTTATAGCATGATTGATCTCTTGATGGGATAGGGGAAGGGACAAGACGGCACTATAGCTTACGCGGCATGCTGTATTGGTTGTCCCCAGGTGCTCCGGCAATGACAACAGCTTGTGTAGCAGACAGACACAGCCAGGACTATATGTCACGCAATTCTACCCATGCTGGGTACACAAGCTTAGCATGGCTGCTTTTTCTTAGATACCTTGATTTTGACCTAGCTAGGGAGGAACCACACCTTCTTGTTTGGTAATACTAGGACCTTGCTTCAATCAAAAAGTTCAAGGAACTAGTTCGTGACAATGATTTTTAGTGTTTATTATGACTTGTTCTCCAAGAAAGAGCTCTCAAAATGGTGTTTACTGTTGTTGCCTGATTAGCTGCCCCTTTAAAAGAGAAGTCCCAGTTGATTAGTCAGATGTGATATTTGCAGACATGGCCACATGTAGAAGGGGTCAAGGGAGTCAGTTTATTCAGCTTCGTTTTTTCACATGGGAGGAAGTCGTCTCGATGGGAATTCAATCTGGTAAAAAAAAAAAGCAGTCTTGAGAGGCCAATGTTGAGGTCACTGTAGGACGACAAGCGTTCAGTTGGACCCCCCAAAAATATTTGACCGTCCAACGTAATAATATTTCATTGTGGACAGAAAAGAGAAAATATTAACCACATGGCTACATATGCATGCCAAAGCTGAGGAGGATATGTTTGATCCTAAAAAATAAATACATCTTATCATTTTGGCATGGATCAGGAATGTGTTCCGTTAGGCAAACCCTTGTATGAGTCACTTTTTTTTGTGTGCAATTCGTAAATATTCTGACTGGGAAACTGTGGTTTGTAAATGCAACACCCCTGAACACCGCTGTGGCAAATTGACAGTGTGGAAGTCACTGAATAATTAAGCAAATATCTTTGTAGGGCTTGCTTTGATGTGTTAAATTATTGTAATTTTTAAACAGTACATTTCTTAAATTAAGCATTACTGTACATAGCACATGTGCTTTGAAGATGTCAAGCACATGGCCCATGTTGCATTTCAGAATGAAAATAAAACAAATGGTCTTTAACTTTCCCTGTAGTCACTGACAGATAATAGACTGGCTCAAAAACTAAATAACGAATTTGCTTGCAATCAACCCCAAATAATTTCTTTGAGAATAATTTTGGATTTAATTTACACACTTAAAACATTTGAAACTAAATTTTTAACATGTTTGCAGTAGACAAATCCAATTGGTGCCAAAAGGGTTAAAGTTGAGATTTTTCTAAACATTCTCATTCCTCCCCCTCTCTGATAATTCACTAATGGAAATATTAAGTTGAGTATAGTGTCATGTAGATAACACATTTGTGCACAGTTAATTACAGCATTTTTATAGAACATTGTCAATAGATTTAAGCAGAGACTTTTTAATATTGAATTCTATGTTGTCCACATCTGTTTAGACGCCTACGTAATGTCTACTACCATAATAACGTGTGTTCAGTATATTTTAAGTACAGGAAAGAGTTACTTTGGAGATCACATTCTTATCAAGATATTCTAGGTAATATAACACTTCCGGTTTGAAGCGCTGTAGTTTCACAAGCAATTTCCTCTAAATTGCAAAATCTGCACCTCTTTCAGTATAAACTGAAACTCTGACTAATTTGTATACTATTAGTCCAATGACAGCAAAAACTCTGCTCTGTTTCACTTAACAACACTCATAGATACTAAGCTCACATTTAACAGGAGTCATTTATATTTTCTACTGCTTCTGACAGTCATATATGCACTAACTTGCCGAATCACTTCCTGCTTCGCTGCAGTCCACTCACTGATTCCGACAGAATGACACCCTGCCACTGTGTTTGTCTGAAGCATACGTGAACAGGATAGGCTCAAGACTGTGCGTGAAATAATTCACAACTCCCTTTTGATGCAGTATTGCAGTGGGTCCGTTTGAAATCTGGAAATTTCATGAGAAGTTTGATGTTAGGTAAAGTTTAGATTTTTGCATGGGTGTCCTATGTGTTTCCTGTATCCATTTTGTGCCTTTTTGCAATCGACTCAGGGCTCAGGGATAACAGTCAGTCAATCCGTCATTTTTAACAAGCCTTCTCACTGTAGCTTGCAGACTCCAGGGGTTGCCATTTTGGGCGCTCCAGCTCACCCTCAATATAGCAACTGACGCCACAGTTTATAAAATGGAAGGCCAACTCCAATAAAATGGCGCTTTGGATTGAGGTAAAAAAAACAACAACATGGATAGCTTTGGATAGCTTGCATCTGGAAGCAGAGGGTGCTGATGTCACAGGGGGCAAAGCGAGGAGACAAGAGAAAAACAAGGCTCTCTTTTTCCTCTTCCCCCTGTCTCTACCTCACTCACTCCCTCGGTCCCTCCCTCCCTTCCGCGATTCTAATCCTCTTTGCAGGCCTGGAGGGAAAGAGTGGCTGGCTGCCAAGGCAAGGGCTGCTGGGAAAATGTGGAGGCTGCCAAGCGGGCTCTGTCGCCGGCGTTAGAAGCACACATCTTTGTTCTCGGAGACCTGGTGTACTGCCAAGGGCCTCATTTCATCCAGGCATTATGGTTGCCCTGGATATGGGCCAAACTACCAAGAGCCTGCGCCCTCCCTTTCCTTCCTTGCTCGTTCGCTACCCTCTCTCTCTCTCCTTCTCACACAAACACACACACATTTGCTGGAGCGCCACAGCTCTTATTCATCCACCCGGCCCCCTCACTGAGGGCTTCCTGCCAAACATTCGTCAGTTGCCATGGCAGCAGAAGAGAGAGAGAGAGGAGTGGAACATCAGAAGGAGCCAACAATAATGAGTCACTCCTGGAGCCAGATGTGCCACATCTGCAGTCACCATGAGGGGGAGGGGGAGGAGAGATGTGGGAGAGGGTTGCTATTGAGGGTTTACCAGTGGGGGGTGAGGAGGTGCCTAAAACTCTAGCCTGCCTTCAATATACAAGGAGCAGTGGGGGGGGTTCTTTTTGAGACCAGACAAGAAAGCAATTATCACAGGCTTTTTGAAAGTGTTTGGGAAGGAATGGGAATTTCCCTGGTGTCTGGGACAAAAAGGAATAACAAACTGCTGAAGCATTGGAGGACACACATTCCTGAAAGGATATGAGTCTGAAACGGAATATCATACATTGAAGCTGGCAAACTATGCCAAGTTTAATTAAAGAGACGAGAAAGGAATAAGAAAAACCAATGCAGGTCTTGAAACTAGGAAAACGACAGCTAGCGTCGGTGCAGTAGGTGAAAGGTAGGCATTTATTACGTAGGCCAGCTACATAGTGTTTTTCTGTGCTTAAATCACTCTTTCCAATTTACCGGCCACATGCACCTTTGGAAAGAGAATGGCAAACTCATCAAGTGGGTGCTGTTTAAATTTCATGGATTTTTTTATGGTCCGGCTCGTCACAGGAAGGATCATTGCTCCCGTTCCTGTTTTCCACCCTCTCCCTCCTTCCTTCCCTCTCTCTCTTATTCCATCCTCTTTGCCAGCCCAGTATGCCACGCCAACCATTCTCCATTCAGGTACTGAAAGAAATTTTCAACACAGAGCCAAAAATAACCACAGAGCCACATGGCAAAGTCCAGCGTGATGTAACCAAGCCCCAAAGCTAGAATCCTGGAAATGATGGCAGCTTACGTAATGTCCAGACAGACCTACACTTCAAAAGCCACACTAAGCACCCTCCCGTTCAGGGAGTTTCCTCCCAATCAAAACCTACAACGCCAGAGCTTTTATATTTTGGGGGGTTTCAGACAAAGGCACATACGATGGGCTGTGCTTTTCTCTCATATTCTAGAGCTCTCAAGAGAGGAGCGATGGTAGCATCAAATCCTTATAGCCAACCACTGAAGAGTGGAAGTAACCATGTTTTTACATAGTCTCAGACACATCTCAGTTTGGGATTCTAATCAGACAATCCTACTTCCTCTCTATTACTGGGAACATCCGTGCCATGTGGCTTCATGTACTCGTTTGTTTTCCCCTTTACTGTATCTTACCAAGAATACATTCTTTATTTCATTGGTCTTTAGACATGGTTTCATGTAAGCATTATTTCAATATGCTTACATGTCTTTGATATCTTTGTTCCCATATTTCAGTGTGCATAAGTGAACCATCTTTGCTAAATACGGTCCAGTCTAAATTGGATTAGTTTTCCTGTAGAAATGCACATATGGCTGATTGTTCCAGCATGGTCTGAAAGAGAGAACTGTAAAAAACAACAATACGGGAACCTCCTCCCAAGTTCTTGTGTCACGGAAACAGTTTTACGATGTCTAGCACATGAATCAAACAGTCATCTCTCCAACATTTTCAGACATTTTCCAGCTTCCCCTCTGTTTTTGTCATCCGGCCCTCGATGATTCCTCGTGAGGCCTCACAATGCGGTCACCGTCATTTTTTCTTCTTCTTAAAAGCCTGAAAATCGCTGTGGCAGAAAAATCTTAAAAAGCTGCTCATTCGAGCCAGATGTGAGGGCTTCCACCAAGCGTGTGAACAAGGGCCTCACGTGGTGAATAGTGAGGGGACTTCAATCCAAAGTGATCTGCCTGGAAGAAAAGACGAAAACAATAGCTTCTTTACAGTTAACCCCCCGATCATTTACATATGTTATCTTTGTGTGCGTGTTTTTTCAAAGTTTGTCTAACTCCTGCAATCTGTTTTATAGCACTGTTCCCATTCCTCATTCCATCACTGTTCTCAGCACCGCTTGTAAACCTTTCAACCTCTCCGGTGTCCTCAGTCGTCCAGAGACAAATGTGTTCTTTCCTATTGCAAATACTGGCTAGATAAGGAGATAAGTGTGCACACCACTCTTCCCCATTGGCATAGTGTATATATACATATATACGTATTATCTGCAGGCATATGCTGTATGTCCATGAGGATATACTGTAAGCCCACTCTAAAGTGAGCGGGATGGGGCCCCCTCGGATTGGTCAGTTGATACTATGACCTCTACTTCATACAAGACTACACAACTGTTCTCCCCGTAACTCTAAAACAAAATTGCCGACTCTCAGGCCACAACTGAGCAGCTAAGATTCCAGTGAGGGATGAATGATGGGTTGCTTGGCAACAAGGAATCGTCCAGGTGCATTCCGGATGTTTCAACTGAATGCACGGCCTCTAGTCCAAAGTAAAACAATAAAATGGCCAACAGTTAGTCTTCAAATGGTTTCCTTTCAAGGAATGGGCTTCAACTCTGTCTTGTATCTCTGTGGCGGTACTCTTAAATCATTTATGAATTAAGACCAATGAAGTACAGTTAAAATATAGAAATATTTACAAGAGATGAAAATAAGTAAAGAAATCTAAAGAACGCTACATTAAGTGAATGATAGGCTTACGCTCTACTCTACGCTACACAGATGCCCATTGGCTATCCTGTACATCCAGTCCATTTAATATAGGCTAAGCTCCATGTCACAGGATAAGACTGACAGGAGTTACGTGTGGGCGAGTAGTGTGTTTAGTGTGTGAGGCTGCGATGTGTCTTTGTGCGAGCCAGGCAGTGTATTAGCGCGTGAGCCGTGGCAGGACAGTAGAGTGGAATTCCTGCGTAAGTTAAGGCGCTTGGCAGAACCCAGAACAGTGACATGAAGATGAGCCGAGTGGGCTGGAGGACACAAAGGCTTTAGTCAATCTGTTGAGCTGGTTCCCCAGCCATGGCCCACCTGTCAACACCCTCCCCTTCCCTCCACATCTCTTATCTTTACCTCTTCTCAACCCTATTTGAGACCCTCATCATTCCTCCCTCTGAATAGTATCTTTTCGAAACCCCATTTTCACCCTCTGCCTCCTGCATGTTGTTTTGTGCTCAGGTTCCCCCCTAGCTGTTAATCTGTAATCATATCTCTCTCCGAAACACACAAACATGTTCACACACACACACACGTAGACACACACACACACACAGTGTAGCCCTGGACACAGGGGCAGAGTACACTGGGTGCCCTTGGCGAGACAGATAAGCCGATGTTATATGATTACGCAGTCCAGGCATTGTGCAACCCATGACTCATGGCTCTAATTGTAGCGGGGCAGCTTGTGAATGTTTTGGCGTGGGCAGAGTGAGGCGAGAGAGAGAGAAAGGGTTCGTGTTTACAGGTCAGTGCATGGAGTGAGAAAAACAAGGTGGGTAGGTGGGTTTAGCTGAAAAGAGGAGGCTACATGGAGCATGCGTGACCAGTCTGGACAGTGCGGTTACCAGCATTGCAAACAAGCTTTGTGTTCTCACTACACACACACACACAGACAGACCAAAAACTGTCTCAAGAGATTTTTTTTATACCCATGAGATTACTGATCTACAAACTGAGACCATTGTCACCGAATTAACTAAAAGACTTGCATGACTGATGGTGAAACAGACTAATAGTCTTGGCAGTAGACACTGTAAGTACCATCAGCTGTAATGGGGACATCCACTTGTATTTGGGAAACAAATTGACAAAGACTGTGCAAGGGGAGTGAGTCAAAGGCATATTGTCGGATACTGGATGACAGGCAGGGCTCACGAATGACCTTGTTCAGACTATTTGTTTGACTTCTCCCATTTCCCTGTGGGCCAAGCCAGACAATTGGATGATGGCTTGGCAGGGGTGCCAGCATGGGGGCTAAGAGTGGGTTCAGCGCCCTGCCAACTCCACACTGTGCCAAGTCACTACCCACTCTTTCTGCATTACAATAGAAGAGTCGTGCCAAGAATGAACATTAATTTGGCATTATTTAGTGGTCAGAAATCAGATGAATAGCTTTAAGACCCAGATATTGAATCAACAGCTGGAATGCAATTAGCAAACAATCCTTCCCACTCACTAGTTTATCTGCCAGTATACTACTGTTTATTGTTTTCTCAAACTCTGTAGATTTTTTCCAGAGAATGAGAATTTTTATGAACAGTCAAATGTCAATTAAATCTTTGTCTCAAAGGCAGATGATCTCACTGATTTTGAAATGGAAAGAATGCTAACCAGTTAAAGGCTGCTCTGACTGGATGATCTCTACCCTAATTCAAACAATCCTCACAACTGACATGTAGAATAAGGTGTTGTCAATGGAGCTGCTCTCTGATTGGTTTACACCGCCAAATCTGCAGATGGCACTGGATTACTTCACCAGTTCACATTGGTGCCAAAGCTTATACTCAAACTCCAGACAGTCTTTATCTATCACCTTTCACCAAATTGCTCAAGAGCTCTTCAAAGAAAGTTATAAATGTATCAGACCATGTTGACCTGTCGTTGAAAGGTAGTTAAACATTAACCCTTTGTTAGCTTCCAAGGTAATAGGTTATAGATAGTAGGAAGAAAGAGATGCATGGATGTATATCATCCATTTTTGTTCTAAACCAAGTATTTAAAGTAAACTGTAAGATACTACATTGTTGTTAATGCCAAGAATCACAGCTACAGTCTCAAGATGGACAAGTTCAAGCTGCTGGAAAAAAACACACTAATCTGAAAAAAAAAAAAAAAACTTTTATATACATTAAAAAGTTTTTAAATGCTGCATTACAAGTGTCAGTGATAATGAAGTTAATGTTAATGTCTAAGGCCAGCATTTCTACGAAGGGCTACTTTGGTGACAATGTATCACGCCGTGTTCCTCACACTACGCAATAGCCAGTCCAAAAGGTCGATCACAGCAAGCTTAAAATACTTACAAGACGTATATACTTTCCTCTGCATGCTATGACGGAATGTATCACACCAGTGGGGTATTTTACAATGTGGAACAATTAAATCAATCATTGGGCCTTCGGCAAGGGCACAACCTTTGTTCTGTCACATATATAGGTATTATAGCTTTCTACCTCTAATCTTTGAATTTATATAAATCAATATTCATAATATTTTTGACATGGTTTTCCAATGGAGTTTTTTTTCAAATCCTCTCAAACTTCTTAAAACTTCTTCAACTTCCAAATCCTTATTCTTCCTCAATCTTTCAGCTAGAGCCACCATTTAAACTTTAAAATGTTGCCAAACCCTAAACTATTTTTTTTTAAATCTGCTTTTTGATCTATTCAACTTTTTTCAATATCACTGATTATGTTTCATGACTTTTTCAAGCCGTTTCTGAGATTTACATGGGTGTGTACGTGAAAGCCTAGAGTGCAGACTGAAACGCTTAGAGTGGAGGGGATCTTCGGATGTCGTTGAAAAAATATTTCTAGTTTGCCAGCATTGCCACAATTTTCGCTCTTCATGCTTCATTTTTGGATCAATAGATAGCTAATTTTGTGCTGGTCGTAGACAGTTGTCTGTTGAATCCAACAGACGTACACATTTGTTCAGAGCCCCACGAAAGCGAGACAAAGTCCAACTCTCGCCCCATAGAGACCAATGCAAATCTGGTGACAAAATCGTCAGAGAAAGCAAAAAGAACAAGATTTTGAAACTGCCGGTAGAGTCGTATTTCTAACCGCACAGAAATAACAGATTTTTGGGATTGGACGTATAGTTTTGCGTCTAAGTTAACTTGTTTGATGTGTGGATTCTAGCTACATTTCTGTTATTCTCTCTTATAATCGAGCTAGCGCGATGGCTCTCCATAACTAAAAACGGTTCGACTTTTTTTCCACAATCGACCAAATTGGCCAAACAAGGTATGTACATTGAGCTTAAAGTGTACATAATCTTGCTAGATCGTTTTTAATTTTGCAAGTTTCACAGAAATCTGCAAAAATCAAGGCTCAAGACTGTCATAGCTGACCGTTACGAACAGCCAAACCGGGGTCGTGTAACGTTAAGTGTTTGCTGTTGCTGGCGTTAATCCTACGAACAAACGCTTCGTAACTGGAAAGTTTTTACTTTTAATTGACGATATTGTACACAGATGTTAAGTAACTTGTCTTTACTCTAAATATCTTCGTTTTCAATTTGAAGCAGTAAATCTAACACAATAGGAATTCTCCCACGACATCCGCTCGCTCCGCTTTGACTAACAAATATGTTTTCTCAGTCCACCATACATTAGACGAGCTAATGTTCAAGCACTTTCAATACAAGATACAGGCCATGTTAGAGTTGATATATATATATATATATATATATATATATATATATACATAATTGTGTGGGCAATGTAGAACAGCAGACAGATTTGAAATATGATCTTTTGTTATGGCCATTCTAGTGACACTACGACTGTCATCATACGGCGAAACCAGGTCACATAGCTAGCTACGTTTTTCCAGACATAATATTCGTTAACTAGCTACAAACAAATGCTTTGTAACTGAAGAGTATTTACTTTTTATTGGCGATATTGACAACAGAGGTTAAGGAACTTGTCTTTAAATCAAAAGATCGTCTCCGTTTTCAATTTGAAGCAGTATCTAGCTTACTGTAGGAAATCTCCCATTGCATCCTCTCTCTAGCTTCGCTTCGGCTAAAGTCAGATGGACGACGATGACGATGCATGCATTATTCACGCCTACAGTGTTAATACAGTCTGTACAAATACCACTTTGACACACTTGCAAGAAATGATCCGCTGGTTAGATGTAGCATGATCTTATTTAATACCCACAATACTGTAGTTAAGCTTTTTTTGCAGCAGCATTTTAATCTGAGTTCGAGTAGCTTTTGCAGTTGCACAACAAAGTCACGTAATGTGACGAGATTTAATTTAAAAAACTATAATAAACTCACCAGGGAAAACGGCAACATCGGCAACCTTGCACCATGGATTATTATTTTTATGTCATCTTTAAATTCAGTGTCTGAACAGGACTGGGTGTGCTGTGCAGGCACACATGATTAGTTTCTCTTCCACCTTGAACCTGAAACCAAGATTCTAGGTTAGAAATGTTGCCAATGACCAATGGTTGCTACGTTACAAGAAACAAGGAACCAATCCGATTGGCCAACGCTCTTCACTGTTCCACTCATAGATATATATATCTATGGTTCCACTGTCCTTCCACAAGTACTTTACAGCTCTGAAAAGAGTTCCAGCAACTACATTTCTGCTAATTTTTCCATTTTCTCTACTTATTTAGCATCTTTAGGTGACTTCATTTTATAAGGATTGAAAAAGAATTCAAAATATGAACAGAATTCATCTCCCATCTCCTTTTTTAAACCTTCAACTTTTTCTGCTAGGACTTATAACTTTTTTTCAGCCATTTAATCAATTCTGCCTTTTTTTCCAGCAAGTTCATGTCATTCCAGTGTTGTCCTTTTACCTTCAAATTCGTTCAACCCAGACTTCAGCAACTGGTTTTCTGCTAAATTTTTACATTGTCCTGCAGCTCATCTTTCTGAATTTTTCCCCTTTTTGTTTTGCATTTTTCTCCTTCTTTTCTTCTGTTTTCTGCCTTCATCTTGCTCCAGGTCCTTTCAAAAATACCTTTCACAGCAGTACCTTCCAACTGCCAGTACTTTTGCATTTTCTTCTCTTTTCTGTACTTTTCTGCCTTCATCTCGCTGCAGGTCCTTTCTAACATACATGTCAGGCCTTTTGAAACCTGAGCAAATGACTTTCTACTAAATTTTCAAATTCTTCTGAATTATTTCTCTTTTTGCATTTTTCTTCTCTTTCCTGTAGTTTTATGCCTTCGTCCAGCTCCACCCCCTTTCAAAAATACCTTTCGGGCGCTTTGAACCTTCAGTTTATAACTTTCTACTAAATTTTCACTATTTTCAGCTTTTTTAGCATGGTCAGCTATCCCCATTCAGGTTTTCAGCATTCTCACTGCTGTTTCGTAGGAACAGCCGTTTCTAGTTATTGTTTATTTTCGCGCCCCTAAGGATCCCTCAATATTTGGACTACATACACAACGGCGGTGTCAAAAGGTTCGTCTTGGTAGCGATTGCGTTGGTTGTATTTTTATTTACGTTCCTTTGGATGGTTTAAGTTTTTGTGGCGAAAAGTGAAGCTAACGGTAGCTAACTTGCTAGCCACAGTCACTGATGTTACTAACGTCACTAACACGAAAACACGCGTGACCATAGATATATATCTATGCGCGTGACTACCTGTAGCAGAACATTCGTTTCGCATCTGTTAACTTGGGGGATAGCTAGACTAACTATAGCTTTACTGCAAGGCAGCTGCGGAAACGCCACAGGCAAAGAGGCCAGGGTGATAACTATTTACTCATTTTACTTACTTTAATTGTGAAATGTAATGTACAATATTAGCTGATATTATTAAGGAAGTAGGCCCACATCTACTTTCGGAAACGGTAGTCTACTATTTCACTGAAGCATTAGCATCATGACATTAGCCTCTGTTGCCCGGGCAACACATACTGAAGTGGTCTATGATGCATCTGTTTTCAATCGTTAAAATAAACATTCCTCACAAATACATTTTCGTTGTAGGATATATTATGACATTACATTACAAGTAAACGATTTGTTGGTGAAATTATCATTGCCTGTGGTTTCAAACCAGTGTTGCTCACTGCAACGCTGTAGACACTACAAAACACAGCTGTTTAGGAAGTCAAACGGCGACAGAACATGTTCGGCACTCCCCTTCCTTAAATCAAAAGTCTTTCAATAGGTGAAACTATCTGACTAACCTGAACTTCATTGCCACAACCTAAACTTTGTCAATCTGTTCATGAAAATAATTAATTTCAGCCCTAACCGTACAACGGAACGTTAAATCGAATTCAACCAACGCAATCGCTACCAAGACGAACACAGCAGTAGTCTAGTAGTACTAAATTGTACTACTACAGTACAGTACTACCGGGGCAGCTTCTCCACACAGGGCTATATCGCATTTTGCGTTGTTACTGACAATGATCGCTACCAGTGAGCTTTTTATGAATGAGCGATTTTCCACTCCGTACATTATCAAGCTTATGTACGTTTTTGGGGGAATATTTTCAGTTAGCAGATGGTACTGTTTGAATCGCGATTCCATCTTTTTCCTGCCGGTAACGTCGTAGAATAATCTTCAAAGGTTCTTTATTAATTAATGAATGCAATATGAGTAGGCTAAATGCCTGAAAATATCACGAGAAGGGAAAAACTTAAAAGGACGTTTAAATCATAGAGATTAGGTCAATTTTTACACCGGTCTGCCAATTTATTCGTTTTGATTCAGCTATGAGGCTGCCTCTTGCAGGGGAAATGAGAAGACATTTCATTCTACACTTCACTCGTATTTTGAGTTGTAAATGAGCATTAAAAAAAGATGCTTTTAAATCCATGTAATCTTTATAAATAATAAGTATGCATTTTTATATAAAATATACAGAAATATCAGTTGTAAAAATGTCATTAAAAAACGGACCCCTGTGCAACCGACGCAAGCAAGCACACCCTACAATTTCCCCAGAAATTGTACCCTCTCTAGTTTATCTAGTGGTTGATGTCACTTTGGTTGGAGACCTTAAATTGTCTGTCATTTTGGCATTAGTTCACTTACTGATAGACTTGCTTAAACTCAACTTGAGCTCACAAGCTAACTTGTTTTGGGGAATGTTTAAGTATTGTTTAGCTAAAAGAAGGCGGAAACAAGCTGTTTGTCCAGAGGATGAAGTGCTGTGCGGTGAATAGTATTCTACAAAGCTTCACTAAAAACAAGCCAAGTGTTTATGGTGGATTTCCACCTATAGCCATCATGGCAGCAGGTAGCCAGCAGTGTTTTTCTGCACCTTTGTTTTGTGGAAGCCGTGTGCAGTTCTTCAACAAGGGACAATAGAAGGAAAAGGTGCCAGAAAGGAGGCAGTTAAGACTCTTCCGCACTTTCCGTCCTCACAACACTGATTCTAATCTGAGCATATTCCCCCGTTGCATGGTGGAAAATACATAGATACATGTTATGACAACAATGGGTTGGAGTCGCCTGACAATCAAACAATACATGTGAGAAAGAATGTAGCCTTTTTGAGAGCCAAGGCAAAACTTTAAAGAAATAGAGAGAAACCCCACGTCAATAGTTTGCAAATTCTTGGTTCTTCAATTTGCAGCTTCCGAATTACAAGTCCATGTTTTAGTTTTTTTGCAGTTGAGCAGAATCTAACATTAGCAAACATTTTCTTTCAGGCCCTAGATTTTGTCCAGATTTTCTAAATGGGAGCACATGGATTGCTACTCACAGCAGTAAGACATCATGCAACATCATTATAACAACTGTTGATCTGACAGCAGCTAGACTGAGGCAACGCGTCATTAAAGGAAATTCTGATAACACTGAATTGATGTATTGCAGAGCTCCTGTTTCATGACTGCTATTCAACTGCCATTGTGTGATTGTGGAGTTTAGATTACCTCTCCATTTAGTTGATGTGGAATTGTAATGGGTTTGACTGTGTCTTGTGTGTAAAAGATTGAAGGTTTATGCATTTTTACCTGATTCAGCAACTTAATTTTTCTTTTTAACCCTTGTGTTATCTTCGGGTCATTCTGACCCATCAGTCATTGTGACCCACCGTCGTATTGCGACAACTTTACCGCATACAAAGACAAAGTGAAGCATTTTCTTTTAACCGTTGGGCTGTCTCAGACCCCCCACATTGCGAAGGTTAAAATAAAATAATTTGTTTTTGTATTGGGTAAACACAACGATGGTTCGTTATGAACCTTTGGGTCATGTGACCCGAAGGCAGCACAAGGGATAAATATTGAAAATAAGTGAGTGCGTTTTTTCCCCCACAGAGAAACCAAGGGCTCCCATTCAGTAAGACATGCTAGTGGAAAAATTGCTATCAAGGGAAGACTGTATTCCTTAAGGAGGACCTTGAAAAGTGAGGTTTGCGAGTTTCGAGTTTTACAAATGCCTCCTAGTAATTATCTACATTGTTCTGTTCTTCTCTTATTATAGGATCACCCCTGTGACAATTGTAATAAATCAGCTGTCAATCAATTTAAGTTCTGCCATGAACCACACTGAAGCACACACACATATTCCCAATTTAGAAGCATCTTTTAATTAAACGGAAAGTAAACAAAAAAGAGACATAACCTCCTTTGCTTTGTGGTTTTTCAAAACAACAGAGCAGAATGGAAAACACAATTAATATCGCAGCCCTCTTATATCAGCTCCAAGTGTTGATGAGAGCAAAGTGGAAAGGGAGGGGTGGGGACTCAGGCTAGCTATAGGGGATGGTGATATGGTGAGAAACTGTGGGTGAATGTGAAAGTGAATCTACATGCGTGTGTGTGAGAGTGTGTGTTTGTAGAGGACTGGAGCTCTGCAGAATGGGCGACTCAGACAGCGCCAGGCCCTGCTTAGTCAGCAAGTCCTGGACGGCTTATTTCAATCTGTCTCTTTTTTTAAACGGCCCCCAGTTGCGGCGGGCCAATGAATAACCCTGAGTTGCGTCAGAGCCTTCACAGCTGACTGGCCTGATATATGCCTGACAGGAAAGAAGGATGCCTGGCATGATATGAAAATAGAAGAAAATAAAAGGGGGACAGAGAGAGGGAGGGAGGGTGGTTGGGGGGTGGGCAATAGGGCCTGGCATGAGAAAATATAACATGTAAGAAAGAGAGAGAGGGAGGGGGCAGAGTAGGCCCTAAAGCTTGAGAGGGCAATCTCGCTAAAGCACAAATGGCCCTATCTTGCACCCAGCGCAATTGATTTTGTCAATGACGCAAGTATCATTCCTAGTTTGTACTCGACGCAAAGCGGACTTTTCCCTCCACAGACGCACGTCGGTAAATTAGGGAATGACCTTGCGCTTCCGGGGGCGGTTCAGTGAAAAAAGGAGGCGTGTTCCAGCGCAAACGTTCCCTGGTGCTATTTTGCAGTTTCAGAAAAACAATTCCACCACAGACCAGGAAAAACTTAGTCTAAAGTCAATGGCGCGTGTTACGTGCTTGCACGTTGTGTTTGCCCTACCTGTCTTTTGTTCTGTTTTGTGTTGTTGTTTTGTGTTCTGTCTCCTCCTACTGCCTCATTCTCCCACGTCATCGGTCATCAGATGTGCACACCTGGGTCCAATTGGTCATCAGTTCCTCGCCACACCTGTTCCAGATCTCCCATCAACCGGTTCCCTTTAAAAGCCCTTTGTTTCTGTGTGTTTAGTGTGAGAGAGGATTGGTTTTGTGTTGAGCTGTGGCAGAGCTCTGGTATGTTTGGTATTGGTTTTCCTGGTTTATGTCTGTTTATGCGTTTGTCTTTACCGTTTACTTTGGTTTAGAGGCCTGCTTGTGTCTTGTCTTCAGTGTCTTTTGTTTCTGTTTGTTTTGTTGCGCGCACCGGGACAAACGGGGATAGGTAAGATACCCCGGGGTCTACATTTCACACCCACGTAGTAGCACCTTTTGTTACTTCCCCAGGTTAGCAGTGAGCACCACCCACTGTCTTTTTTAGGTGCTTAGCACCGGTCTAAGGGGCGGGCGGGTTTGTTTATGTTCTTTTCTTTGGTGCCACTGATTGTCCTCTTTGATCCCTGTGTTGCTGTATAACGAATAACCGTTAAGTTATTTACATTGTTCATATTGAGTATCTGGTTTGTGTAACTGCACCCTCACTGGCTTTGCCTGTAGCCCTATGTTGCGTACTTCCACTCCGAGCCATCGGGAGGTGTAACAGTGCGTTATTCAGATGCTATTTTAATGGCGCATGCTTGGCCCGTGCGCACTGCTGGCGAGGCCAGGGTCTTCTTCCTGCGAAGCTACGTTACATTGTTTTGATTTATTGTATGGCTGTGTTACATTTCTTTCATGTCAACGATTAAAACGATTTTCATGAGAAATGTATGTGAACTTGATTTGTAACAATTGTGGCAATTTCCTCCCACGCCTGTTTAACCAAAGCTAATTTGGATGGGTTTCTTCTCCCATCCCATCAGAATCAGAATTCGGTTTATTCGCCATGTATGTTACACAAACACGGAATTGACTGTGGCAGGAAGGTGCAAACAATAAACATACACGGGTCTTAAATTAAGTAAAAAACTACAATGGTTAAACTAATTCTAAGAACTAAACAATTAAAAAATATAACAATTAAAAAAATAAGACTACAAATTTGCATGAGTGGGCAACTTAGTGCAATGAGAACTTCTCTGCCTTTCCCATACAATGTCACTTCTCTCTTTTACGGCCCTGACGAGAACATCGGTCTCCTCGGCTGTGAACCGCTCCTGGCGTGCGCCTGGCAAATCCGCTGTTATAATAGCAATCCGCCATGGAACAAGTGGCCTGCTTTTAAAGGGAATGTGAGATGACGCTCTGATTGGTTTATTGCACGTTACGCCCAAACCACACCCATTAGTAATGTAGCCACTTCAGACCAACCCATTTTAGATTTGCGCCAGGCGCAAAGTCATTTATCCCGCCAGTATAATAGCAACAGCGCCGGAGTCCCGCCCACAAAGTTACTTGCGCTTTGCGTTTTGATACTTGCGTTTCAGATCGTTAAAATAGGGCCCAAAAAATTGATTGTTTTCCCACCATGCTTCATGTGGCATGCGGCATGACTGTTTACAAGTCAAAAAGGTCAAAGTTGAAATTGGGTGGCCATCTTTGTTTACGCCGCCGCTTTGTAGACTTCTAAATCCCAGAGTTATCTTTGTTATTGTTATGGAAGCTCGACCAGATGTCACCTCTTTGTCCTCTTCATTCATCGCACCATTTTCTTTCCTTTACCCTTTTTTATTTTTCTTTCTTTCCCAGCGGGAGAGCAGATGAGGTTGACCCAGATCTCCAACTGTGGATGTAGTGGCATGCAGGGGGATGTGTGTGTGTCTATGGAAGGGGGAACTTTAAAGGACAGCTTGGTTCATCAGGAGAGAATAGGACATTCTGTGCAGAAGATGAAACAGCAACATAATGACATATTGTGGCTTACAATGTTGTATAATTATATTAATGATTAAATATATAATATTTTTATGAGAACAATACAATATCACAATTCTAGGGAGTCAGGTGGCTGAGCGGTTAGGGAATCGGGCTAGTAATCTGAAGGTTGCCAGTTTGATTCCTGGCCATGCAAAATGACGTTGTGTCCTTGGGCAAGGCACTTCACCCTTACTTGCCTCAGGGAGAATGTCCCTGTACTTACTGTAAGTCGCTCTGGATAAGAGCGTCTGCTAAATGATTAAATGTAAATGTATGTCTGATTTGCACATTGTCTATGAGTTTAATTGAGGTAATTTTCCAAGAGAAAACTAATTGCATTTAGTATTTCGTACACAACCTCATTTCAAGTGAAATAAGTGTTTGAGTACAATACGAGCAATTAGTGTTGCACATTATAACCAATGGCTTACAAGCAGGGTAACATACCAGGTGAAAAGTTAATTGTGATCCAACAGGATTTTCTTCTCCAGCAAATGATCTTTGTCATAGTCTTCACTCTTTTTCATAAAAGCTCACCCAAGTTCAACTATTTCCCACCAAAATAAAGACTGCCTTCAGACTGTTCCATTCACCCTTATCTGCAAGAACTGTTCTGGGAGCAGCCTTAAGCCTTTTCACATGGTCAACTACCTCACCTCTCTACTCCATTGTCTGCAAATCTCTTTCAGTTGCATTGGTTTGCATTGTCCCCTTGCTTTTCCTCTCCCTCTCTCTTCCTCCCTCTTTCCAAACGCACTCCACCCCTTTTTTACTTTTTACTTGCTCCCTTCATCATCAACAATACAGTTTCTCCCATACAATGTGATAACCTTGCCCTTTCCTCGCACAGTTCTACAGAAGCAACCGGATCAGTATGAGAGAAGCTGACCCACAACTTCACAGGAGATCAGATATCGGCCATATTGAAGCTGAATGGGAGCACTAGTGTTGGTTTACAGTCTTTCCCAATAGGTGGAGGACAATGAAGGGAGACAGGCGAGAGGCCCTCACTCTTGAAAACAGAGATATAGACAGACAGGCCATTGAAAAGATGGGTTGTGCTGGTAGTGGTGTGTTGGCTAATGTTAGCATAGTGCTAACTAAAGATAGGTAATGCTTTGTTTGCTATTGCTGGCTAATGCTTTTTAGCTGCCTAGCAGTACATGTAAGATGCCTTGTAATGACTAACAGTAAATAAACACCTTAAACTGGGGGTCAGGTGGCTGAGTGGTTAGGGAATCGGGCTAGTAATCAGAAGGTTGCCTCAGGGAGAATGTCCCTGTACTTACTATAAGTCGCTCTGGATAAGAGCGTCCGCTAAATGACTAAATGTAAACTAGTGGTGTAGCATTTAGTCTTTACATGTTTCAAATGTGACCGTCTAGAGAGGGTGAATGACTTGAATATAATTTTTGGGTGTTGAGTTTATTTGAACTTTGGAGATTTCAAAACACAGACATGTACTCAGCCTGACACATACACACAAACCCCGTACACACACCGGCAAAGTCCAGGCCAATGGAGACGCAAGTCTGGATTTCACACCCAGTGCTCAGACAGATTGTCAGCCCTAAAACTGTGCCACTGTTCCTCCTCCAGCCCAGACACAGCTAATAAGGAAAATGTGACTGTGTAACACACATATTCAAGCGCACACACACACACTATTACATGAATAAATTACAGTTAGGTTGAACGTTCTGTGCACTTGTATATTAGAAACAGATACACACCTACATGTAATACATTCATACCCATGAACACTCATACACAGAAATCCAAACATATGGAAGAGTAGGTCATATGGTAAAGTAGAGACCCCACTATCAACCCTATCATGTCTGTCAGGCTGTGACTGGGTGCACACAGAGGGACAGCATTACACACACACAAACACACTCACAAACACACACTTGGTAACAGAGAGACATCAGCACAATGCCCCACAGAATATACAGGCTGGATGGAAACTAACACACAAACTGGTATTAGGTGGCGTATGGGGGCACCACGCTGGCCCTCCCATCTGCTGCAACACTGCAGGCCCCTCCGGCACTTTTCCACTCAGTCTGCTGAGCAGCCAGATCTCCTTACAGTACAGTGCACCCAGCAAGTCGGCACGCACATGGCCATGTACTATACAAACACGCACATGGATTATTTATGTGTACACATTTGTTGCGTGTCTTGGTCAGAGCTAGAGGATGTGTGTTTATGTTGGGGGTGTTGCTGATAGGATTTCATAAAAACAGTATATTTTGCTGTACAAATAAAAGCAGTTCATTCTACAGAATTACTGTATCACAAACTGTAATGGTTTACCACTGAATGTTCCTTTTTCTTTCATATAGGGTGCTGGATATGTTCTATTCTATCAAAAGGATGATATCATCACTGTGCACACTTAAAAACTAAAATTTTACTCTGCTAATACGGAAATAAAGAAACACATTTCCCTGTTGAACAAACATATATTTAGCTACATGCCAATACCCTTATACACAATCACAGCAGCGCCAGGATTTTTTTTTACTTAATGTATTGTAAGCCTCCCAATAAGCTGACTCAAACAGCATTTCACTCTAGAGAGTAGAGCCACAAATTTTTCACCACTTGCTGCTGTGTGATTTGAGCTGCATGCATGTGTGCACGCACACATGCAAGCTCCCATCTTCAGACAGCTGCAGCTGATGTGCTTCGTGCTCTTTGTCTGTCCTCCTAACCTCGGCTTCACTCTCGTGAACTAGGCTGCAAAATCACCCCTCACGTCCCATCCTCTCTTCCTTCTTCTCTCTTTCTGTCTCTCTATGTCTCTCTGAACATTGAAGGAACTGCTCTACTGTAAATACTGTTGTGTGTTTATCATATATGTTTTCCCATGTTTACGCTGTCCTCAGTCATTGCCATATGAGGAAGGATGGGAATATCTATATTTGGAATAGACAGACACACCCTGCGGTTTTTCTTTTTCTCCCATCATGCTTAACCCTCGTGCTGCCTTCGGGTCACATGACCCAAAGGTTCATAATGAACCATCGTTGTGTTTACCCAATTTTACCCAATACAAAAACAAATAAAAATAAATTTCTTTTAACATTTGCAATGTGGGGGGTCTGAGACAGCCCAACGGTTAAAAGAAAATGCTTCACTTTGTTTTTGTATGCGGTAAAGATGTCGCAATACGACGGTGGGTCACAATGACTGATGGGTCAGAATGACCCGAAGATAACACAAGGGTTAAGTCAGGGTCTGTGGTGTTATTGGTCGACACAGCAAAAGGCTCCACCCTCCTGGAATTGCCAGTTCATCAAGGGAATGTATTTCTTAAATAAAATGTCATAAATAAGTCATGTTTAAGTCCTGTCAGTGATATGTTACAGTGGCTAACTATATGTCTTTCTTTACAGTAACAGTTTGAATTGCACTAATGCCATGTTTCATGTGTTATTTTCCAGTGCACAAAGTGTGAGAATGTTTTGTTTGTATTATTGTGTGTATGTTATTATTTTATTGATAACTTATTAATAATATTGTAAAGCCAGAAAATATAGATTTGTTGTCTTCTACAAAAAGAAAATGTATGTGTCTGTTAGTGTCTCTACTCTAGAGTGAAATGCTGTTTGAGTCAGCTTATTGGGAGGCTTACAGTACATGAAGTAATGCATGCCTGCCCCCCCTGAAGTTGGCACCAGGTGACAGGATTAGAGTGATAGGAGTTAGCAGGGGTTAGTGGAAAATAGGGTCAAAGGAAGGACATGTCTGACATCCACACACACACCAACAGGCTAGCTGGATATTCTGTAAGCACCCAAGACTTTATTCCAAATAATGTATTCCAAATGTATTGAGACAGGTAAAGGCATTTGTTTGGGCTGCGGAATTGTAATATACTGGTTAATCAATCTATCCACCCACCCACCCATCCATCCATCTCTTTCTCCTGCTCTTTTTCTTTGTCTGTCATATAAGAAAAAGAGATCTATATCCTTCACCCGTGTATAGTTACATAACCCCCCTCCACCCTTTCGCCTCATGTTCTGTCTTTCTCCTTCCCTCTTCCTGCCGCCCATCTCTCTCTCCACCCTAAAGTTTGGTTGTGTCAAGCTCCATGATAAAATACCTCATCACTCCATCCCATCATCACCCCCCCTCCATTCCTCCCTCCATCCGTCTCTCCATCCCCTGTCTCCACCCCAGCGCAGGGTCCAGACGTCACAGATCCATTAAGCCGAGTCATCTCCCTCTATCGGCTAGGCATTTTTTCAGAGCCTCTATGTTCAGTAGCCCTGTGAGTTATAGCTCCCCTCCACCAGGCTCTCCAGATGCTATATCAGGCAGACCTCCCGCACCCCCCACCCCTGTGTGATTTATCAGGCTGCAGCATTTAAACGATGAGCCTCAACAATATAGGCCTTTCTTGTGTTTAGCCTCAGCGAATCTCATCAACTAGCTGGACTCATGAGTTTTCCGTGGAGATGTAAACTGGGGTGTAGTTAATGTAGGTTGGGCGTGTATGCCTCTCTATAGAGATCAAGAAACTCACTAACAAAACACTATCACATAACAAAATCAACCGACAATGAAGCCAAACAACACATGGTTGACAGTACTTTAGCAAAGTAAAACGTTTAGGTCAAGAGAAGTGAAGTGAACACATTCTTAGACCAAATAAGGAAATTGGGCTAATGCCCTTTACACGTCACAAACAGTACAGTAAGAGGCCATGATGAGTTTTCAGTCTGTATACTACCCTTTGGTGCGTCTGCTAAATTGGTCCCAGCAGAAACAGACATGATGTTTAATAACTTCCTGCCCAGTGTTTAGGTCTAGGGATAGTCTCAGAGGCCCATGCTTGTGAAAAACGTCAGAGTGGGCCTCTTGGGCAACACCTGTCTGTGGTTTGTCTGATGTTACTAATACTTCACCCCCATGAACAGACACATGCACACACACACAGAGACACACACACTACACACACTCATGAACACCCTTTAAACCCCAACAGAGAAAAACACACAAGTACACTTGCTAACACACGCAGATGCACACCAGCACACACATGCGAAAATGATCCTGTGGGAACAGCTGTGACATATCATCGCAACAGGATTCGCCTCCCTCCCTCCACCCCACGCATCCACTACTTCCCCCTCCGCTCTCCACCCTGTCTCTATTCCTCCCCCTCTCTTCCCTCTCTCGCATGGAAAAGGATATCTTAATGGATCCTCCACTCCAAGGCCCCTCTCAAGTGTTTGGCTAGGCTGGTGGGAGTATTCCTGAGTGACTGGAAGTCATTGTACCCACTCCTTCCCTTCCGCTACCCATCCACACTCTACCTTCCCATCAGGCCTCGGGGTCAGTGGCAGGGTTGGGGGGGCAGTGTGTGTGTGTGTGTGGGGGGGGGGTGTAGGGAGGAGGGATTAGTGGAGAGAAAGAGAAATAGAGTCACATATTTATATACATATCTACCCTACACACCCCTAACCCAAACCCCCGGTAATGGAAACCACCACTTAACCAGCTTCAGAAGGGCCAAGCGGGGCGTTGTCAACATTTGCGGAGAATCTGAATGGAAAAAAGGAACACAAGAGGGAGAGAGAGAAGGAGGGAGGGAGGGATGGAAACAAACACAAGCGAAAGAGAGGAGGGAGGGGCGGTGTCTGTACCATGTCTGCATTCTGGAGAGGGTGGAGCGCAGCCAGGAATAGTCATTCCGGCTCTGATGAGGAGCCCATATGTTCACTGTGCTGTTGAACTGTTGACTCTTCTAGAAAACCAAATAGCAACGGAGCAGGGAAACCCTAAGGCGTGTACCAACTTGTAGGAGCTCTTATACATAATATCCTACATGTACTTCCATATACACATAACCTAAAGACTGAAAGGAGTTTCTGGTATTACTCAAATTAATTGGGTTGATCGTTCAATGAGTTGAACTTCAATCAACCCAACATTTAAATTTTATTGGAAACCTTCTATTACATCTCAGCCTTAGACGATATTAGTTAATAAATTAAGTAAGCTAAATTTAATTTGTAGCATACTTTTAGGTGCTCCCAGAGAGATGATAAACAAATATGAAAAACAACTTCCATTATACAGTCAGACAACAAATAAATTCAGCTAGTGAGCGTCCTTGGACATAAAAACATAACCAATTGGAAACACTTCAACATTCAAGAGCCCTTCGCAAAACATAGCAGCAGACTGAAAAAACAAAAACATAATTTTATCTTGTAGACAGGGATTCCACCAGCAAGAACAAAACTCCATAAGTGAGCTACCTGAACAAAAAGCAACACAAATTTAGGAATGAAGGGAAAAAAAGGAAAAGGGAGGTTGACGAGAGAGAAAGAAAAACAAGGGGGCAGCCCTGGGCAGGGTCTCCTTGGGGCCTGATGGCTCTCAGGCAAACATGCCAGTGTTGACGAAGGGGAGGTTGGGAAGGCTTCTCCCACAGATACAGCCGAGGGTAGCTATAGTTGCCAAAAACAACAGCAAAGAGGAGATGACAGAGAGGGAGAGAGAGAGAGAGAGAGAGAGAGAGAGAGAGAGAGAGAGAGAGAGAGAGTGTATTTTCCTTCCAAATAATCCCCAGGCCCCTTGACATCCAGAGAGTAAAAGATAACGAGAGGCAGAGAAAGCATTTTCTTTGTAAGAAAGAGATTGAGAGAGAAAGAGAGAGAGAGTACTTTCCCTCTAAATAGTCCCCAAACCCCTTGACATCTTGGCCCCAACCCTCAAAGCTTGCACAAGAGGGTTGGGGCGAGGGAGGAGAAGAAAAGGAAGGCGGGAATGTAAGACAGGTATAAAAAAAAAGGAAAGTCTCCCATGAGGGAGCAGGAATAAGACTTTGGAGGGGTTCAAGACGCTGTGAATTTGCATGTCATCCGCTTGCTGTGAAAAACACCGGCCGCCGCGGAGCGGTGCCAAAACTGACAAGCCAAGAGGGAAGGAAAGGAGCTCACATAAGTGTTACCGCATGTTTGTTGAATGACAACAATGAAAGGGAGTGAACTGGGGGGGCCTCCATTCAGCCAATCATCACAAAGGAATGTCTTTAGCCAAAGATAAAATCGTTTTTCTGTTCTAGCAAGGTTTTCAAACGGCCATTCCAATATGTCAAGATCATTTTCTTTACAGGACTTAGCTGATGACCTAATCGAAACCCCTTACTAGGCAGGGCCAGTCAATGTTTCCGTTCCCTTCACGATTTCCTAAATAAATCTTATGTAAACAGAGGGGCCAAAATTACATAAGGGTAGCTAGTATGACAATAACAAAGCTGACAATTTGATCTCAGGCAGCTAGCCTTTAACACAAAAAAAATCCAATATTTACAAAGATGTTCACCAAAGTCTTCTGTCCCCGTATCGTCACAGGAAGCATAAGAACAAGATGTAGAGGAATACATTTTTTACATGACTTCCCTCTTGTCTATGCTGAACCGGTGGCACAAGATATGTGCTAGCATTCCAATGAGAACTTGGCCGTGCAAGCCAAGAGCCGTCCTTTCTGCTCGTCCAGTTTTAACTTCCCCCTCCAACCCTACCCCTGTACACACACACGTCCTTCCCATGTTTGAAGGCCATCCTCTTTGTGAACTTGGACTGCACTCATTTGAAAAGGCCAGCGTACGTCACTATTCTTACCCCCGCTCCCCAACTCTGACCAAAAAGGGCTTTCATTCATCAGATACAGAAGGTAATGTGCTTGCATTTCATTGGCAAGGGGGATAATTTAAACCCAGAAGTCTCACAATGATGAGAGTGTGCAAAAAGGCATCAACATTTCCATCGACAGAGGAAGGCCTTGTTTTATGGCCTTCTGCCAATAAACTATGATTCACACCATTTACTCTAGACACAACTCCATGTGCACACACACATACACAAAGTGTATCTACACACAGACACATATACACACAAGCACAGGGGTGCAGTTTTTGTGTGTTTGTGTGTGAGTGAGTGAGTGAGTGAGTGAGTGAGTGTGTGTGTGTGTGTGAACTCAACTAAGGAGGCTATAATTGATCACCACTGACACCAGGACAAGGTCAAAGAGTGTTCACTCACTACTAGGGTGACCTGAAGCATGACCCTGAAAATGGGGGGGGGGCATTAGGATGAAATTAAGACAATAACATTAATCATTTTAGTAAGTCAACATTTGTAATTTGAATACAAATCCAATACTTCAATACAAGTGCACTGATTTTCTGTTGTCTTTGGTGAGACAAGTTTAGTCAAAAGGTAAATAAGAAAATAAGGCAGTACCATTCCCCAAACTATTTCAATTGTAATAGAAATTAAAATGTATAATTTGGTCAGCTCAGCAGCGGTTGTTTTATCATCCGCTGTTGTTGTTTTCGGAGCACAAAATTATGTTAAGGAAGAGTGCCCAGCAGAACTAGCATTATCCTTGTGCCGTTGCCTAGCGCAGGCATGCCGCTCTAAAGCCCCTTTCCCCCTACTACTCACGTCTATATCAATGCAACAGAGCTTACAGAAGGAACGATATTGATCTTTGTGGCAAAGTGGAGTTCTGAACTCCACGTAGGTTTGAAGGAGGTCTTTCTTTTTGGAATCTGAAAGCCTACGCGAGTGGTAATTTGTGACGGTGGGAAGGAAGGGTCAAAAAGGAGGACAAAAAGGCATAAAGGAGGACACGCAACAGCGGTCCGGACAAAGGTCTGGAAAACCGGACTGTCCGGACGAAATTCTGGACGAATGGTCACCCTACTCACTAGGGCTGAACGATTAATTGCATTTGCGATTAATATCGCGATGGGACAGAACGCGATTTTATAATCGCAAAGGCTGCGATTTTACTTTGGTCACGTGACACGCGAGAGTAACGCAGTTTGCAGACGAAGGATCAACTTTGCACGCTACACTGTACCTTGACCTGTACGATCATGGCCTCAGGCTCGACAGAACCTGAGACTACAGTCACTTTGCCAATTTTGCCTTTAAAAAAAAGATGCTGCGCAGTGTCAAGTATTGTGCAAAACCTGCCTGGCTAACGTTGGTACCTCATGGGGCAACACCACCAACCTAATTCGGCCCTAAAAAAACACCACAAGCCATGAACTATACATAGCTAAAATTCTGAACACCAGTGTGTCAAATAAGCCAAATAACACCCGACAGGATCACTGATCGAAATGTTTCAAAGCCTAACTCAATGTAGCCTACTACAATTACTCAAGCAGTAAGCGTTCATCACAAAATATATGATACCCCCCTCGGTGATACACATACAGTAGGATCACTATGGCTGATGGTGCCATACTTTTTTCTGTTAGGCTACTGACTGGATCATAAATGTTCAGTCAGTGTCTCTTTTTCCTTTAAGATTTAACCTTAAATGCGTGAGTTCTAAATATTTCCGACTGTCTCCATAACGCAAGTTATTTTTCCGAAACGGTAGCTAGCTAGCTTTAGTTAAGAAAGTGCAACTAAAGATTACGTTTCTAGTTGCTTTGATTTACCAAAATATTTTCGATGAGGTAGGCTACAGGCGGTATGTTTTCCTTAGTTTTTCTGAACTTTGTGTGTTATGTTGCTGACTGGAGATCAGTAGGCTAGTATATATCTATATTAATAATACATCATAATAATCGCATATTAAATCGCAATTGCAAATTAATCGCGATTATCTTATTTTCCGAAATCGTTCAGCCCTACTACGCACTACCTATGTCATTGACAGCCCCATCCCCTCTAAGCTTTTTGTTGAAGTGGCCTGATTAAACATCTAAAAGCACTTTATCTGATAACAGAAAAGTCCTACAATCATTTGATTGCCTCATGTGACAGACTGTATGGGAAACCAACAGTCAATTTAGCAAGGGTTGATTTGACCAACTGTGTACTGCCATGGCCAAAAGTATTGGGAGTGACATACATTTTGTGTTTGCAAAGCTTGCTGGGCCTTGGCATAAAATTACTGCTAACATGATTTCAGTAAGTCATATCATCAGCACAGGGGAAAGTGTGAACTAGTTCTGGCCAGGTGAAATCACTCTATCATTCTGATTGGATTTTAAGAGCAGATTGACTGCTGTAAAATGGGGGACTATTTGCATATATTAAAAATGTTCGCCCCCAAAAAGCTGAAAAAAATATTAAATGTGCATTATTGTATTCCAGTATTCTATAGAAACATGTGTGGGGGAAAAATTAAATACTGAACCAGCAAACTTTGCAAAACACAACATTTGTTATTGCCAAAACTTATGGCCATGACTGTACAGCTAACTGGAAAGAAAGGGGTTAAGGTTCAACCAGTAATATTTGCATCAACCAGTATCATAGAATAGAATAGTTATTATTGCTATACCAATGTAATTGTTAGCAATTTGTTTCAGTGTGCTCACAACAGAGAATAATAGTGCCTCAAGCATAATAGAAGTAGAGCAATTACATATCACGCAAACAAAATAACAACAATAAACCAAATAAATACTAAATGTAAAAGATGGTATGGAGTATGCAAATAAACGGATAGATAAAAGTTGCCTCACGGATCAGTTTACACTCGTTCACTTGAGGTGCTGATGAATGGAAGGGGAACTGTTTAGTAACTGAATGGTCTGACGGTATGTAGCCAACTGTTAAGAAAACAGGAGGCTTTACATTTGGTGGCTCAAAGTCTTTTCCCTGAGGGGAGAGTCCTTAAGTACTTTCAGCCTTTTGTGCAGAATGCAGGTCGAATAAATGTCAGAGATCCTTTGCATACTCAAAGTCATGACTAATAATGCTGCCACAGTGAGAAACGACTCTTGACGAAAATGTTATTGGGAACTATTCCGAATTGCAACATCAGGATGAGCAAATTCTTCTTCTGTGTCCCAACAGGGAATTGCAGTTGTTCCAGTGATTATTGTGTAGAGCAGTTTCACTTAAACAATAACCATACGCACACATCAAGAGGATGTTCCCCCAAATGCAAGATAGCATGTTTAAAGCTTTACGCTTATCCACATATAAATCCCAACACCTTACTACCTCTGACTTTGATTACAAAGATGATGCCACTTGTTGAGCATTCAGACCTTCTACCCTTGCTGTCCCAACCATTTATAAAGTGCTGTCTAAGCTTGAAAGTTTTTTTTAACCCAACCTTAAAGGAGATCCTCCAGGTATGAACTGTATGTGCTAACATAGTGACAAGCCAATTTTGCACTCTTTACAGCTGTACCATTAAACAGGGCATGCAGGAACATCCCCCCTTTGAGATTTGGCATAAGGTCTCATTTGAATGCAGTTGGCAGGCTATTAGCAGGAATAGCAGTCAAATTTGAAGGAGTAACAAATTCCATGGAAGTCCACAGAGTTCTTGAAGTGTTAGCATTGTAATAGCTTGATCATCTTCTGCTGAAAGCTTTTCCACTAAACCCACAGACATGTACATATGACCTGACTCACCAGATGGCTTGTTATACATATCCATCTGGGAAGTCTACCTGGGAACTGTTTGGAAAAGTGCAGGCAGTAAAAAAAAAATACTTGGCAGGTGATTGGATGTACCATACGTCTATCCCTGTCTATTACAAGCTAACTTCAATCATGCCGTCGCTGCCAGTAGTTCCTCCTAGAAGGCTGATTGGTCCAAACCACTGTGGTTTGGGCACAAACGAATGTTGGGGCTTGGCAAGATGGATTTTCTTGTGCAAACGTATCCCTGGCAGAAACCCACTCAGCTACCATAGGAGATGAACACTTTACAATCAAGAAAGGTGGATACGATACATGGAATGACACATAACAATGTAGACAAAGGAAAGATTGATCTTGAAGTTTGATCTTAATGGATAACTCTACTGGAGGCTTCACAAACACTCACACAAACAGTCCCTGTCCGCTTCATGCAGCACCATTATCTGACAGTGTGTTTACTCCTACGTCTTTCCCCCCACCCAACGACCTTCACGCACCCACGCACATAACCCAGTCGTTACCTGGCAACCTGGTTTGGCACGAAAGACCCCGTTACTATGCCAACGGAATGCATACACGACGTGGAAGGGAGTGTTTTGTCCTCAATGTAATTGTACAAGGGCGGGAAAAAAACACCTGCAGTGCTTTTTATCTCCAAACGTTCTTAAGGAACAAGTTGCATGGGGATGTTGACAACAAGCTGGCACAAGCTGAATTTCCAGACGACATGGATAGCGTTGAAAAATTAAATCACTTAGACATCTCTGGGAAACGATCCCTTTCGATGGGGGAAAAAATCTATTTTTAGGTAAAGATTTAATTTTCAATTTCAGCCCAAACTATTTAAAGATCTTTTAATCCAGTCAAGCCTGGGAGGACTGACATACACCTAACTGTGTACACAGGCTCTTGCTGGTCTTCTTCACAGGCTTGGCCACTAGCAAATGGTTGTCCTGGCAACTTGACTGCTCTGCCATTGACTTGTTCTTGTAGCCTTGAAGCCAGAGAATGTCTCAAAACTCTCCTTAATAACCCCCAGACCCCAGAAAGCACACATGGATGTACGATCAAAAGCCATAAAAAGAGGAGGTTGGGATCTATCTATGTTGACAACTCTGCTAAACACCTTTTAACACACAAATTAACCAGCATGATCTAACCTTAAATTGCTGTTTATCAGAGGTTAGCAAGTCATGGATGCCCTGGTGTTTACCTCTCCAAAGAGAACAGGACTTCTCATAGTTAGATGAGAGTAGCCAGAGGAAGTCATTGCTCCAGGTAGCCAGCCTGGAGCATAGGGACAGGCATGGGT
This sequence comes from Osmerus eperlanus, assembly GCF_963692335.1. Classification (NCBI taxonomy): domain Eukaryota; kingdom Metazoa; phylum Chordata; class Actinopteri; order Osmeriformes; family Osmeridae; genus Osmerus; species Osmerus eperlanus. The sequence continues at coordinate 3,595,814 of NC_085039.1, read as the reverse complement.
GGCAAGGCCATGAGAATCACTGTTGTAAGTACTTACTGTCGCATTTCAACCCATTGCCTTTACATAACTCAGTTGCGAAGAGGAAATCTTTTACCGGTGCAAAACCCAATTTATTTTCAAGGACTCCATCCACGTTGGTTATTAGTTGTCTCTTATTCATCTGAAATGTACTACACATTCAGCCTTTGAAACCTCTTTAAAACCTCTTTGAAACCCTAGCCTAGTGATGTTGTCAATGGGTTTTAGCTCCACAGATTTCCACAACAAGCTTAAAACCGGGACTTCCTCCTCACCACACAACCGAAGAGGTAGAGATAGATGAAGGAATAGGGAGTGAGAAATACAGAGAGAATGACAGATGGAGAGAGAGATTCAAGCATTAAAAAAAATCACAGAGGGACCGAAGTGTTATCGAACGGTTGATGTCATCCACAGTGCTCTCAGACACTTGTCATCTCCCTAAGGAGTTACATCAATGGCCGCCGCCAGAATGGAGCGATCAAACGTCACATGGGCGCCTCCCTAAACTGGAAGAGTTAAAAAACAATGTTCTCATCGATTCTTTAATCAGGCCTTTGTCAGTTTGATTTGGGAGGCGACCTTAGTAAGATGGATTAGATACTAGACATAAAGAGAAAAGGAGGGACAATGATGCACAGTGATTGGGGTCCCTGAGCACGCACACATCCACACACACACTGCTTTACACGCATACACTCTCTCAGACACTCACATGCAGGCTCTTTCAGTGTCATACACATACCATCCCATTGGCAAAACAAACACGGTTAGAGTCGGAAACTTCAAAGCTCTGCTTGTGTCTTGAGATAAAGACATCAAAAGCGGACCATTCAGATTTAAATATCTGCTGCTGCCGCGCTGCTTAATATATGGCCTCCAAAATAAACAAGTTTCCACTGCGTAATATTTGCGTAATACTGTGCGCACATACTCTTCGCAACAGAAGTGGATGGTGTGTGTGTGCGTCCATAATTGCGAGTGAGGCATGGGGGTTGGGGCTGATAGGAAGGGGTTGAGGGAGGGGGGGGTGATGGGAGTTGAGTTCAGTTGCTGAAGTGGCAGTATCACTCGACTCAACTCAAGTTTGTGTGCGTGTGAGAGAGAGAGAGAGAGAGAGAGAGAGAGAGAGAGAGAGAGAGAGAGAGAGAGAGAGGGGGGAGGGAGACAGTCAGTGTATGCATGTGGAGACCTATGTTCAAGGAGGCCAACCAACCCCTATCACAACCTCTGGCACCATTCTCCATTCATGCCCTTCCTTGTCCCTGATGCCAACGATGGGTATCAGGTTGCATTGTTCAAGGGATATAGGATGACAGGTGGAAGGGCATATCCACTCATTTGCCCTTTTATTGTTGTTCAGTAGTTTAATTGCTCCTACTCAAACCACCCTGATATTTTTTTGTAAGGGTAGTTGGTTTGATGTGTTTGGCCCATAGTCTTTGGTTCCAAGATTTATCTTAAAAAGAAACTTTTTTCAGGGACAGAAGCTACAGTTCACGTTGATTTCAAAGGGCTTTGATGGATAGCAGGGGTTCTGCAGCTCATAAGGCCAACCACATATACCATGGGTTGTGATTGTAGAGACTGGAAACAGCTGTTTTGTGTTGTATTCCACAGCAAGTTAGGCATCTGGCAAGCTAAAGTCATGCTTCAGGTTATTTTGTTAACATTAGCATGGTAAAAACACATCACTGTGTCATACACATACATACATGCACATGCACGCACACACACACACAATCTATATGTGACCAGCTGTGTTTGTGACACAACCAAATCGTTCTGAACCTAATCTCAAACTGAATGTTAGAATGGGGTCTATTGCTAATTGTTGTTGTCAACCTCTCCTTGGGAAAACCGCTTTAACAGGGCCTGTAAAAGTAACTAAGGAATAACAAGGTATACAATGTTCTTATATTGGCAAGGGATAATAGTCCATTGCCTTTTCCTTGCTGTCATTGGACTTGATCTCATGCATAATGATAGGTACTTTGTCTCACAAAAAAAAGGGGCATTATCAGCATGAATTCATGTAGAAAAATTGGGTTGCCTCAGGCCTCAAGCTAATATCCAGCTCTAGTAACTATTATAGTTTCTAAATTATAATAACTGATAAAACCCACGCAGGAAAAAACCTTGACATTGCAAAGGTGGTGGAACATTAAACCGATTGAACAGAACAGAGCACAGAACACGGATCTCCATAAGCTAATGATACACGCAATTGAGCCCTGTTGCGCAATACAGCCTCTATATAAAGAATTTGCCTGTGTGTGTTTATGTGCGTGTGTGTGTGAGTGTTGTGCACAGATGCTTTACCTCATTCAGGGAGGAGAGAGTGAGTGGGAGGTGCCCACACAGGCCAAGACCTCGAAGTCAACAGAGTCAAACAACAGAGACTGGCTGAGAGAAAAAAAAGAGGAAAAAGAAAAAACATGCAAACACACACGCACACAGTCTCCTTTTTCCATTGGTGTTCTCAAAATCAGACGGGGGAGTGAGGGAAGGAAGGAGGGAGGGAGAGGAGGAGTGCTGCTGGGAAGAGAGAGGGCAGTGAGGGCAGATTGCATCATCAGAAGGCTTGTCTCTTTCATTGGAGGCTGCCCTGCCCCCAGCCATGTAAACAGGAAACGAGAAGAAGGCCTGATGATGAATGTGAGAGGAGGGAAAGAAAGAGAAGAGGGAGGAAAAAAAGAGTGGAGTGCGCCTTTCATCATCTGAGTACTTCCCCGGGCAAACTTGGAAGGGTGAGATTTGGAGAAGAAGAAGAGACGTAAAGAGAGAGAGAGAGTAAGAGAGAAGACTAAGAGTAAGAGGTTGTTCCAAACCACAAATGTTTCCAATACTTGAGTTTCCACTAAACAAGACCAGAAACTGTTGCCCCAGAGCATTGCCAAAATATGAATGTCCTTCATCACTCTCAACAAAGGCTTCAAAGGCACTGAACGTTGATATGATTTCCACAGTCTTTATTTTCACGTCTGTTGCATTTTATAACCATAAAATGCTTAATACATGACAGAAACGAGTCTCACTCAAGTCCTGTTTCCTTTTTTTTGTCAATACCTTAAGGCAAATTGACTTGCTAATAAGGAGATAACTAATGTTGCCTCAGTTTAAGTGATGTTGGAGTGCTGTTCACAGTCTTCCATAGGATACTCAGCCATTCTATGCTATGCTCGGGTGAAAGCCTGAGGGTAAAAAGCCAGATGGTTTACATATGGATTGGCATGCTAACACAAACAAAGCTGACCGTTTGCAGTCACTGGTGTGTCAGTGGCCCTTGTCCTAACATCTGAGTCTCTTATAGTTCAGTGGAGTACTGTAGAGTATTATCTTCCTTCTGTATACTTAAAGTCCTTCATCTGCAGGCTGGTTTCCATCAGAGCATCTTCTTACTAGCAAACTAAAGTTACTTATATGAGTGTTTGAAATGAAATGTTGAACCACTCTTTGATCGACCTTAGGCCATTCCATGCAACTCTCTTTTTTGACATTTGACATAAATTTATTTAAACTTTAGTTTTGTTGTTTAGTCGAAAAACCATCAGGTCGACCATTGACCTTATGGTGCTTTATCTAAAACAGTTAATAGGGTTAAATACAATAATACCCACCTTTCGGACATATCTGAGAATTGAGACATTTTATATTCCAGACAGTTGCAGTTGACACAAAGATGGAGTTCAAATTCTTTGGAAAACTTCTGCTATAATGAGTACATGTTACAGCCTGGGGCCACAGTGCCCCCTAGAGTTGGTTGGAGGTACTTTAAACAATCCTGCAGGTGCCTCGTGGTCCCACTCAAAGATGAAAAGCTGTTGCACCCAGAGAGTCTGTATGCACAACTGCATAAAAGACAGAGGATGAGCTCAGATAAGATAGATGTCCTTGATTGAAATGAGAAACAAGATGTCTTATTGGTGTGTTTGTGAGTGTAAAAGTTGTTTTCATGTATTTGTCTCTGTCGATGTGTGTACACCCTGTAAACGTGTTTGCATACATGTGTACCGTATGCATATATATATATATATATATATGCGGTGTGTGTGTGCACGTGTGTGTGCGTGCGCATGTGCATGTGTGTCATCTTCCAACAGCCTGCCTCTCAGCGGCAGGCAGATTGAGGGTTCGGATGGAACTCTGACACACACTCCAGGGTGATTCCCACTTCCCTTTGTTCTTTCAATCTGTCACACACACACACCACACACACACACACACACACACAACTCTGTAGACTGTCCCTTTCAGGTTTTCCATCAGAGACAATTTCGATCTGAGATGATGAAATCCCCATGAGGAGCACAGCTGTGCAGCTTAGCACCAGTGGGCATGAATAGAACATCCGAATATGAATGAATAGAATATTAAAAGGATGATGAATGAAATTAAGATGATTAAATCAAAATTAACATTCAAATTCAAATTGAAACATCTGATTTTAAAATATTAAAGTTTCTTAGAACGTTTCAAATGCAGCAGTAATACCTCATTCCATGTTACGTCATCTGAAATGTTGCTGCTATGTAGCCATAATGGTATTGGGTTAAATATATACAGAATCTAAAAAACTGAGTAAAAGAGATCAGTCTTTGTTATAAAAATATGTTTGCTTATATTGTCAACACTCAGTGGAAGTGTTTCCCACCCTGCCTAATACAGATCTACTTTTTCTTAATTATCTTTACACATGACTTCTCAAACCAAAGGATCAGGGATGACACTCCTGCCCACACAGTTTGTAGCTGACAGGTCGCCGTGGTTACAGTCCTGCGAGGAGAATGTTCGTAAGAGTGGGTTAATTGTACTATTTGCATTTCAGGCACGAAATCAGCAGCTCAAGTCCTACTTGAAGAGACACGTTTACTAAATACGTGAGGAGAATTTCAATCTCGGAAGATACTAATGTCATCTCACAAGACTGATTTACCCATGTGTATGCATGGACACACGCACACAAACACACACTTGCCATGTACACATGCATGAAACCCCAACACACTAATGCCTATGCACACAGCCAGACAGTCAGAGAGACAGTATAATACTACTTTGGGGATTTCGGACTGGATTATGAATCTTTACACAACAGGCTACATCTTCAAAAACTATGTCTAATCTATGCCAACCGATCCTCTGTGTCTGGAGGGTTATGTTTTTAGTGCGTGTAGGTGTGTTACACGCTCATTCACCTTCTTGATATTCACTAAACATTCATCCCATAGTTGATGCGCCAGTCTTGGACGTAAAATGTCTCATTTAACCTGCGCTCTCATTAAAAGTGCATGTGTTCCTTTTACGGACCGTTGGGAAGGGTGATAGAATATTCATAGCCATAAAAAAGGTTGAGTGACCCCTTTTATGATTTCTCTCTTGCTAGCCCAAACACTTTTTCTTTGTCTTCTCCTCCATGGATTTGTTTTTTTCCTTTTTTCCAGCTCTCTCCCCTGTCATTCCTCATCCCTTCTCTTTCTCTCTCTCTCTCTTCCCCCTTCTCCCCTGATTCCCTCTTTGCTCGCTCTCTCTCTCTCTCTCTCTGTGATGGAGGCCCATGGCATTCTGGGAGCAGTGATGTCAGTGCAAGTGAGGCCATCTTTGAAAAAAGCAGAGGGGTGAATAATTGATCGCTCAGAGTCAGAGCTCACCTCCACGCAAGGTTCCAGGCCTTGGGGGTCAGGATACATTTTTTACAAGCAACCTGCATCACTCTTGGGCTCCTAAGGGTCAAAGGTTACATGGAAACCTTGGAGCAGTTTCTATATTTGAGGCAAATTTAAAAGTTGTCCAATAAGAGGTTGGAATAAGCAGGATTACTTTTCTTGCTGACAGTTCAATGATTTTTGCTGTGAAAGTCAGTTTATGAGACAATACTTGCCATGATTTATTCAACTAAAAGTGAGAACCAATGGTACAATCCAAGCGTATAATTCCACTTTTATACTCAGCAGCCAACCTTGATGTGTTCAAGTACATGTGTAATATTTGTAACAATAGAAGAAAAAGGTATGAAAGTTACTAAATGGAACGGTTAAGAAAGACCCTTTTGTAGAGAGATTTGTCCATTTCAATTGGTTAGCATTTCATTGAGATGAAATCCTGCCTCCATAGATGTTGCAGTTTCCTCTACCTTCCTCATCACAGCACACCATTTTTGCCCTTCAAAAAAATTGGTATCACCTCTTTGGCAGGTTGTTAATTACCGCTCTGCATGTGCCGTGACTAACCCAGGCAGCTTGGCACTTTAGGACTATTAAACAGACATCTGCATACTGGTGCACAGTTGCCAGCAGGTCACCTGTCACCTGTGTGAGAGTTTGTAGTGGCCATTCTGTTCTGTCTCAGGTTCAGACACACAGCTGCGTCCAGGCCCTGAAGGACAGGTAGGACAGTTCATTGGAATCAGGCTCTCAAGTTTGAGAAGAGTCCCCACTACCACACTAATAGATAATTTGGTATTATTTCATTGTTATTGCCATCAAAAAGATTTCAATCATATGCATATGTATCAGCCAGAGTCTCTTAGGAAATTGTGAGGTGTACTTGCGTTGGTTGCAGACGGGTACGTTTTTTTACTTAAATTTGTAAATATTTATACTGTATATTTTAAACAAGTATGCCTACTTATTTATGAAGATTGCATAGATTAAAAAGCATACATTTGTTGCTGCTCATTTACAATTCAAAATACTAAAAGTGAAGTGTAGAATTAAACATGGTTCTCTTCTCTTTTCCCCTAGTGCAAGAAGGAATGGTGATAGGCTTTGTGACAGCCTCACATAGTTGAAACATTTGCATCAAAATTAAGAAATGGGGTCATCCAGTGTAAAAATTGCATTACTCATATTGCATTCCATTAATAAAGAACCCACTTTGAAAAAAGCTAATTCTAACGCCACTAGCAGTTGCTGGAATCGCGATTCAAACAGTACCATCTGAAAACTGTAAATATACCGCCAAAAACGTAAATAAGCTTGAAATGACCCTAGTAGGCATAATGTACCATTTTCCAAACCTGGAGAAGTCGGCTGTGCTCCTTTTAGCGTAAAAAAATATAGGGTGTTGATAATAGCCTGTAAACATAACTAGCTACATGTTATCACCCTATTTCCTGTGGCGTTTATGCAGCTGTCTTAGGTAGCTAGCTATCTCCCAGAAGTAGACAAGCTACTAAACTGATGTTCTACTATTGGTAATTGCACGCTGGTTTGTGATGTTGTGACATTAGTGATGTTAGTGACGTTTGTGACTGTGACTAGCTAGTTAGCCACCGTTAGCTTCACTTTTTGTCACAAAAACTTAAATTATGCCTAAACTGTCAAATGGTTAAAAAATGTTCACGCAGATAAAAGCAATGCAATCGGGACCAAAATGACACCGGTAGTGCAAAAATTGAGGGACGAGTTAGGGTGGGAAAATAATAATAAATATAGCTGCAAGCAGCGATGCGGGTTCCTCCGCAAAATGGCAAAATATTATAAACATGTACACTGTCGAAGATCGAGAGTTGGACAACAAGAGAGCAAAACTACATGTTTGGCCAACAACAGGCTGAATGAGGATTTGAACTCATGAGCATAAGGTTACAAGTCAGTCTCTCTATCCTCTCTGCTACACACCAACTGTTGAGATTGTATGAACAGAAAGGGAAGAGTATTAGCCTTGGTCAGCCTTGGGACAAAGGTTAAAAAACGGTTGACATTTCAAGGTGAAATTACATGAAATTGTGCATGGTATTTCAGAATGATGTCATCCTGTTTAGCTAAACAGATAATCAAAATTATGACAGGCCAAAAGATAATGACTGAATAATAACTGAATTCCAACCTACGACCTTATACTTTACAGGTCACCATCCCAGCCCATTGAGCTCAGTGTTGAATATTGTCAGTGTTGTTCAGTTACTGTATAAAAAAGTAAGCTGTTTCTCCTGTGGTAAGCGTTGTTAGATTCAGCCAACGTTGAAACTGCTTGTACGGGACAACAGGATGACTGGGTTGCTGCTGTAAAGAATAACTTACTCATAGTTTTTTAAAAAGGTTGTTTGGAGTGCCATAACTTGTCATGGAAGGGAATTTCAAATCATGCCTAGCATCAGTGGGGATGTGTCCTGGCTTAGGTTACTTAAATGAATTTGTGCAACAGGCAAGGGATCCACCTGAACAATCAATTTACTTCATTAGAGATAGAGTTATCTCTACCATGCGTAGACTACAAGTAGCTAGCTACTGTGGTGAACCCGGCTTGTTTTGCAGTGGTTTACACAGTCTCGCTAAACAGATGATCGAAGTGTTGTGATGGGCTCAAATAAACACGCATTGCTATGTTTTACAACCAGAGGATTGATCGGAAGACTAGAAACCATTTTGTCAGAATAAAAACTATGCTTCTGACTGGTTTTTGACCCTACAGCCCTTTGCTTACCAGAACAACGTCTCAGCCAATTGAGCCATTCCCACACATGGATTACATAGTTCAGTAACTGGATCATAAAAAAAAGCAGTTTCTCCAATGGCGAGCATTGTCAGATTTGGTCCAAGTTCAAACAGCTGTAATTCAGTCATATTTTGACATATCAAGGTGAAACTTTGCATGGTACTTCAGGGGCGTGTCACCTTAAAGCCTATTAGGTTTGAACCATCCTTTAAAAATACATTTGATTTAGTGACACAAACATATTGAGGCAATGTGTACATTTACTAGTGGTGGGCCGTTATCAGCGTTAACGCGCGTTAACGCGCTGCGACTCTTATCGGCGATTAACGGCAAAAAATATCGCTGTTAATCTATTCTCAAAGTTGGGTTGGGAGCTGGGTCTATACTACGCAAGCTATGATGACTTTCACCTTGATATTTTAGCGCGGATGTATACCTAGCCGAATTGCACTGTAGGGGGCGAGAACAAGTCTTCGAACCTGTGTGTATGCCTTGTGTATGAAATTATCACATCAAACGTGACGTGCTAAAATGGATGCAGCTACGAAGCAGCCTGGTTTGCTTCAGGGAAAATGTATTTTTAAGAAGCTTCCCAATGGAAACCTCGACAAGACTAAGGTTGTTTGCACCTTGTGCTATGCGGAATTAGTTTACTGTAGGAGTTCTTCCAGTCTCAAATACCACCTAAACGCAAAGCATCCCTTAGCTAATGCGGAAAATGCCGGGCCAAGCACTGATGTAGCGCAGGGGAAGAGTCGTCGTCAAACTACGATGTTTGAGTGCAACCGAGGCAAGCCCGTCAGCACAGCTCTATCAACCAAGCTAACTAATCTAATAAACAGTTAATAAACACAAGTACATCTTATTGAACATAATTTATTTTCATCACCAATTATCATAGTAGAACAGCTTTCTCAAGCAGTTTGTGATGCATTTTGGAAACAGGAGATGAGCTCCTGGTCTAATGCGCCACCTGGCTTGAGAAACCCGTTCTCAAAGACTTACTTTTAGTCATTATTTGGGTTGCACACATATTCTGAATGCCTTCGGCGGAATTCAAATGAGTCATTTTAATCTATATTAAGGCCAAGATTACAGTGAGATTAATCTAGATTAAAAAAATTGATCTATGCCCACCACTAACATTTACATAAATACACCCCTTTCAGCCATTTTGTATTTGATTCAATTGTCTTAAGTAGCGTTTTTAAATACGTCAATAATACATATCTGTACAAGTCAATTAGAGCTTTGGTTCAAGAGAAGAGGAAGTTTTAAGGTTTTCCAAAATTATCACTGTACAGGAAAATCCATCATGGCGGACCTTATGGGTCCTTGAGGCTTTTTTGTTTCTCATTAAAAATGAGGCATGCACACCAAGTTTAAGAAGAATTGGAGCAATGGGGTGGAAATGCCATCACTTTGAAAATGTGACTTTTGAGCATGGCCTGTGATGCCCCCTATGGTCCGATGTGGCCCATATTTGGTGTGGGGGTACCCACTTGGATGTAGTATCAATGTGCCAAATTAGAAAATTTATGACCAGGGACTTTTTGAGATATTGGGGCGCAAGGAGAAGAAAAATAATAATAAGAATACTAACAAAAACAATAGGTTCCCTCCTACCGGAGGAACCCTAATAATAATAAGAATACTAACAAAAACAATAGGTTCCCTCCTACCGGAGGAACCCTAATAATAATAAGAATACTAACAAAAACAATAGTTTCCCTCCTACCGGAGGAACCCTAAATATAGCTGCAGGCAGCAATGGGATGGCCAAGCAGGTCAGATGACCCAGAAGAAACTTTCGACATCCTCAGAAGACGATTCCGAGTACACGCAGCAAGTTTGGCGTGAATCCATCAAAGATGTGCTGAGATACGACAGCAGTCTCTGTTTGGCGGCTCTGCTGCCAATTTCAATTGGCTGTACCGGACAAACGGTTTCGAAAATCTCAAATCATTTTAGTAGTGTGAAGTGAGGTTTGATAGTGTAAACAGATAACCAGTGACAAGCTCGTCAGCTTTGGCTGGATTCGAATCTCTGATGTTGCGGTTGCAAATGAATGAAACTCCCCACAAGAGTGCAAGAGTGTACCTGTAGAAAAAACTATCAACAGTAAAATATTTCACAGCGAGTACAAGAATTTGAAACCGTTACAACTAACCAACAAGAGCAACAAGTCTCTCAATAAGAGTCATTGTGATCCTGGAGGAAACTAACATCAGATCCAGCCAAGCATTCCTAAGTGCCGTTGTACTCCCGGAACAAGTGTGTCTTCAGCCTTTTCTTGAAGGTGGGGAGACAGTCAGTGTCCCTGATTGAGGTGGGGAGTTCATTCCACCATTGGGGGGCCAGACAGGAGAATACTTTTCAACTTTGACCCATTGGTGGCGCTAGAGGGTTTTAATCGGAGACATGAAACTTGGTGAAATTGATTAGGGGACTGGCCCCAAAGAGTGTGCCAAATTTCACAACTTCTGACCCTACAGTTCTAGGGGTTGCATTAGACTCCCATGGAAGAAGATGTGTAATAATAAGAAGAAAAATAGGTAGAAATACTTAAGGTGTCTTCGCTGCTTGGCCACCAAATAATAATACCAACAATAACAATAGGTTTCTCCTGCCGGAGGAACCCTAATAATAAGAAAAGGTACAAACAGCTTTGCGGCGCAGCTTCGCTGCTCGGCCCCCAAAAAGGTAGAAATACTTAAGGTGGCTTCGCTGCTTGGCCACCAATAATAAGAAAAGGTAGAAACACTTAAGGTGGCTTCACAGCTTCGCTGCTTGGCCACCAATAAATATATATGACAGCGAATATAGGTTGTGCCTTGCCATAGGAAGGCACACCCAATACATAATATATATGAGAATATAGGTTGTGCCTTGTCATTGGCAATCACACCCAATTATGTTTTTTTTTAATCGCTTTGGCTCATTTTTGGAAACATCGTCTTAACATTCTCTAAACTATAAGTGCAATCGTCACAACTGTTTATTGGGACATCACATCTATTGCATGTCTGCAAAAGGTAGTTTCTCACCCAAAACATGTAATTCATGCTTCAAATTCCAGTTATTGCGTCAATGCCAGCCAAATGCAAAATGAAATTATTATTTTTTGTAATCATGTGAGCAGTACTGGTCAAAATGTTTAGATGCTTTTTCACCATGGAAATGTTTGTTACAAATGTCATTTTTCTCTTTTTTTCACACTGACTGATGATTGTACTATTCAATAATGTCAGTTTGTCCAACTACATGCTATTGTGTATCACAGTGAGCTTTTGAGATACCGATTTCAACTGTAGCTACAAGTTTACTGGGAAAAGTCAATACTGTACAATACTATAGTACACACATTTATGTATTTTGTATGTGTACAGTAACTTTGGATTTGTAGAAACATAAAATTGCCTCAAAATAACATCCATGCATAAAAAGAGAACATAAATGGGTTGATTGGTAACATTGTCATTCCTATTTCATTACAGTATTATGTCACCTGGCGGGTAATTTGCCAATTTAGCAGACATCACAAACACTCCATGTCATAGATATTCATACATCTACTGTATGTCAGACAGATTTTGATAATTTAATTAATCATTTTGCATGTGATGGCTCACACAAAGAGTATGACAATGTCACTGAGAATCCACTCATCAGTTTTTATCAGCAGACAGAGAATTGTAGACAATTATACTTACTCTTGCACACGTGCCAAAAAACATTCAAATTGCTTGAATTAATAAGAAATTCAATCAAATCTGGTGTGAAAAAGAATCAAATTGTTCAGATTTCAACTTCTTGTTTTGAAAAGAATTATTCTCATTTGAGAATTGAGCCAAAGTGATTGAGAAAAACTGTAATAAACAGATGCATTGAATGCAGATGAATCATGTTGGGCAGCGATCAACTTGAAACTCTGTCAGGATAGATGTTCTTTGTCAGCTCTACACTTAAGTTTCACTTTATTGATGACTAATATTCTCAGCATTACAATGCCAGAGCCAAATTAGTTAAAATAAAAGAGGCCTGAGAACTCCCGAGGACAGTTTTTAAAGTTTGGAACATTAAAGCTTTTAAAAGAACTGTAGGCCTCATTAACTCAGAGTATTGGCTTTTCAAAGATCTGCGGTCGTTCGCTGATTGTACCATTACATTAAGCAGGGATCTTTATGCGGTTAAATAAATAGGCCTCAGTGTCTCCCTTACCTTCCTCTCACCAGGCAATATGGAAGTCTACATTGAAAAAGGCAACCAGTGGTAAGAGGGTAGTCTTGACAAATCTAGAAAGTGATAGGTGCCTCGGATTGTCCGTTTGATGATATGTTGAGAAGGAGGGTGCAGATGTAGCTCTCTCTCTCTCTCTCTCTCTCTCTCTCTCTCTCTCTCTCTCTCTCTCTCTCTCTCTCTCTCTCTCTCTCTCTCTCTCTCTTCAATTCAGCTTTATTAGCATGACAGTCATTTCAACCGTATTGCCAAAGCAAGACGCACAATAACAGACAACCATACTCTCTTGCACACACTTACTCACAAATTTTTCTCTCTTTCTGCATCTCTTTTCCATCTCTGTAACATTCCATGAGGAAACCCCTGATCTGGCATGAATGAATTAGTGAGAACTGTATAATCTGAAGGAGCACACCAAAGACCCACTTACACGTACCCACTCAGAATATATGTAATATATATATTTTTTGCTTTAATGTGGCAAAGGAAAGCCTTTTGCTGGTGTTGAGCATGACTATGCAAAACCAAAACAACCTGCACCCTCCCTTCCTGACCTGAGATGGTCAATATATTTGCGCATAATACATTTGGCTGATTCTCTTACAGTTAATGAGCCATAACTGTTGATGCTGCTCATCTAGTGTTCCCTGCTGCAACAATGCAGCACTTGAGGTCCACAAAGTAAAGCTGGATACGTGTGGTCATACGGGTGTAATCTTACTTAAAAAACATCAAGCACATACATATGCAGCTGAATATAACATACATTTTTATAGAAATCCAGATTATTTTTACTAGATTTGATTGAAGCAATCTAAACTTTGCACAAGTACCTCTGCTGGAATTTTCTATTGTAAAGATTGTGAGCTCCTCTTAGTGGTCAAAGATATTTACTACAATACTGTCCAAGCTTTAAAATCTATCTATCTTGCACTTGGTGGTTCAAACACATAACATTAGATATTGTCATCACTTTCACTTCTATTCTCTTTTTGTAAAATCACTGATTTGATGGTAAGAGCTGTGTTGGGGAAGACCTCATCTGTCCTGTAATATTAGCTCTGAGATTATATCAAATAAAGACACAATGATGCACAGTCACAGTCAGAATAGGGCATAGGTTATTTTTCAAATTTGGATGCAGTCGTTATTAGTCGTTAATATTATTTTCTTAATAAAAAGTGGAGGGAACAGATTTGCTGTTTACATGTATAATGAAACCTATGCCCCTGGAATAAGGAGAAGACAATCATATCCTTCTGGATCACAGAGGTACCCCAGTGCATACAGTATGAGTTATTTTTGGTCTGCTTGCTACTCTTCCTATGCTATTTGAAGGAAAGACAAAACTGAAACACATGAGGAAGGACTATTGTACTGTACCTGCAGTAAACAGCAGCAGTCTTCCTGTCAGATAGGAAAAAGGACAGGAGCTACAGACAGCAGTGTTGTCAGTTACACGGATGTGTGATTGTTCTCAGTGCCATAAATTTACTTAGGCCTAACCAAAGTTGTTTACTTCACAATGTAAATTACTTAATTTGAGTCCCTACTCGGTCCACAGTAATACATTTGATTCCCTTCTCTCAGATACAACCTTGCCTCCTCGCACCCTTGAATGAATAACTGATAAGACTTGACTGGTGACTAACCTTTCCTCCCAGGCTTTCTCGCATCATTAGGATAAAGTGGCCTTTGCATTAGTGTTGTGGCTTTTGCATTTGTGTTGCGGCATTCGCATTTGTGTTGTGGCTTCTACGTTTGCGTTGCAGATTTTGCGTTTGTGTTGTGGCTTTTGCAAAGCGTTGCCACGTCCCGGCCACAGTAGTACTTTTCGCCTTCATGAAGCGTTAATCAAAATCAAAAGTGTCACTCTTCCAAGCTGATACATTGTGCATTTTAAAGTGTCTCCATGATAACCCTTACAAAATAAGTATATCAAAGTATACTATAAGCAGGGGTGAAAGTAGTTTTTACTTCTTGGTGGTACTATGATACAGGTTTAATGCGCGCGGTGTAATGCGCGCGCCGAAAATTTCACTTAGCCTAATTATTTATTATTTATTTATTTGTTTATTTACTGTATTATAGTCTACTTATCAAGCATTCACTAGGACTTCTTATCACTCTAGTATCACTCTTTAACCCACCTGTATCTGTTTTTGATTATGAATAAATTGCAAACACTTAATTTCAACATTTATTTATTTATTTTTTAGCTGAATAGTTAGAACAGAACAGTGGAACAGAACAGAAAAGGTAAAGCCTCTTTGGAATTTATTTTAAGTTTAACACTTAAAATAAATTCCAAAGAGGCTTGAAGTAGCTGTCCTCATCTGCTTGACGATGACGACGAGCCATGCCTTGGGTTGAATGAGCAGCTCTCCTTCCTTTGCCAAGCCAAGTCTTCACATAAGGAAGGGCATCCCACTCCTTACATGGAGGACCCACTGTGTTTATGAAGAGGAGGTTTGCTGCATTTTTTGTTGTTAGTTTGTTTCTGTAATCTGTTATAATGGTGTTCATTGTGCTGAACCCCCTCTCACAGTCTGCATTACTTGCCGACAGTGTGTCCACAGCAATGAGCAATTTCCTCAACCTGTTGGGAACGCTTCTTCCTCCACTTGCCTTGAATTCAATGAACCCAAGGTGTGCCTCCTTTTCGTTCAGGTGAAAAGCATTACACAGATCCCTTACCTCTTCTTCGCCATACCGAGGGTTGCAATGGTCCCAGTTGTCAGGATTAAGAACCTCCATTTTACCGATGAGGCTATTGTAGGCCTCTTTTCTAGTGGCTTTGACACTGGCATGTGCCCTGTTTGCTGTGGTGGTGAAGAGTCTGTCTTTCATACTCTCTGCTACTGCTTTGATGAACTTCACAGAGTCAATGATGGGGGACTTGCCAACACCTAACTTTTCTCCCTTGAATTCCATAATTTCTTCTGCCTTGCTTGCTTCAACAACATGTTGGCCTGAGTGTGTACTTTGGCTCTCGATACGTTTCACATACAGTGACATGATGTCATGGGCCTTCTGAAGTGTGGTCTTCCTGTCCTGAAGAATTTCTGACAAGTTCTTCAGTTCAATGAGAACATCTAACATCAGTGCAAGACTTGTCAGGAAATTAACAGAGCACAATTTTGTAAGCAGCCACTTGAATTTGGCCCTCTCTCTGCCATCCCTGGAAGTGTCCTCTGATGCCTCCCGGAAATGTTGTGCCAAGGCTGGATAAGACTGCCATACAGCTGTGACTGCCCTACATGAAGAAGCGACCCAGCGGACACTGAACACTCTCCCAATCCTGTTGAGGGTGATGTGCAGGTTGTGAGCACATTCACTCAGCTGTCGCACATTTTTTGGTGACTGGCTATATAAAGAATACAGGGTGTCAAGGAATGCCTGAAAGTCTTTTGTTCCCCCTGTTGAGTCCAGTGCCTGGTCCACAGCAAGCTCCAGTCTGTGATTAAGGCAGTGCCACAGCATGATTCCTGGGAAGTCATCCTGGAGCAGCTTCCCCACACCTGACTTCACACCTAACATTACATTGGCCCCATCACTGCAAAACCCTATGAAGACTTCCTGCAGCAACTCAGTAGTGAAGCTATTCTTGAACAGGCAAGTCATTATCTTGTCTTTGATATGGGCAGCAGACAGACTATCCAGCTCAATCAGGTCCAAAGGAAAGGCAACGGGGTCCATGTTTCCATCAACACTGGTCTTCAAAAACACAATTAGTGTTAAATTGTGTCCAGAACTGGTTGACTCATCTGCTAGTAATGCTGTGATCTTGCATCTATTTTCTATTATCTTTTTCAGAAGTGCAGTTTTCATTTGTGAAGACACATGATCAATTATATCAACACAGACAGTCTTACTGTGCAAAACACAGCCTAGATCAGAAGCATTGGCTTGCTGCAGGTCAATTAGGCTCTCGAAGTCTGTGAAAGGTTTGCTTTCTTTGGCCACATAATAAGCTGTCCTAAATACTCTTGCAGTGGTCTCATATGTAGCCTCCTCACTGGCGACATTCATGCTCAAAAGTATGTTTTTTTTTGCAGTTAGTTGAATTTTAATCGCTTCATTATGTGCTGCAGACTGTCTATGTTCAAAAATCTTTTTTCGCAGTGATGAAAGTTGAACATCCCTTGATGTACCAAATGGGGCTATCTTTCCTTTAGCCCACTGATTAGCAATATTGACACCACTGGATGCCATGACACCGAGATCTTTCACTTCTTGGCATGGGGTACAGCCAAGCATTCCTGATTTAGCATACAACCATTCATTTTTTTCCTTGAACTGCTTGTACTGTTCTTTTTTCCATACTGAGGGGTAAGCAGTAGGCCTAACATCATCATTATCACATGGTCCTGCTGTACTTGTTCCTGAAGATCCTTCAGTTATTTCATTCTCCTGACTTTGTGACTCCTGGGTTTGAACTTCCTCTAAATCGTCTTCTGAATCATCTTCATCTTGAATTACCATTCTGCTAACTTTACCTGGGTTTTCTGTTTCATTGCTATGGACTTTTCTTTTAAACATATCATACATTTTTCTCTGCATTTTCTTTGTTCCACTTGTCATCTATCCTCTCTTGAATCGCTTTCGAAGCGTTGTGCGTCCGTCTGCTAAAACATGTTGGCGCAATTACTGTAGGCTACTGTGCGCGCTATTCGGTTGTTAAGTCTGACGTCACACGTGACATTTAGCCTCTTCTGGGTCCAAGCGCTCCGCTCGTCCAGATCTAATAACAATGGCGGAACCTGTTAATTTATTTACGATCACGTCCTACTTTAGTGATGCACCCTTGCTCACACAGTTTGTTGTTGCATTTTATTCTTAACCAGTCGTTGTCTTGGGGCCCCAAGCCAGCTCGGCGCCCCAAGCAATTGCTTGTTTTGCTTGCCTTGTCGTGACAGGCCTCTGCGTGTGTCGTAATTTAAAAGAAATTTCTTACCGGTACGGCGTACCGGCCAGTACCGGCTTACTTTCACCCCTGACTATAAGTGTACTAAAAAATGGATGGTACACTTTTAGTTCACTTTTGATATACTTTTAAGAAGTATACTTAGAAAATAGTTCACTTTTGATATACTTTTAAGTATGCTTTGAAAATAGTTCACTTTTGATATACTTATAAGAAGTATACTTAGAAAATTGTTCACTTTTGATATACTTAAAAGAAGTATACTTAAAAACAAAAAATGGTATTCATTTTTTCTGGAGTAGGATGTAGGCTACGTTCTTTTATTATACAGCAAAAACAGTCAAAATACTTTTAAAGTACATTACAAGTTACATTTTTTAGATCCATCTTGTATATTCTAATTATTCATGTCTAGGAAAATATATTATGCATTGCACATTGAATCGTTTTTGTTACTGAAGCTGTAACCTTAATTACGGCCAAAACATTTTGAAGCCCTATACTCTTATACGATACTAATAATTATCAATTGGAGTATTAATGGAAAAAACTACTTGAGAAAGAAGCAGACAGAAGGGTTGCATTATGCATTTGAAGGTTATACTGTCAAACTGACTGAAGAACGAAATAACAACGTGAAAAAATGAAGATAGCGTGGCACATTGGCTGGTCAATTCCCATGATGCAAGGCGGTAAATAGTGTTAAAATTTGCTGATAAATTTGCAGTTTGTTCGAAATACAAATGTAACTTCATGAATTTCGTTTTTTTATTGTGTCTGCTTAGAATGTAGTGTTTTGTTGCGTGGTAATTAGGTGTGCTTTGCCTTCGGCAAGGGCACAACCTTTGTTCTCTCACATATATATTTATTGTGAGAATGCTGTTAAGCATTCTCACTATTGTTTTCCTGTTTCTCTTTATTATTGTGAGAATGCACTATTGTTTTTCAACTTCTTAGTTCTTCCGCCGTTTTTTGGCCTTTAACTAGTCCTGCATACTTTCACCGATTCCTACAATGTTTGTATCAAAACGTTCAGCTCCTTCAGGAGATGTTGGCTAAGACTTTTGGCATTTCTCACTTTTATACTTTTTAAGACATTAAGGTTTTTGTGCAAATTATTCTCCCATTAAGGCCAGACACGGCAGGCAAAAATACGAGTTTTTCATATACTGGTCAATTTTGACATTTTTTGTTATTTTCCTTCCTCATCATGTCTATTTTCAAACTAGTTGAAAGAAAACGTTCAGAATATATCTTAAAATGTTTATTTTACTGCACTTTGTCTTGTTACGCCTGTGGATTTCAACAAAATTCAACAAAAGTTAGCATTCTAATGTAACATACAGTACCGCGACCGTTTGCTTCACCATGACATTCGTGGTATCGTTGTAAAGCTCTCCTTCTCCTGCACAACGTTATCCGATCCAAACATGGTAATTTCCTTTGTATCAGCAACCAATCGTGAAAATACAAACGGGGGGTTAGACCAAAATAAGAAATTCCATTGGCTGGAGTCGATTTATGATAACTTGATTCGTTCAAATGCATCACGTGATGTGCGCTGATGCTTCCTGGTTTAGCTGTCAGTGGTACCTTTTAAATCTCAAAATGCCGAAAGAAGCGCGAACAAAAACGACTAAGAAAAGAAGACAACAATTGTCATTTGCCAGACAAAAGACTAAACAGTCTAATGAAGAAGACTATCAAGTTCCTTCACAAAGCGCATCCATGCGAAAACTATCGATAGGAAAAGAGTTAGATAGCGGTGAACAACGCGCCTCACAGCAGTGGTTGATAGTTCATGTGGCGCGTTTGAATGAACTGGTTCATGGATTAATTTGTCCTAATTGTGCAGGGACAGGGCTTAAAATTAATATTGATCCGCAAAATCAAGGCTTTTGTAGCAGTTTGCTTCTGGCGAAAGAGATGGGTACCGCAAAAGTATATACACATCAACGCGTCTTCAAGACGGAACGAGAAACGACGTTGCCTTTGACGTGAATGTGGGAATGGTGCTCTTAGCGCACGAGTTAGGGTTGGGGTATGCTGCGCTCAAGAAAATTAGTAAAGTGTTAGGGATACCTGCTCTTCATTTGAAAACCTATCAGAAACACGACAAGAGAGTGACAGGTAGGCTATGGAAACAGGGCTGAGACTTAAAGTGGTAGGGGAAAAGGAATGCATCTCTCTCACTCTGGTGGAAAACAATGTGGCACTTTGGACAAAGTCAATTACTAATGAACGAAAGCATTGTTGTATCCCCACCAACCACACAGCTCCACTGTAGCCTTCATCCATTTGTTTTACGGATCAATAAAGTATTTAATTCATGTGTTATTTAGTCAGTTTTACAGTAAACCCCACAGCCTTTTCCTTTTAATATCAGAGTGGACAATATTTAGATAATGTAGCTTACCAATACACATAATTTGTTTTACTTTAGTGGCAAAAACATAACTTTAACATTAACACTTGGCCAAATGAACAGTAAGTAATACACTAAATATTTGATTTTAGTGGCAGAAATTGAGAGAGGGCTGGAGTCACTGCACAGGACCAGGGAGCAGATCAGACAGGCTTATGCAGATGTTGACCCAGAAGTGGCAGAGTTGCTGAGGGAGGATGAAGATGCTGTCATTAACATCAGCGTGTCTTTTGATGGAACCTGGCAAAAAAGAGGCTTCACCTCTCATTATGGCATTGGTGTTTGCATTGACCTCCTTTCGGGGCTGGTAATAGATTATGAGGTCCTATCCTCATACTGCCATGCTTGTGCTCTAAAACAAAATGCCAAGCAAGAAAAAAAAATTACAGAGCAGGAGTTTGACAGTTGGAAGGACACTCACAATGACTGTGCTAAGAACTTCACAGGGTCAAGTAAAGCAATGGAGCAGGAGTCCGCAAAGAGGATGTGGGCGAGGTCGGTGAATCGCCACCAGGTGCGGTACACGGAGATGCTGTCAGATGGGGATAGTGCAGCATTTATGGAGGTGGTTGCACTGAACCCATACCCTGGGCATGACATTGTTAAACTAGAATGTATCAATCACGCTCACAAGCGAATGGGGACAGCTCTAAGAAAGCTGAGTGCACAGGCAAAGTTAGGAGGAAAGGGTTTGGGAAAGCTAACTGCAAATAAATGCAAACATTTGCAAAATTATTACAGGGGGGCAATTATAAATAACCAGGGTTCAGTAGACGGGATGAAGGCAGCAATATGGGCAAGTCTCCTCCACTGTATGTCCACAGATGATAACCCCTTGCACACCAGGTGCAATCCTTCCTGGTGTTGGTTTAGAAAAGCAGAGGAGAACGGGCAATCACCTGGTAGCCACAAGCAGCATGCTGGAAACTATTTAACCCGTGAGGTGGGAAAGCAGCTTATACCAGTGTACAACCGGATGTCAAGTGACAGCCTGCTGCAGCGAATGCAGCATGGAGGCACTCAAAATGCAAATGAGTGCCTCAACTCTGTTATGTGGGCGCGGTGTCCAAAAACGGTTTTTGTGGGTAAAAGCAGGGTTGAGGCAGCAGCCAGTATGGCCATCTCCACTTTTAATGAAGGTGCCTCTGCCATGCTAAGTGTAATGGAGAGGTTGTGGCTTCAGAGCACAGTTGTGACAGTTAACGCCATGAGGGAAACTGATCGGTTCCGAATATCCAAAGCTGAGGCTTACACCACCAGCATGAAGCACAGGCGCAAGTGTCTGAGCACCGCAAAAAAAGTGAAAAGGCATCAGCAAGAAAGGGATGAGGGTCCAACATATGAAGCAGGCATGGAAAACTAGGCTGCAGACATAAATGCTAACAAATAAATATAAATGCGACAACCACCAAACCAGGGTGGCAGTTCTGGTCGCAGTGTGTGTCTGTGCGGGTGCGTGTGTTTGACTACAGTTCTGTTCAGTTAAAGGCCAATGCTGGTTCAATTTTTAGTTTTAATGTGTTTGGGATGTTGTCTGTTGTGGTTGCTAAATTCTTGATTAGATATTTTGTCTGTAAATAGTGCTTTCAAATACATTTGTCTAAAAATTTACAACACATATCTTTTAAAGGCCGTTTTCTCAAAATGAGTTTTTTCTCATGCTCTGAGCGTGAAATCTCCACTTCTGTAGTACTTACATAAATCAAACTTTCTATTTATATTCCTATTTACTTTGTCTAGGAGTTTACAGAAGGGTTTGTTTATAAATATTTCATAGCCTGATTTATCGGGCATTTTATTCAAAAAAAGTGGCGAAAATCGTGTTTTTATGAGTGTTGAGAGTATTTTCTGATTTCTGAAGTGATAAAAAGAGATATCAAAAATGTCCTCTGTAAAAAACTTTATATTAAAAGTATCAACAAAAGGACACTAAAAGTGTTTACCTAGCTTTAACCAATGTTCAGATTTCAGTTTTGGAAATGTGCGCATATTTAAGTATATTGCGCCTCATTTGCATATAATTTACATATCTACATAAAATATTCAGAAAACTTGTAATGCAAAAAAACATTGTCTTAATATAAGTAATCAACTTGCCAAGTTTAATGGGGATATCTATTAGTAAAAAAAATACCCTAATAACCTGTGGTGTCTGGCCTTAAAAGTAATGGTAAATCCTTTCAAATCATTAAAAAGCTTCCTCTCCTTCAAACGTAACTACTTCAGCATACTTTGATTCAGCTTTTTCAAATATTCAGCCAATTTTGAATTATGACAGTTTAAAATACATTAAAATGTTTGCTCCTTGATTTTTATGAATGAGCAGCAAGCAGAGTGGCACACTCTGCTGGCTGTTCTTTTTCTGATATTCAACTAAATTGTCAAACAAATTCCTCTAACATTCATATCGTTTAACTTACAGAAACAAGTTATACCTTAAAATGTAGGAAAAATTGTCCTCTTTCAGGCAATGTAACTACTAAAGAGCTCACACTTACAGATTTTCAGCTATGAGCCTTGAAGCGAGAGCAGCCTTTCAAATTCTCTCACTAACTTCAATGGAGAGGTGGGTAAAATCCGTCAGAGAAAGCAAGAAGGAAGACGATTTCGAAACTGCCGGTAGAGACATATTTCTGACCGCACAGACATATAAAGGACATCTCTAGTTTCGGCAGAGTCTTGGGTCTCGGAAAATATCCTCATGTTATTGATTGGACGTGTAGTTTTGCGTCTAGGTCAACTTGTTTGAGGTGTGGATGCTAGGTAAATGTTCGTTTTTCTCTCTGCCTAGCTCGTTAGCTATCACAGCTGCGCCATCACCGTGGCAACCAAACAGACACGCACCATGAAAGCAGAATTGGGTACGTTTTCGAAACTGCCAAGAGTTGTATTTCTGACCGCACAGTCATATAAAGGATATCTATGGTTTCGGCAGAGTTTGGGTCTCGGAAAATATCCTTATTTTTTGGATTGGACATATAGCTAGGCTAACTAGCTTTACTGCAAGGCAGCTGCAGAAACGCCACAAGCAAAGAGGCCAGGGTGATAACTACCCAGACAGCATTTACATCTGTGCCAGATCCGTTTTCGAATCAGCAGATTCGCGCAGCAGTCGCACTCACTATGCAGATCTGCACCAAATTTGCGCCAGACCTCTATAGCAATTCTGGCTGTAACATTCCGTCCGGCGGTTGCAGCGCCGATCCGGGGCAGCTGCGCAGACCAGACGCGCCACAACTGAATCGAGTCCGCCTGGCGGGTGTGGGCCGGATCAGAGCCATATACAAATATGATAACAAATATTTTTCTATGGCTCTGGGCCGGATCCGCGGGAGCTGCGCAGACCAGACGCGCCACAACTGAATCGAGTCCGCCTGGCGGGTGTGGGCCGGATCAGAGCCATAGAAAAAGATGATAATAAATCTTTTTCTATGGCTCTGGGCCGGATCCGCGGGAGCTGCGCAGACCAGACGCGCCACAACTGAATCGAGTCCGCCCGGCGGGTGTGGGCCGGATACGCGGGAGCTGCGCAGAGCAGACGCGCCACAACTAACGGAAAGCTTTTCCCCCACATAAACCTGCCACTCTATCTGACTGTAGAGTGGAAGACCGCAGGCTGCACCGTCTTTGTGATTGTTGTGATTGTTGGTAAGTGCATTATAGGCCTAAGTAAAAATTTAAAAGTTAACTGGTGTTGATGTCATGTTAGTCTGTTAAATATTTATATTAAACATAAAAGTTTACAAACTTAGTTTACACCACATTCTGACAACCTCAGACGTACGTGCCTAGACAAGCTAGTAGCATATACGGTTAGCTGGTACAGTAGGTTCTTTTAAACAACACAACTAGCTAACACAACACAACTACACAACTAATGTGAACATAAGGCCAAAACGGTTATCTTTGCTTAT
The DNA here is from genome assembly GCF_963692335.1 of Osmerus eperlanus. Taxonomy (NCBI): domain Eukaryota; kingdom Metazoa; phylum Chordata; class Actinopteri; order Osmeriformes; family Osmeridae; genus Osmerus; species Osmerus eperlanus. The sequence goes on along the minus strand of NC_085039.1, from coordinate 3,571,852 downwards.
TATTTACCAACATTGCTGAATATCGTGTCCATTGTGTGTTAGCTGCAACATCGTAGCCATGTTAGCGCTAGCCACTATACCCACAATTTTGTCTGTAGCTAGCATAGCTGCTAGTAGCCTGCGGGGATCGCTGCTAGCTACTGCTAGCGCCCACTTCTCACGTCCAAATACATTAACTAGTTCGGACGTCAGTACCATATCCAAAGTCTCACTGTATTATACACATATAGTCTTCAACATCAACACACTATGAAATTAAATTTAAATGAACCGGTGCATATTCCCGTAACAATTCCCGTGTTTTTTTAAATGCTGTAATGTTCTCTTTTGCCTGTTTTAAAATAAAATAAAACGTTTGAAAATTACAAATTGCGTGGATATTTGTTTGGCCCATAATAGCCTAAGTATGAATCACAGACCAGGGCCAGATGAGCTCTTGATGTGAGTCGCGGATCTGGGCCAGATCCGCACCACACGTCATGGCATTAATAACTGTACTGGGCCACTTCTGGCCCAGATCTGTCTCTGATCCGTAATTCGAACCTGTTCCGGTATTGGGCCGTTGGAAAGGATGAGCCCGGTCCAGGTCCGTTTAGCGGATCTGCGCCAAATGCTAATGAAGACCTGGTCCAAATCTGGCCCAAACACATTTTGCTGTCTGGGTATTTACTCATTTTACTTTGTGTTGTGAAACACAATTATGAAATGTAATGTACAATATTAGCTGATATTATTAAGGAAGTAGGCCCACATCTACTTTTGGAAACAGTAGTCTACTATTTCACTGAAGCATTAGCATCATGACATTAGCCTCTGTTGCCCGGGCAACACATACTACAGTGGTCTATAATGTATCTGTTTTCAATCGTTAAAGTACACATTCCTCACATATACATTTTCGTTTTATTCTGACATTAGTAAACGATTTGTTGGTGAAATTACCATTACCTGTGGTTTCAAACCAGTGTAGCTAACTGCAACGCTGTAGCTTACGCGAGACACACTACAAAAACATCTACAGTACACAGCTGTTTAGGAAGTCAAACGGCAACAGAACATGTTCGGCACTCTCCTTACTTAAATCAAAAGTCTATCTAACTACTAACCTGAACTTCATTGCCACAGCCTAAACGTTGTCAATCTGTTCATGAAAATAATTAATTTCAGCTTAAACCATACAACGGAACGTTAAATCCAATTCAACCAACGCAAAAGACGAACACAGCAGTAGTCTACTAGTACTGTACCGTAGTAGTACAATTTACCGGGGCAGCTTCTCCACACAGGGCTATATCGCATTTTGCGTTGTTACTGACAATGGTCGCTACCAGTGAGCTTTTTATGAATGAGCGATTTTCCACTAAAATGTCAAGCTTATTTACGTTTTGGGGGGCATATTTTTTATTTTATATTATATACAGACGGGGTGCTTGCTTGCGTTTAACCGACGCAAGCAAGCACACCCTACAATTTCCCCAGAAATTGTACCCTCTCTAGTTCTCTCTTATAATCGAGCTAGCCCGATGGCTCTCCATAACTAAAAACGTTTCGACTTCTTTTCCACAATCGACCAAATTGGCCAAACAAGGTATGTACATTGAGCTTAAAGTGTACATAATTATTAATTGCTAAAATAATTAATTATTTTAGCAAGTTTCACAGAAATCTGCAAAAATCAAGGCTCAAGACTGTCATAGCTGACCGTCACGAACAGCCAAACCGGGGCTGGGGTACTGTAGCCCTTGTGTTATCTTCGGGTCATTCTGACCCATCAGTCATTGTGACCCACCGACGTATTGCGAAAAATTTACCGCATACAAAAACAAAGTGAAGCATTTTATTTTAACCGTTGGGCTGTCTCAGACCCCCCACATTGCGAAGGTTAAAAGAAAATTATTTTTATTTGTTTTTGTATTGGGTACAATTGGGTAAACACAACGATGGTTCGTTATGATCCTTTGGGTCATGTGACCCAAAGGCAGCACAATAAGTGTTTGCTGCAGGTGGCGTTAATCCTACGAACAAACGCTTCGTAACTGGAAGGTTTTTACTTTTAATTGACGATATTGAACACAGATGTTAAGTAAATTGTCTTTACTCTAAATATCTTCTCCGTTTTCAATTTGAAGCAGTAAATCTAACACAGTAGGAATTCTCCCACGACATCCGCTCGCTCTGCTTTGACTAACAAATATGTTCTCAGTCCACCATACATTAGACAAGCTAATTTTCGAGCACTTTCGATACAAGATACAGGCCATGTTAGAGTTGATATATATATATATATATATATATATAATTGTGTGGGCAATGTAGAACAGCAGACAGATTTGAAATATGATCTTTTGTTATGGCCATTCTAGTGACACTACGACTGTCATCATACGGTGAAACCAGGTCACATAGCTAGCTACGTTTTTCCAGACATAATATTCGTTACCTAGCTACAAACAAATGCTTCGTAACTGAAGAGTATTTACTTTTTATTGGCGATATTGACAACAGAGATTAAGGAACTTGTCTTTAATGAAAAGATGGTCTCCGTTTTCAATTTGAAGCAGTAGATATGGCTTACTGTAGAAAGTCTCCCATTGCATCCTCTCTCTAGCTTAGCTTCGGCTACAGATGGACGACAATCACGATGCATGCATTATTCACGCCTACGGTGTTAATACAGTCTGTAAAAATACCACTTTGACACACTTGCAAGATGATCCGCTGGTTAGATGTAGCATGATCTTATTTACTACCCACAATAGTTCAACTTTTTTGCAGCAGCATTTTAATCAGTTAGCTCCAGGTCCTCTCAAATACATTTCAGACCTTTTGAAACCTGAGCAAATGACTTTCTACAAAATTTTCAAATTCTTCTGAATTATTTCTCTTTTTGCATTGGTCTTCTCTTTTCTGTAGTTTTATGCCTTCGTCCAGCTCCTGCCCCTTTCAAAAATACCTTTCGGGTGCTTTGAAGCTTCAGCTTATAACTTTCTACTAAATGTTCACTATTTTCAGCTTTTTTAGCATGGTCAGCTATCCCCATTCAGGTTTTCAGCATTCTCACTGCTGTTTCGCAGGAACAGCTTTTTCTAGTTGGGTGTGCTCAAGCCTTCGGCGAGAGCACAACCTTTGTTCTCTCACATATATTTATTATTATTTATTTTTGACCCCCTAAGCCTCAGTCAATATTTGGACTACATAGACAACCTAGGTGTCAAAAGTTTCGTCTTGGTAGCGATTGAGTTGCTTGTATTTTTATTTACACTCCTTTGCACAGTTTAGGAGGTTACAACGTTTTTGTGGCAAAAAGTGTCTTTTGTCAACGAAGGGTACCAGTGCTAGCCTACGTCACTACGTCAGCACACGTTAGCAACGACGCATGGATACAACGTGATAGAGACGTTCTAGCACGCAAATTGGAGCTTGGATTATGAGTGAAAAATGCCAAACCCCAAAATTACCAACCATTGGGTTTTGTTGAGAAAGCAATTTCAAGTGGAACTGCCATCTCTGATTTTTTATTTAGGTCGTGAAAGTCTTTGTAATTTGAGCGAGTGCGGGTCGCCCGTGAGACTGCCTAGGCGGCAGCCATGCAAGCGTCATAGTAGTTTAGTATTTTCGTAATTTTATAGTTCGGTCAATTCTACACCAAAAAACAGAAGGAGGGCAATGTTATGACGATATGACTATTGTGAAGACAGCCAGATGGTGAGATGTTAATGTAGGTTGCTGTAAAAACTTTGATTGGTTTGCTACGTGAGAACCCCGTCAGCCTCCGTTGACGATTGCGTCAGCTGTTGTCGATCTCTGATGAGTATTTTCTTAATTTCGTACCAGGGTCAAATCTACATCAAAAATCAGAAGGAGGGCAGTGTTTTAAAGATATGGCGATTGCGAAGATAGCCAGCGGGTCAGCATATTTTTGTGATGTGTAAAACTTGGAATTTGAGTGACACCGCGGCTTGTTTTGACGTTAGCCTCAGTCAGACTCGGCTCGCCCACTGGCAGTGTGTAGTACTGTCTTCAATGCCACAGCTAAACTTTATGTCAAAAGAAATGTTCTAATTTCCGGCGCTTTCAAACAATCAGTGAAATGTGGAGCAACAGCAGCTAGCTTGCCTCTAGCGAACTTATTTTGAATTAGCCATTAATTAATACATACAATAATACAATACATAGGGCCTACATTAATGTCAAACTTAATTAAGTTTTGGGGGGCATATTTTCAGTTAGCAGACGGTACTGTTTGAATTGCGATTCCATACTGCCAGTGACAACGTTGTTACAGTAGCTTGTTTCAAAGGGGGTTCGCAGCTGTTTCAAAGGGTGTTCTTAATGAAATATGCAATATGAGTAGGCTAAATACGTTCAAATAAATACGTACTTACGTTCCGTTGCATGGTTTAGGCTCAAGTTAAGTTTTTGTTGCGAAAAGTGAAGCTAACGGTGGCTAATGCTAGCCACAGTCACTGACGTTACTAACGTCACCACGTCACTAACGTCACGAAAACACGCGTGACTACCTGTAGCAGAAAATTCGTTTTGCATCTGTTAACTTGGGGGATAGCTAGGCTAACTATAGCTTTACTGCAAGGCAGCTGCAGAAACGCCACAAGCAAAGAGGCCAGGGTGATAACTATTTACTCATTTTACTTTGTGATGTGAAACACAATTGTGAAATGTAACGTACAATATAAGCTGATATTATTAAGGAAGTAGGCCCACATCTACTTTCGGAAACGGTAGTCTACTATTTCACTGAAGCATTAGCATCATGACATTAGCCTCTGTTGCCCGGGCAACACATACTACAGTGGTCTATGATGCATCTGTTTTCAATCGTTAAAATAAACATTCCTCACAAATACATTTTCGTTGTAGGATTTAATATGACATTACATTACAAGTAAACGATTTGTTGGTGAAATTATCATTACCTGTGGTTTCAAACCAGTGTTGCTCACTGCAACGCTGTAGCCTAGGCGAGGCACACTACAAAAACATCTACACAGCTGTTTAGGAAGTCAAACGGCGACAGAACATGTTCGGCACTCCCCTTACTTAAATCAAAAGTCTTTCAATAGGTGAAACTATCTGACTACTAACCTGAACTTCATTGCCACAGCCTAAACTTTGTCAATCTGTTCATGAAAATAATTAATTTCAGCCTAAACCGAATAACGGAACGTTGAATCGAATTCAACCAACGCAATCGCTAATCTCTGAAAATAGCATGAAATCCTTGCTAATCTCAATATCTTTTTCAAATTTGTTTAAAAAAATCTCAAATATACACCAGATTATTCTAATAATGTCTGGCCTACTTCCACACCCTTTACTTTTTCAATAACGTTTTGAATAAAATTCAAATTAATCGCTAATCTCTGAAAATAGCATGAAATCCTCGCTAATCTCAATATCTTTTTCAAACTTGTTTAAAAAAATCTCAAATACACACCAGATTATTCTAATAATGTCTGGCCTACTTCCACACCCTTTACTTTTTCAATAATGTTTTTAAAAGAATGATAGAAAATCGCTAATCTCTGAAAATAGCATGAAATCCACGCTAATCTCAATATCTTTTTCAAATTTGTGTCAAAAAATCTCAAATATACACCAGATTATTCTAATAATGTCTGGCCTACTTCCACACCCTTTACTTTTTCAATAAAACATTTTAAAAAATGATAGAAAATCGCTAATCTCTGAAAATAGCATGAAATCCACGCTAAACATCATAACTCTAATCTTTATTACTGTGGTATTAGTCATTTATTAAAACAAAGACATTATTTTTAGTGCAGGACATTTTCAGGCACTCCGTCTGTTGCAGGCCAGGCATTTCCAGTCTGTTTCTGTTCTGGCGGCGTTGAACTCTCTGTGGGTCATGTCCAAGCACTCTGCATGATACCACCTCATGCATTCAGAGCATGCAATCTATATAATGTCAAGTAGAAGAGTATTAATGAGAATAGCAATTGTTGTTCATTCAGATGTCAAAGGATTATTCCAAACACTATTCACTGAATAAAAACTGTGTTTAAGATATAGCAAAACTGTTCATTACTATGGGATTAACATCATCCAATTTAAAAAGACTAGTTATACTTTCTCATTACAAGCTATGCAATTTGTAATACTGTAGTCTGACCTTCATGCCAGAGGGAGATATGTTGCCATTATCACTGTATGTTTAGCCTGGTCTTTATTGTTTTTAAAGTATGTAGAGACTCTCCAATCATCTGGTTGCTTTGTAGTTACACATTTCTAGACTAAACTGATAGTCATGCAGTTCCAGTGGAGACATACATTTAGTCATTTAGCAGACGCTCTTATCCAGAGTGACTTACAGTAAGTACAGGGACATTCTCCCCAAGGCCAGTAGGGTGAAGTGCCTTGCCCAAGGACACAACGTCATTTGGCACGGCCAGAATCGAACCAGCAACATTCTGATTACTCTATTACTCTGATTCCCTAACCGCTCAGCCACTTGACTCCCTTGACAATTTCTTCCACACTCTTCTTTCATTGGCTCCCTTGCATAGACCTGGTGCGCGCGTGTGTGTGTTTGCGTCATCAACCATAGTTGAATCTCTGGTTCTGGTGTCGTAAAAACTCAACCATATAGGTGTCAAGCAAATGGTCACCAGAGTTTGCGTCTCCATCTAGCCCTTGTCAAACAGTATCTCTTTAAAACAAACAAACTCCCCCTTAGTCCTCAGCCCCAAGATAAGGGTCTTGTGTGTGTACCCAGAGTTCAGATTTGGGGGTAGGCCTCTCTTTGCACACAAGGAATGCTGAACACAGTATCATTTTATACAGAATAAAAAAGTTACATCTTCAATTTTTCTGACAGGCAGACACTCCATGTGATGGGGTGTGTCGAGGGGTTACATCAGAGTAATCTTACACATACCTCTCTCTCTCTCTCTCTCTCTCTCTCTCTCAGTATTGACTGGATTCAAAATATTCCTTACATATAAAGTGTTTTACCTAAGACTTGACAGCTGAGACTGTCAATGGAACCGTTGTGGTGGATGTGATCCTGTCTTCTTGTATGAAATGATTACTCGTCTTCTATTAGCGAGGATTTCATGCTATTTTCATAGATTAGCGATTTTCTATCATTTAAAAAAAAGTTTTATTGAAAAAGTAAAGGGTGTGGAAGTAGGCCAGACATTATTAGAATCATCTGGTGTATATTTGAGATTTTTTTAAACAAATTTGAAAAAGATATTGAGATTAGCAAGGATTTCATGCTATTTTCAGAGATTAGCGATTTTCTATCATTTTTTAAAAAGTTTTATTGAAAAAGTAAAGGATGTGGAAGTAGGCCAGACATTATTAGAATAATCTGGTGTATATTTGAGATTTTTTGACACAAGTTTGAAAAAGATATTGAGATTAGCAAGGATTTCATGCTATTTTCAGAAATTAGCGATTTTCTATCATTTAAAAAAAAGTTTTATTGAAAAAGTAAAGGGTGTGGAAGTAGGACAGACATTATTAGAATAATCTGGTGTATATTTTAGATTTTTTGACACAAATTTGAAAAATATATTGAGATTAGTGAAGATTTCATGCTATTTTCATAGATTAGCGATTAATTTGAATTGTATTCAAAACTTTATTGGAAAAGTAAAGGGTGTGGAAGTAAACCAGACATTATTAGAATAATCTGGTGTATATTTGAGATTTTTTGACACAAGTTTGAAAAAGATATTGAGATTAGCAAGGATTTCATGCTATTTTCAGAGACATCATTCTTTTAAAAACATTATTGAAAAATTAAAGGCTGTGGAAGTATACCAGACATTGTTGGAATACTCTGCTGTTTGTTTGAGGTTTTATAGTCATAAAATCATTATAAAAGTCATCGGTCGGATAGGTCAGTCATTTTTCAAAATTGTATCGGTAATTTTCACCCGGTCGACTAACTCGACGCTGCAAAGTAGCGTTTTCCGAATGTGAGACGAATGTCGAATGTCGAATATGAAACTAAATTCACCTCGCTAAATATCACGAGAAGGGAAAACTTAAAGGGACGTTTAAGTCATAGAGATTAGGTCAATTTTTACACCGGTCTGCCAAATTTATTCATTTTGATTCAGCTATGAGGCTGCCTCTTGCAGGGGAAATAAGACATCATATTTCATTCTACACTTCACTCGTATTTTGAGTTGTAAATGAGCAGCAAAAAAAAGATGCTTTTAAATCTATGTAATCTTTATAAATAATAAGTATGCATTTTTATATAAAATATACAGAAATATCAGTTGTAAAAATGTCATTAAAAAACGGACCCCTGTGCAACCGACCCAAGCAAGCACACCCTACAATTTCTCCAGAAATTGTATCCTCTCTAGTTGTCATTGTTGTGCTGGTTTACCATTCTAACCATGAGTTAAATGACTGTTGCTTTTGATAAGAAGAGCTGGATTGACACAAGATGTTACCATGCGCAGGAGTTAGCTTCTTTCAGCTAATAATAAGCGTCGCTTTGCGCGGTCACCCGTTCTCATCAAGTGATGCAAGATCGGTGGCGTTGGAAGGGCCCCTAAACATATTAATACTATGGTAAATCTTAGTAAATACACGTTTATAAAGTTTACTTCCTTAAGTACTTACATTCATTGAAAGTGCACTTGCAAGTATCCCAAAGTATATTTTGAAGTACTTTAACAGGAATAAACTGTAAGTTTTGGGGTCATTTAACTGTATTTACCTTGTCATGAGCAGATATGCATGCAAACATTTATAATACAACTTTTGTGTGGACATACTCAGCTCAGTGGCGCAGTGAGGCAAGCGAGAGTACGAAACTGGACCGCGCCATCTTTCCACTTCCGACTCTTCCGGTCTAGCTTTAAACAGTGGCTCTTTTTTCCCTAGCTCCGAGACCTCGTGCACGCTTGCAACTAGCTGTACACTTCATACTTTGCGACAACCAGTCGCGAGCATAGATTTATATGGTTGCGAGCGTGTGAGCTAAGGCATTGCAGTGGCAGAATGGGGTACAAGTCCGATAAGAATCAGAGATATGATGCAACTTTACGGAAATGTATGCTGTCACTGTATAGTATTCCTTTCACTTGTTTTTTAGAAATAGGCTATAGGACTAAATATAGGGCTATTCTAGATGGAACTCCTCACATATGTTGTTTTTTTTCTTCGTGATTTGAGTATGATTTCCAACGCATTGTATCGGATTAAATAAACTGTTAACATGAACACTTAGCTCCGTCGTTGTTCTCGCCAGGCAAAGAAAGCTTAATAGTTATTTTTGTAACAGAAATCTTCCATAATGCAGACTTACCATAGCTTACTGTCAACTTTATATTCAAACGAAATGCCATGAAAATCACACTGCCTTCAATTTAACATCAGTGTAGAAATGTGGCTTGTGTTTTATATGTTCAACCTTGTAGGGTTAACCCTAACCCAAACGCCTATTAATGGATATAACGTGATCTAACAAGACTTGGAAATAATGTAATAAATTGAGAAGTGTGTCTAAAATATCTACTTTATTGAACGTGCCTTTGAAAGGGGCATATTAACAGAACTATATACAAGACGTTTCCATCAGATAAGTGGGGGTGAAACATAGAGTCACTGAGGACCTTCATTGTCCCACAAAAGCAGTCTGGCTTTGACATGATCAAAAAAATAATAATGAGTGTGTTTAACAAAAGCTTCTGAAGGCAAGACTAATATTATTTAAATATATACATCATTTCCTATTGTGGTTATCAGTTAAAGTACTATTAATCTTCGTCTTTGCTCCAGATAGACATGTCAACAATCTATGTTCACGCTTAACATAATATAATATTTGCCATCATGTCATGAACGTTTTTACGAAAAATCTAATCTATTTTAAAATAACGGGAATAAACTATATTAAGAACATTTCATGTATGTGTGACAACCATTTGCTAAACTTGCTACAACAGGGCAGGCAACTCAAGCCATTTCTTTCAGCTCCAAGTAAATCAGGTTTAGGTTTTGTTTCTGGCAGACAATGTTCCCAACCAGCTGCATTCGGGGTCCAGCTGAGCGAGGCGTGCATAGTCTTGTTCTCAACTAAATTGAAGTTCCCTGTTATATGCTTTTGAAAACAAACTTTGGCCCTTTTTTTTTTTCCTTCAAAATTTCCCAAATTCCCAAGCCAAAATTCCCGTGGAAACTTTCCGGAAACTTTCCGGAAGTTTACCGGAAACTTTCCGCCCCTTTGCAACCATAACCACGATAATAGTATACTTTTTATACTTAAAGATCCTGTAAAGTAAATTCCATGTTTTGCTTCTAAGTACATTATATACGTGTGAAATGAGTTCCTGAAAGCATGTGCAAAGCGCTAAAACTTTGTCACACTGAAATGTGGAGTTAAACCGAAGAACAGTTTCTCTTCCGTTTTCAGATCAGGTTTTAATGGGCGGAGCCAAAAAATGCCCTATCTACGTCATTTCGCCCTATCAACGTCAGATCACTGAATGGCTCCTCCTGCTGTACTGTTATTGTAGCCTACATCAGATAGCTAGCTAGCTTCAGGATGTCTCTCACCACCTGCAACTGCATCTTCCCTGGATGCAAGAACTACAGCTGCGCTGCAACGCCATTTAAGTTCACTATTGCTAATGAAAGGAAAAATAGGTGGATAGATTTTGTGAAGAGACACGCTCATGGAAAGCTTCGGATAAACTCCAACAGCCGCCTCTGCACTGACCATTTCACAGTGGACAGTTTTAACATGGACCAGAGACAGACGGGGTTCACCAACACACGGCTTCTCTTGCAGCGCGGAGCCGTACCGAGCATCGCCCCTCCGGCTGTTCATCCTCCGGTCGCACCTGGACCATCCACCGCCGCCAGCAGTTCATCACTCAGTTCTGTGTGCTTGTTATAATTATACTAGATAACTTTTCCAGAGGTATCTCTTCTATGAGTTAGTGCAAACCGCTAAATTGATATTAGGCTACTCGGTGTAGAATGATGGTATTTTGGTGAAATGGTAGCTAATGTGCTAGAAGTAGCCTAGTTGGAGAGCTCACTGTCTGCTGTCTCTGGTGTCCATTTTTACTGTTACAGCTCAGGGGAACATTTCATTTATATGCATCTGTATGTTTCACTCATTGAACAAATAAATACCAATTCTATACGGTTTTGTTCGGCTTGACATAGCGTCCATTATCTGGGTCGGAGGTAGGCACTAGGCAGCGAGGGGTGTAGCTTCAGCTCCTTCAGGCAACACGCCCCCCCCAGTCTCAAGGAGAGAAGACTGCTGATTTTTTCACGATTTTAAAGCCTAATTTAACATACTTGTCGGTGTTATTTTTTCATTCGAATTTGGATGGGTAGTTAATAACACATTATTCTGTGATGTGGCGAACTTAAAACTAGTTTCCAGGTCCACTTTATAGGATCTTTAAGTATAGCCTACTTACAAATACTTGAAGTATACTTCTTTTTTGTAAGGGAATTCAGCTGTCAACCAAATTGTGCTCTTAATTTCCCTGGAAAAGCATGGTTAGTTGACAAAATTTCTCAAGTCATCAACAGTTTTAAGTAGAAGACCTGGGGGGTGTTCCATCCCAGCTAGCATGTGACCGACGGGCCACCAGCGTTTTTTGGGTGGCACGCCGTTAGTGGCTTGCAGCGGTCGGGCCTCCGTTGGCTGACCATCCTCAAGCCGATAGTCGGCAATTACTCAGTGGTCCGCCAGTGTTTCATGGGCGGCATGCCGATAGTCATAACGTCACCTTCAGCTGTTTTCTGTCTCTTTTTGTTGTTGATATTATTACAGTTTTTCTCAATTGTTTACACACAAATACTGGTACTTGAGACACAATGACCACAACATGTAACTCATGCACCAACCCCATGAACCAATTCTGCTAAACTACAAGCACAATTCTTGCTTTACACTCAAATTGCAGTTCTAAAACACACTTTTTTCAAAACACTACACACAATTCTCTGCATTTGGCACAATTTTCATGAAGAAAATCTTTTGTTTTCACAAGGAACACACTGCCATTCAAATACGCACACTGACTCATCGCATGGACAAACACCTGTCACACAGTTTTACAATTAGCAATCAGAGCTTTAGAATAAAAGGGCAACAGGTGACCTCTTCTGTTTTTGAGCAATGGATGCCAACATTGGAAACAGAGGCAGAGGAGTGAGAGTAAGAGGAGGAGGACGGGGAGGACGAGGATGAGGAAGGCCAAGGACCATAATCTCTGATGAGATCCGAGCCACTTTGGTTGACCATGTAGTCAACCATGGTCTAACAATGAGGGAGGCTGGGCAAAGAGTACAGCCAAATTTGAGTAGGTACACTGTAGCATCCATCATCCGGACTTTCCGAAATGAGAATAGGTAAGAAATCTACTCTCACTACAAAATTGCAGTAGGCCTACTGCATATCAATACAGTACTCAATGAGTACAGTATTGCCTGTGGACTGTTCTGTAGGACTGTAAAAATAAAGTATGTTTCAAGTATTTGGAAAATGTATTCCTACTTTGTATTCCTTTCACAGTATTTACCGTATTTTACTATTTGTTTGGCAGAACTGAAAGATTACCAACATAAGGTGGTCGGGAACGTCTTCTGTCTCCTGAACAGGAAACTGAAATCATGAACATGGTCCTAGAAAATAACGCCATAACATTACGGCAAATACAAAGAAAAATAATAATAATGTAACTGTATACACTATACAGTAAATTATTCTGTTGTTTTGTATGTAGACCACTGTATGTGCAACTTTGTGTTGGTTGGGATGTACACTGTGTACATTGTTTTTCTGGGAAAAATACGTAAAATATATTTGTTACCGTGTATTTCTGTGTTCTGAGTATAAAAACAATATTCTCAATATTTTACAACACACTTATGTATGTACTGTCTGTAGTAAATGTAACACTGAACAAAAAAGGCCTAACTCACTATGATGAATGAAGTGTTTTCCACTCATCATAGTGTTTTACATTGAGCACATCAGTGTTCAAATGGTTCTTAGAAATGTCTATTCATATGATGGTTTGTGTTTGTCATTTGAAAACAAAATACCATTTTGAGATTAAATAACATTGTTTTGAATGTTAAGTTTAATTTTGCAGAAGTGAGGGGTTTTGCCCATTGTGTGTGTGTTTTTTTTTATTTGTGTGTAGAGTTCTGAGAGTATGAGGTATGCATTCAGAAAATGTGTGTAACCAATCGAGAAAAACTGTAAAGTGACATTATTTCTTAACTTGTTTATTTAAATTAATATATTTTTTGGAGATGAAGTAAACACGTAAATCATTCATGTCTGCACTTCAAAAAGTCTGACTTTACGTTTCGGAACACGGACTAAGTGCTTTGCGCGCACGAATTTACTCGACGGAACTGTCTTTTGAGATTCTGTTTACGCCTGTTTGAAATTATTTGCAACACATTTTAGTTTAGCTTGACTTTTAGCCTGACACGGATCAGGCTAGTTCCGAAGTATAAGTTACCTTGGTTACGTAGCTAGAACTAAAATAAGCCACCTTAATGGAACGGAACTCTCGCTAAAGTAAGTGAGACTTGGCTAAATAAGTCTCGCTTTTCCTTAATCGACGTTGATGGAACACCCCCCAGAGTAGAATCTACAACTGAGATTTGTGGTGGATGTGGATCGCTATAGTAGTTGTTTCATTTGGCTGATTTTCCCAAACTATTTGTCAGGAGAAAACTATACTGAATCCTTGAATCACAGCAAATCTCGATGGCAGGAAGACGATGCTTAGATTGGGCTACTGACCCAAAATCGATTTAGCTATCAATTTTGAAGTGTACATAAGTGAATTATTTGAATATGGTTCACAAACATTCTCACAACTGATCTTACTTCACATAATACTGCATGGAAACATTGTCAGGTGTTGCTTAGCCATCCATGTCTAAGACATGTCCTGTGGGTGGTAGTGTATTTGGAGAACTGAATAAACCAAACATACAAACTGTTTAGTAGGACTAAATTACTACTCTAATTCACTCTACTTGTGTCAATTGGTTATTTGCTATGGGGGGCACTTAATTATGCCTATTAAAACAATGCATCCTCTGCTGTTCACTGGAACATTTCTATTGTCGAGGTAGAGAAACTTTTGTAACAAATGTGAAACTTTATTTGGCACCAAAACAGGCATGTCTAGAAGAGCCTTTAAAAAATGCAAATACATCAAGAAAAATTGAATTTAGGTTCAGTGCAAAATGCAAAGCTCCCTAGTGTGTATTACTGAGTTAAGGTATACATTTGCAATTTGTTCAACTAAACATATCCTGCAATTGAATTACGACACGTTTTGAAATGGGCACGTCATGAATACCCAATTAAACAAATAAAACCCGCATGAGGGTTAAGTAGTAGTTGGCAGAAGAGCAATGCTGCCATCTTGAGGTGGACAGTGTGAGGAGACAGTTCATCAAATTGACAGTGGATCTGTAGTAACCATGTAAATACAGAGGGTAAAGCCAAATTCCACACTAGAGCTAAAGAAAGCCTGGACTTGTTTACCATTTTAAAAAAAAGTCCACATAAAGCTGCAAACAATTTATTACCGTCACATTTAAAACAGACAGTTTACTCATGGGATATTAAAAATTATTCAATACAAAACCCATATTCTATGTACATAAAGCCTTAAACACCCATTATTGGGCACGCCCAACCTTACAAACTGGTCAAGATTCAATAGAATCGCCAAACATTTCTTGAGAGGCATAAGTCATGTAAAGAAAGCCATCATCATCTTTATGGTCTTTGTATACTTGAGCCATGGTGAGAGACATGCTGGCGAGTCCACTGTTGTTGATGAGCAGGTAGAAGGCTTGACTTGGCATCAGACACATCCGATTTCTAAAACAATTAACCAAATGACTTTCAGAATATGGATGGAATGAAAAAAGCAGACGAGTAAATCTGTTTCCCATTCAGTGAAACACAAGGTCATGAGTCATGTCGAAGACGTGCGCGGCTGACACAAATCAGCTGATTTGAAACTATGCAATAATGCACGACTTGTCAATGGATAAACTATGGGTCAGAAGGCATAGGTCTATACTGTCCGTCTACAAATAATACCCTTACCTGATAATTGTAACAAATTGTGTCATGGAAAGTTCTTGCGGGACAAGGAATTTCGTTTTATCCAGAGGCGGCAAAAACTTCTCACGTTGATACCTTTCAATTATGACCTGAGGAAGAAAAACTTTGATCAAAGCTTGCCGTGCAATCTAAACTCAATTTATTTTAAATGACATTGAAACTAACCGGAATTTTAGTCGGAAATTTTGACCGGATCCCCGCAACCTCCAGCTTTCTTGTTGCTGTTGATGAGAGAAAACGGGTCATAAACATGCAGATTCATAACACCTTACCTAATGACAAGAAACAGTTCATCGAGGAATAAAAATCACCAAAGGTTTTCCTCTGCTTAAATGGTTTTTGGGGTGGTTGTCTCTCGAAAGGAGGCATTGTCTTATTCCGCTTTATATTTCTCAATGTGAACTGGGAAGAAAAGTTGACCATGCACGCCTGCCAACTGAAATTAAATAGTGTGGCTGCAATGACGTATCACCTGATTAACATAGGGTTTGGTCAACGGGGTCTTGACCAATGAATTATCCGCGCCCATGTAAACCCTGTCCATTGAGTTGTAGTTCTGATCGGATATCATCAATCCGTGTGGCATTTGTTAGGCTATTATAGTAATTAATATATATCTACATCGACAGATAGATGTATTGATAAGAGTCTAATTTCTAGAGAGGAAATATGTGTAATGGTCATTTTGGCACAAAAAAAAAACCTGCACAAATTTTGTAACAGGAGCCTACACTCGATAAAAAGTTTAATGGAAGTAGGCCTCGTCAAAACGCTTTAAATTTGAACTCCAAATTCCACAATGCTGAGGCTGACAGGGATGTCAACACCACGCGCATTTCTTTACAATTGGCTTGTCCCTATGTCAGTCATTTAAATCAACCAATGACAAAAGGAATCTCTTGGTATGGGCGGGAGTTCATGTGTACGTCACCAATTGACAGCTGGCTTTCAGACATGAGTGTGCCTGCCCAGTAGAGAAAGCTGTGGATACCTATTTCCTTCCTTTTCATATTTCTAGGGCGACAGAGAAAACCCATCCGACTGAGCGCAGTCGTGCCAGCTTTCGCTGACCCAACGCACATACCTGGCCTGGCCATGGACGAACAGGCAGGGCCCGGTGTATTTTTTAACAATAATAACAACTCGGGTTTGCCCGTCGCTGGCAAATTACCACAGTCAGACGACGTTGGTGGCGGAGAGGCGGCAAGGGCTCAGTACAGTATTCCAGGGATATTGCACTTTCTACAGCACGAATGGGCCCGCTTTGAGGTTGAAAGAGCGCAATGGGAGGTGGAGAGAGCCGAACTGCAGGTAAATAATCTTTAAATGTAATGTTTACGGCGCTATGACAGCTCCGCTAAAAGAATGTCGTTTGTACAAAGAAACGCGCGTTCTGTCGTGAACTACGTTACACTCAGCTGCGTAGTAGTCTAATGTTGGCAGAATTACGTTAAACGATACAGTAGCAGTGCAACCAGGAGTTCACAACGTATGCATTTAAGTGTATAGTCTACTGAAACCTCATTATAAATGTGAGAAATGGGCTTTCCATATACACCAGAACATTTTCAAAATAAGCAGTTTGGGAATCATCCCATAGGCCTGAGGACTTCTGGAATGCTGTCACCTATAAAGGTATATCAATCATTTGTTATCAAATTAATATATCAATAGTTTCCCCTTCAACCAGGCCAGCCTTAGATAACCATCCAGAACAGAGCAGCATCAACCCAAGGTGAATACATTCGTAGGTGACAACAGCTTTAAGGTTACCCCATGACTTGTGGTGAGTGTGGAATGTTGAGTCTCTAGGTTGTTAACATAGCTTGGCCAGTGAGTTGTTCTGCCAAACTATGCATGAGTGCGTCTAGTCATCTCCCATAGACCAGTGCTAAGTGCATTCTCATGAAATGGCCAGAGGATTACATAATTTACAGCCAACCTATGTTTTTATGACAGTGGATTCATAAACAGTGCATTCCCTTTAAAGGGCCATGCTTATTCCTACTGGAATTAATGATGTATATCTATGTATGGCATTTGCTCTCCTGTTAACTTTAAATATTAGCTTCAATCAATGTCCGATTTCATTTCCCATTTCATTCCCCATTCCCCATGTGTCCAGGCCTAGAGACGAAAGCTAGAAGATGTTTCAGCCCCCCCCCCCCTCACCCGCCCCTTTTTCCTTTCCTTCATTGCTTATCGGACTAGAAGGAGCTCAATGGCAGCAACAAATGTCAATGTGGAATGAGAGCTGCTCTGTTGCCAGTGGTTCAGAAACTATTTCCATATCCTAATGCATTTGTTATGCAGCTTTACATTTCATATACTGTTGGAGTGAACCTGCATTCCATTAAAATCTAATCTAATGTGAAAATCGAATTGAAAGGGTAGAATAGACAGTCTGATCAGTTTCCGATGAAGCATAGCGTTTCCCTGTAGGAACCAGACCAGGAATAAAGGCCGATTTATACTTCTCCGTTTTTACGGAGACGGACACAGGGAACGCCCTCTCCGACGAGGAATTCCCTCTCCGTGCCCTCTCCGAGCCCCTCGGAGAGCTCTACGTGCACCTCCTGATTTTCCTGACTATCCGTCTGTCCGTCCGTCATTTTACGGATACCCCTTGGCTGTGATTGGTCCGTATTAAGAACCGCTTGCGTCAGGGGCGGAGGCAGGGTTGCTGTGATAAACAGGACGAACAGAATCCTTTGACCGCCATTGCTGTAAGTTTTTACAATTCCTATTTCAGCTAAACAGTACATGTAAATCAGCATCTGAATTAAAATGTGACGAGAAATGGGCAGTGTAGTTGCTGAAAATGTGCGTATTTTATTGATGAAACGGCTAATTTGTACATTTGCTCCGACTTCTCGATAACCTAGGTAAATAAACACTCGACGACGACTTACAAAAAACCGTTGCGCCACCTACTCTTCTGGCAGTGAATTGTTTTCAGCACCCACAGCCTTCGGAGTACTATAAATTCAACCAATCCGTCCGACTCCGTCCGTCCGTCTGTCCGTAACGGAGTCGGAGAAGTATAATTCGGCCTTAACACCAGCCCTGAGGAAAACAAAAAATATGTTACTGAGCCTGCATTAGGGTCTTATTACAACAAGCTGACCTGTGTAGTGCCTGTACCATGAAGAGGATGACTGTGGAGCTCATTTGAATGGCACCTTGATCAAGCACTGTCTGTTACCGACAGGCTTCCATTAAACCTTTTGCCAACCATTTTCTCTCTCTCTCTCAAAAGAATGATGTGTTGTTTCTTATGTTTCGTAGCAGTATCAAATATCCCTCTCAAAACTATCGACCAGCACAGGTCAACTGTTTTCGGTCTTTAAGAGCTTATAACATGACACCAAGATTAAGTTCTGCTTTGATGTGTAAGTGGACTACATGTTCACTGAGAGATTCTGTTGAGTCCCTCTGTGGCCCAAAGGAAGTTTGTCATCACCACTTTGTTTCCTTCCTGCCCTCCCTAACCCTGCACTATAAATACATCACTCAGAGGACGACAACACGAGTTGGCGGCAGAAATATGGGAGAAAGAGCTGGAAATGTTCACTAACTTCTTTTTGGAGTTCTCCTGTATAAATTTGTGTATTTCCTTTTTTATTTCACTTTATAGTGCTGGGTTTCTGCTCATACAACGTGGTTCCCTGACCCGGCTCACTAAGCTGCCATTTCAGTTTCTAGGGATTTCATCTCCTCAGACAGTGGTCTTCTAAGCCTCCTGTTCCTGATTTGGAGCATCCCCAGGATCTCCAATCTCACGCCGTTCCCGCCTCCCTCGACCAGACCCAGAAGGTGTTTGCTTTTGTTTTCAGAGCAGGCTCTCAGTCATTGCTTGCCTCTTTGCCTCCTTTTGATTTTAAACACAGCCCTGAGATTTTCACAGGAATAGACTGTGGATTCTGACCGCCCCTCGAGCAACCACCTGGAGATGGCCTAGAAGGCGTGGGATTGAGCCTGTCAGGCATTCCAGACACAAAAGTTCTGGAAATGCTGCTCATTTTGGGTGGATTTGTGTGTCCCCACACTTTTCTGGCCCATTTTATCTTTAATTTATGAGTGCATTCCAATGTCTTCCACTGACCGTCCTGCTATGCTTTCTGAGCGTATGGAGTTTGAGTCCATTGTCTCTGTACTTTACCGTTGGAGTGATGAAGTGTTTTCACAAGCCATTTGGTTTACTGTAGTTTTAGTGCCGGACCTCATGAGTAAGACTGTCTGGTATCATAATCAGCCTCCCACCTGACTAGCCCTCCATATTTTCACCATCAGTTTGTTGTACAGGTGTTTAGAATTTGAATTACTAGAAGGATCTTTCTGGATGGGAAAGGACATAACTGGAGTTGTCAGACTGTTGTCCCACTATGTCAGGCCCAGTCAGTGTAATTGTAATGCCTACTATGCTTCAGCCTAGATGAAGAGGAACTGCTTAATGCTAAGACTTCACTGTCACATCCTGTAACTATATATCCCTAGCTATTATCTTGACATTCAATAATCCCCCCCCACACTTGACACAGTTCATATTGTAATCAGCAAATGCTAGTTCCCCTTCATTAGATTGTTTCAGGTTCAAGTCCAATGCTCTGAAAATAAACAGGTGAAACTGGTTCAGGCAGGAGACTCCGAGGTGCGCTTGCGTCAGTCAGCAATATGACTGTCATACTACACACATCCCATCATCCAAATCAGCGTTTACAGGGTGGTCTATTCAAGACCAGGAATTCTCATACTCTTCTGACATTTTCACTAAGTGCGTTCCAAATGCTCCTAATCTTAGTTGTGATATATAAGCTCTCTGCCTCTGATATCAAGTTGGGTTTTTCGTTAAGAGAGCTGTCGCAAAGCACAACCCTACAGCCATGAGGATATGTCTGGACACTCATAACATCAACGCTCATACTACCTGCGTCTCCTGACTGAACATGCAGTCTCAATCAGTGTATCATTGTCTTGCATAATGACACAGGAGTTTTTATGATTTACCAACACCACTGCTTTGCACTGCTTTGAGCCCACTGAGTATTATAAACCTAAATTATGCTCACTTAAAATGTCACGGGGCCAGAGAAGCCCCCCAGGCCTCATTGCTGGTTTAACATGTCATTCCCATACCCTTATCTTCTCACAGATATTTTTTTTAATCCAATAGTTTTTGCACTAATTAAATGATATTGCCTGAGACAGATGTGTAATTGCCTCAGCTGTGCTTTGCCCATCTGCTTAGCATGATGCTAGATAGGGTTGTAACGGTCCACTGAAGTCACGGTTCGATACTGCGGTTCAGACATCACTGTTCGGTACGAGTTTGGTACAACGGAGGGAAAAGCAAAACAAACCAGGTTCTTTTCGAGTGTATACGGCGCATTGAAGATGACATGTAAATTCCGATTGCGTCAGTAATCTTTTTGGCCCTATTTGTATGTGGAATCTAATGGCTGGTTAAGTACTGTAGGGAGAAGTTGAACAGTTTTTTTTTGTCTCGTTCCAGTGATTGGCACACCTGGGTGATGGCGTCGGACATTTGTAGTCATTTAGCACACGCCAGATGCGTTATATGCGTTAGCATGTTAGATGTATTTCCACTCACACCCCACAACTGCTGAACAACGCCAACACACAGTGCTTGTCTTATCCACCACTCTCGCCTGTACTACTGTAACTGAATGGGAAACCGAAGTTTTCCTAAACTTGCAATCTTAAAAAGGCCGGCGGGTCCTCTATCTCTCGTGGGTTGCCACCACTCTCTGACTCACGGCAACGCCAATCAGAGCTTCAGAGCTACAGATTAGATGTCCCTAAAGAACATGAGTCTCTAACAGTAGTTCCGCATTACATAAATTAATTTGCACGCACGTTTTATTTATTTTTATACAGTGTATTCTCCGTATAATTTCATGCACCGAACCGTGACGCCCGTACCATACGGTTCGGTACGAATACATGTACCGTTCCACCCCTAATGCTAGATAATGAATACCTGGCTGAGCTCACAAGCCCCTAACATGGTACAACACACACTTAAACTCAAACTCAATATTTTAATGCATTTTTGGTGTTTTTATACATCTGTACCTTCTAATGGTGTGGTATACAGGATCACATTAACATGCCCATAATGACTGTGCTGGCTGAGATACGATAGACCTACAACGTACTGTAGACTGCACATTAGCATTTTATTCTAACAACGCTCACAAGGCTTATGTTCACAAGACCAACAGACGACCAGGACAGAAGCTTGGCCACTCAGTGTGGCTTGGAGTCCATTTGACAACAAAGTAGTGTATCCATAAGCAGTCACTGACCCCTGGATTAATCATTGAGAGGGGGAGAATAGACAAAGTGCCCAGAAAGAAAGCTTACTCCAGTTAAAAGTAAATGTCTTTACTTAGTTGTCACAACATTTTCCTATGTATGCCGGATGTAAATATTTATTTTACACGAGAATCTAAGCCTGCCTCTTACAGTTTGTTAAAGCAGATTGTTTGTTCATGATGATGTCCTAACCAGGGGCTGAGCCAGACATAAAAAACATTCAGGGCTTAAGGCCGATTTATACGACTCCGTTTTCACGGACACGGACACAGGGAACGCCCTCTCCGACATGGAACGCCCTCTCCGAGCCCCTCGGAGAGCTCTAAGTGCGCCTCCTGATTTTCCTGACTATCCGTCTGTCCGTCCGTCATTTTACGGATACCCCTTGGCTGTGATTGGTCCGTATTAAGAACCGCTTGCGTCAGGGGCGGGGGCGGGGTTGCCGTGACCAACAAGACGAACAGAATCCTTTGACCGCCATTGCTGTAAGTTTTTACAATTCATATTTCAGCTAAACAGTACATGTAAATCAGCATCTGAATTAAAATGTGACGAGAAATGGGCAGTGTAGTTGCTGAAAATGTGCTTATTTTATTGATGAAACGGCTAATTTGTAAATTTGCTCCGACTTTTCGATAACCTAGCTAGCATCGCAGTGCAGCGCCACCTACTCTTCTGGTGGTGAATTGTTTTCAGCACCCACAGCCTTCGGAGTACTATAAATTCAAGGAATCCTTCTGACTCCGTCCGTCTATCTGTCCGTAACGGAGTCGGAGTAGTATAATTCGGCCTTTAGCCCCAATCTAGGAGCTAGTCAAGCTTTGATGTGATCTTCGATATGAACTTCCAAAGGTAATGTGAGTGTGCGTAGCGTGCAAGATTTTTTTGCATTCATTTGAGAGCAAAATTGTTTTTTGTGTTTTATGTAGTATAAACTGTCAGGTAGGGCTGTCAAAATTGCTCAAAAATGACGTTCGAATATTAAATTTTAAAAAAACAACATATTCGAATATATATTCGAATTTCTGGTTGCGCATTAGGCACGTCAATAACGGGACAAATTAATACAACGAGACATAACTACTTGTATAGGTAATTTAATTAAGTTTAAACATATTTAACAACATATTACCTACACAAAAATAAGTAAATGAACTAATGGCCAAGACCGCAGACCTTGGCCTCTCGCTTGCACACACTCTCTCTCTCTCTCTCTCTCTCTCTCTCTCTCTCTCTCTCTCTCTCTCTCTCTCTCTCTCTCTCTCGGTCTCTCACTCACTCACTCACTCTCTCACTCTCCCGCACCGTCGCGCTTTCTACGCATAGCGGTTTAAATGAACGACAACAATAAACAAATGCTGAGTGCTGATCAAGAGTTTTGTGCAAGCAATTTACGGTCGCGATTCTTGTCCCAAATATGGCAGGCTTCATTCAGTGATTGAAACAAATATTATTAACATTAATTGAAGTTTTACAGTATAGAACCGACATTGAACGCTCCGAGCGAAATGTGCTGTGGTAGCCTAAACATGGAACTTTTCCTTGGCATGAAACGGCAAATAATCAAACCAGTACATGAATCTGTTGTAGCCTATATAGTCTATTTTATTCATGCAATATACAGTCAGTACAGTAGCGACTAGCCTACATTAGTAATGCCCACACGCAAAGCAGACAGTCGCGCCGCTGCTGCCGCCGCTGCTGCCGCCGCTGCTGCCGCCGCTGCTGCCACCGCTGCCGTTGCTGCCGTTTTTATTTTATTTTTTATATTCGAATATTAATTTTCACATTCGAAATTCTGTTTTTAACAACTATTCGAATATATATTCGAATTTAGAATATTCGTTGACAGCCCTACTGTCAGGTAGCGTCCAAGGAGTCAGAGGCAGTTGAATGCAAGCCGAGGTTTATTTATAAAACCGTTCAGGGAAAAATCAAAACCAAAAACACCTTGGCGACTAAGCCGGGAAAAATCAAAGTGCCCGTAACAGACGAGGAAAATAACAAAAACAAAACAGTAGGTCGAAGCACTGGGGTAGCCGAACGTTACACCAATCACGAGACACAAGACGGGGGGGCAACATGCAACGATCTGACAGGGACCTGCACACAGAAAGAGTATTAAATAGACAGGGTAATCAACAGGTTAACACAAGACAGGTGGTGGTAATGACCAAAGACAAACGAGCTGTAACCCTCACATTGAATCTGACAGACAAACACACTCCCACAAGGGGAGGGGAACAGAAAGACAGTCATGACAATAAACATTATGTTGGACTCATATTGTTATATTTGCCGAAAATTACAACCACATTTTTACCTCAAAGATTTGGGGCTTTTGAGAAAACATTTGGAGCTCAAGCCCCAACGGACACACGGACACCAGAGACTTTCACCACAGCCTTCAGCACATCCAAATCTGTAAAGGCAACACAATGTGTACAACATTTTAGCGAAATCAGGTGGATTTGCTGGGAAGACACAAAGTAGGACACAGGTCTTACAGTGTTCCGGCAATGATAAAGACTCTTGTTGCATGTTGGCGCTCCCATGCTCTTGTCAACAACACAGGCCTGGTCTAGATGTACCTCTGAGGCATGGACCTCCTGTTCTACGCTTCCTTGTCAGGAATGGTATGTACACCTGCTTATTTTTCTGTGTAATGTAAACGGCGCCCCCGGACAACACCCATGATCACGCCTCAGCGCAGTTACAACACTCTCTTGCTTCTAACAGCAACACAACAGATTGCCTTGACAACAAAACATACCTTCCCCGGAGACTCGGACAGTGATGTATACGCCATGTATTATGTAGTTACAATTTGTTAGTTAAGGTGGTAGGGTGGGGGTTTGCCATCAGACCGGGGGGGGGGGGATAGTTTGTGCGATAGGCTAATGCGTTCTGCAGAGAAGGGAGACTGGCGTTTTGGAATGGAAGTGAGAAAACAGGACTGAGTAACACGGCGGATATCGCTATTAAAAAAATCAAAAAAACTACGTAGTTAAGGCGGCAGGCGTGTGTTGCTTAGGCGGCCGCCTTAACTGAAAAGTGCTGTGGGAAACCCTGGCTTGTTCAGTGTTTACTTTCTTCAATACAGTGTTGATTGGATGCCATGGATCTGATATTGACATGGTCTAGGATGGCAATTCTCACAGTTCTGAAGAGTCATCATGTGACGGATAGCAATAGCTCAACTCACAATGGCAATTACATTTTTGACAGATGCAGTGGGACTGGTGGCCTGATTTCAAGTTTTACGTATCCCCCAGAAAATGAATTGGTCGACTCGCTCCACTTTGAAGTGTTCCAGCTGAAAGTATCCTGTCTTTAAAGGATGGAAGTTCTATTTTACGGAAACACCGTTGCTGATGTGCAGCACTGTCTCTCTTTAATCTGGGAGGTTTGGAACTAATACATTTCAAAAAAGAGGATCTGGTTGAAGAGGAGGAAGAAAGTAAAAGGGCACGGCAGAAGGAATAAGAAGGAAAGAGACGACACATGGGGGGTAGACTGTTATGACTAGTCAGCACTCTTGCCCCACTGTAACTTCTGGTTAGCCTTTCGCTAACCCTTGTGATGTTCTCAGGCTAGAGATCACATGCAGACCACACAAGCGTAGAGAGCAGATGACTGAAATGAACTGAGTGGGGAAAAGCAAGCAGCGGTGAGAATGAAAAGAGTCTGCACGATAACAAACCGCACTTCCGAGGCTGAAAAAGGACCCTGTGGTGATCCCCAGGCATAGAAGCACCCGCTAACCAGTGCCTCAAGGGAAATGGGAAAACCAAATTGAGAGACCACATATCCGGTAACTCCCATTTTCAATTCAACAACACATAACACACATGTAATTTCTTAAATTATCCTCAACTTCCACTGTCAAAATGTTTACTTAGTGCTATATTTAACTACCTTTTGAGTAGGTCACTAATTTCTTGAGGTGGCATATTGTATTGACTTAATGAAGGTGCAGTTCAACATGCCATTAAACACATGGACGCCAGCTTCTTTAACTCATTAGGTGATCACATGGTAATCACACAAACATATGCACAAGCTTTTTTTCCAGATGCCATTTAAGGTTGGCAGCTGAAAAACGATCTGTTTAGATGAGGTGAGAGTTTTATTGTTAGTTTTTTCACCTCGGTGAAAAAACGGTCGATGAACAGCAGTCTCATGAAACGTGATGAGGGAATCCTAACTAGTGCTGACTAACCACCTCGTGAGCAAGGGGACGTAAAACACACAAACCCGTCTGGAGGTCTCCTGAAGCCAGTACCATGAAAAGTGGTTGTGCTGAACCCCCTGTTTTAAAATAAATACATAAATAAAATGACATTAATTAACACTTAATTGAAATAAAACTGAATATTAGTTTTCCATTTCACGGTTGGCAATGAGCACCACGGACAGTGTACAAACACTCATAATCAAGCCGCAGTGGAATATTTGAACAGTGTTGTTAGTTAAGTGTCTATGTGCACTCATTCCTGCCAGGCCCAATTCTATTAAGTTAAGCAGAAGCTTGATTTTCAACCATGTCTCCTTATTCAAACTGGCATGACCCCACCACTGGATTTTATATGTGACATGAAGAAGGATATTGATTCAGCATGGTGTAGTCATAGCAATGCTGCCCCTCCCCTTTTACATACATTCCAGAGGTTACATACTTCCTGTTGGTTGAATTGCCACATAGCTTGTGTTAACATCTCATAGGACTTCTTCTTGTCAACAAATACAATGACAGCTTGTAGGATCTTTCCAGTGTACTGTAGTCTATAGTATATAGTAATCATCTTTATCTTTGTAATATTTAATATTTTGTACAAATGCATTCTTTTATCTCATTCTCTTTATTTTACAAATGTGTTGAAACAGGTCATATTTACATTACGTGATCAGTCTTTACAGTGGTGAAAAGTGGAAAACCACTTTTTTTTTTTATAGGGAGACGTGACTTATGTGAGGAATTTTTCACAGTGACATACAAAGGTGTAGGCTATTATAGAGATGATTATAAATGGTGAATGGACTGCATTTTAAGGCTGCTATCATTTGGCTGTCTCTCAAAGGAAGGGTTGCTGTCTATGTTAGCAATAGCCTCTGCTCTAGCACTTTCATAGCACCATTTCATAATTTTCTTGAAGCATCTTTTTCCTTTTCAAGGTTTTCTGTGTCGAAACATTACAACAGTTTTCCCTCCACCTCTCTCTCACTCAGTCAACCTTAACGGTCACTTTGTATCATAATGCCCAGTCTGTACTCCTTAAACTTTGTCTGTTGACACATGACAGTGTGTGATAGATCAAAAGTACAGTATAAGCTTTGTGTATGGGCGGTTGTTAACCCACTATGAAAAATTAGGTTAAAAAAACAGTTGAGCTGGTGTGCATACTATCAAAAGCCACTTCCTGTGACACATCAGGAAATATTTGCTTTGGGGCTGTCTCTTATTAGTCGCAAAGGATTCTGACGAACCTAGAGAAGGGAATAGTTCAACTAAATGCCTGAATATTTAACTGTCAGCTCTAGGTTTCTAACAGAAAATAATGGATTGTTGCAGTTTTTACTTCCTCTTCCAGGAAACCTTTAACAATCTAAATGAGCCTACCATTAGTTTGCTTGCCACAGGGATGAGTGTGGGCCACCCAAGGTGTGTATGCGTGTGTGTTTGCGAGTGAGCATGCATCTGTGTGTTACAGCCCTAGCACCCTAGCACAGACTCCTAGTGAGCATCCGTCTTTAGGTCTATTTATCTGACGTTAATATAGGTCAGTAGGTCATCCCTTTTGTTACTGCAAAACTGAGAATCCGACTTGGTTGCAGTATATTCAGGGGACACAATTACTTTCTACGGCATGTGACAGACTGCAGCCCAAGCAGTGAACTACTAAGACTGGAGGTCCGTGGGTATACGCACCAGGTGTAGACTTCTTGTGTGTTTTGTGCCGTTTCAGGAATGCATTCTGCTGAGTCTAAGGTGTGTAGAGGCCAAAGAAAAACACAAAACAAAAACAGAATGTACTGTTTTAACAAGCATTCTGTCTCTTACTTCAGTGCTTTTTCCCAAGGCCCTTGTTGTTTTCGCTACATAAAGAGGGTGGCGGTGGGGGGGGGGCAGCTTTGAGTGCATTACCCCAGTGTTTACTAGTATAGCAGGGGCCCAATTTAACACTAATATAGCCCTGCCTCTTAATCTGGTAGAGGCGGATTGGGATTTGGTGGCTGGAATTGGTTAGCCTGGCTCTGCCCTCCTACGTACTTCCGCTCAATTTAGATTTTGCTTCTGTACTAGGTCTGGCCATGAGGTAAGTAAGTCCGATGTCTCCGGTTAATTTTCTACCGGCCAATCAGCGAACAGAGGGAGTGGCTGTCGTGCGCTAGTTTATGTTGTAGTTCCGTAATGGCGGCGGAGAAAGATGCGAGCGAAGCCATTCGGTCCGTTGTGGCAACGCTGCCGAATATCCATAAGCTAAAGCCAGAGCAAGTACAAGTTTTGCTGAGTTTTGTTGGTGGCCATGATGTTGTGGCCCTCCTCCCCACGGGGTTCGGGAACAGTTTGATTTTCCAGCTACGGTAGCTAGCTCTGTTACAGTAGTGGTGAAGGAATTGGCTAAGGCGAACGCTAGCGATTGGTTATGGCAGATCAGAATGGCTCTGGGCAGATCCAATAGTTTTAAACTTCAACAGAGTACCCGCCTACAAGGAAGTCAACGCTTGTCAATGGAGCGAGGCCAGACTCTCTGTACAAATGAAATGTACGAGAGTACATTTCAGCAGAGTACATCCCCTGGTTAGGACCAGGCTAGGAATTGGTCCCCTGTATGGGAAAATGTTCCCTGGTGATAGTGTGTGTGTGTGTGTGTGTGTGTGTGTGTGTGTGGGGGGGGGGGGGCATTTGTTCCACCAAGTCAGACCTTACGTCATGTCTCCCAGTCCTGAGAAATACAGTATACCCCAGCCACCTCTTCTGCCTCCACAGCTTTCTAGAGCAGCAATGCATTAGCAAGGTAAAAGACAGACTTTTGGGGCTACTCGCCTTCTCCGCCTCGTCGTGATATATACAGTCATATGTTTATCCCAGGCTGCAGTTGGCAAGGGTTCTTCCTTCTGTCCCCACGCCTCCTCTTCCTCCCTGGCTCCGTGGCCCTGTTTTGGGCTTAGAGGTTCTTTGTTCTAATCAAAGACCCATCACCCTCAGAAGTGCGCGCTTGTCAGTGCGTTCCCTGAGGGATGGTGCCAGAAAATCACTCTCCTGCCATTCTCTCCTGAAAGGAGATTTTTTCCCCAAATGGTTCCTAGGTCTGCAAACCTGTGTGTGTGTGTGTGTGTGTCTCCTACAACACTTCAAGCTTAACCAAGAGATTCTGTGCATTGCTTCGTTGCAACTGTTGACGATCGCCAACAACAGGTATCAGGATAAGACAATGCATCAAGTCAAGTGAAAGACAAGAAAGAGTCATGTAGTGGTTGTGCAACACATTTATAGCATAAATATTGTCTAAAGGGGTATAGCTCAGTAGTTAAAGCATTTGACTGTAGATCAAGAGGTTGAGTGTTCAAATTCTTACGTGTATAGGTCAATTTTATGTGCTTCCACAGGCTTTCAGGAATGTGCAATCTCCAGGGTCCTTATTAGCTATGCACGTATCCATGGTTGCTGCTGTTTGGTGTCTAGATATTCTGGGGTTTCCATAGTAACCTGAGGTTATTTAAGTCTTGTCGGATTCTCAAATCTTTTGCAAAGGCAAGCATTAGAATGGATTTATTTTGCATGGAGTAAAAATCCAGGTGAGACTAATAGATGGAGTTGTACTTTGTAATTGATTGTGCTCATTCATGATATTCCCTCTGGTACCAACCTTCTCCAGGTGTTTTAATGGACCTGTTCATTTTGCCTATAAAAATTAGGCTGTGTTCCAAGTTCGCATCTGAATGATAGCACAACACACACTCTTTTGCTTGGTATCTGTTCTTCACTACTCTTCTCCCCTTTTTTCCGCCTATCATCCCCCTCTCCTTCCCTCTCCCACTCTTTATGAATCATCGCCAGCAAACTGCTCCAGATTTAACAAGCGGGGAATTCCCCCAGAGGACTCTACATTCCAAAATGTTTCTTGACTTTCCGAATACAGATGTGACAGTAGCAGAGGGTTACATATAGCCAGCAGGCAGATGGACGAAAAGGTGAAGGGTAGGGAGTTTGGCTAAGGGCTAGTTGGTGCCAGGATGACTCAATGTTCTGTAACTCTGGAAGATTAAGCGTGAGGACATAGAGCAGCCCCAGAATGCTCCATGTTTGCTCTGCACTTGGGCGCTTGCATAGTGGGACACACGCTAATCTTGACAGGTAATGACACGTGCTTTGTCGGAGATGACAATGGGATTTTATGATACAGATGGCAGTATCTGGTTTCGATAGCATAGGAGTTAGGAAATGTAGTGTCACAGCGAGGGCTATATGTTTGTAGGTGTTAAAAGTGGCTGTAGATGAGGTGCATCAAAGGCAAAGTCCAGTTCGTTCACTACCCCATCACACATAAGGGCTGATTTTAAAAGTGTGAGGGAGGCAAATTATTTCATGTGAGAGAGACGTAGCCTTTGTGAAATACACATAGGGTGGACTAATATAACTTAAGTCTTAAGTACATTTGTGGTCATTTAGCTCATATTTAGGATTTCTCTGTCAGCTATATTCTCGTTCTTGTTATTATTTACCCCTGCATTTACATGTGGGTCAGTGAGCTTAGATGTAGTAATAGCTTGGAAATAATTCTACTGTATTCTAAGCTCATAGTCCTGGTGATTAATTATTACAAAAGCAGCTCATCAGTCCAGCAAAGAAAACATTCAAAGTGTCAGCCTTTTCATTTCCTAACAGTATCACTGTCTTTCTGTATGTTTTTTTTTTTTTGTTATCACAGATGCCAGTTGTGTGTTACTTCCATGCCCTGATCTGGAGCAGTAACAAAAAAAACTAGATTGTGAATAAATTATTATTATTTTATTTTTTGTCTTTCTAAGTGGGTTACCCATTTTCCCTACATGTAGGCTAAACTAAGGCACCATTGAATTGAATATATATGGTTGTGTATTCAATCTCTGTTTCTAACTATCATGGCAATGTACTTGAAATACCTGAACACACCCAGAGCTAAGACAACTTTCCAGATACTCCATAACCTTGCAGATCACCACTCATCATTAAAATAAAATAATTTAGAATCGATTTCTCTATCAATTTCTGTCCCAGACCAGTGTTGTTTTAGAGAAGGTGGCTAATGACAGGGATTATCCGCTCCCTGTCTGTCACACAGTGTCCTCTGCCTCATAGGTAAAACCTCAGCAGTTGCCTTGGTAACCTTACAATGAGAGTTAGACACCCGGAGGAGCTAGCATGGCAGTGTCTTGTGGATACATCCAAAAAAGGGCTTACAGGACAAAGGTGGAGTCCAGCTACCATGGCTCTGACCCCAGGCGCATATGGAGTGGACTTAAAGCCATTACAGACTACAAAGGGAGAGGCTAGAGTGAGACCCAGTTCTCTGTCCTACTGCCAGACGAGTTGAATGCCTTCTACGTTCGCTTTGAGAGGGACAGTGACCCCCTCCAGTGGAGCTACCTGAAGGCCTAGCCAGTGGTGTTCCTACACTAACTGTAGGCTTTGGTTCAAAAAGATCAACCCTCACAAGGCACCTGGCCAAGATGGCATATCAAGTAGGGCTCTCAGGTGCTGCGCTGACCAGCTAGCAGGGGTCTTCAGTGACATCTTCAACCTCTTCCTCAGCATGTCTGTACTCCCCACCTGCTTCAAGAGGACCACCATTGTCCCTGTGCCCAAGAACACCAAGGTTACCTGCATGAACGACTATCGCCCGATAGCACTGACCTCTGTCATCATGAAGTGCTTCGAGCGGCTAGTCAAATCATTCATCTGCTCCTCGCTGCCCCCCACCCTGGACCCTATGCAGTTTGCATACCGGTCCAACAGGTCTACAGACGATGCCATCGCCCTGACCATGCACACCGCTCTCTCCCACCTGGACAAAGGGAATACGTATGTGAGGATGCTGTTCATTGACTAAAGCTCA
Source organism: Osmerus eperlanus (assembly GCF_963692335.1). Lineage (NCBI taxonomy): Eukaryota > Metazoa > Chordata > Actinopteri > Osmeriformes > Osmeridae > Osmerus > Osmerus eperlanus. The sequence goes on along the minus strand of NC_085039.1, from coordinate 3,540,268 downwards.
GCAATCAACACCATCATCCCCTCCAGACTTGTCTCCAAGATTGTGGACCTGGGACTAAGCACCTCCCTATACAAGTGGATCTTCCCCTTCCTGACGGGGAGGCCACAGGTGGTGATAATCGGTGACTGCACCTCATCCACATTGATCACCAACACAGGCACCCCCCAGGGCTGTGTGCTCAGCCCTCTCCTGTTCTCCTTGTTCACTCACGACTGTGTGGCAACGCACAGCTCCAACCTCCTTGTTAAGTTTGCTGACAACACAACCATTGTGGGCCTCATCTCTGACAGTGACGAGTCAGCCTACAGAGAGGAGGTTGATACCCTGACATAATAATAATAATAATAATAATAATAAATTGTATTTGTATTGCACTCTATATTTCAGTTTAATTATTAAAATTAAAAAAAGATCAAGGTAAACATTGTGGTGTCAGGACAATAACCTCTCTTTCAACGTCAGCAAGAATAAGGAGATGATTGTGGACTATAGGAGGCGGCAGGAGGAGGAGCATGCACCCCTACACATCAACGGAAGTGGAAGTGGAGAAGGTCAGCTGCATCAGGTTCCTCGGGATGAACATGAGCAATGATCTCACCTGGTCTGCTCACACGGACAAGGTGGTCAAAGCGGCCCGGAAACGCCTCTTCTTCTTGAGGAGACTGAAGAAGTTTGGCATGGACTCAATTATCCTCATTAACTTTTACAGATGCACTATAGAGAGCATACTGACTGGTCGCATCACAGTGTGGTATGGGAGCTGCACAGACAGGGGCCGCAAGGCCCTACGTAGTGTGGTCCGGTCTGCTGAGTTCATCATCGGCAGGAAGCTCCCAGCGCTACAGGACACCTACCACACACGATGCCTGGCAGGATTCTAAGGGACTGCTACCACCCATCCTTCAGTCTTTTTACCCCGTTGCCTTCAGGCAGGCGATACCGAAGCATTCGGTCTTGCACACGCAGACTGGACAACAGTTTCTTTCCAAGGGCCATCAGGCTTCTGAATGGACACTGATATGGACAATTATACACTTCTCACTAGTCACTTTATACACTGTCACTTTCAGCTACTGGTTGCATTATCAGCAATATTGCACTATTGTACTTCACTTGTCTTAGGTTAGTATAGGTTTATAAGATTATTACAGGTTATTATGTGTATTAGAAGTTTAGTATACTGTATTGAATATTGTATATTATTTTTATATTTAGGTTTACTATATTTTAGCTTATCATAGATGTAATCTATGTTCTGTGTACTTATATGTTATGTTATGCCAGGTTGCTTTGCGCTGTCTTGTCCTAAGAATTTCAGTGCCCAGTCTGACCTTGTGTTGTTCTGTGCATCTGACAATAAAAGACTTGACCTTGAACTTTAACAAAAGTTAGGGCAGTAAAGGGTACAAATATTAGTGTGCTGTCACCTCTTCTTGTTGAGTCCTGGTGCTTGACAAGATAGTCAATGCTATTTCACATCTCACTGTATCAAACGTATCTTTTTGGGGGACTGGTATGACCTGTCTTCTTTAGGTGTGAACATCTGTGTCCGTTATGGTAGAGGAAAAGAAGTGTAACATAAGTTGCGTGCCCAGTGCAATGTGCTCTGTGTTCCTTCTTATATAAGCTATGCTCTTTTAGCCGACTGTACCTTCCAATTACATTGAAATCAATGGTTACGGTCGATATCCTACACAAGAGCCTGCAAATGTATGTACACTGAGGCATGATCAGAAATATTCTCTGCTCAGTGGCAAAGAGAAGCCATGGCAACGGACTTCTGACATCACATCACAAGAATGGCAAACTTCACATTAGTAGAGTATTGTTTTGTTTTTATACTGTTGTTGGCATCAAATTAGTGGAAATTGTATACATGTATAGCAGCTTATTCCTAAAACTATTGATCATCTTTTTTTGGGGCTGTTTGACTTGTGATCCTATATGGGTGACTTGGTATCCAGTTTGCAAACATGCAGTAGCCTAATTGTGAAATTAGAAATACAGACTGAAAACACAAGAAGCAGAGGCATGAACTCCAGTGTTTTCCCTCCAAGTCAAACCAAGATCAGAATTAGAAAATGTCACAGCAAGCTGCGACATACACATTTTTAACAACTCATCAAGGTCTCATACACCCACACACAGACTTGATGGTTATCTAGCTGTCAACCAGGGTATTTCAGCTGGCAGCCTACAGTAGGCATCATGTGCACACACATACAGCATACACACCACAAACGCAAAGAGCCGAGTGTGAGAAACAAGAAACAACTAATCATAAATGTCCTTTGGGATCAGACATGTTATGACGTCAATCTTGAGGGCCTCAGCTGAACTCATCCCTATTGGTGTCTAAAGCTTAATTTATACTTCGGTCGCGGACACTTTTGAAATGGTCGCCGACGAAAAAAAAAGAAGTGTCGCTCAGGCTGCTGCATTTATACTTCGGAAAACAGTCGCCTGTGCTCAAGGTTCGCGTGACGTAAACAGAATCATTTTACCGTTACATTCATAGCTATGGTTACATTGTTAACGCTTTGTAGCCTAGGTGATCAATCGGAGAAACTGACAATTTTAATTTTTCACTATGTGAGCGCCAGTAGAAATTTCTCCTGGTAGGCGACACTTCTAAGCGACGGTTAAAAGTGTCGACCGAGACGTCATTTCTGTCGTCGACCTTTTCAAAAGTGTCTGCGACCTAAGTATAAATTGGGCTTTACAGTGCTAACAGCTCACAGCGCCAACAGCTGTGTCTGTAGAGGCTCTCACTGGAGCAGCGGTGCCTATTGTGGCTTCAACCATCCCCCAAAAAACGAAAACAAGCTCCCCTTTAAGCGATGAAGAAGTTTGATCAGACAAATACCAAACAGACCCCCTTATATTGACCCCCATATTCTCTGAACGCTGCAAGATTGCATCAGCTTTGAGACAAATAATTTCAGTGACTGGATGAAATGACACTCACTAGCTAAGCTTGGGCTAACAGCTACTGAATTAACTAGTTTGTTGGTGAGTTGAAAAGACGCCGCAGCGAGATTGGCATGGGGAGCTGGGGGGGAGGGAGGGGGTTAAGTGCCTCCGGAGTTGATTATGAGGGGCAATCACCAGGGAAGCCTTGGAAGAAAGAATTGGAAAAGGGACAGTGATGCATGGTGGGAAATGCCCGGAAGATTCTCAGGGTGATGGTAGGCGGTTGGGTGGTGCTCTGCGATGAGTCACTCCATTTAGAAATCTGTGGGTGTAACACCAACAGAACCAGCCAGAGAGAGAAAGAATGAGAGTTGGATGGAGGAGAGAGATGCCCTTTGGCTGTGGAATACGTACTTCTCAGAGAGGAGGAGGTAATAATCCGATAATGGGGAGGACATTTGATCATTCATTGTATGATTATGGAGCCGTGCATGTCACTAGCTATCTGAATACCTGTACACATTATTTGGCAAACACAGCAGCAATCCTCAGGTCTTCCTCATCCTCAGAACTGTCATCCTCAGACCTGAACTGAAGCATATTTTTGTGTACCACAACGACCCCCCAAAAAAGCTTGTTTTGCAAAGTACCACTCTTAACTGAGGCTTTAAGCCCACAGCATCACTTGATCTCCTTGTTCTCCAAATCCCTTTAAATCCACATTAAGATTGTTCACATGTTTTTCCTTCCCACGCGGCTAAGCTAGTATCGTATGACATGTAGCTCATGTTGTAGACGCAGTGACCGTTGAGGCCCACTTGTGACGTTAAGTCAGATGAAGTGTCCCACCCTGTCTCATTTCCACAGGGTAACCGGTGAGCTTTCACCTCGCATTGTAACCAGACGAGGGATCGCTGTCTACGTGTGGGAGCCCCCTTCTCCTTCGGTTCCCAAACCTGCCTGTGCTATCTGGAGCTCCTCTTTGCCATTGGATGGCAAAGAAGAGACTCCTTCCCAGAAAAGGAAGATTAAAATAATGAACGAATGTGGAAACAAAAAAGTAATAGCAAAAGGGAGAGCGATTAGTTAGTGTGAGGAAGTCATGAACTGGGGGAAGAGTGAAAGAGAGCGAAAGCTATAGTAGCCTGTTAATGAGATGCAGACAGAAAATGTGATAATGGTTATAGAGAGAGGTAAAGAAAGAGTTGAGGGCCGGGACACGGAGGTGACAGAGCGGGGCAGACATTTATCACCTAATTAACCAGAGGTCGGTCGTTCTCACCCTATGCCAGGAAAGCCACGGGTAGGAAAGGGGGTGAGTGTGTGTGTGTGTGGGGGGGCGGCGGCGGCATCTCGAACATCTGAGAGTCTTGCACAAACGAGGCTTCACTCCGGATTAGACTCTTGTGATTCATTGCATAAGATTAAAGCTCAAGTCGGTTAGGTCTATGGTGTGGTTTGTGGAACAGGACCATGGTCGTTTATGTGGATTGGAATTGGGGGTCATTCTAAAGCGTTCATGAGTTGGCAATATGATTTGTGTGTTTTTATTTTAGTCATTGATCTGAGTGAGTGTTTGATGTCAACACTACATCGTGAATTTACTCCAGTCTATTAGCTAAACACAATTGTCAAATTGATCATGATTGTCCTCGTTGAGTACGTTCAGATCAGGTGATCGATCAGTTTTGCTCCCTCACTTTGGAGAGTTGATGGGCTGTGTTGGCCAGGCCTCGGTCAAAATAATGTTTATTTGTTTACTTCATGTATGTTTTATTGACAGCAGTAACCCTGACACAGGTATTTTGTCTATTCCCTCGGTTCTTTAGGATTACACACGCAAAGAAATTACCTTCGAAACAAAATGCAAAACTTCGAACATCCATAACCTTAAAAAATACATAAGTCTTCAATTTCTCAGAAGATGTCATTCTGATATGTATGTGAGATTACATTATTGCCACCAAAAGTAATGCATTGTATTATCTAACTGAAAGTAAAGAAATCAAGCTTAAAAAAAAATATGTCAACAAAACAAAGAATGCAAAGTTATGTGTCTGTGTTTCTCTCTCTATACACAAGAATTAAATTTGACAAATTGTATACAAAAGGGGACTTGTTTTGGTTAGAGTGTACGTGCATTCAATCTTATATGGACTAACTGCCCCCTGTAGTGAGGTCCACAAGACCACACGGAGCCAACATCTTGCCACACCTGAAGAGTGATTCAATCACATCAGAATCAGCCCTTGTGACACCCTCAGTATGCTGATTACCCACCAAACGCCGATGCAAAGGAACCATAGAATGGGGGGGGGACCTCCCCAATCTACCAAATCAGCCCTCCTGCTAGCTTGCAAGCTTCAAAGGGCCTGATTTAGACAACACGTCTCCAGCGACCATTTGCTATCCGTTTCAGCGGCGATTTGAACAAAGAACATACCTTGATCAGAACTTTTGAGGAAAGTTCTTGAGACTTTACCACAAGAGTACAAGGTGGAGAATTATGAGAGGGATATGTGGTATGTTTGTTACTTTGTTTTAATGTTGTGTTCACTGAAATCTTGATTCTAGTAACAACTCCTTCTTCCTGAAAGATAACCACGTCATTCTTGGTATCTACACGAAGCTATCATAATAAAACAATCATTCAACTATATTTTGTAACTGTACCAAGATGTCCAGAACAATATTTGAACCATCGAATGATCAGCCAGAGATCAGATCACACCTTTGGTAGGTGTGAAGGAAGGAGGGGGGAGTTGAGAACCCAGCTTCCCCCAATCCACATCTGACCCCAGACGGGTCCTCCCTCGAACTGTATAAAGCCCTAAGATGACCATCAATCTCGGACTCCAGCGAAACCGACCATGGCATGAACGCCATCAGGATTGGCGTTCCAAGGACGTCGCCAAGCTTCTCCTGAGATTCAACTTTATAGTGATCGCGACACTATCTGGACGTTTCAACAGAAGAACCAAAAACGCAATTCCAAATGCGACTTCACTGAGATCCCGCAGACTCAGTCACATGACCCAGCGCAGCCGCGCTGTGACTTCAGATTCTTCAAATGGACCTTTGGCGCAAACCGCCCTCAACATCATTGATCAACCCCTGATCAAACGTAACTATGGCTAACGCTCTTTCCCCCTCGACATGGCATTGGCGTGAGCTCTGTTTATGATTTGTAAGGATGTAATCACTGACTGTACAATTTCTGCCTTTCTTTAAGTTAGACCATTTCATTCTGTTCATTGAAACCAATCTCTCATATCAAACCCATAATCCAACTTTTCATAAGATCTGTTTACCTTACTTGAATAAATTCATTGTAAAGATATTTTGACGTGCGTGTTCACTGATGTTACAATTGGCTCTACTCTTAGAACGAATTCATTCCTAAAGATGAGACTGATTATTACATATTAAACATAGGATTCCCTAATGTCCTAAACCAATATTAGGGTGGTGCCCCAGACTTTATGATAAATTAAGTATTTCTATCTTTAAACGAGCAAACCCCGCTACACCCCCTAGACCCTCCACAAACCACCCACAGGAATGTGAAGAGAGACAGTCAGCCATTTTGGAGAGGTATCTCGCAGTTTCTACATGGGCTATTAGCTTATGTGTGGTTCATACCTCAGAAGGGCGTAGTGCACAACTCCTGTGACACGGTTGAACAACTCTGCCTAGGTAAAACTAGCACCCCCCATGGAACTCCAGTATTTGCCACATTTGCTGTTCATAAATAAATGGCCTTTGAGAAAACCCCGGCCAAATTAATTTTATGTCTGATTTATTAATTAATCAAAGCTATTTCCAGCATGCTTTTGCGTAGCATATTCTGTGTCCAAATTTTTTTCCCCCCGTATATTTTTTTTATTAAGAATTACAGGATTATGTCAAGGGTATGTAACTCAATTGTATTCAACATAAAGTCAAGATAATCATTGGAAAAATTTGTTTCTGAATTCACAGGACAATTAAATTCATAGAGCAGCTAAAGATGGACCGCGTTTGTTTGTGTGTGTGCGTGTTGATGTGTGGGTGTGGGTGGAGGTTATTATGGGATTGCTTGTTTTGCAAATAGCTCATTATCTCGATTCAGTCTCCCTCAGGATTACTCTGCTTCCTCAAACAACACAGTGCTTTCTGTTGCCCTCTTCCCTATTCCTAGAAATTACAAGAAAACTTTTGTGTGTGTGAGTGTGATACCTTTCCATTTGTGTCTGCTAAATGACTAAAATGTATGTGTCTAAGAGGGAGAGCAGAAATGGCAGAAGTGTCAGGGACTGGAGAGTGTCTGTGATTAGGAGGAACCTTTCCATTTTTCTGTTTAATGGGATTAAGCACTGGGAGTGCCCTCTGTCCCTGTGTGGCCTGGCTGATCAGCTTCAATTAGCCTCTTCACTCACTCACTCACTCACTAACCAGCCAGCTGGTCACCATGACAGCAGATCTGGTGTCAAATCTCCAGAACCCCATAAGTACTCGGAAGGTGTCAGGAGGTTGAACTGAATCAGTCTTCAGACTTGTGTCTACAGTCAACCAGTGTTTAAAAAACGGTAAATAGATTGAGAGACTAGTTTGTCATGGGCAAAGCCTACACAAAAACGGAATGCATTTGTGACTGTATTGTAAATGTAATATACATCTGTCTCTTCCTCTCTTTCTCCCTGTCTCTATCACTTTCTCTTTTTCTCTCTGTATATCTTAACTTCAAGGAACAGGTCCTCTGATTATTTCATTGAAATGCTATGAGCTGTGATAAAGGCTGCCATCACCACACAGCCTCAAAATAGTTCAAGGATATCAGCAGTTTTCATCAGTAACCCTGGGAATTCTTGATTGTGGTGCAACTGTGTGTCATTCCATTCAAGTACATTCCATGACACTTATGACATACAATAATTTGTAACCTGGGATGAACTTGTGTTTTTGTGTATCACGTATCTGATGTTCTCTCCTAGGCCCAGATAGCCTTCCTGCAGGGGGAGAGGAAGGGACAGGAGAACCTGAAGAAGGATCTGGTCAGGAGGATCAAGATGCTGGAGTACGCCCTAAAACAGGAGAGGTGGGTTCTGTATGCACAATGTGTACACACACTCCAACAAACAGGGTTAGCCTGTGATCATATGTGTCGGCACACATGCATGCTGACACATGCCCATTTAATGAGAGAACCAGTTACAAGAAATACTCTTGTTTTTTCTCTTACTTTCTTGTTCTACATTTGTAAAATCCTTCCATGTGAATGTGATACATGCTAGTTCCCACAGACAGACACACACACACCGCACACACATACACACAGACACATACTACATACATACTGACTCACTCACTATTGAACCATATATTACATTCATCTCACACCCAGGATTATGTCACATGCTAAACACACACAAACGGAATAGTGGGAAACGTAGTTCCAGGCAGACATCCTGTCCCCAGAACAGCATTCACGCAATCATGTGCTAGGCGCACCTTCCTTTATCTTGGGATTGATGTGTGGCATCACACCCCTGTTCTACTTATCACACTCCAGGCGACCTAGGGATTATACCGACTGGTTGCCTGAAACACCCTCACACACACTAATTCACATACACAAACACTCAACCTCTCCCTTTATCACGTACGCACATACACACACTCACCCACACACACAAATGCAGTTCAGTCCTGACCACATGGGTGATGTGGTGGAGACACAGGCTTAAAGCATGGTAAGTCTCGTGAGAGGGAAGAGCAGCTATGAAGAGAACATGCACAACATGTCTCCCAGACCACCTCTCGATTGGAGCATCAGAACAAACTGTTCTTGACTCTCAAGCTCCTCGTCTCTGTCTTTCACCCATGCTCACCCTTTCTCTGTCTCCCTCTCTCTCCGTTGACTTCTCCTTTGCTCTCTTTCCAACTTTCTCTGTTGTTCACTATCTCGTTTTCTCTTTTTCCTTTACTGGCTGTTCACTCTTGCTTTTTTGTAATTTTGTTTATCTGTCTCTCTCTCTCTCTCTCTCTCTCTCTCTCTCTCTCTCTCTCTCTGATGTGTGTATATGTGTGTGTAACGGGTGTGAATCCGTGAATCTCACTCAAGTATATAACAGGCGACCGGCGTCAAGGAAGAGCTAGCTTTACATTTACATTTATGCATTTAGCAGACGCTTTTATCCAAAGCGACTTCCAAGAGAGAGCTTTACAAAAGTGCATAGGTCACTGATCATAACAACGAGATAGCCCCGAACATTGCGAGCAGCCAAAACATGAAGCATACATTGTGAAAACCAAATAAGTGCCAAAGTGAAGAACCATAAGGGCATGCAGTTAAACAAGTTACAATTAAACAACATGAAACTCAAAAGTGCAAGTGTACCTGTAGAAAAACAATCAACAGTAAAAAATATAGTACAAGAATTTAAATCCGTTACAACCAACCAACAAGAGCAACAAGTCTCTCAATAAGAGTCATTGTGATTCTGGAGGAAACTAACATCAGATCCAGCCAAGCATTCCTAAGTGCCGTTGTACTCCCGGAACAAGTGCATCTTGAGCCTTTTCTTGAAGGTGGGGAGACAGGGGAGTTGATTCCACCATTGGGGGGCCAGACAGGAGAAGAGCTTGGGTTGGGAGTGGGCGCTCTTGAGAGGTGGGACCACCAGACGGTTGTCAGAAGAAGACCGAAGGTGGCGGGTGGGAGTGTAAGGCTGGAGGAGAGACTTGATGTAGTCGGGTGCAGTCCCGTTCACCGCTCGGAAGGTCAGTACCAGAGTCTTGAATCTGATACAGACCGTGATGGGAAGCCAGTGGAGGGATATGAGGAGCGGGGTAACATGGGAGCGTCTGGGTAGATTGAAGACCAGACGGGCCGCCGCGTTCTGAATCCTCTGGAGAAGGCGGGTTGCGCATGCTGGGAGACCGGCGAGCAGCGAGTTGCAGTAGTCCAACTTTGAGAGGACAAGTGCTTGGACTAGCAGCTGGGTGGAATGCTCAGACATCTCCTGATCTTCCGGATGTTGTAGAGGGTGAATATACACAACCGGGAGACCGCAGCAATGTTGGCTGTGAGGGAGAGCTCGTCATCGATGGTCACCCCGAGGTTCCTGGCAGAGGATTAAGGGGTCACCGTTGCAGATCCCAGGGTGATCGAGAGCTCGTGGGAGATGGAAGGCTTGGCTGGGATGATGAGAAGTTCTGTTTTGGTGAGGTTCAGCTGGAGGTGGTGCTTGGTCATCCAGTCGGAGATGTCTGCGAGGCAGGTCTCAATCCTAGCTGAGATCCTCGGATCAGTCGGGGGAAACGACAGGTACAGCTGCGTGTCGTCAGCGTAGCAGTGGTAGGAGAAGCCATGGGAGGTGATGATTGGTCCAAGCGAGGTGGTGTACAGAGAGAAGAGGAGGGGTCCAAGGACAGAGCCCTGTGGGACACCAGTGGAGAGCTGGCGGGGTCCTGACACTTTGCATCCCCAGGAGACCTGGTAGGATCTTCCTGACAGGTAGGATGAGATCCAATGAAGTGCAGTGCCAGTGATGCCCATTTCAGAAAGTCTGGCGAGCAGGATATGATGGTTAACCGTATCAAACGCTGCAGAAAGGTCCAGCAGAATGATGACGGATGACCTCGAAGCCGCTCTGGCAGACTGGAGGGCAGTGGTGACTGACAGGAGGGCAGTTTCTGTGGAGTGGCAAGTCTTGAAGCCCGATTGGTTGGGGTCAAGCAGGTTGTTCTGAGAGAGAAAGTTTGACAGTTGGTTAGAGACAGCGCGTTCAATTGTTTTAGAAAAGAAGGGTAGCAGTGATACTGGTCTGTAGTTCTGGAGGACGGCTGGGTTAAGGGAGGGTTTTTTGAGTAGAGGGCTAACTCTGGCCTGTTTGAAGGCAGAGGGGAAAGTGCCAGAAGTAAGAGAAGAGTTAAGGACATGGAAAAAAAAAGTTATGATGGAGGGAGAGATGGTTTGAAAGAGAGGGGAGGGGACTGGATCAAGGGGACAGGAGGTGGGGCGATGAGAGAGAATGAGGTCAGAGATCTCTGCCTCGGACAGGAGAGAGAAAGAGTTTAGAGATTTAGTAGGGTCAGTCATAGAGGGTGGGTGGGTAGGAAAGGTGGGTTCAGGGAACCGGCTGCTAATGTCAGCAACTTTTTTCTCAAAGAAGGAGGACAAGTCGTCTGTCTTCAGGGTGGAGGGGGGGGGGGGTGGGGGGGTTAAGAAGGGTGGAGAAGGTGGAGAAAAGTTTTTGAGGGTTTGAGGCAGAGTTAATTTTGGTCAGGAAGTAGTGGGTTTTAGCATCAGTTATGCGGGCAGAGAAGGATTTGAGGAGGGAGTGATACTTATCAAGGTCAAGACCGTCTTTGGACTTGCGCCATCTCCTCTCAGCTGCCCGAAGGATGGACCGTTCTTCACGAATAACATCCGTGAGCCACGGGCAGGAGGGAGAAGATTGCGCAGGCCTGGTTGACAGGGGACAGTGTCGAGTGATTCAGTTAATGTGGATAACAGGGTGTTAGTGGCAGTGTCAGTGGGGTGGGACATGAACTTGTCAATGGGAGGGAGGGAGGATGTTACAATGGAGGAGAAATGGGAGGGGGATAGGGAGCGGAGGTAGTAGGGGTTGGAAGGAGAGAGACAGATAATTGGATGAAGGAGTGATCAGAAATGTGTAGTGGGGTTACAGAGGTTAAGTCAGTGATGCAGTTACGTGTCAGGATGAGGTCGAGCTGCTTTCCTGCCTTGTGGGTCGCCGGTGTGTTCAGCAACTTCAGGTCGAAGGAAGTCAGAAGAGACTTGAAGTCGACGGCCTGCGTTCCTTCGAGGTGGATGTTGAAGTCCCCAAGGAGTATCAGCGGTGTTCGATCATCCGGGAGGACGCTGAGGAGCATGTCCAGCTCCTCCACAAAGTCAGCTAGCGGCCCTGGTGGGCGATAGAGGACAACTAAAAATGCTTTGATAGGATCAGTTAGCATCACATAATGGTGTTCAAATGATTTGGCAGCAACAGAGAGTGGGCTGGATGTGTATTTAATATGTGGGGAAAGAAGCAAACCTGTCCCACCACCTCGCCCGGTTGAGCGAGGTGAATGAGAGAATGAGTGGTTGACGGAGAGAGCAGCTGGAGTTGCAGTGTTCTCTGGGCGGATCCATGTCTCTGTCAGCGCAAGGTCGTGCAGAGAAGCATGGGATGCAAACGCCCGCAGGTAGACTCCCTGTCTTTGTTCGACCGAGTCTTCGTGCACCGAGGCTGCCAGACGATGCTGCCTCTGCAGTGCTAGCCGCCTTAAATATGCTAAACTCAGTAAGACACTATTCGCTCTGAATCTGATTACAGAAGTCAGAGCTATTTAACCAAATTCTACAATGGCCCTAATTATGCAAACAAAGCCAGGGTCTCACTCGGCGGCAAGTACCTTGAAACTTGATCTCTAGCTAGCTACCTATTGAGAAATTTAGCTGCTATACCCTTACCCTCTGTCCTTGAGACAAAGTTTTAGCTAAACACAAATGAATGAAACAAACTCTGGTTACTTACAGTCAGATGGCAGTCACGAAGTACACTCAGTAAGACACTATTCGCTCTTTTCGTTGGCGTAGCTGGTAGTGGTTGCGCTTGGCAAGTCAGGGGTGGCGTGTTCAAGCCCAGCGAGTGGCGGACATCGGCCCGTAGACCTTGTGACGGAGCGTGGCCACGTCTGTTACATATATGTATATTTTTATTATTTCTCATTATGTGCTTGTTGTTGTAATAGGACAGGATGGACAGGGCAGTCCCGTCACTATCGAATTAATCAAATTCAAATACTGCAACAGAGACTTCATGTACCCCCCCAGTGGGATAGAATGGGGCCTGGATCTTATCAACTACCAACATCTTTCATCCATGATGTGTATCTTCAGAGCCAAAAGGGGCCCTCTAATGTCCCTTAATTTAATTTGTCCTTTTTTCATTGTCCTTTTCCGGACTTTTTCCCTCAGGGCAAAATACCACAAACTCAAATATGGAACAGAGCTGAACCAGGGGGACATGAAACCACCTACCTACGATTCTGGTAAGTCTGTGACACTGAAAGGCAAACTGGTGGTGACTCAAATTTAATATTTCTAAGGATTCCACTTGTACAAACGGTAGTTATTGACTACTGTTAAAATGTAACTATCCCTTAAATTTTCAAGTTGGCACAGACCATGGTCAAATCTGGGGTGACTCAGTGGCCACATAGCATGGATGTTCACAGTGCCTGTCTTTAGTTCCATACCAAACCATTTTGGTGTGGAACTAAAGTATGAGTAGGCTACATACGATACTAAACCTCAAACACAGCAGTGTTTCCCAACAATTTGAGGTGGTGCGCCACAGAATCAACACCGGCCGCCACATATTGCGTTTTGTTATTATTATAATTTTTTAACACTATTTAAAACACGCAGCGTATTCGTTCAGCTGCATTTCCTTTCCCTGTTCTCCCTCCGTCTCTCGGTCGCTCCTGCGTCTCTCACATACACACACACATTCACAACCATAGATATATATAAAGGCTAGATGTCTTACGGCGGAGTCTAGAACGTCCGCACATGGCGGTCATCTTGCTACAGTCAACTCGCTCAACCATAACATTGTGTTGGTGCTACATGTACTTTTTAAATAACCATAACTTGCTCAATTTTCAACCGATTTTTAAACGGTTTGGTTTGTTATCAACGTCAGAGATGTCGTTATGCCACTGCATACTTCTATTCTATATTTAAAAAAAAACATGTATGCAGTGGCATATTCATCAAATGCCCAACCAGAGAAGAGAACACTCTGGATCACTGCTACACTACAGTCAGTAGAGCCTACCACGCCGTCCCTCGTGCAGCACTGGGTCACTCTGACCATGCCATGGTCCATCTAATCCCTGCATACAGGCAGAAATTAAAGCTCTGTAAACCTGTTGTGAGGACATCAAAACAGTGGACCAGTGAGGCTATGCAGGATCTGCAGGCGTGCTTGGACTGTACTGACTGGGATATGTTCACGACTGCTACCAATAGTCTGGATGAACTCACAGAGGCTGTGACATCATACATCAGCTTCTGTGAGGACTGCTGTATTCCAACACACACCAGGGTGAACTTCAACAACGACAAGCCCTGGTTCTCAGCAGAGTTCAGAAGGTTGAGGTCAGAGAAGGAGGAAGCATTTAGGAGTGGGGATAGAGACAGATTCAAGGAGTCAAAGAACTGGTTTAGCAAGGCGGTGAGAGAGGCTAAACGACTGTACTCAGAGAGACTGAAGCGCCAGTTCTCTGCTAACGACTCTGCTTCTGTCTGGAGAGGGCTCAGGCAGATTACCAACTACAAGCCCAGAGCCCCCCACTCCACTAACGACTCCCGCCTGGCCAACGACCTGAACGAGTTCGATTTGAAAGACAATTGGACTGTCCTGATCTACCCCCTCCCACCCATGTGGCCTCCCCCCTCTACAGTGACGACTCTCTCCATTCAGGAGGGTGAAGTTAACAGACTTTTCAAGAGGCAGAACCCCCGCAAAGCAGCTGGGCCAGACTCTGTCTCTCTTGCCACCCTCAAGCACTGCGCTGACCAGCTGTCTCCGGTGTTTACCAACATCTTTAACACCTCCCTAGAGACATGCCATGTGCCAGCCTGTCTCAAGTCCTCCACCATCATCCCTGTGTCCAAAAAGCCAAAGCCAACAGGACTCAATGACTACAGACCCATCGCCCTGACCTCTGTGGTTATGAAGTATTTTGAGCGCCTTGTGCTGGCACACCTCAAATCCATCACCGACCCTTTCCTGGACCCACTGCAGTTTGCCTACAGAGCCAACAGATCTGTGGATGACGCCGTTAACATGGCCCTCCACTTACCCTACAGCACCTGGACTCCCCAGCATCCTACGCCAGGATCCTGTTTGTGGATTTCAGCTCTGCCTTCAACACCATCATCCCCGACAAGCTCTCCCAGCTGAACGTGCCCGACTCCACCTGCAGGTGGATCACAGACTTCCTGTCTGACAGGAAGCAGTGCGTTAAGCTGGGAACACAAGTCTCTGACTCCCGGTCCATCAGCACCGGATCTCCTCAGGGCTGCGTCCTTTCCCCTCTGCACTTCTCCCTGTACACCAACAGTTGCACCTCCAGTCATCCATCTGTCAAACTTCTGAAGTTTGCGAACGACACCACCCTCATTGGGCTCATCTCTGACGGGGACGAGTCTGATTATAGGTGGGAAGCTGACAACCTGGTGACCTGGTGCAGCCAGAACAACTTAGAGCTCAATGCTCTTAAGACAGTGGAGATGGTTGTGGACTTCAGGAAGAATACAGCCCCACTCACCCCCATCACCCTGTGCGACTTCCCAGTTAACACTGTGGAGTCCTTCTGCTTCCTGGGCACCATCCTCTCCCAGGACCTCAAGTGGGAACTGAATATCAGCTCCTTCACCAAGAAAGCACAACAGAGGATGTACTTCCTACGGCAGCTGAAGAAATTCAACCTGCCAAAGACAATGATGGTGCACTTCTACACAGCCATCATTGAGTCCATCCTCACCTCTTCCATCAACATCTGGTACGCTGCTGCCACTGCCAAGGACAAGAGCAGACTGCAGCGTATCATCCGCACTGCTGAGAAGGTGATCGGCTGCAATCTGCCTACCCTCGAGGACCTGCACACCTCGAGGACCCTGAGGCGAGCGAAGAAGATTGTGGCCGACCCCTCCCACCCTGGCCACTCCCTGTTCCAGCTACTCCCCTCCGGCAGAAGGCTGCGGTCCATCAGGACCAAAACCTCACACCATAACGCCTGGGACACACTGCCTGCGATCGGCTGCGATCTGCTGCGACGCGCCTGGAAGCGCCTCCTTTTTTCTTTCGGCGCCCATGCTATCAAATGGGACCGACCACACTGGCTGCGAAGCGCTGTGAAGCGCTGCGATCGCCTGCGATCTGCAGCGATCGTTTCGGCAGCTGGTCGAATTTTTTCGCGAGACGCTTGCGAAATCGGCTGCAGGATGATGAAATACACCATATTAGTTGATATATTTGAATAAAAAAACATGTTATTAAGATTTTACTCCATTAATTGTAGACTACGGTGAACATTTGTAAAGTTGTAGACTTTATAATTACACAATGTTGGTAAGAACGTCCTTTATGGTTACCCTGATGAAAACGAATGAAAATAAACAGATTGATCCGTTGAGCTAGCATGCCCGTAGTTGTTTTGTTTGTTTGAGAGAAACGAGTTGTCACGCGTTGCACACAACACACACGCAGACATAGCCTACCGAGAGAGAACCCCCAAGTCGATTTCTAAAATCAGCATCAAATGAATTCTCGAAGTTGAAAAGCACAGGGAGTTGTTGTCTATGTCAGCAACAATTTTACAAGGACGACATAGATAAGGATCAATGCTGGGATATAGCCAATGCCATGTTTATGTACCATGTCAGCGTAAAGGAAAGCTCAGAGTAGCTGAAAGGCTTGGTGACCGGCGCGGAGAAATGCACGTCTGGTGAACAGCTTTTGCTCAGTCTTAGCAGATCGTAGCCGATCGTGGCGCTGCACGGCGCGTCCAGGCGCTTCGCAGCCAGTGTGTCCCAGGCGTAAGAACAGTTTCTTTCCATCTGCTACTGGCCTCTTCAACCAGGCCAAGGACTCCCACTGACATTCATTCATTATTTAACCCAGTATCTGATTGCACTATGTTGACCACTCATGCTGCTCATTGGGTGTGCTTTGCCTTCGGCAAGGGCACAACCTTTGTTCTCTCACATATATATTATTATTATTTATTTTCCCACCCCTAAATCTTCGTCAATATTTGGAGTTTGAGTATTATTGAGTTGCTTGTATTTTTATTTGCGTTCCATTGCATGGTTTAGGCTGAAGTTAAGTTTTTGTGGCGAAAAGTGAAGCTAACGGTGGCTAATTTGCTAGCCACAGTCACTGACGTTACTAACGTCACTACGTCACTAACGTCACAAAAACACGCGTGACTACCTGTAGCAGAGCATTTGTTTCGCATCTGTTAACTTGGGGGATAGCTAGGCTAACTATAGCTTTACTGAAAGGCAGTTGCAGAAACGCCACAAGCAAAGAGGCCAGGGTGATAACTATTTACTCATTTTACTTTGTGATGTGAAACACAATTGTGAAATGTAATGTACATTATTAGCTGATATTATTAAGGAAGTAGGCCCACATCTACTTTCGGAGAGAGGTAGACGGTAGTCTACTATTTCACTGAAGCATTAGCATGAAATTAGCCTCTGTTGCCCGGGCAACACATACTACAGTGGTCTATGATGCATCGGTTTTCAGTCGTTAAAATAAACATTCCTCACAAATACATTTTCGTTGTAGGATTTATTATGACATTACATTACAAGTAAACGATTTGTTGGTGAAATTATCATTACCTGTGGTTTCAAACCAGTGTTGCTCATTGCAACGCTGTAGCCTACGCGAGACACAGCTGTTTAGGAAGTCAAACGGCGACAGAACATGTTCGGCACTCTCCTTACTTAAATCAAAAATCTATCTAACTACTAACCTTAACTTCATTGCCACAGCCTAAACTTTGTCAATCTGTTCATGAAAATAATTAATTTCAGCCTAAACCGTACAACGGAACGTTAAATCGAATTCAACCAACGCAATCGCTACCAAGACGAACACAGCAGTAGTCTAGTACCGTAGTAGCAGAGCCATAGAAAAAGAGAGTTGCGACACGCTTTGATCTCGCCAACACGTGATCACGTGGTTCATGTAGCTCGCTGTAGTTCTAAAACCCCCCACTGCTGTCAACCGGTTTGAATGGTTTTCAATGAAGCTGGCCAACGGAAGTCGCTTTCTCAGGCAAATGATGAATGAAACAGGCTCGGTTAAAGAAATCCGATATTCTGGCTATCTTCAGCAGACTCGTATCTACAAAAGGCAGTCCTCCCTGACGTGTTTGGTGTAGAATGGAGTGAAATACAACATTGTGAACACTCACTGCCAGTGAAACACAGGAAAAAAGCTAGAATTTTTTTGTCACGTGGTTCCGGTAGCTCCCTGTAGTTAAACAAAACCCCCACTGCTGTCAACCTGTTTGAATGGTTTTCGGCGGGACAGACAGCAGCACCATCTCGATTCACGGACATTTTCGGTATATTAACACATAATGTCAATTGGTTACTGGTGTGTTGTATCATGTATGTCTGATACTTTATTAACATGTATGTATTACATGAACTTATACATAACGCAATATTGTGAAGCAGAGCTAGAAATGGCTATGCTAGCTACCATACTGTACAAACGGTACTGTACCATACTGTACATACCAAACAGTAGCCTAATGAGGACTATATTGTTCCACTTAACGTTTAACCTTAGACGGTTGAAGTAAATGGGTCTTGTTAAATGTTTTTTTATTCATCAGCCCACTTACAATTTAGCCTACCACATTAACAACACTTATATTTGTAGTACTTGATGCAAGTTGAATCTAACCATTATCACCAGCAACTGCTCAATTTAAGACAAGAAAGGAGTTTGGTAAATAGAACAGAATAAACAAGGCAACCAACTGCATTCAATAAAACATTTTATTGTACAATATGTCCTGTGTTCTTCCACTCCCCTTTGTTTGTAGTGATCCGGTGATCTTCTGGCTATGATACATGTACAGCTAGCTAGAGTAAAAGTGTTGCTTACGTAGACCTACAGTCTAGCTCCAACTGCATTTAGAATCTAACAAGCTTACGATAAACTTTAACTAAAGCTGGCTATATAAAATACTACTAATAACAATTGATATGTGGTGGTCGAAATATGAAAAAATGCAGGATTTTCGTGAATTTACCAGCTAACTTGCTTCGGACCACTTAATTTGCAATTCATTGTTGCGAGCTCTACTAACTAGGCTAATAAGAGCTATATATAGAAGACTTACTTTGTATGCCAACGAACACCAATAATTAGAACTAATTTGACAGACTATAAGCCAACTGACTTCTGGTTATGATACACGTGCTCTCTAGCTAGCTTCAGTAAAAGTGTTGCTTATGTTAGATACTAGCTAGACCGTCTAGCTCTAACTGCGTTTCGAATCAAACAAGCTATAATCTTACGATAAACTTTATCTAAAGCTAGCTATATGAAATACTACTAATAACAATTGATATGTGGTGGTAAAAATATGAAAAAATGAAGGATTTTCATCAATTTACCAGCTAACTTGCTTCGGAGACACTGAAAATGAATGGGGTTGAACGGTGGAAAATGCAATGTTTGGAACTACAGGTCGCATGTGACACGCTTTACTTCCGCATTCCTCGATAACAATGGGAGTCTATGGAAGTGTCGCAACTCTCTTTTTCTATGGCTCTGCGTAGTAGTACAATTTACCGGAGCAGCTTCTCCACACAGGGCTATATCGCATTTTGCGTTGTTACTGACAATGATCGCTACCAGTGAGCTTTTTATGAATGAGCGATTTTCCACTAAATAAATGTCAAGCTTATTTACGTTTTGGGGGGCATATTTTCAGTTAGCAGATGGTACTGTTTGAATCGCTATTCCATCTTCTACTGCCGGGTAACGTCGTAGAATAATCTTCAAAGGGGGTTCTTTATTAATGAATGAATGCAATGAGTAGGCTAAATGCCTGAAAATATCATGAGAAGGGAAAAACTTAAAATGACGTTTAAGTCATAGAGATTAGGTCAATTTTTACACCGGTCTGCCAAATTTATTCGTTTTGATTCAACGATG
Organism: Osmerus eperlanus; assembly: GCF_963692335.1. NCBI lineage: Eukaryota > Metazoa > Chordata > Actinopteri > Osmeriformes > Osmeridae > Osmerus > Osmerus eperlanus. Next base: position 3,520,595 of record NC_085039.1, on the reverse strand, counting down.
AGGCTGCCTCTTGCAGGGGAAATGAGAAGACATCTATTTCATTCTACACTTCACTCGTATTTTCAGTTGTAAATGAGCAGCAAAAAAAAATGCTTTTAAATCTATGTAATCTTTATAAATAATAAGTATGCATTTTTATATAAAATATACAGAAATATCAGTTGTAAAAATGTCATTCAAAAACGGACCCCTGTGCAACCGACGCAAGCAAGCACACCCTACAATTTCCCCAGAAATTGTACCCTCTCTAGTTACAGTAAGCTAGGCCTATGTTTTTTTTTTTTTTTTTATACTTTCATATTTTCATTTATCATCTTTAATGTCATATGTCATGTGGTTTCAACAAATGTATTATGTAAATGACACCCTCACAAAAAAACGATAGGCTATCCTCTCAAAAAGTATAGGCTAGCATATTGCGCTGTGCTTAAGGAGCCTATCTATCACGCAATGAGCAATTAATTCGGTTTCATGTTAAATTCTGCTAATTATTCCTGCACCTTCTGCAACAGGTTCCTGTAGTAAAAACGGACAAGACATGTCTGTGACAGACTTTCTGTATGTGTGTTCTGCTTGTAAAGCCTCAATCTAATCGTGTTTACATAAAGCTTACAAACCTGTTGCTATGACAGCATAGTCCAGGATGAGCTTCGAAGAACCGAACAATCCAAGATAATGACAAATCGTCAACAATCAAATCCAGCTAACTGAGTTAGCGACGTACTGAGAACGGGCCCCTGCTTTCTTACCTGCCTGTTTCTATATCTGTTTGTCCACATCACCTGTTGCTTCAGCTGGCTCTCTCACAGCAGCATGTTGGATGCTGTCCTCCTCTCCTACTCTTTGTTCAATGCCTAACAAATCTTTCTTTTTCCCTCCCTGACTCTGTCTTTCTGCTTGAGCAGCACTGGTTGAAGCCTGAAAATATTGTAAACAAATTAATAACATAACTAACTAGAGAAGGTACCATTTCTGGGGAAATTGTGGGGTGTGCTCCTGTATTTTTGTACGTCCTTCGACTGGGTTAGCTCCTGTGATTCCCACACAACAGAAGTGTAGTAGTTAGCTATCTCTACAATTTACCGGGGCTAGGTCTGAATCTAGGAGAAAAACGGAGCATAGCTGCCAGCTGTAGGTATATGCAGGTAGCAACGCTAGTACTAAATAACTATTTAGCTGGCCGGCTCCATGACGCCGGGTAAGTAGGTGAGACTGCTCACCAAAAGAACAAAGGGGAACCCACTAGTCTGGCAGATCAAGAGTCGACATGTTCGTAGTGTAGCATCCGAGGTGTACGGATGTTAGTTACAATGTATATTTCACAGGGCTCTCAAGTTTTGAAGACAGGCAAGAGTGACAAAATTAATTAGTGAATTGCTTTTTACCTGACATCTTTGAAAGACAGATGCTATGATTAGTGCATCCATGGCCAGGATATAATTATAAAGTATGACATGATTTTAAAAGTGACCTATACCATCGACTATGCAATACACTTAAATGTATTTAGTGCTAATACAATTATTATGCCTATTTGGAGAGAGATGTTTATAATGTGACAATATGTCAGTCATCGTGTGAAAATGAAAATATGACTAGGCCTAGACTACTTGTTCTGAGCAGGTGTTGTCAGTGAACAGGCTGTAAAACTGTTGGTTAAGTTACCGACACTCCTGAAAAACTGATGCTAATTATCTGGGAAACATTTTCTAACAGCAGTCAAGTTGTCATTGTTTGTGTCAAACAAGTTGTGAATTTGTTGTTACATTAAAACAGGAGATCATGACTTACTCTGTGCTCAAAGTAATGCTCGAGCTCCAGTGGTTTCCTCTGTGGGTGAACGAAACTTTCGGAAGACGACGTAGCAAAATCACGTGAACAATTCCAGGATATACTTTTTTTTCATTGGTTGTTGCGTTAAATCTTACTCAGATACAATAGAACCATTTTCTGATTGGCTATTGTGTAGCCCCTTTCTTTTTTTTGATTGGCTGATAAGTGGCAGGCTCGACTAAGAACTCCGGGGGAGACGCGCTTGATTCCTGCCAATTCCATAGTTAAACCTTTTCCACCAACGCATTTTGGGTGCCGGTACGGAGCCGGTGCTTAATCGCGAACCAGTTCTTTCTCTTTCGACAGACTGAGAACCGGAAAAGTGGTTTGTAAGTGGTTCGTACATGGTTCGCAAATAGCACCACTTCAGAGCTGGTCTAGATTGGGAACCAGTAGTGGAGGGGGGGTGGGGGCGGGGCTGCCGTAAACCCCGGGCCCCGCACCCGAGGGGGCCCCGCGATCTATGATTTTGTTTTTTCATAATTTCTCTTTGGCAACAAAACGTTGATTGTATCCATGGTAGACAATTTGACTAAATATCGTTTTTCCATATAGTTGTGTGCAATCTCTTCGCAAATATATCACATTGCTTCTTTGTAGGTGAGATTATTATTGTGGCGCAGTGTTCCTGGGCAAGTTGTATGAACAAGGATTATCGTGATCATCAGGTTGTTTTAATGTCTCATTCATTCCTGTTACTCCATCAAGCATGGGGATTAACTAAAATACAATACAATTTGACTAAATATATGTACATTTTCAATTTGTTTACATGACGTAGAAACGTAGTAGACGTACAGTAGGATAGACGTTGAGCAAACTTTCGCAGTTTGAGCATCGCTTTGCTGATTTCAAGAGAATGGCTGAGAAATTTGCTGTGATGAACCCGAAACATTTTTGTCACCCTGATGCTGCTCGGAAAATTAAAGCGCTTGCGGAGTTCTATTCGGAATATCTGTCTAAGGCCGATTATGTGGTTGATGAATTTGTTACACTTCGTACTATGTACCGTGAGCTGAGCATTGAAAATCATGAACTAAACACACAGCATCCTACCATTTCTCATTGACAACGACATGAACCGTGCTTTCCCCAACCTTGCCATTCACACTTGACAATTCCGATAAGCAGTGCTAAGGCAGAGAGGACTTTCAGCTGTCTGAAATTGATAAATAATGTGTTTTGACCTGTGTGTAGGCTATGAGTTTGCTGGTTTTGAGAGATGCACAATACATGTCAGTTCGGAAAAGAAAATGATTATAGTTTAGTGGAATTTTAGTTCAATTGTAGCATGCCTGTAGGTGGTCAACTGCAGTGCGCGTCACGCGTGTGTGTGTTGCACACTCGTTTTTTATCTTCATGGGGGCTTGGTTTTGCGTGTAGCTTGCCCAAATTGTTGCTGAAAGAATTGTTATATATGCCTATGTTTGTTTATTATTAGTTTGTTTATTATTAGTTGTCACTGTTAGGATGACTATAGGCTACTATACTATTATTGGGTGTGCTCAAGCCTTCGGCGAGAGCACAACCTTTGTTCTCTCACATATATATTATTAGGTTCCTCCGGTAGGAGGGAACCTATTGTTATTGTTGGTATTCTTATTATTAGGTTCCTCCGGTAGGAGGGAACCTATTGTTATTGTTGGTATTCTTATTATTAGGTTCCTCCGGTAGGAGGGAACCTATTGTTATTGTTGGTATTCTTCTTATTATTATTATTTTTCTTCTCCTTGCGCCCCAATATCTCAAAAAGTCCCTGGTCATAAATTTTCTAATTTGGCACATTGATACTACATCCAAGTGGGTACCCCCACACCAAATATGGGCCACATCGGACCATAGGGGGCGCCACAGGCCACGCCCAAAAGTCCGATTTTCAAAGTGATGGCATTTCCACCCCATTGCTCCAATTCTTCTGATACTTGGTGTGCATGCCTCATTTTTCATGAGGAACAAAAAACCCTCAAGGACCCATAAGGTCCGCCATGATGGATTTTCCTGTACTGTGATAATTTGGGAAAATCTTCAAAATTCCTCTTCTCTTGAACCAAAGGTGAAATTGACTTGAAATTTGGTACAGATATGTATCATTGACATATTTAAAAACGTTACTTAAGGCAATTGAATCAAGTACAAAATGGCTGAAATGGGTGTATTTATGTAAATGTACACATTGCCTCAATATGTTTGTGTCACTAAATCAAATGTATTTTTGAAGGATGGTTAAAACTTAATAGGCTTTAAGGTGAGATGCCCCTGAAGTACCATGCAAAGTTTCACTTTGATATGTCGAAATATGACTGAATTACAGATGTTTGAATTTCGACCAAATCTGACAATGCTCGCCATTGGAGAAACAGCTTTTTTTGTTATCCAGTTTTGTGTAATCCATGTCTGGGAATGGCTCAATTGGCTGGTAAGCAAATGGTTGTAGGTTCAAAACCAGTCAGAAGCATAGTTTTTAATTTTTTATTCTGGCAAAACGGTTTCTAGTCTCCCGATAAATCCTCCGGTTGTAAAACATAGCAATGCGTGTTTATTTGAGCCCATCACAACACTCCGATCATCTGTTTAGCGAGACTGTGTAAACCACTGCAAAACAAGCCAGGTTCACCACAGTAGCTAGCTACTTGTAGTCTACGCATGGTAGAGATAACTCTAATGGTTATCTCTAATGAAGTAAATTAATTGTTCAGGTGGATCCCTTGCCTGTTGCACAAATTCATTTCAGTAACCTGAGCCAGGACACATCCCCACTGATGCTAGGCATGATTTGAAATTTGACAAGTTATGGCACTCCTAACAACCTTTTAAAAAAAACTATGAGTAAGTTATTCTTTACAGCAGCAACCCAGTCATTCCGTTGTCCCGTTTTTATAGGAAATGTACAAGCAGTTTCAACTTTGGACGAATCTTACAATGCTTACCACAGGAGAAACAGCGTATTTTTTTATACAGTAACTGAACATCAAATGTATTTTTGAAGGATGGTTCAAACCTAATAGGCTTTAAGGTGACATGCCCCTGAAGTATCATGCAAAGTTTCACCTTGATATGTCAAAATATGACTGAATTACAGCTGTTTGAACTTGGACCAAATCTGACAATGCTAGCCATTGGAGAAACTGCTTTTTTTATTATCCAGTTGCTGAACTTTGTGTCATCCATGTCTGGGAATGGCTCAATTGGCTGAGGAGCTCAATTGGCTGGCTAAATTGGCTTACATTTGAATACCTGTTTAGTTAAACAGGATGACATCGGTCTGAAGTACCATGCGCAATTTTACCTTGATATGTCAAAAGATCATTGAATTACAGCTGTTTAAATTTTGGCTGAATCGAACAATGTGTGCTACAGGAGAAACGGCTTCTTTGTTATATACAGTAACTGACCACATGTTCTCAGCCTTGACGGTAGCTCAGTGGATTGAAACGGTGTCCTGCAAAGTGCAAGGTCACAGGTTTGAATCCAGCCACTGCCTTTGGGAATGTCATAATTTTGATTATCTGTTTAGTTAAACAGGATGACATCATTCTGAAATACCCTGCAAAACTGCAATTTTACCTTGACATGTCAACCGTTTCTTAACCTTTGTCCCAAAGCTGACCAAAGCTAATACTCATATCACGCAGTCGGAGCACAGATAGATAATCAGCGTCAGCACCCTTGTGTACCCAGCATGCAGTGCGGCATGTCAAAAAACGCAAAGACTTGTGGAAAATAGTTTGGTTACAACAGCCGTGCGAGGGATTTCAGTTGTTGTGTTCATTCAGTTAGATGTTTGTAATGTTATTGTTTGTTAGTTAATATAATCTTGTTGGTCACCCTGATTGTGCATGTTGTGTAGTTTAATGGGACCAGAGAGTCGGCTGCTGTACTATCACAAGCTATTCTCGCAAGCAGCTGACCCTAACCCTAGCAACGTGAGCTCTGCCTAGCCCCGTTGCCCACATCACTATTGTTAATTGTGCATTGACTGAGATTCTGGAAAGAGATCAACTCAAGAAGAGTTTCAATATCCTATAAAAGGTAATACTCTACCCTTTCTATTCATAAAATCTCAACAGTTGCTGTGTAGCAGAGAGGGTAGAGAGACTGACTTGTAACCTTATGCTCATGAGTTCAAATCCCCATTCAGCCTATTGTCGTTGGCCAAACATGAAGTAGTTTTGCTCTCATGTTGTCCAAGTCTCGATCTTCTACAGTGTACATGTTTAAAATATTTAGCCATTTTGCGGAGGAACCCGCATCGCTGCTTGCAGCTATATTTATTATTATTATTATTCTTTTTGCCCCCCTAAAACTCAGTCAATATTTGGCCTACATAGACAAAGTAGGTGTCAAAAGTTTCGTCTTGGTAGCGATTGAGTTGCTTCTATTGGAATTTACGTTCCGTTGCATGGTTTAGGCTGAACTTTTTGTGGCGAAAAGTGAAGCTAACGGTGGCTAATTTGCTAGCCACAGTCACTGACGTTACTAACGTCACTACGTCACTAACGTCACGAAAACACGCGTGACTACCTTTGGCAGAACATTCGTTTCGCATCTGTTAACTTGGGGGATAGCTAGGCTAACTATAGCTTTACTGCAAGGCAGCTGCAGAAACGCCACAAGCAAAGAGGCCAGGGTGATAACTATTTACTAATTTTACTTTGTGATATGACACACAATTGTGATGTGTAATGTACAATATAAGCTGATATTATTAAGGAAGTACATCTACTTTCGGAAACAGTAGTCTACTATTTCAGTTATGTGTTGCCCAGGCAACACATAACACATAACAGTGGTCTATGATGCAACTGTTTTCAATCGTTAAAATAAATATTCCTCACAAATACGTTTTCGTTGTAGGATTTATTATGACATTAGATTACAAGTAAACGATTTGTGGGTGAAATTATCATTACCTGTCGTTTCAAACCGGTGTAGCTCACTGCAACGCTGTAGCCTACGCGAGACACTACAAAAACATCTACACAGCTGTTTAGAAAGTCAAACGGCGACAGAACATGTTCGGCACTCCCCTTACTTAAATCAAAAGTCTATCTAACTACTAACCTGAACTTCATTGCCACAGCCTAAACTTTGTCAATCTGTTCATGAAAATAATTAATTTCAGCCTAAACCGTACAACGGAACGTTAAATCCAATTCAACCAACACAATCGCTACCAAGACAAACACAGCAGTAGTCTAGTACTGTACCGTAGTAGTACAATTTACCGGGGCAGCTTCTCGCATTTTGCGTTGTAACTGACGCTTATTATGAATGAGCGATTTTCCACTAAATAAATGTCAAGCTTATTTACGTTTTGGGGGGCATATTTTCAGTTAGCAGATGGTACTGTTTCAATCGCAATTCCATCTTCTAATCTACAGTACTGCCGGTAACGTCGTAGAATAATCTTCAAAGGGGGTTCTTTATTCATGAATGAATGCAATGAGTAGGCTAAATGCATGAAAATATCACGAGAAGGGAAAAACTTAAAAGGACGTTTACGTCATAGAGATTAGGTCAATTTTTACACCGGTCTGCCAAATTTATTCGTTTTGATTCAACGATGAGGATGCCTTTTGCAGGGGAAATGAGAAGATCTATTTCATTCTACACTTCACTCGTATTTTCAGTTGTAAATGAGCAGCAAAAAAAAAATGCTTTTAAATCTATGTAATCTTTATAAATAATAAGTATGCATTTTTATATAAAATATACAGAAATATCAGTTGTAAAAATGTCATTCAAAAACGGACCCCTGTGCAACCGACGCAAGCAAGCACACCCTACAATTTCCCCAGAAATTGTACCCTCTCTAGTTGGGTGTGCTTTGCCTTCGGCAAGGGCACAACCTTTGTTCTCTCACATATATATTATTATTATTATTCTTTTTGCCCCCCTAAAACTCAGTCAATATTTGGCCTACATAGACAACCTAGGTGTCAAACGTTTCGTCCTGGTACCGATTGAGTTGCTTCTATTGGGATTTAGGTTCCGTTGCACGGTTTAAGTAGAAATTAAGTTTTTGTGTCGAAAAGTGAAGCTAACGGTGGCTAACTTGCTAACCACAGTCAATGACGCTACTTACGTCACTAACGTCACGAAAACTCGCGTGACTACCTCTAGCAGAATATTAGTTTAGCAGCTCGTTAACTTCTGGGAGATAGCTAGGCTAACTATAGCTTTACTGCAAGGCAGCTGCAGAAACGCCACAAGCAAAGAGGCCAGGGTGATAACTATTTACTAATTTTACTTTGTGATATGACACACAATTGTGATGTGTAATGTACAATATAAGCTGATATTATTAAGGAAGTACATCTACTTTCGGAAACAGTAGCTAGTCTACTATTTCACTGAAGTATTAGCATCATGACATTAGCCTCTGTTGCCCGGGCAACACATAACAGTGGTCTATGATGCATCTGTTTTCAATCGTTAAAATAAACATTCCTCACAAATACGTTTTTGTTGTAGGATTTATTATGACATTAGATTACAAGTAAACGATTTGTGGGTGAAATTATCATTACCTGTCGTTTCAAACCAGTGTAGCTCACTGCAACGCTGTAGCCTACGCGAGACACTACAAAAACATCTACACAGCTGTTTAGAAAGTCAAACGGCAACAGAACATGTTCGGCACTCCCCTTACTTAAATCAAAAGTCTATCTAACTACTAACCTGAACTTCATTGCCACAGCCTAAACTTTGTCAATCTGTTCATGAAAATAATCAATTTCAGCCTAAACCGTACAACGGAACGTAATCCAATTCAACCAACACAATCGCTACCAAGACAAACACAGCAGTAGTCTAGTACTGTACCGTAGTAGTACAATTTACCGGGGCAGCTTCTCGCATTTTGCGTTGTTACTGACGCTTATTATGAATGAGCGATTTTCCACTAAATAAATGTCAAGCTTATTTACGTTTTGGGGGGCATATTTTCAGTTAGCAGATGGTACTGTTTGAATCGCAATTCCATCTTCTAATCTACAGTACTGCCGGTAACGTCGTAGAATAATCTTCAAAGGGGGTTCTTTATTAATGAATGAATGCAATGAGTAGACTAAATGCCTGAAAATATCACGAGAAGGGAAAAACGTAAAAGGACGTTTAAATCATAGAGATTAGGTCAATTTTTTACACCGGTCTGCCAAATGTATTTATAAATAATAAGTATGCATTTTTATATAAAATATACAGAAATATCAGTTGTAAAAATGTCATTCAAAAACGGACCCCTGTGCAACCGACGCAAGCAAGCACACCCTACAATTTCCCCAGAAATTTCCCCAATTTCCCCAGAAATTGTACCCTCTCTAGTTATTATTATACTACTATTTCTCTAGGTTGATTAGTAAGAACAAACACAACACTAAGTTCCTATTTGATACTGTTGCAAATCTCACTAAGAAAAGTACACTCTGTGTTAGTTCAGATTTCTCTCCCAATGATTTCTTAGATTTCTTTGACCAAAAGATCTATGCAATAAGGGACAAACTACAGACTAGTCCTGGAGGAGTGGCCATCAACACTGAACTTTCCCCTATACCAAGCATGCTGCATGTTGAGGCTCTCACTCACTTTAACCCTATTTCTATGGAAGCGTTCATCGAGCTGATAGACTCCTCGAAACCCACTAGCTGCCTTCTCGATCCCCTCCCTGCCAAACTCTGTAGGGAACTTCTCCCTATTATTGGACCACCCATGCTTAGTATTATTAATGAATCTATTGTAATTGGCCAAGTCCGTTGAATTTGAATATAGTGTATTTGGTAAATGGAAAGATCATTAAACCCATGTTATGCATGGATTTGTGTAGGCCTACTGTGTGTGAAAGATTCTAATTAATGCTGAATGCGAGGCTAGTGGCCTAGGCCTACATTTTGTTCGCACATTAGGTGCTAGGATGACTGAACACATTTATTATATAGGCTAATATGTGCTGTTCACAATAGAGGTGCCATTGGTTACTTTTTATTGTTATATTTTATTGCACTGCAAAATGTTAATAACAGGGGGGCCCCCAATCAGTTTCCGCCCCCCCTGAGTCACAACCCTTGCTCCGCCCCTGTTGGGAACAAAGTAAGAACCGCTTGGGGCGGGGTTACCGTGACCAACAAGATGAACAGAATCCTTTGACCGCCAATGCTCTAAGTTTTTACAATTCATATTTCAGCTAAGCAGTACTTGTAAATCAGCATCTGAATTCAAATGTAATGAAAAGTGGGCAGTGTAGTTGCTGAAAATGTGCTTATTTTATTGATGAAACTGCTAATTTGTAAATTTGCTCAGACTTTTCGATAACCTAGCTAGCATTGCAGTGCAGTGCAGACACTAGTTGCTGCATTTTATCAGAATCCAATCAAATCAGTGAAATAACAAACACAAATGTTATGAGCTATTGAGCCTATATTTAACACAAATGTAATACACAAGCACTATACAGCAAAAGTTTATAAAATGTTGCGCTGATAATGCCAGTGTTGTCATACTGCTGCGAGTCCAGGGTATTGCGCAATAGCCAAGAAAACACGCATCGCGTTCTTAGCGTTCTTCGGATTGATAAACAGCCTTTAGACGGGCTCTGCTTTGTGTTTGGCGCTGCCGTGCTAGCGTTGATGGGAAAGATGAGACGTATATACAGTGACGTAATGACGTGGCTCTGTGATGGCTCTCTAGCCCATGGAAAAGCAAACCGGTTCTTAGAAGGCTCTGTTCTTGAACCAGCTCCGAACTGGCTCTAGCACCAGCTCCGAACTCGCTCCCGGTTCACTTTGGTGGAAAGGGAGTAAATAAGAGCTAACCTGGTCCTAACCAGACCCTCGTACATTTCATTTGTACAGAGGGTCTGGGATCGCTCCATTGACAAGCGTTAACTTCCTTGAAGGCGGGTACTCTGATGAAGTTTAAAACTATTGGATCTGCCCAGAGCCACTCTGATCTGCCAAAACCAATCGCTAGCGTTCGCCTTAGCCAAGTCCTTCACCACTACTGTAACAGAGCTAGCTGCCATAGCTGGAAAATCTAATTTTCCCGAACCCTGTGGGGAGGAGCAGGGGTGTCTTAATAGCACTTGGACTTTTTTTTCATTTTTTGAGGCCCGCCGCCCGCTCGCACAATCAATTTCTTTTAGCCCCCATAAGGATCCGTCAATATTTGGACTACATAGACAACGTCGGTGTCAAAAGTTTCGTCTTGGAAGCGATTGAGTTGCTTGTATTTTTATTTACGTTCCGTTGCAAGGTTTAGGCTGAAATTCAGTTTTTGTGGCAAAAGGTTCCTTGTGTCTACAAAGGGAACTCAGTGCTAGCCTACGTCACAACGTCAGCACATGTTAGCAACGACGCATGGATACAACGTGCATTGCTGTTGCACAGCAAGTATCGTGCCATGGTGTACTAGCAGCATTATACATTTAAGCAATTCAAGACTTGCATGTACAGTAAGTAATGTCACATTAAATAATGTATTTAAACTCAAGCTTGTGTGGTGCGTCGCTGTCTTCAATGCCACAGCCTAAACTTTATGTCAAAAGAAACTTTTTTAATTTCAGGCGCATTCAAACAATCCCCTCAGTGTAGTTTGGCTAGCAACAGCAGCTAGGCTAGCTTGCTCGTAGCACAATTCAGATTCTCCATGCAGGGCTGTAGACTGAGACAAAAAGTTGCGTTTGGGGGAATATTTTCAGTTAGCAGATGGTACTGTTTGAATCGCGATTCCATCTGAAAAATTCCTGCCGGTAACAACGTTGTTAGAATAGCTTGTCTCAAAGGGGGTTCAGCTTGTGGGCATATTAAATGGACCCATCTGCAACCGACGCACGCAAGCAACACCCTAGAATTTCCCAAGAAATTATACCCTTTATAGTTTTTGTTACATTTTGTTACATTTGTTTAGATAAGGGGGAGGGGGGGGCCTCCCTCCACCTCCACATCCACCACCAGATGCCACTGTAGAGCATAATGACACCGCGAATTAGGACGTTTATCATCATTATTATTTTGTATTATATTAAGAGGCCCCTGATTGGTCGAGGCCCCGGGCTTAAGCCCAGGTAAGCCCGTGCATTAAGGCGCCACTGGGGAGGAGGGCCACAACATCATGGCCACCAACAAAACTTAACAAAGATTGTTTTTGCGCCGGCTTTAACTTTTGGATATTCGGCAGCGACTCCGCCGCCATTACTGAACTACAACTCAAACTAGCGAACGACAACAACGTCGTCGTTCTCAGCCACTCCCTCTGTTTTCTGATTGGACCTATAAAAATGTTTGGTTTCCAAAAAACGACTAATAGACCAATTATCACCCTACGTCACACAACGTCAAGCAGGCTCAACTGCGGTGGCAAAATACAAACTTCTCCAGGGTATATACACTTGGAGTGTCGATCAGGTAATTATATATCTCTGGACACTGGATTGCAGGGCTTGACATTAACTTTTTGAGGCACTTGTCATTTGGACAAGTACATTTACGTTTCACAAAAGTCACTTGTCCCCCCAGACCTTTAAATCAATCAATCAATCACTTTATTTATAAAGCACAATTAAACACAACTTCCGTTGACCAATGTGCTATACAGAGTGCTAAATAGGACCACAACATGATAACATACACAGACAAACAGAATAACCGCATCAACTTTCATATTTATAAGACAAATCAATTAAAAAGGTCTTTAAACTCACTTTAAAAATGGACAAGGAAGGTGCTGTTCTAATTTCCAGAGGAATATTATTCCAGAGTCTTGGAGCAGCAATAGAAAATGCTCTATCTCCTCTAGTCTGACGTCTCGATCTAGGAACTATTAAGAGGCCTAAGTTTGCAGATCTCAAAACTCTTGTAGGTTGATGGACTGTCAGCAGGTCAGAAAGGTAGGACGGAGGCAAATGATGAATGAAACAGGGTTTATTCAAGAAATCCGAAGCTGCCCTGCTCAACGTTTTTGGTGTAAAATTGACTGTAAAACTGTAAAATCAAAATTGAGCGGAAGTACGTAGGAGGGCAGAGCCAGGTTAAGTGAGAGCGGCGCGGCCAGAGAAATTTTGGTTGGGCGCTGCGGCATATTCAATATGTTATAAATAGTTTTTCCGCGTGAGAAATACAATGTGTGGCGGGAGTGCGTGACAAAAGACCAATATGAGTTACTGTCACGCTCAATGCGTGACACTTGAGAGCCCTGATTTCAACTCTACAGTAGGTACCTAGTGAAAAGTAGCCTCAACTTACCTAGACTTTTAGCTACGGTATTAATGCTGAGGGCTCACTGATATCGCTGTCTGTTACTAGAACGGCGTATCTATGCGTCGTTGCTAACGTGTGCTGATTGTGATGTTGTGACCATAGATATATATAAGGCTAGATGTCTCGTCCACGTTGCCGGCCAACGGAGTCGAACGTCCGCACATGGCGGCCATCTTGCTACAGTCAACTCGCTCACCCATAACATTGTGTTGGTGCTACATGTACTTTTTAAATAACCATAACTTGCTCAATTTTCAACCGATTTCAAACGGTTTGGTTTGTTATCAACGTCAGAGATGTCGTTATCAGAATCAGAATTCGGTTTATTAGCCATGTATGTTATACAAACACGGAATTTACTGTGGCAGGGAGGTGCAAACACTAAACATATACGAATCTTAAATTAAGTAAAGGTACAGAAGTTTAACTATTCCTAAGAACTAAACAATCTAAGAATAAAACAATTTAAATATAAAATATATATAACAATAAGAATAAGAACTAGAGAGGGTACAATTTCTGGGGAAATTGTAGGATGTGCTTGCTTGCGTCGGTTGCACAGGGGTCCGTTTTTTAATGACATTTTTACAACTGATATTTCTGTATATTTTATATAAACATGCATAGGGCCTACTTATTATTTATAAAGATTACATAGATTTAAAAGCATCTTTTTTTTGCTGCTCATTTACAACTCAAAATACGAGTGAAATGTAGAATGAAATATGATGTCTTCTCATTTCCCCTGCAAGAGGCAGCCTCATAGCTGAATCAAAACGAATAAATTTGGCAGACCGGTGTAAAAATTGACCTAATCTCTATGACTTAAACGTCCTTTTAAGTTTTCCCTTCTCGTGATATTTTCAGGCATTTAGCCTAGGCTACTCACATTGCATTCATTCATTAATAAAGAACCCCCTTTAAAGATTATTCTACGACGTTACCGGCAGTATATGGCGTGAAATTAGTGCCAGGAGAGCGAGCTCTGTAAAAACGATTTGTAACTTGCAAAAAAGATTTGTGTCTCTGTAGAAAATGATTTGTGTACTTGCAAAAAAAAGTTTTGTGTCTCCGTAGAAGAAGGCAAGATTTGTGTACTTGCATAAAAGATTTGTAACTTGCAAAAAAGATTTGTGTACTTGTAAAAAAAAGTTTTGTGTCTCCGTAGAAGAAGGCGGGAACAATGCTCCCAAAACCATCTAAGCCAATCAAATATAGCCATTTCTGTGTCTAGTATCATTGGAAATTTTCGTCTGTCTATCACACAAAGAACGTCAGCAAATAAGAACAAAACTAGAGTGCTGATGATTTCAATGACGAGTCATTTGGTAAGTAGTTCAAAATATCCATGGGCATGTACCTTTAATGCAACATTTAAAGATTATTCGGTTAGCACACTCTTAACAGTATAAATTAATGGATAAGAGTCGTAGTAAGTTGAATAGTTTTTTAATGTAAATATGTATACGGATATTTAATTAGACGACCAGTCATTAAACCTAGCATTAGTTGGACAATGTGCAGCTAAATTGCAGCCGGTAAACATCATACTAAGCGTTCACAACTTTACATGTTTTTTAATGTTGGTGTATTCACCATGCTAAACTAAACATGAGCTGGACACACTGGATAGATCTCAAATGTTGGCTGGGAAAGTTAAGCGCATAAATTAAAAAGATATGGATCTTTCACTCTAGAGTGTATTATTTACTGCCAGCTTTCATTTTGAATGAAAACCACTAACTATATTGAGTGATTTCGCGGCAGTTCCCTGCCATTTAGCTGCACATTGTCCAACTAATGCTAGGTTTAATGACTGGTCGTCTAATTAAATATCCGAATACATATTTACATTAAAAAACTATTCAACTTACTACGACTCTTATCCATTAATTTATACTGTTAAGAGTGTTAACATTTAAAGAATAATCTTTAAATGTTGCATTAACCTTTTCATGTTCCTGTTAAATTTGCCTGAAAACGCCTAAACAGCATACCCAAAGTAAATTGGAAGCTGTTCTTGAACCATTTGGAGTACATGCATGTAAATGATCTCTTTTGAAAGCTGACACTCTGAAGTTATGTCCCCTGTTGTCAGGACCCCTGTCAGTCCTTCTAGTGTTGAGTAATAGAAGCTTGAACACAAGGAAAGTGAAAATTTCTATTTCCGCCTAGATTTTGTTTTGAAAACAGAGGCCTGAAGAGGCCTAGAGGTGGTAGGTATTATCTGGAAGACTAAATTGGACCACAGGTTGAAGCCTTACCCAATTCAAATCAAAAGTCAAACATAATACCACAATATATTCATATTTGACACATGTTTTTATAAGAGTACATCCAGGAATTTTCTAAAAGGGTCTTTTGGAGACTCCAAAATGACCCTTTGTAACCAAGGTCAAGGTCAAATAAAAAGGTATTATTTTTCATAATTGTTATCTCTGGCCCATCTCTGGTACTTAGAAATATCATATATAATAGCTAAATCCCTAATTAGTAATACTGAAACACAAAAACTGAAGCATGAACACATTGGAGTGCTTTATCTGATTCCAAGGATTGGCGCACAAAGAACACTGATTCTGTCAACCATATTGCGCAATCGACTGTTATTTTGAAGGCTCCACAGACGCATACAAATGAGGTATTGGCATTTTCAGCTAGCTGTCAGCTACAAGGCTAACGAGCTAATTTCAGAGCCAGTCGAAGCCAGTTCGAGAAATTTGTTTAGAACGAGTGTGGGGGGGGGGGGCGGGGGGGGGCAGGACGCACAGACCTAGTTGGCTTTAGAGGGCTGTCAACGGGGCATGGAAGCTCCTATTGGGTCGAACAAGGTGTCAATCAAAAGGGGAGGGTTCAACGGACATTTTGAGACCTTCATTTTGTAAATACTCCGTTGATAAATCGGAGAAAATAACACTTTTATGTGAACAAGTTGTTTCTTCCTTCGGCTAACTTGCATAATGAAACAAAGGATAATGGCTATTCATGAACGTAAAACATTGTATTTGGACGAATTACTTTACATGGTTAGATACTTTGAACCCTTGGGACTTACGCAGATCAAGTTTTGATGGCATGATTTGCACACCTGGACCTATTTGAACAACTTAGGGTGAGTACAACTTTTTTCTTTGGCATTGTTGAAGGAATGTTCACCGGAAAAAGACGTTGACTTTGCTTGCTATTGCGACTTGATCTTGAATTGGTTTATTTCAATGGAAGCACAAGAATCGTAGCTTTCCAACGATGTATAACATGTGTAGCGTCTAAAAAATATATTTTTTAGAATTTAGTGCGTCGTAACTGAGGAAGGGGGAGGCAGCATTTTTGTCTCGCGGGCGAAACAGGAGCGTAAACAGGTTAAAGATACATGCCCATGGATATTTTGAACTACTTACCAAATGACTCGCCATTGAAATCATCAGCATTCTAGTTTTGTTCTTATTCGCTGACGTTCTTTGTGTGATAGACAGACGAAAATGTCCAATGATACTAGACACAGAAATGGCTATATTTGATTGGCTTAGATGGTTTTGGGAGCAGTGTTCCCGCCTTCTTCTACGGAGACACAAAACTTTTTTTAGAAGTACACAAATCTTTTTCTCCTACGGAGACACAAAACTTTTTTTTACAAGTACACAAATCTTTTTCTTCTACGGAGACACAAAACTTTTTTTACAAGTACACAAATCTTTTTCTTCTACGGAGACACAAAACTTTTTTTTACAAGTACACAAATCTTTTTTGCAAGTTACAAATCTTTTTTGCAAGTACACAAATCTTGCCTTCTTCTACGGAGACACAAAACTTTTTTTTGCAAGTACACAAATCATTTTCTACAGAGACACAAATCTTTTTTGCAAGTTACAAATCGTTTTTACAGAGCTCGCTCTCCTGCCACTAATTTCACGCCATAGCAGTAGAAGATGGAATCGCGATTCAAACAGTACCATCTGCTAACTGAAAATATGCTCCCAAAAACGTAAATAAGCTTGACATTTATTTAGTGGAAAATCGCTCATTCATAAAAAGCTCACTGGTAGAGATCATTGTCAGTAACAACGCAAAATGCGATATAGCCCTGTGCGGAGAAGCTGCCCCGGTAAATTCTACTACTACAGTACAGTACTAGACTACTGCTGTGTTCGTCTTGGTAGCGATTGCGTTGGTTGAATTCGATTAAACGTTCCATTGTACGGTTTAGGCTGAAATTAATTATTTTCATGAACAGATTGACAAGTGAAGTTTAGGCTGTGGCAATGAAGTTCAGGTTAGTAGTCAGATAGTTTCACCTATTGAAAGACTTTTGATTTAAGTAAGGGGAGTGCCGAACATGTTCTGTCGCCGTTTGACTTCCAGCTGTGTAGATGTTTTTGTAGTGTGCCTCGCCTAGGCTACAGCATTGCAGTGAGCAACACTGGTTTGAAACCACAGGTAATGATAATTTCACCAACAAATCGTTTACTTGTAATGTAATGTCATAATAAATCCTACAACGAAAATGTATTTGTGAGGAATGTTTATTTTAACGATTGAAAACAGATGCATCATAGACCACTGTAGTATGTGTTGCCCGGGCAACAGAGGCTAATGTCATGATGCTAATGCTTCAGTGAAATAGTAGACTACCGTTTCCGAAAGTAGATGTGGGCCTACTTCCTTAATAATATCAGCTAATATTGTACATTACATTTCACAATTGTGTTTCACATCACAAAGTGAATTGAGTAAATAGTTATCACCCTGGCCTCTTTGCTTGTGGCGTTTCTGCAGCTGCCTTGCAGTAAAGCTATAGTTAGCCTAGCTATCCCCCAAGTTAACAGATGCGAAACGAATGTTCTGCTACAGGTAGTCACGCGTGTTTTCGTGACGTTAGTGACGTTAGTAACGTCAGTGACTGTGGCTAGCAAATTAGCCACCGTTAGCTTCACTTTTCGCCACAAAAACTTAACTTGAGCCTAAACCATGCAACGGAACGTAAATAAAAATACAAGCAACTCAATCGCTACCAAGACGAAACTTTTGACACCTAGGTTGTCTATGTAGGCCAAATATTGACGAAGATTTAGGGGGGCAAAAATAAATAATAATAATAAATATATATGTGAGAGAACAAAGGTTGTGCCCTTGCCGAAGGCAAAGCACACCCAATAATATATATGTGAGAGAACAAAGGTTGTGCCCTTGCCGAAGGCAAAGCACACCCAATAAGCGATAAAACGCGTCACTCCTCTACATTTAATTTGGTCTGATACTTTTTGCCAGCCCTCTTTCTTGGATTTTGCAGACTTTGAGGTGTTCCCTGGCGTTCTGATAAAATCTTCAAATTCGGAGTAACCTTCGAGCAAGCTGTTGCTCTGTTGGCTCTGTTGCAGAAAAAACAGGGCGCTCATTTTGGCCACGGTGAGCAGCCAATAGCAGCGTTGCTGATCAAGGTTTCTACAATCGATACATACCCCCTTTTAGACCAACGTATAACTCAATCCAGCTATACTAATCATAAACAACAAGTGTGTTCGAAGAACCGAATTAGCCAGATGATGTCATCTTAGATGTGTCATTTGATCTTGGATGTAATAAGCGACGTACGGAGAACGGGTCAGGTCTCAGGACAAGGGAGCTCATTTCTATTCTTCTGTTTCTGGCAGATAGGACTTTGAATGGGGTGTGAATTTTGTATAGTGTGTTAAATGTGTGAATTTGGGGTTGGGCATGTGGATTTTGTGAAGGTGTGAATCATTTTTGATTAATATTTAATATAATAACGTTCTTTGTAACGAATTATCAATGAAGGAATTATTTTGACCCCCCCCGGTCAGACACGGGGCGAACCCCCGCCACCACCACCACCACAAATTGCTTTCTAATCTGTGGGAAACACTGCACAGTGTGTAGAACTGCTCTTACAAAGTAACAATACACAAAAAACTTCAGACAAAACTTAACCTTAGTTTGAACCTAATAGTACAGTAATGTATTGTGGTCCTCCATAAGGCTACAGATGGAGATCTCTCATACCCAGTGATGTGATGCTAAGATTGTATGGGCATATCCTGGACTTCGTCCTCTCACTCACTCTCTCTCTTTCTCTCTCTCTCTCTCTCTCTCTCTCTCTCTCTCTCTCTCTCTCTCTCTCTCTCTCTCTCTCTCTCTCTATCTCTAATGTATTTTTTTACGCAGATGACGGGAATGAGAACGAAGTCCCTAGCCCCCCCAACAGCAGTCATCAGCTTAACTGGAAACAGGGACGACAGCTACTCAGACAGTGAGTGTGCGCACACGCATATATAAACATAAACACACAGTCCATCAACCCTACCGCTAGCTCATGCTTTGCACCACAAAATGTCACAGTGACCTCTCATTGACTACCTAATTTAGCAGACTCCCAAGGGAAGCTCCGGTTTGGACACAAAGACACGAGACACACGCAGACACACGACATACACACGAGACACACAAGACACACACACACAAGACACACACACGAGACACAGACACATGAAACACACACACAGACACATAAGACAGACATACACGAGACACACACACATGCAGACACATGAGACACACACATAATATGAGGCCTCCCCCGTAACAAGTCAGAAGGATGCCTGGACAGCCTCAAGGTAATTCCATATCGTTCATGTTGTCACACAGCTCTTTGTCTGTGGTGACTCAACACGCGCAAAACCGCGAAACAACACATGTTGGAACAATGGGTTCTAGGTAGTAGGAAGTCATGGAAACGGCAATTCATGTGTGTGGTGACGGCATAATCAGCTGTGAGTCTCTTAAAACAATAAGCAGTGAAAGCAGAGCCAATCTTCTTAATGCTTTTATATGAATTGGGCCTGTTTGTGTGTGTGTGTGTGTGTACCATTGCGCAAGCCCTGGTATCTACCCATGTTCCTTAATAAAAGCAGAGGAAACAGTACACACGTTAAGGTACACCAGCACACACACGCAGACGTTACAGGAAGATCCTTCCCATGACCCCCACACACACTTCAATTGTAGCACACACACACACGCTGTGGGAGACTTTCAAAAAACCCACGCACACACATATACAGTACCAGTATTCACTCCACACGGTCACATGTGCTCCACAGAGTGGTCAGTGATTCCGTCATGTCAGAGCATAAGCCAGCCGATATGCCTAACCATAACCCTAACCCCCCCTCTCCCCCGGATCTTATCTCCCCAGCCCACACACACAGTGGAACAGTCCTTGTCATGCTAGTACAGGAAGTATATGACAGTGCGTGAGCCATCTTCTTACTGATATTGATTCTATATTTTGTTGTGTGTGTGTGGGGGGGGGGGGGGGGGGGGAGCAGTGACGTGAGCGACAGCTAAAGGCAGGCACTTAACTACACAAGGAACAAGGCCCCCCCCCACACACCATGAACTCACTGAACCAGACATAGGGACAGAGGTACACAGTGAAAGAGAGAAAAGAGTGAAGCAGACTGAAACAGAGGGAGATATACACAGATGTATACACAGAGACTATAACATTTTACTTCTTCTGAAAAATATTGTGAAATATGTTTTTTTATTTTTTAACAAAAGCCTGCATGGAATGTCAGGCACATACTAAGCAGTGTCTTCCGACTTTCACTTTCTTTCATCCAAACATTACAAAAGTTCCTGTTTGCACCAATCAGCAGCGAGGCCAGCCAGGCACTTAATAACAGTGAAGAAAGTTGTATTGAATTTGACTGAATGGATGTGAGTGTTAGTGTACATGCGTGTTGGTCGGCATGTTGTGTGTGTGTGTGTCGGGGGGGGGGGGGGGGTGAGAGAGACACAGTGTCAGAGACAGGGACGGTGCAAGTGCCCATGAATGGAGGATTGTGTCGGGGCACTCAGCCCTTCTGTGACTGGCGAGGCTGGTACAGCTAGAGACCAAGGGGAACCGTTTCCTCCTCTCTCTCCTCCTTCCTTCATTTCTCTGTCAAAATGTGTACAAGATGCTATTTTCACTCGCAGCAGAATTAAGCGGCTTCTCGAAGGATAAAGGGTGTCAACATAGCCTCAGCTTTACTGCAGAGTGAGGTACTGTATGTGGTGTGTTGAGGGGGCTTACGATGTGTTTTAAATTGTGGATAGTTTTGGAAGTGAATTCAAGAGTAAATCTAAAATGGTTTTGCTTTCAGGTTTTTTTGGGTGCATTTTTCCATGAGTGTGTTTATATTTGTATTGTCCAACCCAAATGAATAAGAAATGTATTTATTTTATTGTTTTTCACACCCATTTTTCAATGTAGTATACCATTTTAAATGTTTACTAACAAAGATGGGTATATATTTTATTGGTTTATTCCCTTGAAATGTAAAAATATAATTGTCGTACGCTGACACTTTTAAGAAAACAATTACATAGAAAAGCTCCTATCTATAGAAAATGTACTTTTCAAATGCAATTTACTTGAACTGTAGACCTTAATTGTCGGCTTTGAAGCCTACTCACCATAAGAGCATATGACACACCAACAGGCTTCCTCAGTGACCCAATCCATGTCACATCACTGTCAACATGATGACATGGACTGTATTCATGACTTAAGTGGCTTTAAGTGACTTTAAAAGACAGGATTAAAATCACGGAGGGCAATGAAATGGGAAACCAGTTAATTAACTATTATATCCACAACACCTATCCTTTTCGTTAATTTCAAACATGTAAACATCAGACATGTAAGGCATGTTTCCCCTTTCCGTTTCAGGTATCTCCAGGAGGTGGGCTACACGGACACTATTTTGGACGTGAAATCCCAGAGGGTGAGGGCGCTGCTAGGTCTGGCTGGGGACCCTGGAGACAGGTCATCAGACCACAAGACCGAGCCCATGGTCAACGGCACTGAACCGTCTTCCCTAAAGGATAGCGATATGGTCAGGTAGGTTCACAGCTAACGCCACGGTGTCTTGGATGAATTTAGATTGCTTATGCTGGGTGATGGTTTGTATGAATTTGAAAGCACAGCCTGATAATCAATGACGGCCCAGAGTGTGCACATGTAAGGCCTTGACAGAATTGGAAGCTAAAATTAGGGTTAAGACAATGGCTAGTAGCTTCGGTCTGTTCAGCTGCTGACATGTTTAGGGGGGAATTTACAGTAGCAAGTAAATGAAGAAAGAGTGCTGTATCCTTGTTGGTATCTCCCCCACTAAACCTCTTTTTTCTTTTGTCCTTTAACTCTCTCCTTCTCACTTCCTTGCCTCAGTAAACCTGACATGTCGGACTCAGCCACGGTACTGGAGGCTTTCAAGTTCATTGAGAGCGCTGCTGCGGAGTTCTGCGACGAGGATGACGAAGATGACAGCGAAGGAAGAGACAAAACCATCATGGATTTGGCCACGGTAAGCCTGCCAAACACATCTACACATACAAGAAACTGCAAGAATGAGGACTTGCCTGATGAGAACCTCTGGCTTCCCAAGCGCCACCAGTACCAACTACGCGAACGAAAAGCTAGCAATTCGTTGATGCGGGTGGCCTGTTACATACCTGAGGAGTGAGTTTCACTGATACACACCGGCTACATTCACCCCTCAAACTCACTCCGGCCGGTTAGCTGATGCTAACCTAGCGATCCGGGTCACGGCACCAGTGTAACAGACGTGGTCTTGCAAGCTCCGTCAGAGGTATCGGGCAAATCGTCCCGCACTGGGTTAGAACTTACCACCTCTGGCTTCCCAAGCGCCACCACTACCAACTACGCAAACAAAAAGCTAGCAATTCGTTGACGCGGGTGGCCTTTTACATACCTGAGGAGTGAATTTCACCGATACACACCGGCTACACTGTGAAAGTACCAAGAGAATGAAGTCAATTGCCACATACAAGTTCAAAACTAAATCTAAGTATTTATTACAGATCTGTAAGGTGCAGGTGTCTGATACACTCAAGTTGAGCATCTCAGAAGACAATGAGTTGGGCAAGGACAATGAATACAGGATGAAGGGCAGTTAAATAGTATCACAATATGGAAGGGGACTGACAATCAACAAAGCTTCGCAAGCAAAGAAAGAAGAGACAGCATTCATGGTGCTAGATAGTGTTTGTTTAGCCTTTAGATAGGGTTCCTAAAAATGGCCTTGACATTCCTCCTATTTTCCTTGTTCAAAGTTGCATGGCATTATACACTTTGGTAACATTTTGAACTTTGACCTACTCTCTAGTGTCACAGACATTTCCTACTCACAAAGAACTAACTTATGGCTGTGCAGGAATAAGCAAGCTTTAGCAAACAGCATAATGACAGTTTCCGTGATACAAGCAGCATAATTCATATGTAGGCATATTTCTCTTCTTAACATGACCACGGTCATGTTCTAATGAGCTAACATAGCAGGGTATAGATCAAACATTGTTTATTATATTCAGAACATTCAAAACAATATAAAAGTAATATAGTAATCATTATTTGTAATCTTTATTATTGTTCATTGATCTGTGGTTAATGGCAGACCTCTTCACAAGCCAGAGTTTGTTGGGGTTCTCTAAAAAGATTTAAAGAAAAAGAAAAAACAGAACTCGGCAAACATTTCAAAAACCATGGGCTCTATATTTGTGTTAAATATATTCAATGATCTAAACACAGACCCAAGTGTTTAATCAAAATTGTAATGGTCCTTTCTGATCTACTAAAGAAGTTTAGGAAGTGAATACTTGAATTTCAAAAAATAAATAAAAAATATAACTTTGTAAGATTTCATCCATAGCCAATGTGTCTTATATTTGTGTTCAATGTGTTTGAACTAAATATTGTCCCAAGTGTATTAATCAAATTTCTCATGGTTCTTTCTGATCTACTAAAGAAGTTTGGGAGTTTAATTCTATTTGGGGACTTGCGTCAGTTATCTGCCAACTGCTGGTCCTCCACAGATGGTGAGGAAGAAGACCTCCCCCTCTCCCTCCTCCACGTCCTCTGACCTCAGCGACGATCCCGACACGGAGGAGGCCCTGAAGGGCTTTGACTTCCTGGCCAGTCCGGACGAGCTGGATGGCTCACCAGAGTCCAGGAGTGCCGAAGACAACGGAGACTGGGGTAAGGGGTGTTATGAGTGGGGGACTAACTAACTAATGATGGTACTGAGACCATTTGGAGCCATGATTGAGGACAATGGTGAAGCGTATTGAACAGTCCCTCATTCTGAGGTGGAATTTGTAATAGAGAAATGGTACATCCATAAACTCAGGAATTGGTCTGAAATATAAAAAAATCTAATTCAGCATTAACAGTAACACCAAGGATTAAACAGCCTTTGTGAACCTAGTGGACATTTTTCAGGGGTGGTTGCGTTCAAGTCCATTTGTTTAGTTTGGAAACAGTCTGAGGAAAATACCATGGGAGAGACATCTGAGAGCAGAGGTTTCTGATGTGGACAAAAGTAGGACAGTAGGACATAATGAGGACAAAATAACACATTTCCAGTGGAGACAACAGATTAAAAGAACACTTTTAGCTCCAGTATTACAGACCAAACAAGCATACAGGCTGACAACCTCCTCTGAATAACAAGTTCAGCAGAGCTTGTCATTTCTATGATACCTGAGCTGTCTTTATAGTGTCCCCAGCTGGCAACCTGGCTGACCCCTCCATGCAAACAGAAACCCCCTTCACAGGCGTCACCTAGCAACACCTTTTGTTTACCTCCGCCAATGAGAGAAGACGTTCCCACACAGTCAGTGATTCACAGAACGCTTCACAGGTTCATGGCTAAAGAGGAATGTGTAATGCAGTTGCGTTCCATTTGCGGGGTGGTAAGCGAAATGTTTTTAAGATGAAATGATTGGTTAATTACTCTGGGATTCTATCAAAACCCTATGATGATGTTTATGTATGTATTCATGTCACAAATGTTGTCATTGTTTATCCTTTTAGTTAAGTGATTTAAGTTGGGGTGAAGATCTATAAACAGTACAGAGTTGTGTATATGTAAACACCACATAGGTAAATTTCATTTTCAGAATCATTCTTTTTGAGTGCACCTGCAGGAAGTAGTTTGTCCATGATGTAGTATCAGTCACAACCTCAAGAACGGTCTTCACCGAGTTCCAGTCTAGGTTTCAATTTTCAATTTCAATATATTTATTTGTCATTGTCATAGAAAACAACGAAATTCTCTTTAGAGAATTCAAACACTGCATAGTTTGACATAAAAAGTGCAATACAAAGTGCAATATCCCTCCAATAAACCTCCCATAAATAACCCCTGTGTAAACCTTAGCACAATCAATACACGTAACATCCAAAATAACAATATTCAGTATTAGCAGCATCGTGAAGGGCTTTTAACAACATGGACAACCTAACAGAAACATAACAAGGACGGAACAGTCAAGATATTTTGTTATTTGTGCAACAATGCAAAGTCTAGGTTACCCATTGATCCTCTGTAAAGATACTGATATTAGCCGGGTTTCCCAGATTCGTTAAGAAGCTCTTAACGCTAAGAGATTCGTTAAGAAGCTCTTAATGCTAAGAGCTTAAGAAGCTCTTAGAGCTTAAGAAGCTCTTAGCGTTAAGAGCTTCTTAACGAATCTGGGAAACCCGGCCAATCTCATTAATTGCCATGGACCATTTCTGTATAAAAACCTACCATTGCCAGTATGGGTTCTCAAGTTAAACTGAGCACCCACGCATCACCATGGTCTAAAATTATCTTAGTGACAGGCTCTTAACCGCCTGGTTATGAAACCGATTTGTCATCCTGTGTGTGTGCGCGCACGCGCGCGTCTGTGCGCATGCATTCTCATTGATGATTGAAGCTATTCTGTCTCCATAAAACCCAACTGATGAGCAAGTACAAAGAAGCCAAGCAACTCCAAGCAACTCATTTTTGTTTTACTATGATTACAATATGTGGTGAATTAAAATCACATTTACATAATTAATAGACTGTAATGTACATGCTTTTCAATAATGAATTTGATGTTAATTTATGTAATAATTGTTTATCATTATTAATTACCTTTTTGTCATTATTTTATTTGAATCCTTTGTCGTACAGTAGTTTTTGTCATTTGTTTTCTGTTTCCATGTCAACTGGTGCAGTTACAGTAACCCCAAGACATGGTTTTCCTATCTGTTTCAACCCTGTGTTTCCAACTGAAGAGAATTTGAATACCCCTACAAATTCTATTTTCTGAGTCCAATGTGCTGACATCATCCTCCTTTAAGTGGCTCTCTGGTTTCACCCATTTTGGTAACAGGGAAAAACATTAAATGGATGCTTCTACCACACATAAAAAAAAATTGTATACGGATAAATCATTTGAAAAGGTACATCATAGGACTCAGTTCTTATATCATTATTTTCATTGCAATCATTATCATGGGCTTCTTTTTCTTCATTTGAGGCATTTGAACTCAAACCATTCATCATTTCAAACCACTTCGGACAGTGGGGCCCTGATGGGGTCTGGAGGAAGTTGTGGACACATATCAACACTCAAAGTTTCTGTCCTCCATGTTTGCGTGTAGAGAAGGATGAGCAGTCCGACTTGTCTGAGGCCTGGGATGTGGACCAGGGTCTGATAGCCCAACTCAAGGAACAATACAGGAAGGAGCGCAAGGGCAAAAAGGGGGTGAAGAGTAAGTGAGACAAGGTCCTCGATTCCTTCTCTCTCTCTTTTTCATTCCTTTTGGCTGGGCGTAGACCTTTTAGCTCCATTGAGGTTTTTTAATGGATCATGGTACATAGTCGCATCTTCTCCTTTCGTAAGCACTCTTCTGCTACCTTTCCTTCTTTTGGACGCTTCGTCAGTCATCTCTGTCATTTTTTCTTTGCATGGTGTCTGTGTGCCCTCCAAGTGTTGATGCGTTGATTTCCATGTCTGTTTGTTTTGTCATTCTGTTGAGATTTTTTCATCCCTAATTAGCCCTACTCCACATCGTTGTCTCAAGTTAATCACTAGTCCCATTCTTGACTCCCAACTTGTTTTCATGTCTTGTCTGGTTATCTGCCATAGTTGATCAAGTGCACCTATGCTTACATAAAACATGTCCTTGGATGAGCTTTAACTCTGCAGTTTTTAAGTTTTTCTCAGTTGCTTCAATTTGTGTATTATTCAGTTATTTTTTGCTAGTTTTCTTTTCCACAAAACTGCGCTTGCATTGTTTTTATTAGCTTGTCTTTGATCTCCTGTTTTAGATATTTATTTTAGTGCCCTTGTGAGTTTTGCATTGTATGTGTTTTCTAGAATATTATTTCCGTTTTTGGTTTCAAAATGCATTTCATTCTTGTTCCCTCATCTCTTTTTGATAATTTTCCCAACTATTTCACTTGTTACTCCTCTTTTTGTCTTCTCTCTCTTTCCCCTCCTTTCTTCCCTTTGCTTAAACCTCTCTGTCTAAATCTTTTCGCCCCTCTACCACATTTCTTCTTCTCCCCTGTCCATGCCTCCCTTCCTCCTCCATCACACTTTTGTTTCCTCCTCTGCTGTGCTCAGGGCCTAACCGGTCTAAGCTGCAGGACATGCTGGCCAACCTGCGGGATGCTGAGGACCTGCCGTC
The DNA here is from genome assembly GCF_963692335.1 of Osmerus eperlanus. Classification (NCBI taxonomy): domain Eukaryota; kingdom Metazoa; phylum Chordata; class Actinopteri; order Osmeriformes; family Osmeridae; genus Osmerus; species Osmerus eperlanus. The sequence goes on along the minus strand of NC_085039.1, from coordinate 3,492,980 downwards.
CATGCAGCCCTCGTTGACGCCCCCCTCCCGACCAAGCGTGCCCAGGCTCAACGAGCACGAAGTCGGCCGGCCAGAAGAAGGTAACCTGCTCACACTTCCGTCTAGAATTGTACTTCCCAGACAACAAGCAATCAAGGACTTTTTTATAAACCGTACAAATGCTGTGGAAAACAGAGTTAGCATTTACAAAAACTTGGTGTGAGACTCCAAACAATGCAACACAAGACAGGTTTTGTAAACAAAGCCCCTGGTCATGGTCAAAGTTGATTTCAGACTGGATGAAGTGGTTCTGCAGTCCATGGTTTTGTTCCCCATATGACTTCTCCTCTAAAGAGACTAAACTGATTAGATTAACACTAACCTATCCGTCTCCTCTCTGTTCCTGTCTGTTTCCATCCCAGTAGAGGCAATGACGTTCCCGCCCACATCGGGCAAATCCTTCATCATGGGCCGGGTAGATGAGGCGGCCGAGAGTGAGCTGGGTCTGGGAGAGCTGGCGGGTCTCACAACAGCCAACGAGGCGGATAGCCTAGCATATGATGTGAGCATACAGGGGCACCGTCCCTTCATAATGTAACACAACATCTGTTTTAATGCTGGGAAAGTCCCAAAATCTAATGTTGAGAGGCCAACGGTTGTGCCACACCTGGACACGTTGCTGTTTGCTCTTGAGTCCAATAGGGCAACGATGGGAGGCAAACATGCTTTTAAACTTCTGCTTTCTGTTGTCTCGTTGACTGATTGATAGGATGAACAGAGCTAGATGATAACTTGCTCCCAAGCTAGAACACTGGCAAATTTGTATAGGAATGTTTTCCTATGTTTTCTAAGCTTAATTGTAAACTTGCAGTACTTTTTTGCCAGCATCTTGCATAGAATATAGCATTTAGACATTCCATTATAATATGAACATATATGAATATATGCAATAGAGGATTCAGAAGAAGGCACAAAGCTATTTAGGGCTGTCTTGATCCTGAGATATAAAAAGCTTAAAGATGGTGTAGGCAATGTTGTTGAGAAGCAAATTATTTTGCCAAAATAAACTTTGAAACACATCTTGATAGCAACCAATACATTTAAAGGTTTGAAGGTGACATAAAATCAATCCGACATCTTTTGGTGTCGCAGGAGTGTAATAAACACGACAAATCATTAAGACCGTTCCGAGACTAATGATTGGACGGGCTACCTGTCTGTCTACCTACTTAACTGCGGGCACTCTGTCCCCTGCACTCAATGCATGTTACTGTCGTTTTCAACAAGGCTAGGCAGAGGTATTCTAAACAACCGAGCTAGAGGCATAAGAATGGCGGTGAAAGAGCAGGCAATAAATCCAGTTCCAGATTGCTCAGTGAGTTGATCTCTCTCTTGTGGACTAACTAGACTAGTCTCCTGTCAGTTCTGTCGTCAGACATTGTGGGAGTGGCTTTGAAGGCAGGGGGTGGAATATTGTATAAGCTAAAATAGCTAGCTTTGCAAAACTTGCCTACACCAGCTTAAAATCCAAGCAAGGTTTCATTGTGGAACTTGTACTTAGAAGATGTGATTGAGTATTTCTCCTTTGTGATGCATGTACAATTTAAGGTCTTTAAATTACATTTTTGTTTTGGTTCAAGACTATATTGTATTGTTTTTAGCAATTTTCTAAGTTGGGTTATGGAAATAAAGTGAATACAAGTCCAAATAAAGTGAAGCTCAGCTATGTTTTTACATGCAAGTTTGAGCTAGTGACTGAGGCAGCAAACAGAAGCTCCAAAATCAATAGCAATCCTCTCAGCTGAGCAGCAACGATGGAAGAGAGTTGGGTCCTGGCACATTAGTATTGAAGCACTCATTGGAATAGCTTTTGCTCTCTTGCTTTTGTTTTTGTCCTCATGCAAGCTCACGCACTGCACTCGTACTTTCAAATATGCACACAGTCATGCTCTCGCAGGTTGAACATTCAGAAAAGTGCATGTATGGATTCAAACAATTTCACAGACACACACCCTACTCACATAAATGCTCACTTTAGATCAATTGGAAGCAAAGTGAACTGCTGCTGTGGTGCTTTTGCAGAACGAGGTCACTATTGAGGAGATTGAGTAACAGAGAGACTATGTTGACTGGTAGGCTTTACTGTGGGTGTATTCCCATGGAACTTTCGTTCTAAGCCCATCTTGTGTTTGTATAAATAGTCGTAAAGGTCCACATCACTTGAACCTGAACAAGCAAGCGGAAGTCAACCGTCAGAATCCTATGTGGGCATTTCTTAAACAATATGTAGGTTATAAATAGTCAAAAAGACAGTTGAAAATGCCAAGTGGCGATAGACAGGCTTGTTTTCTCTTTTTGTAGCATTAGGTTTTGAGTTCTGAGCAAAGTGCTATGCCATTCCCTAAGACCATTCACAACCTTGGGTGTTCAGAACACAGTTTTACAAATCAAGTTGTTTTCATGTAAGACTCTAAAGCCTAAAACCTTTTAAAGGGTTTCATATTTGTCATCTTCTTTTTACCTTTCCTCAGATTGGTAACAACCAAGACACTCTGAGGAAGACTTGGAACCCCAAGTTCACCCTGCGGAGCCATTTTGACTCCATCCGCGGCCTGGCCTTCCACCCAGTGGAGCCTGTGCTGGTCACCGCGTCCGAGGACCACACGCTCAAGCTATGGAACCTCCAGAAGACCGCGCCCGCCAAGAAGTAAGAGAAGGTTTCTTGTTTGAAATGTTTTCCTTCCATTTGGTACATAAAAGGTTGACTCGGCAAAGGTTCCTCATATCCATTAGAGATGTAGCAAAAAGGCCAATGTTCCTTTTTTTCAGTGGCTGTTGACATACTGCACTTCTTTAGATTGTGTCTGTGGGCATTAACATGTGATTTAGGAGCTTGTTTAGTTTTTTAGCGAGTATAGCTGAAATATTTCAGGACTGGCATGACACTGTTGGAACCAGTCTATAAAAGTTATTTTTATTTCCAAAGAAAAGAGAACAGTTATACTACAGTATGTTGCATTTTAAACATTATACATGTAGGCACTCATGAATTTTCAATGGCCTTAATTGCATTAAACAAGACGAGATGAGTAAAAGACAATGAAAGTTTTGCTAATCATGACAATTATTCAAATGACCATCAAATGACGATGAATAACAGACTAGATATGTTTGACTCATTGTTATCTTTCTGGTTACTTGCATGTGATTTCAACACCAAAGGATTAACAGGAACACTTTCTTCCATCCTCCTAGGTGTGCTGCCCTAGATGTCGAACCCATCTATACGTTCAGGGCCCATCGGTGAGTTTGCACACACATCATGGCATCATCCCCAAATGTATATTAATGTGGTAATATTATAAATATATAATATCTAAACTACAGATGTGATGCCGAACCCATGAAGTATTAGTAGGGGTGTAACGATACACTCAGCTCACGATTCGATACGTATCACAATACTGGGTGTACAATACAATACGTATCAAAATATTTTGAACAACATTTTAAATTAAACTGAAATTCACTTAACAGATTTAATTCCAAAACATTTAACATTTTCAATAATTTTCTTTGTTGTACATACAATTTAGTTATTTAGTTATAATTTCTGTGAATGCAATGAATACACGCATGACACAGGTGCAGAGTAGGTCGCATGCTGGTAGCTCAACCAATAGGATCAAACAGACGTCATATTGTAAAAATATTGCCATAACTCTGCGATACATATTGTAAACATTTTGTATTGCGATATATTGTTCCACAATATATTGTTACACCCCTAAGCATTAGTGATCGGATTACTTGTATGTTTGTAGAGGTGCAGTGCTGTGTGTCGTTATGAGCTCTACGGGGGAGCAGTGCTTCAGCGGGGGGGTGGATGGAACGATCCAAAGCTGGAACACCCCCAGCCCAAACATCGACCCCTATGATTCGTATGGTATGGTCCGAGATCTTAATAATACTTAGCGAATATACCAGCTTCCTCCTTGTTCTCGCCATTTTTGGATTAACTACTCCATCCATCCTTTGTTTTCTTCTCTCTGTCCTTTTTTGCTATTTATTTCTGTAGTTTTAATAAGTAGTAATATGGACTCTCTGCATCCTACTCTCTGTTCTGTTCCCTCATTCTTTCTCTCATTGTCTTTCCCCCTCAGAGCCGTCTGTGCTGCGGGGGTCGTTGTGCGGTCACAATGACTCAGTGTGGGGTTTGGTGTACAGCTCCGTCCACCACCGCCTCCTCTCCTGCTCTGGGGACGGCACGGTGCGCCTGTGGAATGCCGCCGACATTGCCCCTGCCCTCGCTGTCTTCAACGAAAAAGGAGGTATGGACACTGACAAAGAAACAGGCCGTCATTCACAAATATACTGTATGTCGGTTATCATTACTTCCTTCCATTGTCAGCTTGTAAAGTAGATGCTATATTTGATTACGGCCAGTGTTAGGCGTAACGCGTTAATCAGATTACATTTGTCTGTAACGCAGTAATGTAACGCATTACTGTTGATAACGTCAGTAATCGCATTACAGTTACTAATACAAAAATGTCTTGCGTTACTTGCATTACTGCGATCTGCATATCGGGAGGAGAAAAAAACAAATCAAACTTCCCTTTACAGTAGGCTACGTGTGTTTGCTTAACACTCGTCAGTTGACTTAGCCCCAGAGTTCAGGAGGCGAAACAAGCGAAGCTTTGTGGTATTAAAAAGCATAAAAGAGAGATCTGTCCTCATTATAATAAGTATGAGTTGATTTGGGCATATATATTGTTATTTGGCAAGTGCATCTCAGGTGATGTCACGGAGTAATCCAAAAGTAATGTAACTAGTAGTGTAACTAGTTACTTTCAGCAGTGAGTAATCTACTAAAGTAAAGCATTACTTTTTTTAAGTAACTAGTAATGTCTAATCTATTACTTTTTTTGAGGAACTACCCTAACACTGATTACGGCACACTCTAAGGAAAAATAAGACCTCAAATGCTTTCAAGTAAATCGTAGATGTATTTTATCCTTGTGGCCTGTATTCCAGACAACTGATCTTGAGCAGCAGCTCCTGTATGTAAGGAAATGTGTAATAAGTGGACACAAGCAGATTTTGTCCTTTATTGTAGCCTACAGATCACCAATATAAAAACTCTGGACCAGACTTGGGTCATTGACAAACATAATGGAATAATAATCTATTCCTTTAGGAAATGCTTTTATCCACAGTGGACAATTTTAACTTGCAGCCTCTTGACCTGCAGTTAAATGCTCTACCACTCAAATGTTCTACCATTGAGCTACACCTATCCCCTATCAATTATGTATTAATTACTGCTGACAAACAATTAAAATATTTAATCGTGATTAATCTCATTAATGTCATAGTTAACTCGCGATTAATCGCACAATTTTATCTATTCTAAATGTCCCTTGATTTCTTTTTGTCCCATTATTTTTTTCTCATTTTAATGCTCTTATCAACATGGAAAAGTGGATCGGATTGCTTAGTGCAAATGTTTTTTTTAAATTGAAAACAACATTGCAATCGCCTGGCTTTGACGAGGGGGCGGAGAATTCGCATCAGCTGTGTGCTTGGCCATCAAGTGGTATTTCAGACTGGACATACTGCGATGATAGCTCAGTTCACAACGACAAAACACATATATCACTTTGGTCTTGTCAATGGAACCATAGGGCAACTTTTTAAAAGTAAACTTTCCATTCAGAATCTTATTGGCATCCATTTCGGGGACTCGCGCTCGCCATCTACTCAAAACGTAACGTTAGCCTAGTACTGCTTTGTGCACTTGTGTATAGACCCCCAAAATACAATAAGGACTTCATCCACGAGTTCTCTGATTTCTTATCATTGATTGTGCCGGACATTGATAACCTTTTAATCATTGGGGATTTTAATATTCATGTTTGTTGTCCATCAAAGCCATTGGTTAGCCAATTTTTACAACTCGTGGACTCTTTTAATTTAACTCAGTCTGTATCTGGCCCTACACATGATCGTGGCCATACTCTCGACCTTGTTTTATCTTTTGGTTTTCCTGTCTTAAATGTTGAGTTGGATGATATTTGTCTATCTGACCATACACCTGTGATTTTTAATGCATCACTCTCTTGTCCACTATCTAAGCATCATATGCCTGGTCGCTACATTTGGGCAATGGATCACTCGACTGCTGGGCAATTTTACAGCCTTTACAGCTTCTCCATTTACCAGCCTTACAGGGACAACCTTCTCTCTGGGTACAGAATAGCTAGTCACTCTGTTTAACACCATAGTTACAGGTATTCTTGATACTGTTGCCCCACTCAAACTTAAGCGACCCAAAGTCAAAGTTTCTCCCTGGCTTAACAGTGAGACTCGTGCCCTTAGACAAGTGTAGAAAAGCTGAGAGGAAATGGAAAATGGATAAGTTGCAAGTATACTATGAGATACTGAGAGATTGCCTAGGATCCTATCAGCGTTTTGTTAAAGCCTCTAAAGCAAAGCATTTTTCGGATATTATTGCTAAAAATGCAAATAGCCCCAAAACCTTGTTTAGTGCAATAAACATTGCACTAAACCATGTTGTTGTCCTCCCTGATGTTACTCGTAAAGTTACGGAAAAATTATTGAGTTTCTTTATCAACAACGTTTACATTATTAGATCTCATATCTTACTTACTGATCGTGACCCTTCTGATTTAGTCCCTTGCCCTGCTTCTCTCACTTGCTTTGACCCTGTGTCCCTCTCTACATTGATGGACATAGTGTCACATATGAAGTATACTTTCTCCACTACAGACATTGTTCCCTTACGCCTTTTGAAAGAGGTGTTAGATACTGTTGGCCCCAGTCTTCTGTCTATAATCAATAGCTCTCTTATTAATGGAACTATTCCTTCTAGTTTTTCTTAACAATTTTAGGTCCATTTCTAAATGATCATTTATGTCCAAAATACTGGAGAAGGTGGTTCTTTCTCAGCTCTTTCCTTTTCTTAGTGAGAATGTTGTGTTGGACAACTTTCAGTCAGGTTTCAGAGCACACCATAGCACAGAAACAGCACTGCTTAAGATACTGAATGATTTTTTGTTGTTCAGTGACTGGGAATTGTGCTGTTTTAATATTACTTGAGCTCAGTGCTGCTTTTGATACTGTTGATCATGCTATCCTCCTGGATCGTCTCCAACAATGGGTTGGGATCCAGGGTGTGACTCTACAGTGGTTCCACTCTTATTTTAAAGATAAAACCATTTCTGTAAATATTGGAAATATTTCCTCCTCTTCGGCAGCGATTACATGTGGAGTACCTCAAGGTTCAATCCTGGGTCCAATTCTTTTTTTCTCTGTTAATGCTCCCTCTGGGCTCCATTCTCCGTAAACATAATATACCATATCACTGTTATTCTGATGATACACAGTTATATTTACCGTTAAAACCAGGTGATACCAACTCTCTGGTGTCCCTGTTTGATTGCCTTAAAGACATCAAGTGCTGGATGGATAATAACTTTCTCCAACTTAATGAGAGTAAGACGGAGGTGATTCTGTTTGGTACCCCCAGATCGATTGATGATTTATCAAAAAAAATGGGCCCCTTGTCCACCAATGTGCACTCCCATGCCAGAAATGTGGGTGTTATCTTTGATTCAGCACTAAAATTTGACAAACAAATTAATTCTGTTGTCAAAGGTAGTTTGTTTCATTTAAGGACTATCGCAAAACTAAAATCTTTCCTCTCTTTCAAGGACTTGGAAATTGTTATTCATGCACTTATATCGTCTCGAATTGATTATTGTAATTCTCTGTATTATGGCATTTGTCAATCATCATTATCACGCCTGCAGCTTGTCCATAATGCGGCTGCTAGAGTGTTGACTGGTACCAGGAAAAGGGACCATATCTCCCCGATATTGGCCTCTCTTCACTGGTTGCCAGTCAAATATAGAATAGATTTTAAGGTGTTGTTACTTGTTTCTAAAGCTTTACACGGATTGGCTCCATTGTATATTTCAGATCTTCTTAGGCTGTATAACACTTCCAGGCCCCTTAGATCATCAACCCAGCTATTCCACAGACTCGGTTGAAAACGAAAGGTGATCGTGCCTTTTCAGTTGTAGCCCCTACTCTGTGGAATAAACTGCCAATTTTTATCAGGTCATCCCCCACCACCGAGACATTTAAGTCTCGTCTTAAAACATATTTTTATTCTTTGGCTTTCGAGTCAGTTTAGGGTCACTTGTGCTTACTGTAATTGTGATGTTTGTTGTTTTGCCCTATTTGATGATTTTGTACAGCACTTTGGTCGGCATTGGCTGTTTTTAAATGTGCTTTATAAATAAAAATGACTTGACTTGACTACTCTTTAGCTGGCTCGCAAGCCCAAACAAGTGTGTGCGGCGTGCCTGTTGTTTTGTTTCCGGTCTAGCTAGATCCGGTGTGGTGTTTTAGTTTTTCTAACGTCAGTAGTTGTTTCAACAGCATGTGAAAAAAGTTTTCTAGGCCAAAAAAAACGTTAATCTCGCGATAAGAAAATTGACGCCGTTAAAATAGGTGCGTTCAACATGGACTGACTTCATGCAGCGCTGCAGCCGGCTGCAGGCGGCTGACTTGAAACAATGAATTCTGGTTAGACTTTTTGTCCGACTTGAGACGGCACCGAGGCTAGGTCACTGTGATGTAGCCATTAGAGTACCGTGAGATCGATTCGAGAACTGCTGTGTAGCCGAGCGCATTTTCTCAAGAGCAACTGCACGGGTTCTAATGACGACACAGCTATTTCATGATTGGCCAGACTCACACACACAACTTTGACGCGTGTTTTGTAATTATTCTGACACCTTCAGTTTCGCCAATGCTCAAATCCCGACCAAACTGTTTAATTGAATAAAAAATTTGATGAAGAAAGGGTTTTAGTCCGCCTCTTCACTAATTAATTATAAATAAAGTAAAGTAAGCAAACAGCGCTTGATCGGCCATGACTGATGTCAACGCAGCAAACCACGAGAAGCAGGAAAGTCCTACTTTAAGGAGGCGTTTTTAACCCCTCCCCGACTGCAAGAGGCAACTCTCGCCGTTTTTTTTATGCAGCCACAGTCCATGTCGAACGCACCTAATGGGTTTGCGTTAACACTGTTAATAACGCGTTTAACTGACAGCACTAGTATTAATACATTCATTCATGTATTCAGAAAAAACTTGGTGCATTTGATCTGTCTTGCAGTTGTTACTTACATTGGTTTTATTTGAGTGGTTGAGACAAACAGTCCTGAGGAAAAAGGCATGCTCTAAGACTTTAACGGTCCTACACCTGCTGGACAGGACACATTTTAACTGCATTGGGTTGTTTGCCGTTCAGAGCTGGGCATTCCAACGTCAGCCGACCTGGTGTGCAGCGAGCCTGCCCACATGGTGGCGTCCTTCAGCTCGGGGGAGATTGGACTTTTCAACATGGAGACGCGGCAACTGCTACTCAAGCTGGAGTCGAACAGAGAGTCAGGTAAACAAACTAGTATTGCCCCAACCAATACTGTTATTTTCTTACCTTTTCTTTACCTTTTTTATCTTTTAAGTCCTTAAAGTACACAAAATCATACTTTGTTTGTAGGTTTGCTGTTGTTTTTGCTTTAACAACATTTCTTAATATATTTTTTCCAAAGCACCCCCATGCAAAATCAACAAAGTGCTGAGTCATCCCACTCTGCCCATCACCATCACCGCACAGGAGGATCGCCACATTCAGTTCTTTGACAACAACACAGGTCAGTAACAAACACTCTGGTGCTTGAGCTGGTGTGTGTGCTCTTTGCTTGTTTGCTCTGATTTTGTCAGGGGAAATGTTTTCTATGCTGTGAAATACAAATCTTTAGACTAGTAGAGGTTTTGTCTCAGTAAAAAGTAACACATGTCTAGATAAAATAATAAAACAAGTTTAATAAAATGTATGTTTTCTTTTTGTATTGAAATTGCAGGGAAACTGATTCACTCCATGGTAGCACACTTGGACGCAGTCACCAGTTTAGCTGTGGATCCCAATGGATTATACCTCATGTCTGGCAGTAAGTACTTATCCAGTTTATAGTTACTGCAATATGTGTTGCTTGGCTTGGGTTTGTGTTCATAGTGTGATAACCCACCATCTTGTATTTCCAATATGAGATTAAACTACAGACTACAGTGAAAATAAATCTTGAGAAATGCTGCCATGTGTTGTGCACCTTGTTTGTTCCATACCTGTGTTTTAAAATGGTAAAATAAAATAAATGTAACTGGACCAAAGTGGTAACAAAGTATCAACATTTTTGTTAGTGGACTTCTTCTACCAATGTTCTAATTTATTTTTTATTCATTATCCATTCCCTTTCTCTCCCCCCTCCCAACACCCACATTCTTCCTTCTCTTCCAGGTCATGACTGCTCCATCCGCTTGTGGAATATGGAGAGCAAGACCTGTATCCAAGAGTTTACCGCCCACCGCAAGAAGTTTGACGAGTCCATTCACGATGTGGCATTCCACCCCACCAAGTGCTACATTGGCAGCGCTGGAGCCGACGCACTAGCCAAGGTCTTCGTATGACTCCCTCAGACTCATACCTAAATCTGTCTGGAAGGACCAAAAATCTATGGGGCATAACAGAGAAAAAAACAGTCACTGATGGAGTCTGGAAAGAAACGTCATGTGAGGATGAGGCACCTTGATCTGGCTCTGGATAGGTAGAGGATAGCTAATCAGTTAAAGGCTGGGGGGATAAAGAGAGAGGAGAGAGAATGATAAAGAGAAAGGGCTTATCCACCCTTTCTTTTCATCCCTCCATTCCTCAACTCACACTAGCCCCTACCCCCCGCCCCCTTGCTACCCCAGGCGGGCCTGGGTTTTACAGCCAAACCTGAACGAGACCCCCACAGGTCATGCACCACATGGACAGGGGGCAGATGGAAGCTTTCACACTCCCGGGCACCCAAACAAGACTTGCGCTGATTCTGAAGGAAGGGGTTTGTGTCGTAACAGACACAGACTAGGTGTGCTGCATCCTCTCGTCACTCATGCCCTCTTACTGCCCCCCCCCCCCCACACACACACACACACTTTACCCTTAAGACTGCCTGTGTCTTAGTTGTCGTTTGACATATTTCATGAAAATGTGCCTTTTACTTCAGAGTAGTGTTGTTATAAAGATGTACTCATAGATTCAAGTTCCACTGCGATGGCAAGAGACTGAGCCTGTACCACACCTTATCATTCTGAATAAAGTCATGGATTTTCTGTTTGGCAAATAAAGTTGGATATACTAAAAAGCATGATCAGGATTATTTCATTGTAGGGAGACAAAAATTCCAGTTGTATAATTTGTTGGTCCTATAAAATGGAAAGTGGGAAATGTGATTAGAAGTTGTTGTTTTTCGAATTACCATTTAGATTTCTTTTTCTTTTTTCAAAGCCCCAATACATTTAAGTATACCAGTAGATAATCTGTCTGTGGGTTACAAATTCCAACATGGAAGCCTGTGTTACCTCACATTTGTTAACTTAAGGAAGTGAGCTCTTCTTGTGTCCAAGCTTTAAACCCTTCTGCTACACGTGTTGACATGCAAGTTGTCTTTACTCACCAAAAAACAAATGAAAGAAAAAAGTGTAAACTAAAAATAACGTGGTTGTAGCAAAAACTTGTTTAGGCTGTGGCCATTCTGAAACCTCATTCAGCTTCCAATGGAATTGTAAATGCTTTGCTTTTTGGCTACAGTTCTCCCAGGTACAAGTGCATTTTAATGTTTTGATGTTAAAGTAAATAAGACAGAAACTCTGTGACATGTTACCAATATTGTAATGTACTGTACCAACTAAAGTAGACGTAAATTCTGACAGGATTTGTTGTCATGTGACACACGCTAGGACTAGACCAATCACTCTAGTTTTGTTATTTCGGCACAATTGATTGATCAATGTGGGTTGACAGTTTGAAACACAGTTTGAAATAATGCTGCTTTTGTGGTCTACTCATAGTTTAAACTCTAGACAAACTGCACTAAAACTTGACAAGTTTTGGCAGTGATACCTTCTCAATAATTGTATTTTTATTTAGACAAACATATATTTATTTGTAATTGTTTTGTGTCGTTTAAGCCAAAAGAATTAACCAATATTTTTTTCTATGATGACAACATGCTTCCCGTAAAGCCTACCCCTGTTTGATGGCTTTGTAAATAAATGAGCTCTCAAGCTAATGTTGCTATGTTAGCCACTTGGTTTAGACCAGGAAGTTAGCACCTTCATTATGGTTGTTAATCCATAAGATGAATAAATAGTCTTTTAGCTCCTATCTCTGACTGCATAACTGAGGTTCTCAGTCTGCTAACTGCACACAAAGCTACACCACAAGTTTGTTTAATATGCTTTATGTAATAACTGGTCGAAAATGCCTATTTTGTGGAATTATTTTGATTAATTAAGTTTTTCATTTACTTAACAATAAATGCTTGGTGACAAAGGTAAATCCTTGTGAACTACAGGTAGATATTTTTTAAAGAATATTTTGTTTTACTTGAAAATGTAGAAGTATTCTGTGAGAATTCTTAAACTTTTTGTTGTTGTGGGAATGGATAATAGTTAGTCTTATCAAAGTTTATGCCTTCAATGATGAGCACTATAAGGGAGGATGGACATTGTTTTCTTTGTTGTTTCAATTAGCAGTATAACAAAAGATCAAGTTTTCATTATTTTCCAAATGCATTGACCCATACAATGAGAACATGTTTTCATGTTTCCTGGGATGTTCGAAAAAACGGTTGGGAATTTGGTGCCCTTATGTAATACAATAATGTTTTCTTCTTTTTACTTTGGTGTCAGGTCGTTTTAGAACATCTAAGGGAGCGCAAACAAAATATGTACAGTTTTAAGGTATTAAAAGATCTATTTATTAAAACAGTATATGTATATTGAGTGGCAACACAACAGTGATGTGAAATGGAGTCAGTATGGTGTCTGTCGTGATAAACATACAGTAGTCTCATCACAACACGAAGGATAATGAAAGGGTAGTGTAGTGCCCCCTGTTGGTCAGAATGCAGAAGATTTAAGTCAGGTCAGTTGTTGGCTCATATTTCCTTTGGCATAATTTGAATGACAATTCATAAGGAGTGTTCAGGTTCAAATATTAAAATCCAGTTTTTTGAGGACCACATTCAATGTAGATTTTCACTACAGCCTGTTGTTTATTTCCATGGGTTTAATAGAAATTAATTGCCATGCGTTTCTATGCTTGAAACCTCACTCTATGGTCCATCATGAACAGTCACTCTTGAGTCACCAGTATTTTAATCACAAGAGACTGACCAGCAGGGTAATACATACAAGCACTACAGCATGTAGAAAACCTGAACACAAAACGAACTACAACAAAGGACTGGGCCATGTCTAGTTTGCCTGTTATTTAAAGTAATTGCCCTTTTAACTTGTAAGTTACACAAAGAAATCATGTGAATTTGATATGGTAATTCTACTGTACATACAGTGCATATAACTATTGTTATTCTCGTCTATTCTTTTTTCATGATGTATTCTCTTTTTTGTCAGATGGGACAGTGACAGATTTATCAATAACAACAATAAAGGCATATGTTGTATATCATACTGATAATGCTTGTGTTTTATTAAGTTGAACCTTGACCTGTGAACACTAACTCTATGCTTATTTTGACAAAAGTTTATTTGACTTTTACATTCCAAAAGATGGAATGGATTAGTTTAATTTATAGGATAGCCATGTAAATGCTATTATGTTAAAAGGGATGTACTCATTCAAATGAGCACTAAAGGACAAAGAAATACAAATCATGTTACAATGTCAACAACAATGTAAATTGAAGATCACTCAATACTTTGTAAAAGATTCTTTAAAGTTAATAAAGTAGTAGTAGTACACACAACCAATGTACTGTGTCAGATGATGTGTTTAAATGATCTCCAGTGTCATTTTTTGGTCTTTGAGTTGAATTCCTGGCATATGTTTTGATGATTGTTGGCACCAGCTTGTAGAGGAGGTCAACATAATTTCACACAAAGCTAAGCCGACGGACTGGTGACGTACTATGCCTGTCAGGAACTGGACAGCTTTCGAAAGCCTTTTTTTGTGCCTTGCGTCTCTTTGTTCCGTTTCTGTCTCCTCAATCATCCCTTCAGGGGTGGGCCTCAGGATTGACCACCCCTGGTGTATATATTACCTTGTTTTGGCCTTTATGTTGTGTAATGGTTGAACATGGCCCAGCTGCTATATGTTAGCAGAAGAGCTACAGTATGAAACAAGATTTTTTTTTTTATCCAAATATATCATCAATCATCAATACGTCATTCTTCTTATGATCTTGTTACAGTATATTTAACAGTCTAGGACATATGACAATAACAACAAATTGAATGCTTATACAACTTGAAATAAATCTGTATACATTCGTTTGTTCGCTTATGCTTACATTCCACCATAATCATAGACTTGCTCATTTCACTAAAGTCAAAGCCTCTTCCTGTAAAATGGGAGCATCTTTTTACTGTACAAACCCTATAATACAACACAAATTTTTCCCTTAATAGAGGCTAAACTGTTTTATCACTGATATTGAGCAGCAACTTCTATTGAACCCCATTTAAAACAGAAATGGACGAATCCAATACAACAGTGCTGCAAAGTTATTGTTGGTGCTCTAATGAATAGTTATGGCAGAGATAGAAAAGGTAATGTGATTTTCAAAAGGACACCTACTGAGACAAAGTAAGCTGAGGGTTTGCCTCAGGGGCATCGTTAGACCCTTTTTACTGGGGCACGTGCCCCAGTATAAATCTGCTGTGCCCCAGTACAATCAAAACTTTGATTTTTAACAATTTACTTTATTAGTCAGTGCATTTATTTAGATTGATAATCTCTTAAAAAATAAACGCAATATCCCAATCAACGCTTGTAAAATAAAAAAAACTGTATTTGCGTTCAAATGAATGCAAAAGAAATGTGACTCTTACTTGAGATTCCTATTTTTGGGGAAAGAACTTGCACAGGACACATATTCACAACAAAAAAGAACAAATGTAATTGTGTAAACTTTCTATAAAGATGTTTTAATAAGACACATTATTTTTGCTGAATTACAGTATGCATAACCAACTTGTCTTATTTAGTACCATAGACAGACCTGGCACAGGACTGCTGTAAAAGGAATTAAGATGTGAACAGAATAATTAAACAATATTGGTCTGAAGTATCTAAACACTCAGAATACACTATTTCATTAACTACCTAACTCCACGTGTTATTACACTAAGAAGTCTTTATCTTTTGGAAGTGCATACAGAGAAAGCAACACCAAATGGAATGATAATTGGCAGTTAGGTTCGTAAAAGCGTTACAGTAGCACAGGATCCAGCAGTTAACTCCCGATTAAAGAAAAGGCATCTCAGGGATTCTGCTCTGCTCAAGTTTTCACTTGTTTTGTGTACTTCCTTTACTTCAATGAATTACAATTGTTGAACAATGCGTAATTCAGTGTTCAATGTTTCTGCTCTGTAAGACATTCAAATATGAAAATACACAATCTATTTGCCTTCAGAGTTTATAACCCTGAAACCTGATAAAACGCAGTCTAGTGTCCAGAAAGTTGGACATGTCTTTTCATTGAAATACACACGAACAATACTATTTTGAGACAAAATCCATAAAATGTGGAACTCAGCAAAAAAGTTTACCTTACCTGTCGAACGTCCGGTTAATTATCTCTGCTCTTCAAACAGATCCAGGTTCACATGTAACAACATCTTTCATGTGGCTTATCACCTATTCGGTCGCAATTACAACTTTAATCGATTTGATCATCCATTATAAAAAAATTATAATAATTTGAAAACTAACTGAATGAAATATCGCCTAAGGCAGGGGTTCCCAATCCTGGTCCTCGGGCCTCCCTGCCCTGCATGTTTTAGATGTTTCCCTGCTCCAACACACCTGATTCAAATGAATGGTCATTATCAGGCTTGGCCTAAGGAATTGAGGTTGACCGCTTCAGTTCTTTAAACCCTTGTGTTATCTTCGGGTCATTCTGACCCATCAGTCATTGTGACCCACCGTCGTATTGCGACAACTTTACCGCATACAAAAACAAAGTGAAGCATTTTCTTTTAACTGTTGGGCTGTCTCAGACCCCCCACATTGCAACGGTTAAAAGAAAATTATTTTAATTTGTTTTTGTATTGGGTAAAATTGGGTAAACACAACGATGGTTCGTTATGAACTTTTGGGTCATGTGACCCGAAGGCAGCACAAGGGTTAAATGACCACTAATGCCGCCTGCCCATGCAGTTACATTCTTCATTGTGAGAAGGCTGTCTCCAGTTTAGAATATTCGTTGTTTTACACCTATGCAGAAGGTCTGTTAGAAACTATATTAGCCTCACCCTTACAAAAAAGAAGTATACTTCAAGTTTATTTTGTAAGTATACTTAGTATAAAAAGTATACTATTATCATGGTACTTAAGAGTATACTAGCAGTGTACTAAAAGTGTACTTATTTATATACCATTTTTGTACTAAGTAAACTGAATTGGCCCACTTTTTAAGTCATTTAGTACACTTTAAAGTACACTTATAGTGTATTTGAGGTTTACTTTTAAATACTGTAAAATAGCCTGTTCAGTTTCAGTTCATAAAGTATACTTTGGAATACTCTAAAGTAACCTGTGTAGTGCACTTTCAGTTCATGAAGTATACTTCCTAAAGTACCTCAAAGTATACTGTGGAATACTTTCAAATGCACTTTCAATTCATGTAAGTACGTCAAGAAATGGACTTAATATGATAATAATCCAGCTCCTTTTATGAAACATAACAATCATTTAACTCATGGTTACAATGGTAAACCGTCACAACAATGACAATTACCACGCAACAAAACACTACATTCTAAGCAGACACAAAAAAAACGAAATTCATGAAGTTACATTTGTATTTCGAACAAACGGCAAACTTATCGGCAATTTTTTACATTATTTACCGCCTTGCATCATGGGAATTGACCAGCCAATGAGCCATGCTATCTTCATTTTTTCACGTCCTTATTTCGTTCTTCAGTCAGTTTGACAGTATAACCTTCAAATGCACAATGCAACCCTTCTGTCTGCTTCTTTCTCAAGTAGCTTTTTCGTTTTTTCCATTAATACTCCAATTGATAATTATTAGTATAAGAGTATAGGGCTACAAAATGTTTTTGCAGTAATTAAGGTTACAGCTTCAGTACGAAAAAAGATTTTATGTGCAATGCATATTAGATTTTCCTATACATGAATAATTAGAATGAGATGGATCTAAAGAATTTAACCTGTAATGTACTTAAAAATTATTTTGACTGTTTTTGCTGTATAATAATAGAAAACGTACATCCTACTCCAGAACAAATGTATGCAATTTTATGTTTCGAAGCATACTTCTTAAAAGTATATCAAAAGTGAACTATTTTCAAAGCATACTTAAAAGTACATCAAAAGTGAACTATTATCTAAGTATACTTCTTAAATGTATATCAAAAGTGAACTATTTTCAAAGTATACTTAAAAGTATATCAAAAGTGAACTATTTTCAAAGCATACTTAAAAGTATATCAAAAGTGAACTATTTTCAAAGCATACTTCTTAAAAGTATATCAAAAGTGAACTAAAAGTGTACTATATTTTAGTACACTTACAGTATACTTTAATATACTTCTTTTTTGTAAGGGCAGCCACAGATTTGATTGAGTTGAATGTTGTGGAAATCCTTTTAACCCTTGTGTTATCTTCGGGTCATTCTGACCCATCAGTCATTGTGACCCACCGTCGTATTGCGACAGATTTACCGCATACAAAGACAAAGTGAAGCATTTTATTTTAACCGTTGGGCTGTCTCAGACCCCCCACATTGCAAAGGTTAAAAGAAAATTATTTTAATTTGTTTTTGTATTGGGTAAAATTGGGTAAACACAACGATGGTTCGTTATGAACCTTTGGGTCATGTGACCCGAAGGCAGCACGAGGGTTAAATACAACGTTTTAGTTCACATTGATTTTCACAGATTATAAGGAAAAAACACACCAAGTCAATTGCATACGTAGGCAGCAAATACAAAAATATCCTTTACATAATCCTTTGTAATTTCAGATAGCTTTTCATGTAAAATTCCATGAAAATGTATTATGTATAAAACACCCCAAAATACAACAAATAAAACGTTTTTACAGACTGTCACATTCAACTTCTGGTCCCTCGGATGACTGAGGCATTTCAATGTAGAAAACCTCCATGTTGACGGGTGGAGGAGGCAGGGGGGCTACACACCCCAGTATATTTACAGTTTATTTAACAGTCTAAGAAATATGACAATAACAACTAAATGAAAGATTATACAACTGGAAACAAATCTGTATACATTGGTTTGTTCGCTTTCGACACATTCCACCATAATCATAGACTTGCTCAAATATTTGACTAAAGTCAAAGCCTCTTCTTGTAAAATGGGAGCATATGGTTACTGTACAACAAATACAATGTTTTTACAGCCTGTCACATTCAAATTCTGGTCCCTCAGATGGCTGAGGAATTTCAATGTAGAAAACCTCCTTGTTGACGGGTGGAGGAGGAGTGGCAGGGGGGCTACACACCCCAGAATCTGGGCTTGGAGCTGGGAGGGGTTTGTCTCCAGGTGCATACTTATCCTTCTTACGGCAAACAGGTGCCTTTAGTACATTTCCTCCACCACCCCCTTGATGAGCAGGGGCAGCTGCATCGGCCTTGGGATTGAACCGTTTCAGCTTGACGGTGTCCTTCCCCTCGCGAGTGCACGGTAGCAGGATGCCAATGTCCTTGCGGAACTTGGAGCTCAGACCAAAGTAGATGAGAGGGTTGTAAAAACTAGCCGACTTGGCGAAGAGGCGTGTGAAGATGCTGGTGAGGCTGGGGACATGGAAGCCCCATGCAGACCACATGGAGACCACTGCGTAAGGCGACCATGCCAAGATGAAGGCTGTGCAGATGACTATTGACACCTGTAGGATTTAGTAAGTCCCAATTAATTTTAAAGGATCATATTCAAAAAGAGGAATTTCACCCTATTAATTTCATACCTGGTTAGTATTGTAGCGTCTTGTATGTGTTGATTTGTTCAGGTTCATGTTCATTGTGATGTGTGCCTGTGTGCCGGTGTCCATGCTCTCTGTCAGCAGCGAAAGCTCATGTGGGGGTTGCTATGCACTACGGGGGGGGGGGGGGGCTGGCAGAGTAGCCAGGGGGCGGGGACACCTGAATAAGTTGATGTGTTTCTGGTTGATGAGCCTCTTCGTGCTTGCGGTTTAGTAGCAGTGATTTACGTGCATTGATGTGAAGTAATAAAGTGATCATTCCAGAAAAACCTCTCTGCGTAGTGACTGAGATCGCTACAGTATGTTGTGGTATCCCTGACCGACTAAGTTTATTTTTGGGTCCAAATCTTATTCAATTCTTACTGTGCCACTGAACTGTGATGAATGACTAAAATGAATCTGGGTTTACGGTCCAGGTATTGTGACATTGCTCCTACTCACAATGGTGACATCTCTTTCGATCTTCCTCTGCCTGTCTGTCAGGTCTCCCTCAGCAGACATGGCATTGCCGCGCTTCACTGTATTGATGATGGACACATACGAGAATAGCATGATGATGACAGGAATGAAGAAACAGGCAATAAGGATAGAGATGATGTAGGACTTGTAGACTGTGGAGTAGTTGGCCTTGGCCCAGTCGATTTCACAGGTTCCATATCCACGATCTTAAAAGTAAAGTAAAAAGTTTTTATGTGTTTGTTTTATATTCAATGTTTTTCTGTATCAGTCTTTTTTTCACTTGGTACATTGTGGACATTAGGGCACAAACAAACAGATGCAATACCAAGCAGTCAACGGCACTTTAGAGTCACAACATTGTAAGTTGTTTTATCTTACCCGTGTAACTCCCCCAGCCCAGAAGAGGCGCTCCAGACCAAAACACTGCCCCAATCCAAATGAAAACCAGGCACATTGCTACAGTTTTATTGGTAATGCAGCAAGCTATTAGGGATACACAATTAAATTAAAACGTAATTAAAACATTTTGACCAATTTGAGTTTGAAAAACTTTTGTTGAAATAAATGTATTCCACACCTGATCATCTCTAATCTGACCAGTACACTTTCGGTACGTTAGGTAACATTGAGAGGAGAGCCTCAGTTATTCCCTTACCTTTGCTTGGATGGCACCCCTTGATATATCTTGTGATACTGATGATGGTCAAGGTGTTGATGCTACCAAGGCCAAATACCAATGTGAAGAAGCCATCCACCTGGCAAAGAGCAACATGATACTTAGTTATTCTTAGAGCTTTGAAAACGTACTTACATAGTTAGTTGTTTCTAGTTCTTTGTAGTAGTTTACAAAGACCATTTATCAGATATAACCAAGCCATTTCATGGTATGAAAGAAACGTCAATTCCATGTTGTAGTTGACAGTGTATTTTCTAAGCATGCTGTCTTTGAAAAATAAGTTTCACTTCATCAAATACGTTCACTATATATACGTGGCATATACGTTTCACCAATTTGGATAGTTGGCATCCTTGAACTGAAAATCAATCCATTGTATGTTGTCGGTGTGTTTGATTCAGATTTACAGAGAATGGAGTTCAGTCTGTTTCCTGGCAGAGAGCTGCCAATGTCCTTTCTCTTATCCTATCAGCGGGTCTAAACTAGCTCACTAAAGCCCCAAGCAGCATTCACTTTACTCATACCACACCACCGTCACGTTTAGGTGACTGTGAATGTACATGTGCTAAAAGTCCATAGGAAGAAAAGCTTGGGACCATATTGGCTTGCATTAATGTATGACTCGGGGTACTGTACCTTTACACTCACTGCAGGACACAATCACCATGCCAGTGGCTGTAAATTGTTTGTAAGACTCATTCTTTGGGTCAGAGTTCCCATAATTAGTTTCCCTGTTATTTATTTTACTTGCTTTTGCTCCTCTAGGTCAAAGTGTAATTGTTTTTTCTATTTCATTTGGTCAGGTCAACTCAAACTTTTCACCGACATTCTGTAATTTTTTTCTTCATAGATAACACGCTCACTCTCATATTCCATTTGATATCTGTATGCAATGACTGTACAGTACTATTCAAGAATCAAAAGGAAGTTACTGGAAAACTAACAATGTAGTGTGGTGCTGGTCTGACATTCAGATAATGGGGATAACAATAATTTTGCAGCCCCATCTCATGTTCCTGTGACAGAGGTGGTAATGTCTAATGGTTTTTCACAGGTGTAAAGACTAAAACCCATCTGGTAATGAATATTCCGTAAATTAATCAGATGTATTTGAGAAAATACATCAGTGGAGCCAATGCAGAGGGCTCTGGTTTTAATCACATAGAGAGATGAAAGACACCATTAACGATATTGGTCCTTGCATTAATCACACCCTGTCATCAACTGCAAACACAGGAGCACCTTCAACAAACCATCTATTGGCCAGAGGAGGCTAAAGTGTTGGTGTTCTCCTGCTTGAGACAATGGTAGAATTTAGTTATTAGGTAAAACCTGCAATTTTTACATCCTGAGGATAATTCCACTTTAAAGCCTTACAAGGCCACCTCTCCTCTTTTGCAGGAATCAGCCTCATTAATCACTTTGATGAATGCGCGAACAAGCTACTTTTTACTGAATAAATTATGAAACTGTCAAGAGCTAAATGTTTTGTCCCCTGCAAGCTAATATTGGAAAGATCATCTTTCCATAGAACTATTCTGTACCACAATATACAAAGATACTCGAGTACTCATGTACAGTGGTTTTAAGTAACATATCTCTGCTTTGTCAAGCATGGTAGATTATGTTTATTCTGCACTACAGTAGTATCTGTAAGTATCTACCTTTGACATACTGTACATACAAGAAATGTTACTCTAGCAAACTGGAAAACATCTCCTGTATGCAAAACCAACAAGATAAGTCAGTATATACAGTACATGTTAACACTTTCTTTCAAGGCTACCTAGATTTAAGATTACATACATAACCGTTGCATGGCACATGTATGAATCTGTTTTTAAAGGGTTAATTGATTGCAAAACCGATTTTACCTTGTTTAATAACGACAGTTCGTGGGTAAAATGGACATACAGTGAACCTCAAAGTCCATTGACACCTCTTTCCTATCTAAATCTCACAACTTGAAACTGCAGCTGTTAAACGATCGGTTTCGAAAAAGCTGAATTTGTGACGTCACAAATGTAGCATCACCTTTGTCACGCCCCAACATTTACATACAGACAAGCCCTCTGGTGTTCTGGCCGAGTATCTCAGACACTAGTTTAGCTGCGTGCTGCTCTGTGTATTTCCACGGGAATTACAAAGGAGAAAGTTTGGAAGTTTTTAAAGGATATTGAAAATGGACCATCGTAAATGCAGTGTTCCAGGCTGTACAGGGACTGCTGACACTTTTCAGAGTCTTCCTAAGGAACCAAACACTCAACGGGCTGTGATGTTTGTCTATGAGAAGATCCCTGTGCCGTTCGACCCTCAATTACACATTTGCTTGAACCATTTCACCGAGGACAGTTTTGAAAACCTGGGACAATGTAAAGCAGGATTTGCTATGAAGCTGTTGCTGAAAAGAGGTGCTGTTCCGACCTTATGTTCATCACAACCGCAAGCTGTAGTATGATGTTGTCGCAACAGTTATTCGCAATGCTAACGTATCCTGCCTGTATCTAGCATCGGTAGAATGTGTGATGATTTAGTTTATTGGCAATGGGGCTCACGTTATTTCATGTTCCTGACTGTGTTTCATTCAAATAAATAACCTCTGTTGCTATAACCTCTGCTATAAATCTACAATTCAAGATGCATGTTTGTCCAGATCTATTTTTCATCTAGATAGCTAGAGCTAACTGAAGCTGAGTTGAATCATGATAGTTTGTTTGCTAAGCTGTAGTGCTAACGTTACCCACCTAAGTCGATCCCGTTTGCTTCGACAACAGAAGTGGAAACAACTAATGTTATCATTTGAAATTATATCTAGTAAATCTGTTGAAAACAGTGTTGTGCAGACACAATAGATTTATTTGTACGTTTTAATTTAAAGTCTCCACCTTCGAAGTTTCAGTGAGTGCTGTTGGCCCTGTTGTGTCTTTGCTCCGCAGCTTCACTTGTTGTAAACCAACCAATCAGCACGCAGCTCATCTATATATTCATGAGCATACCATAAAAGGGGAAAACCTCTTGTTTTTTTCCAAGGGCTATTTCACAGGATGCATTAGGGCTCATAGAACAGCACTCGGGCCATTTTCAGCCCAACCAATGTTACATACCCTATTCGGAGACCTTAAGGAACATTGTGAAATACCCCCAAAACCCAGTCAATGACCCCTTTAAACATTTATGAAATGTTTGTGTCAGTATTTGCTGTGACAGTAGAGGCTTAATGCAGTATGTGACTTGTGTGATCCCTCTGTTAGTAACCTTCAAATAACATGTCACCAACTATATAAATCTATTGATAATTTAAAGTGCTCAATCCACCTATATTTGGACAGTTTGAGGCAACACATCTCACACACAACTACCCTTTTCCTTTCACAGGATTCCCTCAGCTCAAGCTGTACCTGGCAAGTCCAAATGGAAGAGATCAGATATCCATCGTCCTTGAACACGTTGAAGATCTCGATGATCCCGCGGGAGTAGCCAAACACAGAAATACTGGCGTCGGATATGGCCAGGTTAAAGGTCAGGTAGTCTGTTGGCTGAAGGGATGCCCTCTGCCTGTACAGAACGAAGATGACGATACTGTTGCCAAACCACGACAGCCAGCCTGGTAGGTAGATAACAACTGTGTATCAGACACTGAATGCAGAGCACACACACGTGAGAATTTTATAAATAACATATTCTGACATAACTGTGCCAAACATTTTAACACCAAATGATGTTATTTTATTGCACTACAAACCCAAAATGTTTCAGACATGTATGAGTAATTCTGTGTTGTTTGATGGATTACAAATCAATGATGGATAGTTTAATGGACGTTTCTTACATATTCTGACAGCCAGTAACTGTTTGAATTTGAAACTCTACACCCTAACGCTACCTTCACCGTCATAATCAAATGTAATGTGTCTTTTGTTTGTAATGATTATTAATGAGAATTTAACTAACTGAACACCTTAAGTTTTCAACATTTATTTTACTGTTATCAGGTGGGAAAAGTCCTATATTTTATTTAAAACCAACCAACCCTGTATAAACCAATCATATTATGCACTCCTAAAACTAAAACCAAAAGAATATTATGGAACCCCTTGTTCCAATCGAATCCTGTGAAAGTCTTCTAAAAAGAACTATGATAATCTTTTTGACCTAAATGCGATTCTTTATAAAAACCTTTAGTCAGAGTGCTCTTAAAAAGCAATAATGCACACATTTCAATCTTTAGATAGTAGTTATTTAAAAAGAGTACAATATGTTAAAAATAAAATAAATTCAAATCAAACAGCTATGTGCTACATCACTGGGGTTTTTGACCTCGTTAGTTACTAATCTGACTGCTATCCTGTCTTGAATGAAGATCTCCACGACTTAGTACTACACCTTGAGACAGGTTGTCCAGGTCTACTTATAGCTTAGCATATGCTAAACCACGTTTATCCATGCTCCAATTGAAAATGAACAAAGAAAGTACAAAGATACATGGAAGCGCCTATCAACAAAATTAAACATGATCACAACATTTCTGACAAACGCTACAGAAACTCAATTGATGTAGGCTACCTACCTAGCACCAACAGGTACACTCCTATTATGGTTTCCCCTTGGTCCGACAGTGGAGGATCTCTGTTGGAAAGACTGAAATTATTATTCCTCCAAGGAATGTTGACTTGGAATGGATCCTTCAAAGACATTTCTGCTAGATAATGTCCTACTGGTGCCGCGACATGGATTGAGCAAACTGCTCTAGTTCCGTTAAAACACAAAGGTGCTTTTGCTCTCAAAACTATCTTGCCCAGTCTCTCTCTCTCTCTCTGTCTCTCAAGTGTGTTGGGAAAAGGGATGACGTGAACCGCTTTAATCCTTTAATGACCACCAAGAGTGAAATCCCTGTGGTAAATAAACCATTTACTGCACTATGTCGAGGAATATTGGAATATATCTGGAATATTTTCCAGATCATTTGTTACTGTAAAATCCGGTACACGTAGCATACGGGAAAGTTCCGATTTTGTAGTTCACAGCTTGGGCTCATCACACGGAACTGTCCAAGGTGCTGAATCTGAATAAAATCACGGAACACACTAATAAAGCGTTTCAACGTGTTTGTTAGATCAATGTATCATTCTCTCCTCAAGTTGTTGGTTAGCCAAATGCAATATATTGAAAATGTACATCTTTTATATCGATACATCCATTATTTATTTAATAAATACTGAGTCTAAGTACTTCTAGCACTCACAATTAGCACTCCTAATACTATGTCGCCTATTGTGTTTCAGACGTTTTTTTTTATCGTCTAGGAACTATCACACTAATGTAACAAATGTCGCGGCTCGGGATGTGACCTTGCTAACGGATTTTCCTTCTTTGGACTGACGCTTTGGTCAAGATCCCTGCCAGCTCCCCTTCTAGTCGTCGACTTTCAAGCCCACTTGTTCCCGAACTATCTGCTCGCGGGGTTTTCTGTTTTCATTAAAGGGGTCATTGATTGGAAAACAGATTTTACCTTGTCATAGTTGAATAACGACAGTTCGGTGGGTAAAATGGACATACAGTGAACCTCAAAGTCCATTGACACCTCTTTCTTATCTAAATCTCACAACTTGAAACTGCAGCTGTAAAACGATCGTTTGTCATGCCCCAACATTTACATACAGACCAGCTATCTGGTGTTCTGGGCCAGGATCTCAGACACTAGTTTAGCTGCGCGCTGCTCTGTGTACTTCCACACGAACAACAAAGGAGATAGTTTGAAAGTTTTTTAAGTATGTTGAAGATGGACCATCGTAAATGCAGTGTTCCAGGATGTACTGGGAATGCCGACACTTTTCATAATCTTCCCAGGGAACCAGACACTCGACAGGCATGGATGTTTTTCTATGAGAAGATCCCTGTGAAGTTCGACACTCATTTATTCATTTGTGTCACGGCCACAGCCGTGCCCCCCTGTTGTTTTTGGTTTTGCCCTGTCCTAGTGTTTCCCTGTCATTGTCTTCACCTGTCTCGTTAGCTTCATTGTGTCCACCTGTGTGTCGTTTGGTTCTGTGTATTTAGGTTTCTGTTTTGTGTCCAGTCTTTGTCGTGTCCTTACTACCCATGTCCCTGTGAGTGCCCTATCTGTTCCCTGTTTTGACATTAAAACCCCTTCTACAATGCCTACCAACTCTCGTTCATTTGGGTCCTACCCCACCTCACACCGTGACAATTTGCTCTAACCATTTGTAACAGACGTGGTCTTGCAAGCTCCGTCAGAGGTATCGGGCAAATCGTCCCGCACTGGGTTCGAACTTACCACCTCTGGCTTCCCAAGCGCCACCACTACGCCAACGAAAAGCTAGCTATTCGTTGATGCGGGTGGCTATGGCAAGCCGTTTTAACATTTATTTCTACAAACTTACTAGTCACTATTTTAAAGTTACTAGTACTTATTCTTTAGTTACTAGTAACTAATCCAATAGTTACTAGTATCTATTCCCGTTTTACTAGTAACTTTCATTAGATACTAGTAACTATTCTTTAGTTACTAGTAACTAATCCAATAGTTACTAGTATCTATTCCCGTTTTACTAGTAACTTTCATTAGATACTAGTACCTATTTTTTAGTTACTAGTAACTATTCCGACATATCCCGAAACCAATAAGTACTAGTAACTATTGCCAACAAGATATCTAGTTAACATGCAAATTAGCTTTAGAAGATATCTAGTTAACATGCAAATGAGCTTCTAAAGATATCTAGTTAACATGCAAATTAGCTTCTGAAGATATCTAGTTAACATGCAAATTAGCTTCTGAAGATATCTAGTTAACATGCAAATTAGCTGCTGAAGACCACACCTCACAGAAGACAGCGCCACAGAGAAAATATCAACGAACCAATTTGAGAAATGGCACACCTATGTGTAATTGAAGAAATAGGACGAAAATGCAGAGCATTAGAAAGAGCTTTCCAACAAGCTAACATAAGCCACGCACGATTGATGCCGATTGAGTCATCACTTGTGAATTTAAGAAGACTGGACGGTATTTTATCGGTGGAGACAATGCAAGAACTTGTTGCTAGCCTTGAAGAACTCCGAGCTCTCATCACCACCACACATGCGATGTCAGGAGAGCACAGCGAAGACGCCTTTTCAGCCCCTCGTATGCCCTCAGGTAACGTTTGGATTTCACTTTTAGAATAACATTACTCGTACAATGGTAATATGGTGGTTAGCCAAATATACCTTGTATTAGAGATCCCTGTAGGTTATTACTTAAGATAGCTTGCTAGCTGTCGAGCGCCGATGTTATCTACCTTGACTTTACAGTATTGTCTTTATTAGCTACATTAGTTGCTAACGTTTCCTGACCATCTCTGCCCAACTTGTATCTCTAACTTATGTTCTCAGGCCAGCGAGGGAGACCTAAAATTGCCATAACAAGGCAGCAAATACAGTTCCTCGTGGGTCAAGGCTACACAGTCAAGCGGATGGGACAGCTGCTGAAATGTTCAGCATCTTTTTTATATCAGAAAACCAGAGCGCTTGGATTACCAATTAGGAGTTCCAGGTCAAGAACCCTAACCAATGAGGAACTTGAAGATCATATAAGAAGACTTCACAGACAGTTTCCGAGATCTGGAAATGAGGTGACATTGTTATAAGTGTATTATAACTAATCAGTATTTTTGTAACATTTTCTAGCATCCTGGCCCGTGTGATGTAGGCTAGCCTACACGTTTTCATTCTGAAAGTGTGTTGGCCTTTTTGTTAGCATTAATAAATAGACAGTGTTCATGCACTACCGCTCAAATGTTTAAGAACACCTAGGGTTATTAATGTTTTAGATAGAGTTTCACTAAGGTGACATTAAATTGATTAAAATAGATATCCAATACCTTACCAATGTTGCAAATATCTATCACTGTTGTAAATGACTGATTCATGATTACTAATGTAAATACAACTGCAGAGACATTTTCCTTTTAGCTCATTCATAATTAATTATGTTTGACTATTATTTCTGATATATTTAATGCCACCTTGGGGAATGAAGATTCAATTTTCTATCAAAACACGTAAATTTAGTAAAAAAATGTTTTACCAAAGGTGTAAGTTGCCTGTGGTTTCAGATGATGAGGGCATTGCTGCGAGCAGAAGGATTCTTTGTAACACGACAGAGTGAGAGCGATGCTGACTTATATTGACCCAGCGGCTGCTGCGCGAAGATGGAGTGCTACCGTGGCAAGAAGAACATACCATGTGCCATATCCCAACAGTCTGTGGCATATGGATGGAAACATGCGTCTCATCAGGTATTCAGTTGTATTTGACAATTAAATATGCACTGTTGTACCAAGCAAACTACTTTCTTCAGTAACCAGCTTCCAAAAGCTGTAGAACATGTATTCCCTGATTATCAGAAATATCAGAAATTCAGCATTTATAAGATTGTCAGCTGGAAAGAGAAACTAGTTTGTTTCTTCTCATATTCTACAAATGGCACCATTAAAGATGTATTGTATATAACTGAGAAGTACTAATTTTGTTGACCAATAGTTTTTCCTTTACAGGTGGGGCTTAGTTGTTCATGGAGCCATAGATGGATACTCACGCCTAGTAACATACTTAAACTGTAATACAAACAACAAAGCTGTCACTGTACTTACACAGTTCTTGAAGGCAACATGCCTGTATGGACTCCCATCCAGAGTTCGCTCTGATCATGGTGGGGAGAACACACAAGTAGCATTGTTCATGAATATTGTCCAGGGTGTAGAGCGCAGTAGTCACATAACAGGGGAATCTGTTCACAACCAGAGGATAGAGCGCCTCTGGAGAGACGTGTTCCTGCAAGTTCTACACTACTTCTACAATGAATTCTACAGCCTAGAGGATGCTGCCATACTAGATCCAGAAAATGACATCCACAAGTTATCACTACACCCGACCTATCTACCAGAAATTCAACGTAGGTTGAACATGTTTAGAGAGGCCTGGAATCAGCACAGTCTAAGGACAGAAAACAACCGAACACCCTCACAGATCTGGACAGAGGGCATGCTGACCAACATAGAGGCAGACAGCACTCCCATCAACAACGTATTTGGTGATGACCCATATAGGGAGGACAGTTTAGAGGCCC
This sequence comes from Osmerus eperlanus, assembly GCF_963692335.1. Taxonomy (NCBI): domain Eukaryota; kingdom Metazoa; phylum Chordata; class Actinopteri; order Osmeriformes; family Osmeridae; genus Osmerus; species Osmerus eperlanus. The sequence goes on along the minus strand of NC_085039.1, from coordinate 3,463,604 downwards.
TTCTGGCACAACATGGCATCAACAACTTTCGAACTGACGAAGAACAGTTCCCAGCTGTAGTTGTCCAACAACTCAATGTAAATCTTAACCACCAACAACAGCAAGACATTTTGAGGGCTATAGAGGGAATTGTGGACTTGAAAGTGAAATATCAAACATGCTGCACTGAAATTTCTAATAAGTTGAATGAGCCAGCCAGGGGACTGCCTTGAATCACATGACTAATGCATGTCTATGCTCTCTTTTTAGATTTGCCTTGCAATGTGCTTGATTCATAGATCTAGGTGATGTTATAGTAACAGAAAGACACTTATTGTACAACCCTTCAGTCACATTTAGTTGAACAACATTTTTGTACAATTGTAAATTACGTTTGAGGTTCAGAAACAAAAACTTGGTTTGAATGTGAATTAAAGATGAACAGTACCAAAAAACAAAAAGCCTATTGACAGTTTCCTTATACCATTTCATTCTAAGCCCTACTCTTGACCAAAGCCCTGTGTATTGCAAATACCAAAGTCCATATTGTACTTAAAGGCAGTGTAATCCTTGTGCAAAGGTAGACGCAAGCAGTTCACACATGTGTTTGCCGTTGGAAACTTCGCCCTCTGTTGAGTGTCCCCAGGTAAAAGACCGTCAGTGTGCAGGAACTCGATGGATGGTTCCGGCTTCAAGCCAATGGCAGGTAGCGCACTGCATCCAGTCACAAAATTAGAATTTCTTACAACGAGCAGGGGGAGTTACCTTCTGTAAAGAAAGAAATGTTATAAGGAAGCCAATTCAAGCTGCCCTATGCAACTTTCCATAAAGTGATCCTGTCAGCCTTATACTAGTTATTACTGAACATGGTAATACTGGGACAATAACCAATTTCTGAAAATGCACATTATTAATTTGTCCATAATATGCATTATTTTCAAGTTGATGTCGATTTAGCCATTTTATTGTCGTCTATAGTTTGTATTACCGTATTGTTCGCACTCAGGCGCACTGTCAATGAATGGTCCATTTTCGATCTTTTTCATATATAAAGCGCTCTGGATTATAAAGCTCAGTTTTTATTTTTTATTTTAATTAAAGGCGTTTAAGTGTGCCTTATAGTCCGGAAAATACGGCAGTCAAATTTGTATTTTTCAACCACTGGATCCAATATACTAGGTCCTACCATTTACACAGTTTATATATATTTTGGGGTTTCAAAAAGTTATAGTGCAGGTTTAAGTGGTGTTCAGAATCATGCACAAGAGTATTAAGTTAAGCGTCAGCGAGCTGTAGTGTGTCTAACTCGTCAGTGGCCGGGGTTTGGATCATGTGTGACATTCAAGCTATGTACGGGCAGGCCCAACTTGCCTGGTAAAATTATGGTAAACTAAATAAAAAGCAAACTGATCTATTACTTGCCCTCTGCATCTAGAAGGTAGTCTCTCCAAAAGCCCACAGCAATGTTTTCCTGTACTCGTCTGTTACTTCCTGCACTGGAAAAACAGATGACAAACAGGTGATCGAGACCATCTGCGCTAAGGGTCTGTGGTGGGCTGCAGAAGAGAGGACGAAAGGCTTCTGGCTGTTTGACAACCTCCTCCAACAATCCTAATGTCCTCAGGCCTTCCTTGAACCTTGAATTAAAAGTGGATAGATCCAGTAGGTGAGTGAGCTCAAGCCTGAATTGTCACATTATACAAATGTAGCATTGAAAAGCAAACTAAAATTGTGTACTGTAAGAACAGAACTTAAACATTTCACGTTGTGTTACTGTGTAACCAGGCACTGCATAGTGCAGGGAATCATTATCCCGTATAAATATCTTTCATGGGATAAATGAAAATTTACAGCATTTGTACGCTGGTTGCTTTACAATGAATGCTAGTTCCAATGTTAGAGCTCAAATCGACAAACAGCACTTTTAAAACAATGCTCAATTATACCGTTCGAGTGGACCATGGAGTCGGTTTACGACTTGGAACTGGAGGATGTCCTGCAAAAGCAGGTCTTTGTCCTCCAGACATTTTACAGCTCGTAGGCAGCCTGCATTAGACAGGTAGTCACTGTGACTGGACACAACTCCTCCATGGACTTGGCCTCTGATACCTGGCAAAATCAGATATTTTAGCACGAATAGGTCAAGTAAAAAATAAAAAAATAAACTGAAATTACCTGTATGATTTTAGCTCGCAAGTCAAGGTCGTGCACATCATCGATGGTGGGTGAGACGTTTCACCCTAACCCTTTCACAATGCAATCAAATAAAGTGGGAGAAAAGAATCCCGGTGATGGCCCCCCATGAACCATACTGACTGATATAGCCTTCCCCATGATATAGTACTTGTCTTATCTGACAGCTGGAGAGTAAAATTGACATGATAACATTACTCCAAAGTAGTCTTACATGTAATAGCCAATTATCCATGATTACTTCATTTTATTCAAAACTTCCAAGGCAACCATTCCATCTTTTGCCAGTGCTACTGAAATGAAAATGTTAACTGAAAATGTAGACAAAAGGGCTCACCAATCGAGTCAAGAGCAAGGTTTTTTTGTCCATCTGGACCTGTCAGTATCGGGGAGCGCTCAATGTCTTCCATTAGTAGACTTAAAAGCTCTCGTCTTGGACCGCCCAAATCTATTCCTTCCTCAACATGTCCAGTTTTATCAGAAAACTTAACAGAAATTCTCTTAAATGGATTGTATGATTTCCGGTTGAATGCTCTAAATGCACCATCGAGTACATTGTTTCGGTTGATGTTAAATCTGCAGCTCAAGTTGTAGTTAATATTTTTCCCAAGTTCCAAAAGAATTTCTTTTGGGGAACAGTCAAAATCTTCTGTGCATCTGCAAACATTTTAATATTGTAAATATTAAAATGCAGTAAAGTCCACCCCCCCCCCCAAATGCATTCAAAGTCACATGCCAAAATCTATATTTTCATCTAGAAACAACTGACCATAGACTGGAAACGCTACAACAAAATATGTACAACTCACTGAATTTCGATGTTATCCGTTAGCTGCATCTCATCTGGCTCTGACATCTCAGTCTCTGGCATGATGTCAAGGTAATCTATGTAGATTTCCTCTGCAGGTCCACACTGTAGGCCCCAAATCACTTTGGACAACCTCCATCAAATCAGGCACTTCAGCAGAAACTCTGTTTTGCTGCTGGTAAATGGTCTTCAGAAAGTGATAAGTTGTAAATACACAAAGATAAAAGATTACATCTATTACATTGATTTCGGAGCTAAAACTTAACACCTTTGTAAATCTTTACTTTCAAAAAAGTAAATTTTAATTCAAAGGTAATCTAATTTAGTTCTATCCACAACAATGTTAACCAAATCACACTTTCAAATTGGTAATTGAGCTTTGAGGTCTAGCATGCAATGCATTAAACAAGTGTTGAATGAAGTTGTAACTGCTGCTTTAATACCAAAAGGTACATTACACATGAGTCATTGCAAATCCTGTGTTAAAATTTATTTCACAGAAACATAAATGAGGCTGTCCAAAACACAAGTGATAAATACCCACCCCACTACTTGTATTATATTATTCACCTGCACTTCCTCCATGTCCATCCATCGAACATGGAGGTTCAATGGAGAGGTGATGTTGTGGTCCAGAAGAGTCCCAGACACCATGTTGATGACTGTGGTGCCTGACGTAGTTTCTCTGATGTAAAAATACTCAGTGGCTGAGGCATGTGATCCAACAAAGTCAAACAAGGCCTGAAATAAAATATGTACTTATTTACTAGCCGGAAAATATCAGTACAATGACAATCAAGGTTTATGACTGCCGTTTTGACCTGACATCCTTGCTGTGTTTATATATTTTAAATATAAAAAACTAGTGTTTAAACCAAAAAATACAATTGCACTATATGCAAAATGTGGGTAACATAGTACCATATTTATAGTATAGTCAGTAGCAGGTAACGCAGTCTCATTTACACACAGTGGAGGGCGAGTAGTAAAATGTTAAGGTTTTTAGTTTCTAGAGTTATGAGGCCTGCTTGCAGGCACCAGTAGATGGTCAATTTAGACAACAAGGACAAACCATGTCTATGTAGGGATGAGGAAATTGATATGATATTACATAATGTCATCATGTGTTCAGAGGTTTAATTAGGTAACCTCAGTGCGGAATGCTAAGCACTCAATTGAATGATTTTGCCTTCTGTAAAAACACAGCCTTTTCTTTGAAAAGCCGTTTTCATATTTGAGATGCAAAACCTTACAGATCTACATGCTTCAGATGGGTCATGGTTTTTGGTTGGAAAATCCCAAATTTTACAAATCCAGAAGAATCACATCAAAAAAATTTAGCAAATTAAGCATTTATACATCTGTACATTCAACAATGTTTACCTGCATAGGATCAGATGTATGGAACCGTCTGATCTTCATTGTGCCATCTGGAAAACTGACTTTCAGAGGTATGCCACCAGCAGGTTCCTCAGTTGTCCTCATGAGTCTCTCATCTATTGTCTGAGAGACAGTGAGTTTGTAACAGGTTGAATATGTGCCTTCTACTGAATAGATGCTTACGGAGATGATAGTACCTTCAAACGCCTCTCCTCGTAGTCGCAGACAGCTCGTCTGCTCTGATCCTGTCATCAAATAAAAACCATCAGCTTAAGAAATTTTAATCACCATGAAAGTTTGCACAGACAAGGAATTGATGTTGGCAGGAAGGTGCATGCGTATAGGAATACATAAGTGGTGTTAAGTTTAAACAAATCTAACTATACTAACAAGGTACAAAGCCAACCTAAAACCAACTACTACGGGGAAAGGTATGCAGAATAAATTATGTATATAGTTAATATACACAATATAAAAGGCCCTGGGGACTTGAGGTGCAGCCGTTGGTGTACAAGGAGAAGAGCAGAGGGGAAAGGCAAATACCTACAGTTAAATGTTCCAAAAAAATATACCTTTTCTTGGTCAGCTCTCAATGACAGATTGTATTCAATGTCTTGTTGTTGCCGTACAGTCCTCCACTCCTGTTAAAACAATTATTAAAACCAGGAAGCAAATGCTATAACACTTTTTTATTGTTTAAATGACAATGGTGAACAATTAATTGAAATTGCTTGGGTTTTAATTCAAGTTGCACATTACTACAACAAACCAGAGTCAAGGATAGAGACAACAATGAGTCATAGAAAAAATAGAAAAAACCCTTGACACAGCAGATAAATGTATTTGGATAGGTCCTCCAACCCCTCTATGTAAAGTTAGGAAAGAACAAGTTACCTCTACATCATGTGGTGTTCCAGGTATAGGCAGTACAACCAGTCCTGGACTTTGAGCTCTCTCAAGGTTTTCTACAGTCTCAGTGCTGGTCGGATGTAGACTCTGATGATGACTGGACGAGTTAGAGGTGTACCCCTGCAATTCAGAAAAGCAAATAGGACATGTGGTTACGCATTTGCTCTGATCCGCCAACCCCCCTTGTGTTCATATAAATAGTCACGGATGAAATCCAGTCCAATAGTAAAGAATTAAGACAGCAAGTTACCTACCTCTACATCATTTATTGTCACAGGTACAGTGAGGACTTCTGCTCTTGGACTTTGAGGCCTCTCAAGTGCTGGGTTGCCTTGTGCTTCATGTATGGTGTCAGGCGGTATGGGTAGATCCTGTGTCTGAAGAGACAAATCAGAATATTTTGTGAATTATGCACTTGACACATGGATGCAAATACAGTGAATAGAAACTGCACTGTACCTGCCCCACTTCAGCACAGGGGACAATGTAGAGTCTGCTCTTTCCCATCACTTTCTTCAGGGCTCTCACAGAGTTGGCTTGGACCTTTTTGATTTTTTTGCCCTCGTCTACTTTTGCCAGCTCAAACCCCACCAGGTTCAAGCTAATCATTGGGAATCTCTGACAAACAAAGTGGTTCAATTCTGCCAGACTCCAATTCAGCTCAATGGTGGACAGTTGTCCATCCACTGACTCCTGCACTGGTACTCCTAAAAGAATATTGAAAACAAATGAATAAAAGACATAATCCTCTAAAACTGATAAACCATCCACTAGATTGACTATGCCTGTATTGGCTTGCAATACTAGTTTGATTACATACATTAACTTTTTTTAAGGATTGACAAACTGCAAATGCATTATCCATTTGATCATTTTAAAATTACAAAAGTTTCTATTATATTATATTACCAATGTCATACAAGTTAATATTAATTTTTGTCAAACACATTTCATTGCTTCTACCTAATAACAGTGCATGATGTACCTAATCCATTATTTGTTAGAGCCTGACGCGCAGAAGTTGATGGCAGAGACTGGATATCTGGTCTTGGGAGCAGAAAGAGGCCCACCTGCCAAGTCGAACGTCCCCTTCTGGAGGATGTGCCTAAATCAAAGTTTCAATAAGATTGAGATTTACTTTATGAATGAATAATTTCAATACTTCAGGCGATTTGCAAAGCAAACTTCCAGTTGTGGCATTATAGCACACCTAATTTAAAGCCAGCATGGAGCCCATCTGCATCTCAAATGAGTATTAAGTATCTTGGTTTACTCGTATGCAGTTTAGCCAGCGGGACCAACTTTTAAGGGGTGGGAAAATAAATACATATGCAAGAGAACAATGGTTGTAGGCCTACTCGCCGAAGCCTTGAGCAGACCCAATTATGTTATTGTAATAGGCTACAGTGTCATTTTGGAAACTTTTTGGTCGTTGGTGTGCTGCAAGATTTTTCCGATGTAAAAAAAATGTGCCGTGGCTAAAACAAGTTTGTAATCGCTGAGCTAACGCTAGCTTATGTCATTGATGAACACCATGTGCACCCCCAACCGATTAGGTTTTCAAGCTGCAATGGAAAATGTTTAAATAACGTGGCAGAATCGATAACTAGCTATATTTGTGCATTTAGGTAGGAATATTGTACAACGAAAGTAAAAAAATTGATCTCTGTAATTATCGTTACCCATTATTAGCCAAATTACATAGTTGCCTGTGCCACCACTGAATGAACTGGATAGAGCTAGCTACAGTACTAACCTTGAACTCGATTTCCACGTCTTCTGAAAAGATTTCTGGTTGATCTCAAAATGTTGGTGCCAGAAGTCCCTGCCGATGGAGCCAACGTCAATTCGTGCCTAGCACGTTGCAGAGCATTAACCCTTGTGTTATCTTCGGGTCATTCTGACCCATCAGTCGTTGTGACCCACCGTCGTATTGCGACAACTTTACCGCATACAAAAACAAAGTAAAGCAATTTTGTATTTTTGTAAGCATGCGTCAGACCCCCCACATTGCAAAGGTTAAAAGAAAATTATTTTTATTTGTTTTTGTATTGGGTAAAATTGGGTAAACACAACGATGGTTCGTTATGAACCTTTGGGTCATGTGACCCGAAGGCAGCACAAGGGTTAAACACTCGGTCAAACACTGCTGCAGCTGCAACTGGTTGCTCATTAGTGTCTTGATTAGTGTTCGTCGGTGAACGTGTCTCCGCCATAGCTCAATTAGCTATATGGCGATCAGCCTGTGCTGGTGAATTGTCAAGCTCCAGAAAGGCGCGGGAATTGAGCTAGGAGATTTCATTGGCTGAATAAAAAATAAAAAAATGGTGCGGTCTTCTGTGAGGTGTGGTCTTCAGCAGCTAATTTGCATGTTAACTAGATATCTTCTAAAGCCAATTTGCATGTTAACTAGATATCTTGTTGGCAATAGTTACTAGTAACTAAAGAATAGTTACTAGTATCTAATGAAAAGTTACTAGTAAAACGGGAATAGATACTAGTAACTATTGGATTAGTTACTAGTAACTAAAAAATAGGTACTGGTATCTAATGAAAAGTTACTAGTAAAACAGGAATAGATACTAGTATATGGCAGGCCGTTTTAACATTTATTTCTATAAACGTACTAGTCACTATTTTAAAGTTACTAGTACTTATTCTTTAGTTACTAGTAACTAATCCAATAGTTACTAGTATCTATTCCCGTTTTACTAGTAACTTTCATTAGATACTAGTAACTATTCTTTAGTTACTAGTAACTAATCCAATAGTTACTAGTATCTATTCCCGTTTTACTAGTAAGTTTTCATTAGATACTAGTACCTATTCTTTAGTTACTAGTAACTAATCCAATAGTTACTAGTATCTATTCCCGTTTTACTAGTAACAAATTGGACAATTTTACAATGGTATCCTATGGGGCTCTGCTTTACAGATATCTACTATTTGTGTCCAACTAGTATCTATTCAAATAGTTACTAGTATCTATTCCAGTTTTACTAGTAACTATTCATTAGATACTAGTAACTATTCTTTAGTTACTAGTAACTAATCCAATAGTTACTAGTATCTATTCCCGTTTTACTAGTAACTATTCATTAGATACTAGTAACTATTCTTTAGTTACTAGTAACTAATCCAATAGTTACTAGTATCTATTCCCGTTTTACTAGTAACATTTTAAATTGTACTATCAAGTAGTCATTTTTACTCGTCATAAGCAATGACGAGTAAAAACGCATTTGTTACTAGTAAGAATAATAATGTTACTAGTAAGAATTGTAATAGTTACTAGTAACTAAAGAATAGTTACTAGTATCTAATGAAAGTTACTAGTAAAACGGGAATAGGTACTAGTAACTATTGGATTAGTTACTAGTAACTAAAGAATAGTTACTAGTATCTAATGAAAGTTACTAGTAAAACGGGAATAGATACTAGTAACTATTGTATTAGTTACTAGTAACTAAAGAATAGTTACTAGTAAAACGGGAATAGATACTAGTAACTATTCTTTAGTTACTAGTAACTATTCCAACAAGAGATATCCCGAAACCAATAAGTACTAGTAACTATTGCCAACAAGATATCTAGTTAACATGCAAATTAGCTTTAGAAGATATCTAGTTAACATGCAAATTAGCTTTAGAAGATATCTAGTTAACATGCAAATCGGCTTTAGAAGATATCTAGTTAACATGCAAACTAGCTGCCGAAGACCACACCTCACAGAAGACAGCACCACAGTGGACATATCGACACGAATGTATTACAGAAATGGCACACACGTGTTATTGAACAAATTCCAACAAGGCAACATACGCCACGCACAATTGATTGCCTATTGATTCATTACTGGTGAATTTAAGAAGACTCGAAGGCATTTTATCGATGGAGACATTGGAAGAACGTGTTGTCTTTCAGAACTCGAGCGCTCATCACCACACGCACTCGATGTCTGCACAGCGAAGACGCCTTCTCAGACCCTCGTATGCCATCAGGTAACTTTTGGATTTCGCTTTTAGAATAACATTACTCATACAATGGTAACATGGTTGGCCAAATATACGTTGTATTAGAGATACCCGTAGGTTATATTATTTAAACTAGCTTGCTAGCTGGCGAGCGCTTATGTTATCTACCTAGAATACCAGGACTTAGCGTTAGCTTATACTTATCAAAATGTCTAGCCACTGGGTGACCAAAGGCAGGCAAGGGGAACTCGTATTAATGTTAAATAACCTCATAAAGTGACATTTGAATGCCTTAAGACCTTAACAAAACAATCACCATGGCAATGACTACACAATGGAACTTGCATTTAGCTTAGCTTAGTTCTAACAATAAGGGCCAATAAATGGTTATGGTGTTGCATGACAAGTTATTGGCTATCCAATCAGAATGTACAAAATGTGTGTCATTCAACAGTTTGTGATGGTGCCCTTACCTGTGTTGCAGCTGGCTAGGGCACACTCTCTCACACTTGTGTCCTGGCGCTCCCCACTGTCCTATCTGAGGCAAAGGCTACTATTTGACTGTAGTTCCAAATTTGTGTCCTGTTTTTCATTACTGCAGGTACATGGATGACCTCCGCAAAGCAGGACGACCTGCCACCTCTGCTGCTCACCAGGCTGCTGCGCTGCTATTTGAAAATGGCGTGGGCACAGATTTGGACGTAGAAGCTGGGCAGTGCTCTGTCCGTCACAGTCAACCAACACAGCATACAAAGTAAACTTGGGTTACACTTCACGTGTGAGGAGTGAAGTGTGGAGAGGGTGGCGGGACTTCCGCTTCTTGGGGGTCCACATACAGGACAGCCCATCCTGGAGTGTGAACCCCTCTGAGCTGCTGAAAAAGTCCCAGCAGAGACTGTACTTCCTGAGAACACTCAGCAGGAATAACATCACACAAAGACTGCTGGGGTCCTTCTACCGAGCCTCCATTGAAAGCATCCTCACATATTGCATATGCATTTGGTATACTAGCTGTACAGTGGCTCAGAGGAAAACGCTCCAGAGGGTCATCAACACCGCTCAAAAGATTGTTGGCTGCCCTCTCCCTGCACTGGAAGACCTACACAGATCCTGTTGTCTCAAAAAATCCCAGAACATCATAAAAGACACTTCACACTCCTGGGGACTCCCTGTTTGAAATGTTGCCTACAGGCAGACGATACAGATCAAGCCAGGCAAGGACAAACAGACTAAAACACAGTTTCTATCCAACTGCAATAACCACTGTTAATGTTGCCAAAACATAATGTGCACAATGTTATGTTATGTATTATGCAATGACTGTGTGTGGTTGTTCATGGCACTGTCTTAGGTATATTAATTCTTATTTATTTGAGTAATGTTAGCACTTTAGTAATTTTATCCTTTTTATTGATATTGAGTCAATGAATGATGCACTGACCGGAAAAAGTTAAATTTCGTTGTACCAGTGACAATGACAATAAAGATCTATTCTATTCATTTGTATAGTATGTGATTGTGTTGGGGGCACAGCCTGGCCCAAGGAGAATGCTGTATACTGTAGTTACATGGAGATTTTTGTTAATGGACCCAGTAGTGTTTGTTAGGGGACAATTTATACATGAGATGATCAATAAAACTACCATACTTGAGAAATCCAGAGAACAATATAATCATCAATTCTTGTAACTGGCTGAGCCTAAAATATCATAACAATGGCCATTTGGTCTCATAAACACAAGTCATTGTATTCCACACCTACACTGGTACAACATGATGCTAGTGTGGGGGTCTGTCCGTGCGGAGGAGACACCAGAGAAAGAAGACAATATATCTTAATGATTATTTGTATTTTCCCATGGGACCAGTGGGGTATCATCCCTGTATAATTAATATATCTCATATGTATTTTGTCCAAGAATAACTGGTGGAAGTTGTGGTTCAATGGCAAAATGTACAAGCCAGAAGTATCAGCACTACAACAAGCTGGATGATTATCAATGACATTTTCTGTTTTGAGTACAATTCAATTGAATAGCTATATTTCTTGATGATGTAATATATGAAGGCTAAGAGAATTCATCATGAATTGTGTTGCCGATGATGAACTCAGCAGAACAGACCACACTACTTAAGGCCTTGCGGTCCCTGTCTGTGCAGCTCCCATACCACACTGAGATGCAACCAGTCAGTATGCTCTCTATAGTGCATCTGTAGAAGTTAGTGAGGATGACTGAGTCCATGCTGAACTTCTTCAGTCTCCACAGGAAGAAGAGGCGTTTACAGGCCGCTTTGACCACCTTTGTAAGTGTGAGCAGACCAGGTGAGATCATTGCTGATTGTAAGGATGAGATCTCTGTCTCCAAGCAAGCCGGAAGGAGGCACGACTATTAGAAAAGGGTTGACTCGGTTTTATTAGTAACGACGTTGGATCATGCCATCAGTCCATGACAGAGGGATAGCATGTGAGAGAAACAAGTCTCTCAGAGGTCCATTATATACATGAGCTGGCCCATACAGATATAGTAACCACCAAAACATGCCCTTAAACAGTACACATTTCACAACTTAATGCACAGGAGAAATAGCACACTGGTGATGCGTCATAACTCATTGTTTGTACTTTTCTCAAAGGTTAAACAGAGCACATTCCCTGATCTATATGGGTATTGTCAAAGGCCCACTGCGTGACCTCTTGACCACAGCAAGAGACAACCTCACATATGTATAGAAAATCTTCATATCACTGATGTTCACCCCGAGGAACTTGAAGCAGCTGACCTTCCACTTCGGATCCGTTGATGTGTAGGGTTGCATGCTCTTCTTCCTGCCGCCTCCTATAGTCCACAATCATCTCCTTGGTCTTGCTGATGTTGAGAGAGAGGTTATTGTCCTGACACCATGATTTCAGGTCATCAACCTCCTCTCTGTAGGCTGACACTGTCAGAGATGAGGCCCACGATGGTTGTGTCGTCAGCAAACTTAACAAGGAGGCTGCCGCACAATCGTGAGTGAACAAGGTTAAGCACACAGCCCTGGGGGGTGCCTGTGTTGGTGATCAGTGTGGATGAGGTGCGGTCACCGATTCTCACCACCTGCTTCCCCGTCAAGAAGTTGAAGATCCACTTGCAGAGGGAGGAGCTTAGTCCCAGGTCCACAAACTTGGAGACAAGTCTGGAGGGGATAATGGTGTTGAATGCTTAGCTGTAGTCAATGAACAGCATCCTCACATACGTATTCCCTTTGTCCAGGTGGGAGAGAGCGGTGTGCATTGTCAGAGCGATGGCATCGTCTGTAGACCTGTTGGACCGGTATGCAAACTGCATTGGGTCCAGGGTGGGGGGCAGCGAGGAGCAGAGGAATGATTTGACTAGCCGCTCAAAGCACTTCATGATGAAAGAGGTCAGTGCTATCGGGCAATAGTGGTTCATACATGTGACCTTGGTGTTCTTGGGCACAGGGATAATGGTGGTCATCTTGAAGCGGTGGGGGGTACAGACAGGCTGAGGGAGAGGTGGAAGACGTCACTGAAGACCCCTGCTAGCTGGTCAGCACAACCCAAGGGCCCTACCTGATATACCGCCTGGGCCAGGAGCCTTGCGAGGGTTGATCTGCGCTGCCTCACCTCAGCTGCAGTTAGTGTAGGATAATGTAGGAAATATGTGTTGGGCTGGTTGACCTCTCAGACTGTCTGCCTGAGAGAAATGGACACACTAGTATCATGTTGTACCAGTGTAGGTGTGGAATACAAGGACTTCTGTCTATGAGACCAAATGGCCATTGTTCTGATGTTTTAGGCTCAGCCAGTTGCGAGAATTGATCATTATATTGTTCTGGGGATTTCTCAGGTATGGTAGTTTTCTTGATCATCTCATGTATAAACTGTCCCATAACAAACACTACTGGGTCCATTAATAAAAATCTCCATGTAACTACAGTCTACAGCATTTTCCTTGGGCCAGGCTGTGCCCCCAAACACAATTGCATACTATACAAATGAATAGAATAGATCTTTATTGTCATTGTCACAGGTACAAAGAAATTAAAGTGCTTCCGGTCAGTGGATCATTCATTGACTTAAAAATCAGGATAAAATTACTAAAGTGCTAAAATTACTCAAATAAATATACCTAAGACTGTACCGTAAAGAACCACACACAGTCATTACATGATACATAACATTGTGCACATTATGTTTTGCCAGCAGCAACAGTGGTTATTGCAGTTGGATAGACACTGTTTTAGTATGTTTGTCCTTGCCTTGATTGATCTGTATTGTCTGCCTGAAGGCAACATTTTAAACAGGGAGTGCCCAGGAGTGTGAAGTGTCTTTTATGATGTTCTGGGCATTTTTTGAGACAACAGGATCTGTGTAGGTCTTCCAGTGCGGGGAGAGGGCAGCCAACAATGCTGTTTATGACCCTCTGAGCCACTGTACAGCTGGTATACCAAATGAATATGCAGTATGTGAGGATGCTTTCAATGGAGGCTCGGTAGAAGGACACCAGCAGTCTTTGTGTGATGTTATTCCTCCTGAGTGTTCTCGGGAAGTACAGTCTTTTTCAGCAGCTCAGAGGTGTTCACACTACAGGATGGGCTGTCCTGTAAGTGGACCCCCAAGAAGCGGAAGTCCCGCCACCCTCTCCACACTTCACTCCTCACACGTGAAGTGTAACAAGTTTACTTTGTACGCTGTGTTGGTTGACAGTGACGGCACAGAGCACTGCCCAGCTTCTACGTCCAAATCTGTGCCCACGCCATTTTCAAATAGCAGCGCAGCAGCCTGGTGAGCAGCAGAGGTGGCAGGTCGTCCTGCTTTGCGGAGGTCATCCATGTACCTGCAGTAATGAAAAACAGGACACAAATTTGGAACTACAGTCAAATAGTAGCCTTTGCCTCAGATAGGACAGTGGGGAGCGCCATGACACAAGAGTATGAGAGTGTGCCCTAGCCAGCTGCAACACAGGTAAGGGCACCATCACAAACTGTTGAATGACACACATTTTGCATATTCTGATTGGATAGCCAATAACTTGTCATGCAACACCATAACCATTTATTGGCCCCTATTGTTAGAACTAAGCTAAGCTAAATGCAAGTTCCATTGTGTAGTCATTGCCATGGTGATTGTTTTGTTAAGGTCTCAAGGCATAAACATTTCACTTTATGAGATTATTTAACATTAATATGAGTTCCCCTTGCCTGCCTTTGGTCACCCTGTGGCTAGACATTTTGATAAGTATAAACCAAGCCCTGGTACTGTATTCTAGGTAGATAACATTAGCGCTCGCCAGCAAGCAAGCTAGTTTAAGGAATATAACCTACGGGGATCTCTAATACAAGGTATATTTGGCTAACCACCATATTACCATTGTACGAGTAATGTAATTCTAAAAGCGAAATACAAAAGTTACCTGATGGCATACGAGGATCTGAGAAGGCGTCTTCGTTGTGCTCTCTTATTGCCATCGAGTGCGTGGAGAGCTCGGAGTTCTGAAAGACTAGCAACAAGTTCTTCCATCGTCTCCATCGATAAAATGCCTTCGAGTCTTCTCAAATTCACGTCAATAACACGTATGTGCCATTTCTGAAATCGGTTTGCGTCGATATTTTCTCTGTAGTGCTGTCCTCTGTGAGGTGTGGTCTTCAGCAGTTAATTTGCATGTTAACTAGATATCTTCAAAACTAATTAGCATGTTAACTAGATATCTTCTAAAGCTTATTTGCATGTTAACTAGATATCTTCTAAAGCTAATTTGCATGTTAACTAGATATCTTCAGACGCTAATTTGCATGTTAACCAGATATCTTCTAAAGCTAATTTGCATGTTAACTAGATATCTTGTTGGCAATAGTTACTAGTACTTATTGGTTTTGGGATATCTCTTGTCGGAATAGTTACTAGTAACTAAAGAATAGTTACTAGTATCTATTCCCGTTTTACTAGTAACTATTCATTAGATACTAGTAACTAATCCAATAGTTACTAGTATCTATTCCCGTTTTACTAGTAACAAATTGACCAATTTTACAATTGTATTCTATGGGGCTCTCCTGTACAGATATCTACTATTTGTTTCCAACTAGTATCTATTCCAAAAGGTACTAGTATCTATTCCTGTTTTACTAGTAACTTTTCATTAGATACCAGTACCTATTTTTTAGTTACTAGTAACTAATCCAATAGTTACTAGTATCTATTCCCGTTTTACTAGTAACTATTCTTTAGTTACTAGTAACTATTGCCAACAAGATATCTAGTTAACATGCAAATTGGCTTTAGAAGATATCTAGTTAACATGCAAATTAGCTGCTGAAGACCACACCTCACAGAAGACCGCACCATTTTTTTATTTTTTATTCAGCCAATGAAATCTCCTAGCTCAATTCCCGCGCCTTTCTGGAGCTTGACAATTCACCAGCACAGGCTGATCGCCATATAGCTAATTGAGCTATGGCGGAGACACGTTCACCGACGAACACTAATCAAGACACTAATGAGCAACCAGTTGCAGCTGCAGCAGTGTTTGACCGAGTGTTTAATGCTCTGCAACGTGCTAGGCACGAATTGACGTTGGCTCCATCGGCAGGGACTTCTGGCACCAACATTTTGAGATCAACCAGAAATCTTTTCAGAAGACGTGGAAATCGAGTTCAAGGTTAGTACTGTAGCTAGCTCTATCCAGTTCATTCAGTGGTGGCACAGGCAACTATGTAATTTGGCTAATAATGGCTAACGATAATTACAGAGATCAATTTTTTTACTTTCGTTGTACAATATTCCTACCTAAATGCACAAATATAGCTAGTTATCGATTCTGCCACGTTATTTAAACATTTTCCATTGCAGCTTGAAAACCTAATCGGTTGGGGGTGCACATGGTGTTCATCAATGACATAAGCTAACGTTAGCTCAGCGATTACAAACTTGTTTTAGCCACGGCACATTTTTTTTACATTGGAAAAATCTTGCAGCACACCAACGACCAAAAAGTTTCCAAAATGACACTGTAGCCTATTACAATAACATAATTGGGTGTGCTCAAGGCTTCGGCGAGTAGGCCTACAACCATTGTTCTCTTGCATATGTATTTATTTTCCCACCCCTTAAAAGTTGGTCCCGCTGGCTAAACTGCATACGAGTAAACCAAGATACTTAAAACTCATTTGAGATGCAGATGGGCTCCATGCTGGCTTTAAATTAGGTGTGCTATAATGCCACAACTGGAAGTTTGCTTTGCAAATCGCCTGAAGTATTGAAATTATTCATTCATAAAGTAAATCTCAATCTTATTGAAACTTTGATTTAGGCACATCCTCCAGAAGGGGACGTTCGACTTGGCAGGTGGGCCTCTTTCTGCTCCCAAGACCAGATATCCAGTCTCTGCCATCAACTTCTGCGCGTCAGGCTCTAACAAATAATGGATTAGGTACATCATGCACTGTTATTAGGTAGAAGCAATGAAATGTGTTTGACAAAAATTAATATTAACTTGTATGACATTGGTAATATAATATAATAGAAACTTTTGTAATTTTAAAATGATCAAATGGATAATGCATTTGCAGTTTGTCAATCCTTAAAAAAAGTTAATGTATGTAATCAAACTAGTATTGCAAGCCAATACAGGCATAGTCAATCTAGTGGATGGTTTATCAGTTTTAGAGGATTATGTCTTTTATTCATTTGTTTTCAATATTCTTTTAGGAGTACCAGTGCAGGAGTCAGTGGATGGACAACTGTCCACCATTGAGCTGAATTGGAGTCTGGCAGAATTGAACCACTTTGTCAGAGATTCCCAATGATTAGCTTGAACCTGGTGGGGTTTGAGCTGGCAAAAGTAGACGAGGGCAAAAAAATCAAAAAGGTCCAAGCCAACTCTGTGAGAGCCCTGAAGAAAGTGATGGGAAAGAGCAGACTCTACATTGTCCCCTGTGCTGAAGTGGGGCAGGTACAGTGCAGTTTCTATTCACTGTATTTGCATCCATGTGTCAAGTGCATAATTCACAAAATATTCTGATTTGTCTCTTCAGACACAGGATCTACCCATACCGCCTGACACCATACATGAAGCACAAGGCAACCCAGCACTTGAGAGGCCTCAAAGTCCAAGAGCAGAAGTCCTCACTGTACCTGTGACAATAAATGATGTAGAGGTAGGTAACTTGCTGTCTTAATTCTTTACTATTGGACTGGATTTCATCCGTGACTATTTATATGAACACAAGGGGGGTTGGCGGATCAGAGCAAATGCGTAACCACATGTCCTATTTGCTTTTCTGAATTGCAGGGGTACACCTCTAACTCGTCCAGTCATCATCAGAGTCTACATCCGACCAGCACTGAGACTGTAGAAAACCTTGAGAGAGCTCAAAGTCCAGGACTGGTTGTACTGCCTATACCTGGAACACCACATGATGTAGAGGTAACTTGTTCTTTCCTAACTTTACATAGAGGGGTTGGAGGACCTATCCAAATACATTTATCTGCTGTGTCAAGGGTTTTTTCTTTTTTTTCTATGACTCATTGTTGTCTCTATCCTTGACTCTGGTTTGTTGTAGTAATGTGCAACTTGAATTAAAACCCAAGCAATTTCAATTAATTGTTCACCATTGTCATTTAAACAATAGTTATAAAAAAGTGTTATAGCATTTTCTTCCTGGTTTTAATAATTGTTTTAACAGGAGTGGAGGACTGTACGGCAACAACAAGACATTGAATACAATCTGTCATTGAGAGCTGACCAAGAAAAGGTATATATTTTTGGAACATTTAACTGTAGGTATTTGCCTTTCCCCTCTGCTCTTCTCCTTGTACACCAACGGCTGCACCTCAAGTCCCCAGGGCCTTTTATATTGTGTATATTAACTATATACATAATTTATTCTGCATACCTTTCCCCGTAGTAGTTGGTTTTAGGTTGGCTTTGTACCTTGTTAGTATAGTTGGATTTGTTTAAACTTAACACCACTTATGTATTCCTATACGCATGCGCCTTCCTGCCAACATCAATTCCTTGTCTGTGCAAACTTTCATGGTGATTAACATTTCTTAAGCTGATGGTTTTTATTTGATGACAGGATCAGAGCAGACGAGCTGTCTGCGACTACGAGGAGAGGCGTTTGAAGGTACTATCATCTCCGTAAGCATCTATTCAGTAGAAGGCACATATTCAACCTGTTACAAACTCACTGTCTCTCAGACAATAGATGAGAGACTCATGAGGACAACTGAGGAACCTGCTGGTGGCATACCTCTGAAAGTCAGTTTTCCAGATGGCACAATGAAGATCAGACGGTTCCATACATCTGATCCTATGCAGGTAAACATTGTTGAATGTACAGATGTATAAATGCTTAATTTGCTAAATTTTTTTGATGTGATTCTTCTGGATTTGTAAAATTTGGGATTTTCCAACCAAAAACCATGACCCATCTGAAGCATGTAGATCTGTAAGGTTTTGCATCTCAAATATGAAAACGGCTTTTCAAAGAAAAGGCTGTGTTTTTACAGAAGGCAAAATCATTCAATTGAGTGCTTAGCATTCCGCACTGAGGTTACCTAATTAAACCTCTGAACACATGATGACATTATATAATATCATATCAATTTCCTCATCCCTACATAGACATGGTTTGTCCTTGTTGTCTAAATTGACCATCTACTGGTGCCTGCAAGCAGGCCTCATAACTCTAGAAACTAAAAACCTTAACATTTTACTACTTGCCCTCCACTGGTGTGTAAATGACACTGCGTTACCTGCTACTGACTATACTATAAATATGGTACTATGTTACCCACATTTTGCATATAGTGCAATTGTATTTTTTGGTTTAAACACTATAGTTTTTTATATTTAAAATATATAAACACAGCAAGGATGTCAGGTCAAAACGGCAGTCATAAACCTTGATTGTCATTGTACTGATATTTTCCGGCTAGTAAATAAGTACATATTTTATTTCAGGCCTTGTTTGACTTTGTTGGATCACATGCCTCAGCCACTGAGTATTTTTACATCAGAGAAACTACGTCAGGCACCACAGTCATCAACATGGTGTCTGGGACTCTTCTGGACCACAACATCACCTCTCCATTGAACCTCCATGTTCGATGGATGGACATGGAGGAAGTGCAGGTGAATAATATAATACAAGTAGTGGGGTGGGTATTTATCACTTGTGTTTTGGACAGCCTCATTTATGTTTCTGTGAAATAAATTTTAACACAGGATTTGCAATGACTCATGTGTAATGTACCTTTTGGTATTAAAGCAGCAGTTACAACTTCATTCAACACTTGTTTAATGCATTGCATGCTAGACCTCAAAGCTCAATTACCAATTTGAAAGTGTGATTTGGTTAACATTGTTGTGGATAGAACTAAATTAGATTACCTTTGAATTAAAATTTACTTTTTTGAAAGTAAAGATTTACAAAGGTGTTAAGTTTTAGCTCCGAAATCAATGTAATAGATGTAATCTTTTATCTTTGTGTATTTACAACTTATCACTTTCTGAAGACCATTTACCAGCAGCAAAACAGAGTTTCTGCTGAAGTGCCTGATTTGATGGAGGTTGTCCAAAGTGATTTTGGGCCTACAGTGTGGACCTGCAGAGGAAATCTACATAGATTACCTTGACATCATGCCAGAGACTGAGATGTCAGAGCCAGATGAGATGCAGCTAACGGATAACATCGAAATTCAGTGAGTTGTACATATTTTGTTGTAGCGTTTCCAGTCTATGGTCAGTTGTTTCTAGATGAAAATATAGATTTTGGCATGTGACTTTGAATGCATTTGGGGGGGGGGTGGACTTTACTGCATTTTAATATTTACAATATTAAAATGTTTGCAGATGCACAGAAGATTTTGACTGTTCCCCAAAAGAAATTATTTTGGAACTTGGGAAAAATATTAACTACAACTTGAGCTGCAGATTTAACATCAACCGAAACAATGTACTCGATGGTGCATTTAGAGCATTCAACCGGAAATCATACAATCCATTTAAGAGAATTTCTGTTAAGTTTTCTGATGAAACTGGACATGTTGAGGAAGGAATAGATTTGGGCGGTCCAAGACGAGAGCTTTTAAGTCTACTAATGGAAGACATTGAGCG
The DNA here is from genome assembly GCF_963692335.1 of Osmerus eperlanus. NCBI lineage: Eukaryota > Metazoa > Chordata > Actinopteri > Osmeriformes > Osmeridae > Osmerus > Osmerus eperlanus. The sequence continues at coordinate 3,443,238 of NC_085039.1, read as the reverse complement.
CTCCCCGATGCTGACAGGTCCAGATGGACAAAAAAACCTTGCTCTTGACTCGATTGGTTTGCCCTTTTGTCTACATTTTCAGTTAACATTTTCATTTCAGTAGCACTGGCAAAAGATGGAATGGTTGCCTTGGAAGTTTTGAATAAAATGAAGTAATCATGGATAATTGGCTATTACATGTAAGACTACTTTGGAGTAATGTTATCATGTCAATTTTACTCTCCAGCTGTCAGAAGACAAGTACTATATCATGGGGAAGGCTATATCAGTCAGTATGGTTCATGGGGGGCCATCACCGGGATTCTTTTCTCCCACTTTATTTGATTGCATTGTGAAAGATAACGTCTCACCCACCATCGATGATGTGCACGACCTTGACTTGCGAGCTAAAATCATACAGGTAATTTCAGTTTATTTTTTTATTTTTTACTTGACCTATTCGTGCTAAAATATCTGATTTTGCCAGGTATCAGAGGCCAAGTCCATGGAGGAGTTGTGTTCAGTTGTGTCCAGTCACAGTGACTACCTGTCTAATGCAGGCTGCCTACGAGCTGTAAAATGTCTGGAGGACAAAGACCTGCTTTTGCAGGACATCCTCCAGTTCCAAGTCGTAAACCGACTCCATGGTCCACTCGAACGGTATAATTGAGCATTGTTTTAAAAGTGCTGTTTGTCGATTTGAGCTCTAACATTGGAACTAACATTCATTGTAAAGCAACTAGCGTACAAATGCTGTAAATTTTCATTTATCCCATGAAAGATATTTATACGGGATAATGATTCCCTGCACTATGCAGTGCCTGGTTACACAGTAACACAACGTGAAATGTTTAAGTTCTGTTCTTACAGTACACAATTTTAGTTTGCTTTTCAATGCTACATTTGTATAATGTGACAATTCAGGCTTGAGCTCACTCACCTACTGGATCTATCCACTTTTAATTCTTCAAGGTTCAAGGAAGGCCTGAGGACATTAGGATTGTTGGAGGAGGTTGTCAAACAGCCAGAAGCCTTTCGTCCTCTCTTCTGCAGCCCACCACAGACCCTTAGCGCAGATGGTCTCGATCACCTGTTTGTCATCTGTTTTTCCAGTGCAGGAAGTAACAGACGAGTACAGGAAAACATTGCTGTGGGCTTTTGGAGAGACTACCTTCTAGATGCAGAGGGCAAGTAATAGATCAGTTTGCTTTTTATTTAGTTTACCATAATTTTACCAGGCAAGTTGGGTTTGCCCGTGCATAGCTTGAATGTCACACACATGATCCAAACCCCGGCCACTGACGAGTTAGACACACTACAGCTCGCTGACGCTTAACTTAATACTCTAGTGCATGATTCTGAACACCACTTAAACCTGCACTATAACTTTTTGAAACCCCCCCCCCCCCCAAAATATATATAAACTGTGTAAATGGTAGGAACTAGTATATTGGATCCAGTGGTTGAAAAATACAAATTTGACTGCCGTATTTTCCGGACTATAAGGCACACTTAAAAGCCTTTAATTAAAATAAAAAATAAAAACTGAGCTTTATAATCCAGAGCGCTTTATATATGAAAAAGATCGAAAATGGACCATTCATTGACAGTGCGCCTGAGTGCGAACAATACGGTAATACAAACTATAGACAACAATAAAATGGCTAAATCGACATCAACTTGAAAATAATGCATATTATGGACAAATTAATAATGTGCATTTTCAGAAATTGGTTATTGTCCCTGTATTACCATGTTCAGTAATAACTAGTATAAGGCTGACAGGATCACTTTATGGAAAGTTGCATAGGGCAGCTTGAATTGGCTTCCTTATAACATTTCTTTCTTTACAGAAGGTAACTCCCCCTGCTCGTTGGAGGAAATTCTAATGTTTGTGACTGGATGCAGTGCGCTACCTGCCATTGGCTTGAAGCCGGAACCATCCATCGAGTTCCTGCACACTGACGGTCTTTTACCTGGGGACACTCAACAGAGGGCGAAGTTTCCAACGGCAAACACATGTGTGAACTGCTTGCGTCTACCTTTGCACAAGGATTACACTGCCTTTAAGTACAATATGGACTTAAAGGCTTTGCAATACACAGGGCTTTGGTCAAGAGTAGGGCTTAGAATGAAATGGTATAAGGAAACTGTCAATAGGCTTTTTGGTACTGTTCATCTTTAATTCACATTCAAACCAAGTTTTTGTTTCTGAACCTCAAACGTAATTTACAATTGTACAAAAATGTTGTTCAACTAAATGTGACTGAAGGGTTGTACAATAAGTGTCTTTCTGTTACTATAACATCACCTAGATCTATGAATCAAGCACATTGCAAGGCAAATCTAAAAAGAGAGCATAGACATGCATTAGTCATGTGATTCAAGGCAGTCCCCTGGCTGGCTCATTCAACTTATTAGAAATTTCAGTGCAGCATGTTTGATATTTCACTTTCAAGTCCACAATTCCCTCTATAGCCCTCAAAATGTCTTGCTGTTGTTGGTGGTTAAGATTTACATTGAGTTGTTGGACAACTACAGCTGGGAACTGTTCTTCTGTCAGTTCGAAAGTTGTTGATGCCATGTTGTGCCAGAAGGGCCTCTAAACTGTCCTCCCTATATGGGTCATCACCAAATACGTTGTTGATGGGAGTGCTGTCTGCCTCTATGTTGGTCAGCATGCCCTCTGTCCAGATCTGTGAGGGTGTTCGGTTGTTTTCTGTCCTTAGACTGTGCTGATTCCAGGCCTCTCTAAACATGTTCAACCTACGTTGAATTTCTGGTAGATAGGTCAGGTGTAGTGATAACTTGTGGATGTCATTTTCTGGATCTAGTATGGCAGCATCCTCTAGGCTGTAGAATTCATTGTAGAAGTAGTGTAGAACTTGCAGGAACACGTCTCTCCAGAGGCGCTCTATCCTCTGGTTGTGAACAGATTCCCCTGTTATGTGACTACTGCGCTCTACACCCTGGACAATATTCATGAACAATGCTACTTGTGTGTTCTCCCCACCATGATCAGAGCGAACTCTGGATGGGAGTCCATACAGGCATGTTGCCTTCAAGAACTGTGTAAGTACAGTGACAGCTTTGTTGTTTGTATTACAGTTTAGGTATGTTACTAGGCGTGAGTATCCATCTATGGCTCCATGAACAACTAAGCCCCACCTGTAAAGGAAAAACTATTGGTCAACAAAATTAGTACTTCTCAGTTATATACAATACATCTTTAATGGTGCCATTTGTAGAATATGAGAAGAAACAAACTAGTTTCTCTTTCCAGCTGACAATCTTATAAATGCTGAATTTCTGATATTTCTGATAATCAGGGAATACATGTTCTACAGCTTTTGGAAGCTGGTTACTGAAGAAAGTAGTTTGCTTGGTACAACAGTGCATATTTAATTGTCAAATACAACTGAATACCTGATGAGACGCATGTTTCCATCCATATGCCACAGACTGTTGGGATATGGCACATGGTATGTTCTTCTTGCCACGGTAGCACTCCATCTTCGCGCAGCAGCCGCTGGGTCAATATAAGTCAGCATCGCTCTCACTCTCTGTCGTGTTACAAAGAATCCTTCTGCTCGCAGCAATGCCCTCATCATCTGAAACCACAGGCAACTTACACCTTTGGTAAAAATTTTTTTACTAAATTGACGTGTTTTGATAGAAAATTGAATCTTCATTCCCCAAGGTGGCATTAAATATATCAGAAATAATAGTCAAACATAATTAATTATGAATGAGCTAAAAGGAAAATGTCTCTGCAGTTGTATTTACATTAGTAATCATGAATCAGTCATTTACAACAGTGATAGATATTTGCAACATTGGTAAGGTATTGGATATCTATTTTAATCAATTTAATGTCACCTTAGTGAAACTCTATCTAAAACATTAATAACCCTAGGTGTTCTTAAACATTTGAGCGGTAGTGCATGAACACTGTCTATTTATTAATGCTAACAAAAAGGCCAACAAACTTTCAGAATGAAAACGTGGGCCAGGATGCTAGAAAATGTTACAAAAATACTGATTAGTTATAATACACTTATAACAATGTCACCTCATTTCCAGATCTCGGAAACTGTCTGTGAAGTCTTCTTATATGATCTTCAAGTTCCTCATTGGTTAGGGTTCTTGACCTGGAACTCCTAATTGGTAATCCAAGCGCTCTGGTTTTCTGATATAAAAAAGATGCTGAACATTTCAGCAGCTGTCCCATCCGCTTGACTGTGTAGCCTTGACCCACGAGGAACTGTATTTGCTGCCTTGTTATGGCAATTTTAGGTCTCCCTCGCTGGCCTGAGAACATAAGTTAGAGATACAAGTTGGGCAGAGATGGTCAGGAAACGTTAGCAACTAATGTAGCTAATAAAGACAATACTGTAAAGTCAAGGTAGATAACATCGGCGCTCGACAGCTAGCAAGCTATCTTAAGTAATAACCTACAGGGATCTCTAATACAAGGTATATTTGGCTAACCACCATATTACCATTGTACGAGTAATGTTATTCTAAAAGTGAAATCCAAACGTTACCTGAGGGCATACGAGGGGCTGAAAAGGCGTCTTCGCTGTGCTCTCCTGACATCGCATGTGTGGTGGTGATGAGAGCTCGGAGTTCTTCAAGGCTAGCAACAAGTTCTTGCATTGTCTCCACCGATAAAATACCGTCCAGTCTTCTTAAATTCACAAGTGATGACTCAATCGGCATCAATCGTGCGTGGCTTATGTTAGCTTGTTGGAAAGCTCTTTCTAATGCTCTGCATTTTCGTCCTATTTCTTCAATTACACATAGGTGTGCCATTTCTCAAATTGGTTCGTTGATATTTTCTCTGTGGTGCTGTCTTCTGTGAGGTGTGGTCTTCAGCAGCTAATTTGCATGTTAACTAGATATCTTCAGAAGCTAATTTGCATGTTAACTAGATATCTTCTAAAGCTAATTTGCATGTTAACTAGATATCTTTAGAAGCTCATTTGCATGTTAACTAGATATCTTCTAAAGCTAATTTGCATGTTAACTAGATATCTTGTTGGCAATAGTTACTAGTACTTATTGGTTTCCGGATATGTCGGAATAGTTACTAGTAACTAAAAAATAGGTACTAGTATCTAATGAAAACTTACTAGTAAAACGGGAATAGATACTAGTAACTATTGGATTAGTTACTAGTAACTAAAGAATAGTTACTAGTATCTAATGAAAGTTACTAGTAAAACGGGAATAGATACTAGTAACTATTGGATTAGTTACTAGTAACTAAAGAATAGTTACTAGTATCTAATGAAAGTTACTAGTAAAACGGGAATAGATACTAGTAACTATTGGATTAGTTACTAGTAACTAAAGAATAAGTACTAGTAACTTTAAAATAGTGACTAGTACGTTTGTAGAAATAAATGTTAAAACGGCTTGCCATACAGAAAAGGCAGTCTAGCCTATTACGCCTGTCAATTATCTATTTGAAATAACTGGAGAAAGGCAGGTGCTAGATACAGGATACGTTAGCATTGCTAATAACTGTTACCGACAAAATCATACTACTGCTGCGGTTGTGATGAACATAAGGTCGGAACGCACCTCTTTTCAGCAACAGCTTCATAGCAAATCCTGCTTTACATTGTCCCAGGTTTTCAAAACCGTCCTTGGTGAAATGGTTCGCGCAAATGTGTCGAGGGTCGAACTGCACAGGGATCTTCTACGCTACGGTAAAGATCAGCCATGCCCGTCGAGTCAATGTTAGCTAGACTCTAGCTCATCTGCTTTTTATTAACGCTGATTTGCAAGGAATGCAAGAACAGCGAGATAGTGAAAACGCCTAGTTTAGCTTGCTAACGCAAGAGCATAAGAGAATGTGTGATGATTTAGCCTAGTTTATTGGCAATGGGGATAACGTTATTTCATGTTCCTGACTGTTTCATTAAAATAAATAACCCGTGTTGTCATGTAAATCTACAATTCAAGATGTTTGTCAAGATCTATTTTTTAGCAAGATAGCTATAGCTAACTAAAGCTGAGTTGAATCACGATAGTTTGTTTGCTAAGCTGTAGTGCTAACGTTACCCACCTAAGGCGATCCTGTTTGCTTCGACAACAGAAGTGGAAACAACTAACGCGTGGGTGTTGGCCCGAATCCCACTCCCCTACGCGTGAACGCGCACTGCCTTCCTAGCGTATTGCTAGTTGTAGTTTGACTAACCGATGCGATTTTTACAAGCCTGGTTCCCTCGTCTTAGGCTTTGAGGAAACTGTCAGTAGGCTATTTAATTCATGTTTCATCAAAATATAAGTTGTGCTGCACTTGAGAGCCTATACGATTTGTATGTCGTGATACTCGTAAAGTCCGAATGATTGTCTGCAGGGTTCTAAATTAACTTTTTTGATCACCAGCTGGCTGGTAACTTTCTAAAGTTTCTGGTAGCCTAGCCTACCAGAATTTCCACTAGCCAAATTCTTTCCGGTGAAAATAAGAACAATTATAAGTTTCCCTGAATGCATTTGATCATTTTATTAACATTGTTGGCATGAAAAACACAGAAAATGAAGAAAAATGAAGCACATAAGTATGATGCAAGGGTATGTGAAATCACCAATACGTAAGGACACGATTTATTGTAAATGGCTAAAACGTCCATTCGCGTCATGAGATTGACTCCTGCCCATGCATTTACAGAAACGTTTTGTCCTAAGCAGGCATTAATTAAACTGACCTAATATACTCTTTATTAAGAACAGTGTATTTACACTAGACTGTGTCAGTAAGCAACATAATTTGTCTTATGCGTAGACTACATGCGGCAATCCTTACAAAACATGACGACATTTTCATTGTCAAACACAAGCCATTCCCGACTTTTTTTTTTACAAGTACACAAATATTTTTCTTCTACGGAGACACAAAACTTTTTTTACAAGTACACAAATATTTTTTGCAAGTTACAAATCTTTTTTGCAAGTACACAAATCTTGCCTTCTTCTACGGAGACACAAACCTTTTTTTTGCAAGTACACGAATCATTTTCTACAGAGACACAAATCTTTTTTGCAAGTTACAAATCGTTTTTACAGAGCTCGCTCTATGGAAGCAAATCGTTACCAAAATTCAAATGCAAATGCATTTCCAGAAATGCATTTGCATTTTAAGAATGTGGCTGCGTTATTTGACTCATAAATGAAATTAGTAATCAATCATCCTATTTGCATTTTAATTTTCTTCTTCAAGAGTGCTCAATCTTTCACTTAATTAAAATGAAAAAGAAATAGACATTTGAGATTAAATTTTCAAAACATGCCCCAGCAAATAGATACCAAAATTCAATTTGAAATGTAAAATTTGAAAATTAAAATGCATTTCCAGAAATGCATTTTCATTTTAAGAACGTGGCTGCAAAATCGTGACCACAATTCAAATTCAAATGCATTTCCAGAAATGCATTTTCATTTTCAAGAACGTGGCTGCAAAATCGTGACCACAATTCAAATTCAAATGCATTTCCAGAAATGCATTTTCATTTTAAGAACGTGGCTGCAAAATCGTGACCAAAATTCAAATGCATTTGCAGAAATGCATTTTCATTTTAAGAACGTGGCTGTAAAATCGTGACCACAATTCAAATTCAAATGCATTTGCAGAAATGCAAAATGAACGAAAAAGCATTCTGAGCGGCGCAGCAGAGTGACGTCAGTAGCCGCTCTTCTTCAGCTCCCTGCTGACCGAGCTACCCATCTTGTTCGGTAGGGAGCGGTGTGCACATCTGCATTGCAATTACATTGCAAATGTGCCGGGAAATTGATTGAATTGCCGGGTCTTTAGAGCAGCGTTCCCCAACCGGTGCCCACCGGTCCGCGGACCGGTAGCGGTCCATGGGTCATTTCGTACCGGGCCGCACAAAAAAGAATTAATAACATTATTTCCTTTTAATTGATTATCAGAGTCTTAAAGACGTACGTTTTATTCTGAAAAATGACCTGATTCTCTCCTTCTCCGCGGGCCTTTTCCCCTGAGCAAAAAAGCTCTGCAAAGACGTGTGTTTACTCATTTTTTAGCAAGTTTGTGGGCTTTATTGAACGGTATCATGCGCGTCTCTTCCTCTTGACACATGACAAGTGATAGTTACCACTCAATGAAGCCTGTTTGAGACAACAACTCTATCGGTGTTTTGGATGAAGGCTATCCTGAGATCGCCACTAAAGCACTGAAAACCCTGCTTCCATTTCCAACATCAAGCGGGATTTTCTGCCGTGACAGCAATCAAACAAAATTATGGAATAGGCCTGAACTGGATATAAGGAACGCACTTCGGGTGTCACTGTCGTAGCTTATAGTCACACACAACAGTGGGACTGACACATCGAAAGCTAGATAGTAACAATATAACGATGGAAAACCAGGCTAAGAAACTTAAAGATGGGTCAATTGAAAAAACGGCTGTTTATTTTACATAAAACTCCAAAAACTATTTTTCGCTCAAATCAGCTAAACTATTTTTCTCCGCGCGCGCTCGCATTAGGTGTGGAAGTCACTAACTAGGATCAAACCCAGAATGTACATGCATTAGCAGCGCAGCTGTCCAGGGCCTATCTTTCCTCCCAGTCCGTTCTGCCGGTCCGTGAAAATATGTCTTACATGAAAGCGGTCCGTGGCGCAAAAAAGGTTGGGGACCGCTGCTTTAGAGGACGCATCACAGACCATGGCGCTCCCTCAAATTGTGCAAACACTGTTAGAATTAGCTGAACAGGTAGAATCTAATAATATATCTGAGTCTGATGCCCGTGACCGAGTAGAACAAGTCATAGAGAGCTTGGCTGCATACTCTGCCGTCACAGATTTACACATTAATAGTAGCTCTGCCACTGTTTTAGTCATTGTTTGACATCAAGTTGCTCAGTCTGTGATGCGTCCTCTAAAGACCCGGCAATTCAATCAATTTCCCGGCACATTTGCAATGTAATTGCAATGCAGATGTGCACACCGCTCCCTACCGAACAAGATGGGTAGCTCGGTCAGCAGGGAGCTGAAAAAGAGCGGCTACTGACGTCACTCTGCTGCGCCGCTCAGAATGCTTTTTCGTTCATTTTGCATTTCTGCAAATGCATTTGAATTTGAATTGTGGTCACGATTTTACAGCCACGTTCTTAAAATGAAAATGCATTTCTGGAAATGCATTTGAATTTGAATTGTGGTCACGATTTTGCAGCCACGTTCTTAAAATGAAAATGCATTTCTGGAAATGCATTTGAATTTGAATTGTGGTCACGATTTTGCAGCCACGTTCTTGAAAATGAAAATGCATTTCTGGAAATGCATTTTAATTTTCAAATTTTACATTTCAAATTGAATTTTGGTATCTATTTGCTGGGGCATGTTTTGAAAATTAAATCTCAAATGTCTATTTCTTTTTCATTTTAATTAAGTGAAAGATTGAGCACTCTTGAAGAAGAAAATTAAAATGCAAATAGGATGATTGATTACTAATTTCATTTATGAGTCAAATAACGCAGCCACATTCTTAAAATGCATTTGAATTTTGGTAACGATTTGCTTCGATATCGCTCTCCTTGCTCTAATTTCACGCCATATAGACCTTAAAGGCTTATATATGCTTCTGCGTTTTTCGAAAAACGGACACATGGGAACGCCCTCTTCTCCGAGGAACGCCCTCTACGAGCTCTCCGTCAGCCCTCGGAGAGCCCCGGAGAGCTCGACGTGCACCTCCTGAATTTTCTAACCATACTATGGCAGGCCAAAAGGACAAGTATTAGGACGTCTCCGTGTGTAAACCACGCGTAATTTACGCCGACTTCCATACAAAGTCGGCGTCTTTTTCGCCTCAAATTGAACCGTGTCACGTGACACGTTCAAAGCACGCGTTTATTTAGACGCGTGCTTTTAACGTGTCACAAAGCACGCGTCTAAATAAACGCCTGCTTTTTTGAGACTTGTCTATCAAACCACACGAAATTAACGCCTGGTTTTGACTCAATCAGCGTCTGGTTTTCCAAAATTAAAGTCTGCTTGCTTGAATCTCCGATGGGAAATTACGGCAACAATTGTAACACGTAAGTAAAGTAGGTCTTAGAATGCTCGTTTTTATTATGTACAAGCATATGCAATTGAAAATGACAATAAAAACACTTGACTTGAAGATTAGCCTAACAACAGTTGTATATTGCCACCAACTAAGTTTGCGCATTTGCGCACAATACTGAGGCAACGCAATTGCAGTGCAAGGGAAGTTCACAAAGCTCCAAGCCAGACAGACAGACAGCCAGCCTGATATTACTGCATTTATTTGTCTGCACCAATTTTTATATCATAGAGTATTGCAATTGTGACCACCAACTTCATACTAATAGCTAACTAGCATTGTATTTGATAGTAGCCTAGCTCGCACGAGCATTCTAAGACCTACTTTACTTACGTGTTACAATTGTTGCCGTAATTTCCCATCGGAGATTCAAGCAAGCAGACTTTAATTTTGGAAAACCAGACGCTGATTGAGTCAAAACCAGGCGTTAATTTCGTGTGGTTTGATAGACACGTCTCAAAAAAGCACGCGTTTATTTAGACGTGTGCTTTGTGACACGGTTCAATTTGAGGCGAAAAAGACGCCGACTTTGTATGGAAGTCGGCGTAATGGACGCCGTCTTTGCATGCAAAGTCGGCGTAAATTACGCGTGGTTTACACACGGAGACGTCCTAATACTTGTCCTTTTGGCCTGCCATACTATCCGTCGTGAGCGACGGAGAGCTACGGAGACCCCCTTGGCTGTGATTGGTCAGTATTAAGAATCGCTTGCGTCAGGGGTGGGGGAGGGGTTTCCGGGATAAACAGGACGAACAGAATCCTTTGACCGCCATTGCTGTAAGTTTTCACAATTCATATTTCAGCTAAACAGTACATGTAAATCAGCATCTGAATTAAAATGTGACGAGAAATGGGCGGTGTAGTTGCTGAAAATGTGCGTGTTTTAAAAAAACATGTTATTAAGATTTTACTCCATTAATTGTAGACTACGGTGAACATTTGTAAAGTTGTAGACTTTATAATTACACAATGTTGGTAACGAACGTCCTTTACATGTGGTTACCCTGATGAAAACGAATGAAAATAAACGGATTGATCCGTTGAGCTAGCATGCCCGTAGTTGTTTTGTTTGTTTGAGAGAAACGAGTTGTCACACGTTGCACACAACACACACGCAGACATAGCCTACCGATAGAGAACCCCCAAGTCGATTTCTAAAATCAGCATCAAATGAATTCTCGAAGTTGAAAAGCACAGGGAGTTGTTGTATGTCAGCAACAATTTTACAAGGACAACGTAGATAAGGATCAATGCTGGGATATAGCCAATGCCATGTTTATGTACCATGTCAGTGTAAAGGAAAGCTCAGAGTAGCTGAAAGGCTTGGTAACCGGCGCGGAGAAATGCGCGTCTGGTGTGAACAGCTTTTGCTCAGTCGTAGCCGATCGTGGCGCTGCGCGGCGCGTCCAGGTGCTTCGCAGCCAGTGTGTCCCAGGCGTTAGAGGGACGGCTACGGCGTCCGATAAACATTCCATGGGGTTGCCGTAGTAGTGGTAATCGACTATCACTAAGCAACATTGTAACTCTCAATGGCTACTTCATGCGCAAACCTACGTTGCTCTGAACATTATTTAGGCTACAATATGTCTCTTAAAATGGCCCGGGAGCACTTGTTATATGCTTTAGATGACAATTTAATAACGGATGAGGAGTTTACATTACTCTGACACGAACAGGTCCAGCAATTTAGATTTGCCGTATAAACAATTTACACCTTTTAATTTGGTTGACATGGAGGACGATGAATGCCTTGCAGAGTTTCGGGTGAGAAAAACTGACATACCACTGCTGGTGGAGGCTCTTGGCATACCCGACAAGTTCGTCTGCGAGCAGCGAAGTGTGGTGGCTGGCACAGAGGTGCTCTGCATTCTACTGAAGAGGCTGACATACCCATGCCGTTATAGCAACATGATGCAGTGATTTGGGCAGCGACCAGTACCAGTCTTGTGCATGGCAACAAATTGCACGCTAGATTTCATCTATGATGTTCATCATTGCAGAATTATAGAGTGGAACAACACTATTTTAAAGATCCTGTAAAGCAAATTCTATGATTTGCTTCTCAGTACATTAGGCCTATATACGTGTGAAATGAGTTCCTGAAAGCATGTGCAAAGCGCGAAAACGTTGTTGCACTGAAATGTGGAGTTAGACCGTAGAACAGTTTCTCTTCCGTTTTCAGATCAGGTTTTAAAGATCCTGTAAAGTGTACCTGGAAACGAGTTTTAAGTTCGCCACATCACAGAATAATGTGTTATTAACTACCCATCCACATTCGAATGAAAAAATAACACAGACAAGTATGTTAAATTAGGCTTTGAAATCGTGAAAAAATCAGCAGTCTTCTCTCCTTGAGACTGGGGGGGCGTGTCGCCTGAAGGAGCTGAAGCTACGCCCCTCGCTGCCTAGTGCCTACCTCCGACCGGCCCCACGGAGCGAAAGAGAGAGAACATATGAGAAGTTTGTTTTGGAAATGGGACCAAAATCAAAGTTGCTCTTTTGAAAAACTGTAAAAGAGGAGGGCCACATGTAAAAATGAATACTAACCTTTTATGACGCCTCTTTACTTCGATGTTGGTCCAAACTTCTCATATGCTCTCTCTCTTTCGCTCCGTGGGGCCGAATATCAAGCTGTTCCACTTAGTGCTCCCCCTAGAGGCCTGGTCAACTTCCGTTGTAAAAACTGGATGCAGCGTTTTTGGTTTGCGTGCTTTCGTTTTTGCAACACGTTTATGTATTTGCAGCGTTTTTGGTTTGCGTGCTTTCGTTTTTGCAAGGCGTTTATGTATTTGCAGCGTTTTTGGTTTGCGTGCTTTCGTTTTTGCAACGCATTCATGTATTTGCAGCGTTTTTGGTTTGCATGCTTTCTTTTTAGCAACGCGTTTATGTATTTGCAGCGCGTTTATGTATTTGGTTGTGTTGTGTGTATTTGCAGCGCGTTTGCTGAATGCTGCACATGTGTTGACAAATTCATGAAGATGTCTTCTTAATTTGCTTGTGTTTTGTCTATTTGCATGTGTTTTCTTAATTTGCAGCGCGTTTGCACGTCGGCCACCGTATAATGTGCTAGAAGTAGTTGGAGAGCTCACTGTCTGCTGTCTCTGGTGTCCATTTGTACTCATGTGTTACAGCTCAGGGGAACATTTCATTTATATGCATCTGTATGTTTCACTCATTGAACAAATAAATTCAAATTCTATACTGTTTTGTTCGGCTTGATGTAGCGTCCATTATCTGGGTCGTAGGTAGGCAGCGAGGGGCGAAGCTTCAGCTCCTTCAGGCGACACGCCCCCCCAGTCTCAAGCAATTTAATAACACATTCTTCTGTGGTGTGGTGAACTTAAAGGGGCGATTGATTGCAAAACAGATTTCACCTTGTCATAGTTGAAAAATGACAGTTTGGTGTGTAAAATAGACATACAGTGAACCTCAAAGTCCATTGAAACCTCTTTCCTATTAAAGAATATATTGTGCTTAGTAAAGTTATGCATTGTGCTTATTAAAGTTCTGTCTTATGATTTGAGAAGTGTGCTCAGGCTTAAACATGGTGTCTCACACAGAGTGTGGGAAGCAGGCTGTTCCTTGTGTCTCTATCTCTTCATTTTCAGAAACAACCTTGAAACTGGGTGGAGATGGCACCCGAGCAGGTGGGACACGTAGGCAAGAACAACTCCCTGATGCACGAGAGAACAAGCTCAACCCTTTTTTGATACTTGTGTTTCAATTGCACTGTATACATATCTGCTGGGGAGGGACAGATAGCCAGTTGGACTTCGTGAACCAGCCCAAACTCTGTTGTGGGTAGGGAAACGTAGACAACCCCAGAGCTCTGTACTTGTTGAGTTCCAACTTCTGCATTAAAGCTGATATTATCGGACCTCTGCGACTCCAGACCACTCTTTCTAGAACACAGATTTGTGTCATTGAATACTATCATTACATATTGGAATAGACACAAAATATTTGAATCCTTCACTATCAAAATTTCACTTTTTTAAACTGCAACTTGTAAACGCTAGCTTTTGAAACAGTGCAAGTTGTGACGTCACAACTTGCAGCATCAACTTTGTCACGCCCCAAAATTTACATTTACACGCCCTCTGGTTTTCTGGTCCAGGAACATAAACGGAGGATGCGTAGATCTCTGACACTTTTTTTTAGCTAACTGCGCGCTGCTCGTTACTTCCACAGGAATTACAAATAAGAAAGTTCATAAGTTTTCAAGATATTGAAAATGGAGCGCCGTAAATGCAGTGTTCCAGGCTGTACCGGGAATCCTGACACTTTTCACCATCTTCCCAAAGAACAAGACACTAGACAGACATGGCTGATGTTTATCTATGGGAATATCCCTATTAAGTACGACGCTAAAGTATTACTTTGCTCGGACCATGTCACCGAGGAGAGTTTTGAAAACCTGGGACAATGCAAAGCAGGTTTTGCTATGAAGCTGTTGCTGAAAAGAGGTGCTGTTCCGACCTTAGGTTCATCACAACCGCAAGCTGTATGATATTGTCGCTACCAGCTATTAGCAATGCTGACATATCCTGCCTGTATCTAGCATCGGTAGAATGTGTGATGATTTAGTTTATTGGCAATGGGGCTAACGTTATTTCTTGTTCCTGACTGTGTTTCATTCAAATAAATATCCTGTCTTGTCATGTAAATCTACAATTCAAGATGCATGTTTGTCCAGATCTATTTTTCAGCAAGATAGCTAGAGCTAACTGAAGCTGAGTTGACCATAGTTTGTTTGCTAAGCTGTAGGTAGTGCTAAGGTTACCCACCTAAGTCGATCCTGTTTGCTTGCACAGGGATCTTCTACGCTAGAGCTACGGTATAGACAAACATCTGCCATTACTGTCGAGTCAATTTTAGCTAGACTGTAGCTCACTGCTTTTTATTAACGCTGATTTGCAAGGAATGCAAGAACAGCTAGATAGCGAAAACACCTAGAGTAGGCATGTAGCTAAACTAGTTTAGCTTGCTAACGCAAGAGCATAGGTAATGTGTGATGATTTAGTTTATTGGCAATGGCATTAACGCGTTATTTCATGTTCCTGACTGTGTTTCATGCGAATAAATAACCCGTACATGTAAATCTACAATTCACGATGCATGTTTGTCCAGATTTTTGGCAGGTTATTTTTTATCTAGCTAGTTGAATCACAATATAGTTTGGTTGCTAAGCTGTAACGTTCTACCCACCTAAGTCGATCCAGTTTGCTTCGACAACAGAAGTGGAAACAACTAACGTAATCATTTCAAATGATATCTAGTCAATCTGTTGTAAACAGTGTTGTGTAGACACAATAGATTTATTTGTACGTTTTTATTTCAAGTCTCCACTTTCGTTGTTTCAGTGAATGTTGGCCGTGTTGCGTCTTTGCTCCACAGCTTCACTCGTTGTAAACCAACCAATCAGCGCGCAGCTCATCTATATATTCATGAGCATACCATAAAAGGAGAAAACCTAACGTTTTTCACGGGAAAATTTCAGAGGATGTATCAGGGGGCATAGAACAGCACCCAGGCCATTTTCAGCCCAACCTATGTTACATACCCCATTCGGAGACCTTAAGGAACAGTGTGAAATACCCCCCAAAAACAGTCAATCACCCCTTTAAGCCGAGGGTTGGGGGTCTGATTGACACCAAACTCGGGACCCTCGGGATAAATAGGGTTGGGTACCGAAACCCGGTTCCACCATGGAATCGGAACGGATTAGAACGCAAATTTTGGTTCCCTTATTTCGGTTCCATTTAATGTGTTGACTGAAATATTTTCCCTCTGTCGCTCCAAACTGGACGTTAAAATATCACACTTTCTCTGTATTCTACCGTTAGCTAGCTACCGTAAATGTAGGCTACTTTTAAAATGCCATATTTTATCTCTGGGCTCACCAAAACGGACGTAAAACTATATTAACCATTCACTGCACGTGATCGCTATTAAACATATTACACTTGCTCAGCTAGTTTATCGTTAGCTAGCTATCTTTTAGTGCATTTAAAATATCTAAAGTGAAGCATGGAAAGGATTCTGACATCGCAAAATGCAACAAATGTTTCAAAACGATTACGTGCAAAGGGGGAAGCACGTTGAATTTTTCGAAACATGCGGCGACACACTAGCCTGGTTCTAACCCGACTCTCGTACATTTCATTTGTACAGAGAATCTGGGATCGCTCCATTGACAAGCGTTAACTTCCTTGAAGGCGGGTACTCTGAAGTTTAAAACTATTGGATCTGCCCAGGGCCACTCTGATCTGCCATAACCAATCGCTAGCGTTCGCCTTAGCCAACTCCTTCACAACTAACGGAGCTAGCTGGAAAATCAAACTTTTCCTGCACCCTGTGGGGAGGAGGGCCACAACATCATGGCCACCAACAAAACTCAGCAAAGATCGTTCTTTCAGCGTTGCCACAAGAACGTTCTCTAACTTCTGGATATTTGTCAGCGTTGCCACAACAGACCGAATGGCTTCGCTCGCACCTTTCTCCGCCGCCATTACCATTGGTTAATACAACCCCAATTCCAAAAAAGTTGGGACGTTGTGTAAAATAAAATAAAAAACAGAATACAATGATTTACAAATCTCATAAACCCATTATGTTATTCACAATAGAACATATAAAACATGTCAAATGCTGATAAAATGTACAATTTTAAGGAAAAAAATAAAGAATTTGAATTTGATGGCAGCAACACGTCTCAAAACAGTTGGGACGGGGGCAAAAAGTATGTGTTACTAAAAAAAAACAGCTGGAGGAACATTTTGCAACTAACTAGGTTAATTGCAAACAGGTCAGTAACATGATTGGGTGTAAAAAAAAAAAAACTTTTAGAGGCAGAGTCTCTCAGAAGTAACGATGAGCAGAGGTTCACCAATCTGCGAAAACCTGCATCTACATATTATGGAACCATTTCAGAATAATGTTCCTCATCGTAAAATTGTGAAGACTTTGAATATATCATCATCTACAGTACATAATATAATACAATTATTCAGAGAATCTGGAGAAATCTCTGTGTAAGGGACAAGGGGGAAAATAAATTCTGCATGCCTGTGATCTTCAGGCACTCCGGCGGCACTGCATAAAAAACGGTATTGGAACGGGACTGCCAAAGTGGGAAAACTGTTCTGTGGTCAGACAAATTGAAATTTGAAATTATTTTTGGAAACCTTGAACGCTGCGTACTCCAGACTAAAGAGGAGAGGGACCAACCGGCTTGTTATCGGCCTTACGGAAGGAAAATATATTGCAGTATATTGGAAAATATCATGTGATATATTAGGCAATATATTTCCAGATATGGGATTTAATAATATTTTATAATACATTGCAACATATTGAACATGAATATATAATATATTTGTTTATATAAATCCCCAAATATATGCAATTTTATATTTACAAATACCACCATAATGTATTCCGATTTATATGGGAAAATGTATTGGTAATATATGTACAGATATAGTGTCACATGTATGTTTAATATACGGTAGAATATATTTTAAATATATGTAAAAAAAAATATAGCTGCAAGCCGCAATGGTGGATTCCTCCTTCAAAATGGCAAAATGTTGTAAAATTGACATAATAGATAGTTACACCGGGACTACTACTTATTACTACTATTCTGTCAAAAAAAAAATGCCTATGCCTGGAATTGAACCTGCAGGCCTTCGTTTACCAGCACAACTTCTCATCCAATTGAGCCATTCCCAAATCTGGCTTCGCCATGTTCAGTAACTGAATAATAAAATAAGACGTTTCTCCTATGGCAAGCATTGCCAGACTTGGTCCAAGCTCAAACAGCTGTAATTCAGTCATATTTTCACATATCAAGGTGAAACTTTGCAGGGTACTTCAGGGGGGTGTCACCTTAAAGCCTATTCCTGACGAGGGAATCCTAATTATATGGAAAGATATACATGAAATATATGCACAGATATGTGTTCAATATATTGTGGAATTTTAAATATAGGTAAAATTATATGGAACAATATTGGAAATATGACATTGTGTCCTTGGGCAAGGCACTTCACCCTACTTGCCTCGGGGGGAATGTCCCTGAACTTACTGTAAGTCGCTCTGGATAAGAGCGTCTGCTAAATGACTAAATGTAAATGTAAATATATACTGACAATGATCGCTTCCAGCAATCTTCTTTTGAATTAGCCATTTCCCCCTAAATAAATGTCAATCTTATTTAAGTTTTTGGGGGCATATTTTCAGTTAGCAGATGGTACTGTTTGAATCGCGATTCCATTTGAAATACTGCCGTTGACAACATTATTAGAATACCTTCTAGATGGCTGAGCGGTTAGGGAATTGGGCTATTAATCATAAGGTTGATGGTTCGATTCCCGGCAGCGCAAAAATGAGGCTGTGTCCTTGGGCAATTCACCCTACTTGCCTCGGGGTATTTCCCTGTACTTACTGTAACTCGCTCTGGATAAGATTGTCTGCTAAATGTAAATGTATATATCACTATGTCTGTACATTGTATGTGCATGTTCTCATATATGTACACATACATTGTACAATATATCTTTCCATATAATTTTCCATATATTAAAAATATATTCTACCATATATGAAGCATCAATGTGACACTATCTTTACATATATTACCCATACATTTTCCCATATACAGCGGCATACACAGCGGTGGTTATTTATAAATACATAATTGCATATATTTTGGGATATATAACCACATATATTATATATTCATGTTCCATATATTGCAATATATGGAAAACAGCAATGTTAAACCACATCCTGCATCTGTTACAACTGCATGGCTTCGTAATAGAAGAGTCCGGGTGCTGAACTGGCCTGCCTGCAGTCCAGACCTTTCACCAGTTAAAACCATTTGGTGGATCATGAAACGAAAAATATGACAAAGAAGACCCAGGATCGTTGAGCAGCAAGAATCCTGTATCAGACACAAAAGGGACAACAATCCTCTTCCACAACTACAGCAACTGGTTTCCTCAGTTCCCAGACAGATACAGACTGTTGTTAAAAGAACAGGGGATGCTACACAGTGGTGAACATGGCCTTGTCCCAACTTTTTTGAGACGTGTCGCTGCCATCAAATTCAAAATGACCTTATTTTTTCCTTAAAATTGTACATTTCATCAGTTTTAACATTTGACATGTTGTATGTGTTCTAATGTGAATAACATAATGGGTTTATAAGATTTGTTAATCATTGTATTCTGTTTTTTATTTTATTTTACACAATGTCCCAACTTTTCTGGAATTGGGGTTGTATATTGTTAAATTTAAATAATTTTCCATTTTTAAAAAACTATAAAAGAGCGTTTTTTTTATGTAATTTCAGTTTCTCAAGAATCAGAATCGTTTAGGAATCGGAATCGTGTTAAAAGTACTGGTTCGCCATCGGAATCGTAAAAATCCAAACGATACCCAACCCTAGTCGTAAAGGGGATATGCCATTTGACCTCCAGGCACTGCAATAAGCAAAAATGCGTTTTGGGCCATAACTGTTTGCCTTACTAAGCTACTTTGTCTGTGTGAGTTACATTTACATATTTAGCAGACGCTCTTATCCAGAGCGACTTACAGTAAGTACAGGGACATTCCCCCGAGGCAAGTAGGGTGAAGTGCCTTGCCCAAGGACACAACGTCAGTTGGCATGACCGGGAATCAAACTGGCAACCTTCGGATTACTAGCCCGATTCCCTCACCGCTCAGCCACTTGACTCCCTTTGTCTCATGATTCCTTTGTCTAATTTACATTTAGTCATTTAGCAGACGCTCTTATCCAGAGCAATTTACAGTAAGTACAGAGACATTCCCCCGAGGCAAGTAGGGTGAAGTGCCTTACCCAAGGACACAACGTCATTTTTCACGGCCGGGAATCGAACCGGCGACCTTTCGATTACTAGCCCGATTCTCTAACTGCTCAGCCACCTGACTCCCTAATATCTTGTCTCGTGATATCATAGGAGATCCCATGTCTGACATAATAGGTGCGTTCGACTTCATGCAGCCGGCGAACTTGAAGCTGAAAATGCCTTTAGCCGCTTCAAGTCAGCCGGGCTGCAGGCAGCTGCAGGCGACGCCGGCGCTGCATGAAGTTGAACGTGCCTAATGTTAACAGCCGAATAGAATTTGATGCAAATCTTTGATGGATTCACACCAAACTTGCTATATGTTTTCGGAACCTTGTTCTGAGGATGTCTAAAATGGGGTCATTTGTCTACTTGGCCCTTCATTGCTGCTTCTAGCTTTATTTTCATCAGTGGCGGCTGGCGGCTGTCCTCCCCAAAAATTGGGGAGGACAGGAAAAAAAACTATGCCGTGTTGTTTGTAGCAATAAGCCAACTTGCAACCTAATGTAAATTTACTTTATAACTAGGGTAATGTAATGCATCTGAAGTTTATCCACATATTCCAGAGCGCTAGGTAGCACATATAATATCATACTGTATAGCCTATCGATCATATTAGCCTACAACACAAAGAATGAGGGGAAAAATGGGCCAGGTGAACGAGGGAAAGACGCATCTAATCATTGCAGGCATGGGGATTTCTTTTTACAACAAAACGAAACTCATTTAAAAAAAAGGAAAAACAAGATAGAGATAATAAGTCTTTATTAATCACCAAATTTGGTTAATGTGGTTATACCCCAGAAGCTTATGTCGGCATTTATATGCTCCCTGCTTTTGTGATACCGATGTTCCTAATCACAGTCCAATACCCCTCGAACCTTTATAACAATGGTAGTCTAACATTCTCACTTATTCCGTGTAGCCCAGAAACTAAAGGGGTTCTTCATTAAAAAATTCACAACATTTTCAGTAGGGTTAGTCATTCTGGGGGAGAAAAGTGCTTTCTCACACACACTGGTGCTAGCTAGTGTTAAGATAATTTCTCAAGTAATGCACAGAGTCGTCGGATTCAAAGAAAGTACAATAGTTTAATGCTTGCCAGCAAGGAGACAAAGTCTGATCGTAATACAAAGTTTGTCTGCTAGCATGTTGTGCTAGCTACCTATTTAAACAGACCCCCTCTTGACAGTCATTGGTTAATACAAAGGCATGCAAATGTTCCATGGCTCTTCTTCATTGGCTCCTTGCATAGACTTGGCGCGCATGTGTGTGCGTGCGTGTTTACGTGTGTGCGTGTTCAACCCTGATTGAAACACAACAACAGGATCTCCTGGTGTCGTAAAAGCTCCTTCACATAAGTGTGACACAAATGGTCAACAGACGTTGTGTCTCCACCTTAAGGCCGATTTATACTTCGCCGTTTTTACGGAGACGGACACAGGGAACGCCCTCTCCGACGAGGAACTCCCTCTCCGTGCCCCTCGGAGAGCTCTACGTGCACCTCCTGATTTTCCTGACTATCCGTCTGTCCGTCCGTCATTTTACGGATACCCCTTGGCTGTGATTGGTCCGTATTAAGAACCGCTTGCGTCAGGGGTGGGGGCGGGGTTGCCGTGACCAACAAGACGAACCGAATCCTTTGATCGCCATTGCTGTAAGTTTTTACAATTCATATTTCAGCAAAACAGTACATGTAAATCAGCATCTGAATTAAAATGTGACAAGAAATGGGCAGTGTAGTTGCTGAAAATTTGCTTATTTTATTGATGAAATGGCTAATTTGTAAATTTGCTCCGACTTTTCGATAACCTAGCTAGCATCGCAGTGCAGCGCCACCTACTCTTCTGGCAGTGAACTGTTTTCAGCACCCACAGTTTCGGAGTACTATAAATTCAACCAATCCGTCCGACTCCGTCTGTCCGTAACGGAGTCGGAGAAGTCTAATTCGGCCTTTAGACCTTGTCACACAGTATCTCCTTAGAACAACCAAAACCCCCAACATCCGGGTGATAAGAAAGCATAGAGTTTAGTTTGGGGGGCTCTGTTATCTGCTGACAAAGAATGCTAAGCATCTGTATTGCTCAGTATAAAACATCACATTCTTAAAGCGTCTCCGACACTAGCTACTGATGATGGCAACGCAAATTTAATACATTACAGTAACTGAACACAAATAAAAATGTCTAAAACCAAGAAAACCATTTATATACTTCATAAGTCTCTTGTAACGCTAAATACTTTATTTGAATGGACTAATATTACTAAAATGCTCAACTATCACTCTATTAAACAACAAACATCACAAATTTTTTCAACACATAGAGCCGTTGAATAGTATTTTACCCTTAAAATGACTGAATAAATGACTAAATATAAATGATTGAATGAACCCCCAATAATACTCTCTGGATTGGATGAACAGCATGTCAGTTCATACTGTAAAAGCTTTGATTGGTGGGAGGACGTCCTCCGGAAGTAGTGTTAAATACGAAGGCATGTCTATGGACGGGAGGTTCGGCCCACCAGCCGCTAAGTTTTGTAATGAAGTCAATAGGTGCGTTTGACATGGACTGACTTCATGCAGCCCTGCAGCCGGCTGACTTGAAACCATGAATTCTGGTTAGATTTTTTATCCGACTTGAGACGGCGCCGAGGCTAGGTCACTGTGACGTAGCCATCAAAGTACCGTGAGATCGATTCGAGAACTGCCGGCTGTGTAGCCGAGCGCATTTTCTCAAGAGCAACTGCACGGGTTCTAATGACGACACAGCTATTTCATGATTGGCCAGACTCACACACAACAACTTTGACGCGTGTTTTGTAATTATTCTGACACCTTCAGTTTCGCCAACGCTCAAATCCGGACCAAACAGTTTAATTGAATTTTAAAAAAAATTGAAGAAAGGGTTTTAGTCCGTCTCTTCAATAACGGAAAGACTAAGTTTAATTATAAATAAAGTAAAGTAAGTAAACAGCGCTTGATCGGCCATGACTGACGTCAACGCAGCAAACCACGAGAAGCTGGAATGTCCGACTTCACAGAGCCATTTTGAACTCCTCCCCGACTGAAAGCGGCTACTCTCGCCGGTCATTTCATGCAGCCGCAGTCCATGTCGAACACACCTATTGAGTCAGAAGAGGACGGAGGCTAGCTGTCCTCCGGATGTAGCGTACCATAGTTATATCAGAGCCTGTCCACCCCCTATTAAGCCCCATTGTACCGAATTTTGGTTGCAGTTACACCAGAGTTCCACTGGGGGTGATCGCGGTCAAGTGCAAAATGAATTGGAGTCTATGGAGCTAAATGGCTGAATTTGTCTCTTTCGCCTGATTGTCGTTGAGAAATCTCAGATTTGATTGTAGTTTGTGCATGTTCAACATGGATTATAGGTCGAAAGTTGAATGAACGAGTATTTATGTCCTTTTGATTTCTTACAGGGTGAGTCGTTGTTGCCCATAACACGCTAGCATTCTGCTAATGAATGCTGATTGGTTAGTGAAGGACTGACTACGACCAGAGATCCCGCTTGATGGCATCTGAAGCGGAACCAGAATGTCAGAGCATTCTGCAGCAACTCTTTCTAGCATGTGTATGGATAGGGAGAGCGTAACCTGTCAGCTGTGTTGTTGATGCCTCGAGAGAAAAAAGGAAGTGACCAGAGCTTGCCGTGAAGCAGTATCTCTGGTTGTACGATGTGTATGACGTCATTGACATTTTAAAAAGCTTTTTAAGACAAAAAGGCGACTTAAAAATAATTTAACACCCAGCAATATGTATTTTTTTGCCTCCCCTTTCGAATTCAACATTCTAATTACTAGACAAAAAATTATATCCTGAGAACTGGATTTTAAGGGGTATAGCTCCTTTGACCTCCATTCATTCTGCACTGGACCGTTAGCGCCCTTATATGGAACTAGACTGGAACTGCAAGCAGTTCAGAACCTGGAAGTTTCCCGAGAGTGGCAGTTCTCCCCTATTAAACATTATCTGGCATGAGCAACATTAGCAACAACATTAGCAAGCCAAAACACTTTCTAGCATGTGTATGGATAGGGAGAGTGTAACCTGTCAGCTGTGTTGTTGATGCCTTGAGAGAAAAAAGGAAGTGACCAGAGCTTGCCGTAAAGCAGTATCTCTGGTCGTACAATGTGTATGACGTCATTGACATTTTAAAAGGCTTTTTAAGACAAAAAAGCGACTTTAAAATTCTAATCTAATCTAATTACTAGACAAAAAATTATATCCTGAGAAAAGTGGATTTTGAGGGCTATAGCTCCATAGACCTCCATTCATTCTGCACTCAACTGTTAGCGCCCTCATATGGAATTAGAGTGGAACTGCAACCAGTTCTGAACCCGGAAATTTCCCGAGAGTGGGCGTTCTCCCCATAGATATATATAAAGGGTAGATGTCTCGTCTGCGTTGCCGGACAACGGAGTCGAACGTCCGCACATGGCGGCCATCTTGCTACAGTCAACTCCCTCACCCATAACATTGTGTTGATGCTACATGTACTTTTTAAATGACCATAACTTGCTCAATTTTCAACCGATTTTGAAACGGTTTGGTTTGTTATCAATGTCAGTGATGTAGGTATGTCACTGCATACTTCTATTCTATAAAAAAAACATTCATAAGTATGCCGCGGCATAACGACATCTCTTACGCTGATAACAAACCAAACCGTTTCAAAATCGATTGAAAATTGAGCAAGTTATGGTCATTTAAAAACTACATGTAGCATCAACACAAAGTTATGGGTGAGCGAGTTGACTGTAGCAAGATGGCCGCCATGTGCGGACGTTCTAGACTCCGCCGTAAGACATCTAGTCTTTATATATATCTGTGGTTCTCCCCTATTAAACATTCTCTGGTCTGAAGGTCTACGGTAACTCAACAGCACTGTCTATGATAGACAGTGCTGTTGAGTTACCGTAGACCTTCAGTTCAATATTGTTTCTTATATACTAGTGTAATAATTGGACCAATATGCTGTTCCTATTGGTCCAGAAGACGTTCTCAAAAGTTAATAAATCTGTTTATATACCTCCTGAAAGTTCGCAGAGGTAAATAAACGTTTTATTTATTTGTTCATCTGCTCGGCAACAAAGTTGTCTAAATTGCCTAAAAAAAAACTAAAACAACCACATATGGTTTGGTTGTTTTTAAAACGTCTGAATTCTCGTTCGTGTACAGACGTTACATTTTAACGTGTACAGACGTCAATTTTTGACGTTTGTACACGGCCGTTATTGACGTCTGTACACGTTTGGACCATCTATGCTTCCATGCTATTGGTTGGGAACAACATAGCCACCCCCCATTTTGACCTAGTGTCTGCGCTAGGCTGTACCATAGAGTTAATATAACTAGAGGAAGCAACTTTTGTCTTCCAAGATGGCGTCCCCATTCATTTCTATGAAAAGTGCTCAGTGGCGCAGTGAGGCAAGCGAGAGTACGAAACTGGACCGCGCCATCTTTCCACTTCCGACTCTTCCGGTCTAGCTTTAAACAGTGGCTCTTTTTTTCCCTAGCCCTGAGACCTTTTTTTTTTTTTTTTAGCAATTTCAACAATGTCAAATGCATTTGAGTTTACAAGATACATAAAGTAAGAAAAACATCATTTACATTCAGAGTAAACATGTATCAATACAAATTAAAATAACAAAATAAAATTAACGCTAGGGGATATAAATCTTTACATAAATATATTTAAATTACTACAGATTGTTACTGTTTTAATGGCCTTTTGTTTAAGACAATTTTTTATTGAAAAAATATACTGTCTGAGCTCTCCGTTCAAGGCAATAAAGCAAGGTTTTCTTCCCATGAATTTGCATCTATGAATATGATACTTGGCCATAATAATAATAAGATTAATTATATATACACAGGTGTTTTTCCTGGAACCGTCAAAAAGCCCAAACAATACATCCTTCCAAAATAAACAAAAATCAGCCTCAATATTTTCAGTAATAAACTTACAAAGATTTTGCCAAAATTCTTTTACAATTGGACAATGCCAGAATAAATGCACAACAGTTTCTTCACATTCATTACAAAAAGTGCAAACAACATCAATGTCTTTCTTACATCTTTTCTTAATATAGCTTTTTGCTGGATAACATTTATGGATAAGTTTAATGAAATTTCCTTCACTTTATTTGTGACTAAATATACATTAGGTAAAAGCCAGACATTCTTCCAAACAATATCATTGACAAAACGATTCCAGTAAGGAATAACATAGGACACCGTAGTTATATCTCTCTGAAACAAAGTTCGAATAGATCTATTATTATTTCTACCAGTATTGGAAAAGCAGGTTTTGCCTATAGGGGAGTCTGTAACAAGATTATGCACAGGGGGACAATTTTGGAGAGTAACCCTTAGCTGAGATTTAAAAAGCATACAAATACCAGAAGGTATTGCACCAAAGACTTTTGCATAATCCCCAGGTGTCACTGGAATCCTGTATTTAGCAAGAAACTCCTCATAAGTGAAAGGACGACCCTTCTCATTAAATAATTGATCTACCAGCAAGATATTATTACAGACCCAATTTTCCAAAAAGAGAGATTTGTTTTTATATAAAATGTTCTTGTTATTCCAGATCAAATAATTGTGAGGAGAAAAATTGTGTTTGTATATGAGAGACCAAGCCAAAAAAAACTGTCGATGATACGCAGATAATTTCACAGGAATTTTGTCAATGTCATAGTCACAAGCAAGAAAAAAGTTTAAGCCACCAAGATTAGACAACACATGGAGAGGTATCATATTCCAAACTGAAGAGGGGTTTCCAAAAAACTGTTTCAGCCAATTTAACTTAAAAGTATTATTTAAAGTACCAAAATCCAATACATTTAGTCCACCATTTTCATAGGAATCCATAAGAACAGTCTTTCTTATATAATGTGTCTTATTTTTCCAGATGAAATTGAATATCATTTTGTCTATCTCCTTTAGTAGCTTATTATCCAGATGCAGGGCCAAAGCCGCATAAGTCAATCGAGAGAGACCCTCTGCCTTAGTAATCAACACTCTACCTCTCAATGATAAATCTCTTAATAGCCATTGATTAAATCTTTTTTTAGATTTTTTAATGACAGGAGAAAAGTTGGAATGACTTCTCTTATGTTGGTCTTTGGTAACTACAATACCCAAATAGAGAACTTCATCTTTAATTGGAATATTGTAAAGAGAAGAGGAAGTGCACTCCTTAATAGACAGAAGTTCACACTTATTAACATTCAAATGTAGACCAGATGCCTCTGAACATTCTTTAATTGCTTTTATAGCAACAGGAATTTGAAACTGATTCTTCAGAAATAGTGTGGTATCGTCTGCCAGCTGTGTCAATAGTAATTCACTGCCAAGTAGAGAGATACCTTTCACAGCACTAGCTTTAATATGGTCAGCCAACAACTGAGCCACTAAAAGGAAGAGATAGGGGGAGGTAGGGCATCCCTGCCGTATACCTCTAGACACCTCGAATCTAGGGGATGTGCCGCCTGTTAACTGAATAGAACTATTACTATGCATATACAAAGTTTTAATAGCCGTAGAAAAGTAATTACCAAATCCAAACTTTCTCAAAGAATGCAAAATAAACTGATGCTCCACAGTATCGAAGGCCTTGTAAAAATCCAGAAACAAAATAAAGCCATTATCATCAATCACATCTGAATAATCCAAAATGTCCAAAACCAGCCTAATATTATTTGTAATATGTCTTTTTGCCATGAAACCAGATTGTGTTTCATCAATAATAGAAGTCAACACCATCTTGAGTCTTTTAGCCAAAAGTATCGCAATAATTTTATAATCATTGTTAAGCAAGCAAATTGGGCGCCAGTTGTCAATTAGCAGTTTGTCTTTGTTGGGTTTGGGAATTAAAACAGTCACCCCTTGAGTCATAGTAGTTGGGAGGCAATTTTTCTTTAAGGATTCCGTAAAGACCTCCAATAAAAACAGAGCTAGTTCATCGGCAAATGCCTTGTAAAATTCTGACGTCAGCCCATCAGTACCAGGTGACTTGTTGTTTTTTAGTAGATTCAAATTATTCTTAATCTCCTGTAGAGAGATAATCTTATCGCACATCTCCATTTGGCTCTTATCAATAGTTTTAACATTCAGAGAGTCCAGGTAATTATCCGCAGTTCTATGGCAAAACTTAGAGCTATATCATTTTTTATAAAAATTGCTACAATAATTGGATATCACTTTGAAGTCATCTGTAAAAACCCCATCAATATTCAACTTATTAATACTCTGGTTATTGGAATGAGCTCTTTCCAAATTAAAGAAATAGTGTGAATTTTGTTCCCCCTCTTCAAACCATTTAGCTCTCGATCTAGTAAAAGCACCCCTTGCCTTCTGATTATACAAGTCATCTAATTTAGCTTGTAGATTAACTAACTCAACTTTTTCCTCGTCTAATAAAGTATTTGGGCTTTTATTTGACAAAAAGGTAATCCTTGTTATTACCCTTAATTCTGCAGATCTTTGAGATTTGGACTTCATAGAGCCATATTTTCTAAAAAAAAATCCCACCTCAAATTTAAATAGCTCCCAATTACTACTAAATCGTTCTTCTTCTTTAGCTTTTGACCAAAAATAAGAAATCTGATTTAAAACTTCTGTTCTAACATCATCATCTCGCAATAGTGAGCAATTGAGTTTCCAATACCTTGACTGAGCAGTCCCACTTTTCAAATTGGATAACTTAAAACAAAAACATATCGCCTTATGATCTGTAAGAGGAGCTGGGCATATATCCACCTCTATAGCATCTTTGTTAAGACTCCCAGAGATTAACCAAAAATCAATTCTAGACTGCCTCGAACCTGTACTATTACTCCACGTGAATGATTTATCATCAGGATATTTTTTTCTCCATATGTCTATAAGATCAAATCTATCCATAAAAGCTATGAGACTAGTATTGTTTCTATTTGGCTTACCAGGAGGCCATTTATCCATATGACAGTCTAAAATGTTGTTAAAGTCCCCTCCCAATAACAGAATGGCGCTAGGAAATTTAACCAACCAGTCTTCCAGAATATTCTCTAAGATACCAGTCAGGTCGTCATTCTCCTTTTTTGTGTTATATCCATAGATATTGCAAATAATAAAAATCAACTCGTTGTGTTTAATCAATTGACATATAAAGTGTCCAGCTGGATCACATTTTGTAAGTAAAACCTCTCCACAAAACCTATTCTTTAATGAAGCCACTCCCGCAGAACGTTCTGTACCATCAGAAAGCCATATGGAATTACCCCATTGGGATTTCCAAAAATTTACGTCATTTGAAATAGAATGTGATTCTTGAAAGTAACAAAAATCTGTCTTGAACTGTTTAGCATATAAAAATAAAGCTTTACGCTTAACATTGTTACGCAAACCCCTAGCGTTAAGAGAAACAAAAGATAACGATAGCATATTGCTATAACTAGTAGTGAATAACTATGGATACTTTGAAACAGTGAAATAGAACCATGTATCCGAGAACCGCTCGTTTAGTGATTGTAATTGAGCATTTCTGAAAATAAAACATTAAAAGCTGCTTGTATTATTTCACAATTAGAAGTAAATGAGGCTCAATATAGTCTAGAGTAAAAGAAACCTGAGTAACTTGAAAGTATATCACTTCTGCATACGCCTATACCTCAGACATTAATAGCCTATCATTTCACCCAGCACCAATATAGAAAGTAAATTGCACCAATATAGAAAGTAGACAAACAGCTGTATGCACCACCAGATAGATTCAACATTTCAATGAACCTGAGATATTGTAAGATACCCTACTCTACCTTATTATCTTAGTTTATGTCTATAACATAATTTCTGAACCATTTACGAAACCTCTACCTCCCACGAAGTAGGCTGCTTTTCCATCTTCACGAGCCTTCTTTATCGCGGGCTACAGCTTTTGTCTATTCTCTCTGTCCTCCTTAGTCAAGTCCTCTGTGAAGCGCAGTCCCTTGCTCTGAAGGAAGTTGTTATTCTTTGCAGCCTTCCAAATTGCATCCCTGTGTCTCCGGGAGATAAATCTGATAATGATACCCCGGGGCTTCGGGTCATCTTGTCGCTGTTTCCTTACACGATGTGCAACGTCAATGGCATCAGGAAGCTTCACCCTCTCCTCTGGTAGCACCTTTTGGCAGATATTGATCACCTCTGCCCGCACATTTTCCTTTTCCACTTAGGATACACCACCTGATTCAAATGAATGGGTCGTTATCCATCTCTGCAGAAGCCTGCTTATAACCATTCATTTGAATCAGGTGTGTTGGAGCAGGGAAACATCTCAAACATGCAGGACAGGGATGCCCTGAGGACCAGGGTTGGGAACCACTACTACTGATAGGTTCCCATCCCTATCCTGGGGGAAAAAACAGACCCTGTACATTTTCATTTACTCTCAATTACATTAAAAGTATGTTGTACATTCCCTGTGTTGGATATTACTTGTATATTGCCATGGGTATTACGTGTTTTATTTCTTGAATACTCTTGAGTACTCTGTGTACTGTCCAGCTGTCTTCAACCCTGTGTATTCCCAACCTGTTTTATTGTAATGTTATTTTGCTTGCTGTTGTGCCAAAATGTATCCTTGGGTATACCCATCACATTGACCAGAGGCTCTGCCCTTACTATTTGTGCACTCACACTGCCATCTAGTGGGCATTTTAACAAACTTAAATGTATACCTTTTTCGAAATGTGAATATGATATAGTATACAAACGTAATTATTTTTTCAGTAGCTTACAAAATAGCCTACAGTTGATAATGTCACTGCCAATTTATATTAGCCTATTTCTTAACCTTAATTGAATCAAGATTGGTTGAGTGTGGACAGGTTTTCTCTCTTGCAATGATCGTTATCTGGTTTCCCCTCAGAAAGAAATGAAGTGGTAGCACCCAATTTTAAACGTGTACAGACGTCAAAAACGGCCGTGTACAGACGTCAAAACGTGTACAGACGTCAAAAACGGCCGTGTACAGAATTCAGACGTTTTGGCACAATCGGCGTTCCATAAGAAACCAAATGTTTACTCCTCGACAGGTCTGCAAACGCCTTTGTAAACCGAGATTTGTTAAAATGTTTGTTAACCGAGACCGTAGGTCGAGGTTTACAAACAAATCGTTTTAACAAATCGAGGCGATTTGTTAAAACAATGTGTATTTGTCAAACATTTTTTTATTAAACTTCACTGAGGATGATTCTCCTCTTACTCCTTTGACGAGCCTACAATGATTTTCATATATATTTTATAAATAATTTGGGAACTTTTGTGAATTTATGTTAATACATTCTGTTAATGGTCCCGGTTTTGTAGATGATAGGGCGTTCATAGGTTGGACACACCTTTTGACTTCAATTGTTTGGGAAGTCTTGGAAGGGGTATGTTTGTGTGTTATGTCTGAGTGAATGTCATTTCCACAGTAATGTTTTCCACAGTAATGTAGTAGTTTTTGTGATGCAAGATTAATCCAAAGTATTAGTGTTTGTCAGAAGCCATTTGTGTAAACTAAATATTCTAATTAGGGCTATTCATCAAAACGCTGAATCACCATCCTAGCTAGGTGCTAATTGGTACATCACGTTACACAGTTTGTGTGTCACGATTGTTGCATTGTTCTTTGTTTGTTTGGAGCCACATGTGACTGCCATTTACGTGAAAATGATGGGAAGTAAAACGTTTAAAGACCGGTGTTAAAGTGTGTTTATGTGCTTCACTGCTAAAACATTGTATATGTAAATTTTTGTTATATTATATCAACGTTGACAACATGTAGTTCTGATTCCTGATGGGGAAGTTGCGAAAATCATTTTAGCTGTTGACAAATGCATAATAAAGGATTTATCAACGTTAATAAGCATTGTTCTTACTGTAGAGCAGATACCCCCGAAAAGCATAGTTAATGTTATTCAGTGCATATTTAACTGTTAATAACTGCATAATAGAGTATGTAGAAATTGTAATAAAGCAAAAATAAAAGCTTAGTAAAGGATTAAAAATTGCTTTTAAGGTAAGTTTGTTAAACTCAATTCAATTGATGTATTTGCCAATATAAACATAAGAAATGTATTCAAATGTGGTCAAACCTAAATTTGTGGAGCAAAACGGATTTGCATGTTCTAGCAAAATAGGCAGGGACAGTAACTGTGAACATTTCGGGTTTGGGGTTCCTCATAGGAGGTTGAATGGCTAGAGTTAGCATTCTGCTAATTGAGAACAAAAGAACTTTTTTCAAACACTAGGCCTAGTCTTTACCCTCTATACCTGCAAATAACTGACTACTAACCATGCAACATCTCTCCGGTTTTGCAGTTCATACTCCTTTAATGGCAGGGTAGGTAATGTTTTTGAGAAGCACTTTTTGTCATATTTGCTGAAATAAACTTCACATCCTGAAAGCAATCAATAAATCAATTGTTCTGACATTAAAATACAATCTCTTTGGCCGTCACAGGCCTGTAATAAACACGACCACGAAATGTATTAAAGCAAATACTCGTAAAATGTAAGGAGGCAAATATCCATTGAGTCCTCCATTCAAATGAATGACACGCATTTAACAATGAACATGTTTATGATCCTCTTATTAACACTAATGCAATGTAGTTGTAGTTATTCCAGTACATGCAAAAATATATTTTGATCATCTTTATATATCATTTTTTATATGAAAATTATCAGACCTCTTTTCATAATTCATATTTATATTTAATACTGACAGCAAGTGACTACCAATTCTGTTTTATATACACATACCCTTCCCTTCACTTGAACACAGTGTTAAGTATCTGTTCTTTCGTAAGAATGGGAGAAGCAAGCCTCCCTTACACCTCCAGGGCTGGGGATGTAAGGGACACCTGAGCTCTTTCCTGATAACACAGTCTGCCAGACAGGGCCGGCTCTAGGGTTTTGGGGGCCCAAAACCAAAATAGTGTAGGGGGCCCTTTTGATTGGTGTTTTTTACAACAACAAAAATAATCGGGGGGCCCTAAAGAAATGTTTAGTTTGTTTATTGGACCGGGCCGGTCCTGCTACCAGAACACGCCGGAAGTTAGTTGCATTGCTTGTACTGCCATGTTATTGTAAATTACTGGGCACTGGGCACTTATCTTTCTTATTCCTGACACTCTGCTGTCTTATACAGTCATTTTCTGGTGAATATAATGAATTGTCAGATATACAGTATTCTGCATTAACTAAGTTTCCATTCTGTAGAAAAGTATGTAGTTGGATTGGTTGGAAAAGAGTGATTCATAGATCTCAACTACATGTCATATAGATCTCAATTACATCAAATTAAGCTACATCCAAGTCGGAAGTTTTGGTCTTAAAAAATCAAGAGTAGATTAATTTCTGACCGTTTCTGCAAGTATCAGCATGGCCAACAGTGACTCACCAAAAACATTTAATTAAATTCAAAACTTGCACACATACGCTTCTTTTAAGTCAGATATACAGCTTTTTTCATTTAAGCTTTCCTTTGAAAAACAAGGAACTTGGTTTAACAGACAATGTATCTGCACTCATCTTCTACTTAAAACACAGATGATTCATTTGCAGACATGCATGAATTAAATATTGCTGTTGTGCATTCATAAAACAGAGATGAAATCTACTTACAATCATTAATTAAGACCTCAAAATGGATAGGCCAATACATAAGTCATAATGTCTGTAAAATGCTTTGAAAGATGAATCATCCCCTTATTAGGTGACACTGACAAATACGGAGCTTGATGCCTTCTTGTGGCTCAGAGTTGAACTACAGCATCTCCTATAATGAACAGTCTTCGATCATGAGGTCCAAATGTAACATTCAGATGTTTTAAGAGCCGGTTCTAGCATAAACAAGTGCTCTATGACTATAAGCATTGCAAGCATTACAAAAAAGGGTAGCATGTTAATCAAAGAAACTAAAACGGACGTTTAGAGTTTCATACAATACGGTAGTTGTTTAACATTAAGAAGCAAGAATTATTTACAGTCAAAACTACTATAGAAAGAAATGTATTACTCAAAAAGTGGGAGGAAGGAAAAATCTGGCATAAAGTTTTATATATATATATATATATATATATATATATATATATACACGAGTGCATTACAAAAGCCCTGAATTATTGCTTTGACATCTGAAAAATACGCTACTTAAGTTTCCCCTGGTTTATTCAGAGGAAATTAAATGTCAACTTTAATAGCTTCAAATAACACAGTATTTTTACGTCTCAGAACAGGCAGTGTGGAGTTTCAAGTCCTGTACAGAATTGCTGTGGAACTAGGAGAAAAGGGAAGCACCTGTTTTTTGTAAAAAACCTAAGGCACAGATCCCATTCTATATCATGCATGAAGTATGGCCTACAGTGACGTCATGCACATATGCTATGTACAAACGTCTCAGTAAAATGAACTTTTTAGTGTGAAATGGGTGAAAAATTGCTTCAAGTTATAAAAATGACTGTCCAATTGTCCAAACCATATTTAGGTCATGTTTTTTTTATCACCAAAGAAAGTATGTATGTCAGTCGGTGTGTGTTAGAGGGTGTGTGTCATACAGCTGTGGTGTCCCCGTAGTTCTTGTTCCAGCGCACGTACAGGTCCAGTGACTGGGGGCCAACACTCCGCTTGATCTTCTTCAAGGACTCCACAAAGTCACAGAAGATGATGCCCCGCACCTACAGCAGTACATGGAGAGTATCAATTACGGACATCAGGGGTCTCATTTATAAAACTGTGTGTAGGATTCTTACTAAAAGTGTACGTACGCCTAAAATGGCGTACGCCCCAAAAACGTGCGTACGCACACCTGTTAGCAATGTTCCCTTTATAAATCACAGATTACCCACAAGTGTGCCTACGCGAATCAGCATTTTACCCCGCCCTGAACACGCCCATTTTTAACCATAAATGGTCAATGCAAAGCACCTCATGAATGATAATCCAGTATATTAATGACCCTGGCATGCAATTGTTCTTTACGGTGAATCATGGTGACCGGTGGGAAAAAACTAAAAAGCGCAACTTCTCAGACACTGTTAGCCTATTGGTGGAGGTGTTGTGGAAAAAACATCACACTGCTGCAATTATGAAGATGGAGAAATGATTATATGATTGAAAATGAACCTCTTAATCACCTTTATTACTTTTATATGCTATATTACTGAAAACCAGATGCAAAGCTGTTGACTGATTAGTATTACCACTAAAACGTAGAAGATATAAAGGCCAAAATGTGGAAATCTGGATAAATAGGGTTTGAGTGCGAGAGAAGTGTGTAGGCTTCTCCCATGAAAAACTACAAGGCCCAGATATCAAGAACTACAAGGCCCAGATATCATGGGACAGATTTATGACCTTAAACTCAGTAGCCCTGAGCAGCTGTGTTTCAGGCCTCATGAAGGCCCTGGAAGGGGGAGAACATAGGAAACGTACTGGCAATTAAAATTCTGTGACAATTGACCACCCGGGTGTGAATACATAAATGCATCTGTGACCAACTATAATGCACCAATGACAAAATATCACAAAATAACGGAGAGTAAATATATAAGCGAATGTCCAGAGAAAAATTCCAGTCAGACTCCGGGGTCTACTCACGTTTGTTGGAATCAATCCTTTGTGTTAGATTCGAATAAACACTTTGCATCATACTTTGCTGCCGTTTCCGTGCTGTTTTACATTTTGATATTGGTTAAAAACTTAGATTATTATTTCCCCGACAGAGGCCCGAAAACCACATTATTTGGGGGCCGGTGGATCACCAATAAAAAAAACTGTGCCAGTGGGGTCAACTGTGCCAGTGATACCCCGAGTCGAGATACAATTTGAAAACAAAAGCGTTTTGTTATGAACAGTAGTCTATTAATGTTTGGACTGATAACGAGGACGTAGAGTATAGCGATTGCATGGGAGCTTAACGACTGTATTTCTGGTTTTTGACATGATATATGCACAGTATTAAAGAAATATATTTAGTCATACATTGTGTTCTGCAGTTATCTAAAGGTAGGATATGTGATGTTATCATGTATTCCATGCAGGCGGGCATCTCCCCCTCCTGCACTCCTGTAGTGGACAATCTGATGGTGAGACAGCGCTGAATTTTGATTTAAAATTTGAGTTGGATTGTACAAGGTGTTTATAGAACAATTATCACTCAGTACAAGTGCAAATAACACTGCTGGATTTAATCTTCATGATAATGATGAAATGGAGTGAAAAGAAACGTGTGTGAGGAAAACAAAATGTATAAATATTCAGAGTAATCGTTCTTCCCACATTTACTTTCTGCAGTCTGACTACAGTACAGTTATCTGCGTCGCCAATTTCCACTGTCTCCAAAATGTGCGTAGGCCTACGCATGGGTCAGAGTTTGCGTGGAGGACCGCACATTCTCCGGTCAAGTTTGTTTTTTAAAAATCACAACCTTTGCGTGGGAAGTGGCGCACGCACATTTTCATCCCCGTTTTGTGCGTACGCAACGTTTATAAATGAGACCCCAGCACAGTTCAGAAATTTGCAGTCCCAAAATGGTTAACGTGCAACGACTGGTGGAACGTACCTCGTTTGCCGCCATGTTTCGAACTTGCTCTGGTCGCAGCTCTGTTAGCAAACACACGTTCAACTTCAAATGTAAGCTAATGAGTCCATATAACGACAGAATTAATGTTAAATTCAAACAGAAACATGATTGGCTGCTCACCTCGAATGGGGCCGAGGGAGGCATCCTTAGCTAGTGATGTCAGGTCACTGCCAGAGTAACCCTCCGTCATTCTGAAAGGAGCGGAGAGATGGAGACACAGAACATGTATATACTTGTTTCAAGTAAAAATATAATCAACATCATCCACACTGCGTATGTTGTAGGACCCAGACAAACAAAGTTGGACAAAGTTGCCAGTTTTTTGGGGGGGGGGGGGTTTGAGACCCTAACCTCGCCAACTGGGAGAGTTCTTTCTGAGTCAGCGGGTTGCCATGCTTTCCCAGGAGGTTCTTTAGAAGTTTAAACCGGGTCTGGTATTGGGGCACAAGCACAGATGTTTTGCAAAGACAGAAACATTATTTGAGCAGGATGGTACATGAAATGAATTAGTGCATTTGTAAATGGCACTGCTGGTGTTTCTAGACATACCTCATTTGTCGGTAAAGCCACGTACACCCGTTTTGCGAATCGCCTGTGGAGACATGATCGCTTTTGAGAACTTGTCACCATTCACTGGCTGAGAGCTCCATCTAAACGCAAACTGGGGCAATGTCACTCTACCTGAGAACAGCCTCATCCAGTTCCTGAGGCCTGTTGGTAGCACCCATCACCAACACCCTTTCGTCACCCCCAGACTGCACCTAGACACAAGCACGCAGACACTCACATACACACGTTCGACAGCTAAAAGTTACCCTACAAAAAATAAATAATAATCAAACTATATTTCCATGCTAGATAATACACCATTATGTACATGATTGCTTATTCAAAATATGGCATACCCCATCAAATTCAATCAAGAACTCTGTTTTCAGTCGTCTGCTGGCATCGTGCTCCCCCTCTCTTCTCTCGCAGAGCAGACTGTCAATTTCATCTGTGGCAGCAGGTCACACTCAGGAGTCACAATCACATTTATCTCAGTACATAGTATGCTAAAAGCAATCCAAATGCCATACCAATTAAATGATTTTGCTCTGGCAAATGTATCTGGCCACCCTCCAATTTAAACAGATTTCCCTCCGGCATGAAAAGTCTCGGGCCAATCACAATAGGTGATCTGATATGGGGCAGGGTTAATACAATGACTATACATAGTCGTAAACAACCAAGATGACGTTTAGTTGATTGATTGATCGTATCTATCCAATTCTATAGAATTGCGTCCAAAGGCATTTGTCTGCGTCCGATAACAACGCCCCATGGATATCGAAAATGAACTGAGAGGTTTCAGACAAATACACATTGCAAATTGCTCTGGTGATGATGCCATGCTAGAGCTATGCACTTTTCTCTCTATGCACGATTCTTGATCTTCTGCTGTACTTTGAACATGCATTACTTGTACGTTGCTGTGGATAAAAGCATCTACTAAGTGGAAAAAATGTGAATAGGCTAAATGTACACACTGGTTGGATTAATTATTGATGGTGGAGTCATGTGTGTTGTTTTTTTCAGGGATCAAAGTTATTAATTGTTAGGGAATGTAAGAAAATATATTCTTCTCGGCTCATGCTGGAAATGATATATTTGTCTTGGTTTCCCCCCATAACTATCAAATGTATGTACCAATAAAGATTATAGAGGGCTGCAGTTCTCTAGCCACAGCAAACAGAGCTCGGACGAGCTTCTCTCCCTCCCCTACCTAAAAGGAAAGAACAAGAAGAAGTAGAAAAGATAATACCACATATTATTCAATAACTGTACTCATTCATAATGCATATCAATGATAAAACTATGTAGGCATAACTGTTGAGCTTTATACATGCACCTGCAAAGTGATATTACATTATTATCTAAATGAACTAAAGAGGTGGTGGTTCTCTGCTCAAACAATTATTATTTTATTATTTATATTGCAAATACATATTAAATATCACATCTGGACAGACGTGGGAATAATAAGCAGAGGAAGCTAAACAGAAGTTGAATCAAAGCATACAAAAAAGATAACTTCCAGGCTGTAAATAGAAAGATCGATTGCAGAAGATACAGCGCTGATGCACTCACGTATTTTGAGGTCAGGCTGGCGGCACTTATGTTGAAAAAGGTTGCGTTGGATTCCATGGCCACTGCCTTCGCCTGGGGGATGAGCAAAATAGAAATCACAAGTTCTATGTCAGACACTGAAGAGGCACAGTATCTAGATATTTTAAACAATTTGTCTTTCATATCTAATATACCACACCACTCTTGTTGTGGGGTGAGAGGTAGAGTATTCATCAGGATGCATATACAGTCGGGGTTAAAGAGCAAAATGGAAAGCACCGACTCACCAACATGGTTTTTCCATTGCCCGGAGGGCCGAAAAGGAGGAGGCCTCGTGCTGGGGTCCGTAGCCCTGTAAACAACTGTCCCAGAACAACTGATAAACACTTACTCTTAACCTGACATTAAGTGATTTTGTTCAATTCTATGTGCTTTACAAATAAATATGCAGATAAAAGCGGTTTCAATTGATTTAAAGTACGCAACCCCTGCTTTTAGACATTTTTAACTATTCCCATAAAGGCTTTGGGGAACAGCAGAAAGACTATAATACCCTAAAAGCTGTGTGGTAGCATACCTCCGGCCTCAGTGTGGGCAGAATGACTATCTCCTGCAGGGCCTGCTTAGCCAAATCCTGGCCAGCTACATCTTCAAACTTCACAACCGAGCCACTGGACCATACAGAAGAAAACGGTCCACAAGCAGGTAAGACCAATTGAATTTGAAGCTACTGATATCAAAAAGGTACCATGACTGCAGTTTGGCTTAACATCGTGAGGTCCTTGACATCTCACCTGTCCACTATCTCATTGAGGATGAGGTTAGCGAGCTTGCTGTCCACATTCTTCAGGTTCTTCGTGTCCTTCTTTTTCTGCAGAGTGGTTGTGGGGGGTTTGAAGTTTTGTCGGTTGCTGGCTTTACCCTGTTTTAGTTTTTTTAATTCCCATTTGAGGTTATTAACATTATTATGATGTAGTCAAACAGTAAATATCACACTTACCCGACTGACAGTACAGTGTTGTGCTAAAATGGTCAACAACCTTAACCTGTTAATAAAGTCTGATTCACATACGTTGTAGCTGTCTAGTGACACATACAGGTTTGTGTAGCACACTGAGTGTGGCTCAAAGTCCTAATGTCACTGTATATAACGGTATCCATTGATGAGCCAAAACATTATGACCACCTGCGCAATATGCTGTTGGTTCTCCATGTGCTGCCAAAACAACAATATGAACAGCTGAGGCATGGAGTCTATAAGACCCCTTGAGGTGTCCTGTGGTATCTGGCACCAAAACATCAGCAGCAGATCCTTACAGTGCTTTAATTTGCGAGTTGGAGCCATCATGGATCAGACATGTCTGTCCAGCACGTCCCACAGATGCAGTCGGGACACTTCATCACGTTCCCAAACAATGTCTGCAGTGTGGCAGGGTGCATAATCCTGCTGAATGAGGCCACTGCCATCAGGGAATACTATTGCCAGGAAGGGGTGTACCTGGTCTGCAATGATGTTTAGGTACGTAGCATCTATATGCAAGTTGTCCACATGAATGGCAGGATAGGGTACCGTCTTCCCACAGTGCATCCTGGTGACGTCAAATCCCAAGTTAAAAGACCTTCTTCCACTGGTCCAAGGTCCAGTTCCGATGTCCATTATAGGTGTTTCTGATAGTGTACAGGCATCATGGGAACTCTGACCGGGGTCTGCAGCTACATAGCCCCATAAGCAGCAGGGTGCAATGCAATTTATTTTCCCCGTAACCATCATATAAACATTCTGTGACTTGTGCCACAGTAGACATGTTGTTGCTTTGGACCAGACAGGGTGGTCCTTGTGGATTGATGAGTATTGGGCATCAAAAAAGCCTGTCGCCGGTTTGTGGTTTGTCCTTCCTTTGACCCCTGTCAGTAGGTACTCCCCACTACTGACTAGGAGCACTCCACAACCCTGTTTCAAAGATGTCATCTGTCCAGAACAGTTTGACCCTTATCAAGGTCGCTCTGTTACATCTCCTGCATCCAACAGGTTTACAACGAGAACTGATTGTTCGCCTACCATCTAATCTGCCCAGACCTTGAAAAATGCCCTTTTTTGGAAATGGTCAATTTTAATATATTCACCTGTGAGTGGTCATAATGTTTTGGTTAATCAGTGTATATATGATATTTGTCTAGATCTCACCTTATTGATGTTGGGCTGGGGGGCAGGTTGGTGTGTGTGGGTGCTGGACAGCCCGCTAAAGCTGGGAGATCGCTGGTGACTGCTGTACCCACCCGAAGAGGAGGGTTTCTGTGTGTGCTTTGGTCGTGGAAGGGAGTGACTGGAGTGTGTCAGGGAGTCCCTCTTTTTGGGAACAGTGCCACTAACTGTCAAAATCAGAGAGTTTGTGGCTAGTAAAAACATTTATATGCATATTATTATACATTTTTTAACAAAAGTACTTTTTGTCCAATTTGGAAAAACCTCAAACGTACCACTGGTGGTATTAAAGCTTCTCCCAAATATTGATAGTAAGGCCCCTTTTAAAACTGTAAATTATAAAACTTAGCAAGAACCCCTCTGAGGGAACTATAATTGGGCAGAGTATCGAACAGCAAGGTTGTGGATGCACCCACCTGAGTGTAGATGGCCATTATGGTACGATTGGTTTGTACTCTCTGTATAAGTGGCTCTCTGAGCTGGCCCTGAAAGCTTTGCTAAATAACAAACACAAAATGACAACAAAGAGAAACCGATATTGGGGCAGGGAAATCTAAGACTCAAAACTCAACACAAGAGAAGAGAAGGATAGGATACTGATGTGGACTTGTGGCATAAAATACATTTATAAAATCCAGTTTTGCATGTACCATGCAGTGACAGTGTGAACAACACAGTTTGAGCTGGATATAAGATATCATGCCATGCATGAAACTGTTTTAGGACATGCAGACAAGGACGAATATATTTCAATGGGAGAAGGGTGGTTTATTTTATTTGCACTTTGTCCCCATTTGATTGAAAACACTGTGGCAGACGGCAGGGAGAGGTGAGGGGAGTGGTGATTGAGGGCAGGTATCTGGCCGCCCGTTGGATCCACCCCCGAGCCATATAGGGACTTCCTGCTTCAACGAGACAGGCTGTGTCTCGTTGGGAGGTTGATTGTTTGTGGGATGGCCTATAAAATGATGTA
Organism: Osmerus eperlanus; assembly: GCF_963692335.1. Lineage (NCBI taxonomy): Eukaryota > Metazoa > Chordata > Actinopteri > Osmeriformes > Osmeridae > Osmerus > Osmerus eperlanus. The sequence goes on along the minus strand of NC_085039.1, from coordinate 3,401,380 downwards.
TGTGATGAATTAAAGTGGCTGATACATGGAAAGTGGACTGGGTGTGCTGAAGTCTTATTCAACTTGTTATTGTGGATACCCCACACCCCTTGACCCGCTACAATGCGTAATGTTATGTTTGGGCTCTTACGACTGATTTGCAAACCAGATGGTAACATGAAAAGTCGTAATTATTTCAGCATAAAAAAACGTTTTAAATTCCAGCGTCAATCAAGCATCCAGCAGAGATAGATAACTTTGCATCCAACTGGAAGATTGCTCGAGCCAGCAAAAAATGAGTGGGTGCTGTTGTCCTAGCACATTTGCTTAGGGCGCCAAATGTGCTTGGACCGGTTTTGGGATAACCCAATGTGGTTTGCTCACCAAGAAGCTCCAGGCGATCTTTTGCCATAATGAGATTTGTAGTCATCTTGGCCTGCAGGCGTTTATCGCGCTCAAATTGCTCCCCTAACATAAGTAAGGTTAGAAAAATTTATCAAAACAAGTATACAACTATAATTATGTCATTAAGTAATGAATACCAAGCACAACCACATCACTGTGAAACTGAAATGCTTGTTGCAGTAGTATTTTACAAATGCCATTGGAAATTCCATTGAGTGGGGAAAAAAAGAAATAAGTGAAGTCTGAACTCACCATTTCCCGTTATTTCGATTGCGATGCCTCTCTCAAGCTCAGTGATACCCCGTTTGTACCATTGGACGGCCTTCGCCTTGTGCCCTAACGAAACAGTGGAAAAAACACAGGTCAGGGCGAACATTAAACCTGTTTTATTGTTACAGCAAACAGGCCTAATCAAGACAAAAATGCGCACGTATAACAGAGAGCTATGATATAGCCTAATGGAGTAGCATGTACCTGCAGAGCCGGAGAGCTGCAGTTTCAGGACCGCAGTTCTAGGACCCTCGTTTTATCTGACAGCGCCACCTAGCGAATTGGATAACCATGGACCGGAACAAGATAATCAATATTTTCCTGCAGTAATGAATGTAGGTTACGGCCGGCTCGACATTAAATAGGGTTTATGCGGAAAACACTTCTGTATTCGGTGAAACAGGTCTCATCCCTTCCGGATCTGTATGCTCATTGCTGACATGGAACTGTTTTACAAAAGATGCCTCCAGTTTCCAATTTTATATCTCAGTGAATTCTGCACCAAAAAGGTTGAGGAGGGCAGCCTTTAGAAGAAAAAGCAATTCTCCATTGATCTGTCGACTCTAAATTTTTATTTGGGTCCTGATAGTCTTATTTGAGTGAGAACGGCTCGCCCGTAGACCGCATAGTCTTACTGTAGGCGGCAGCCACGTCTCGTTCGCGTCATGTCACAAAGTAAATAATCTTACAAGTCGGTCAATTTTACACCAAAAAGGTCGAGGAGGGCAGCTTTCAAGAGATATGGGAATTTTGCATTTAGCCAGGCGGTACGATTTTTTGTGTGATTTGTGTAAAACTTGCAATCTGGGTGAGACTGCGTCCCCCGGTACTAGGCTACATTGTTTTGACGTTACTAGCCTCAGACACTCAGTCTGAGTCAGACTCGGGTCGCTCACTGGCAGTGTGTTCACAATGTTGTATTTCACTCCATTCTACACCAAAAACTGCTTTTTGTAGATACAAGCCTGCTGAAGATAGCCAGGCTAGCATTTCTCAAAGCGAGCCTGTTTCATTCGTAATTTTCCTGAGAAAACGACCTCTGTTAGCCAGGCTAGTTTTGCCCACTTGATCAGGCTATTTAAAGGTCTCTGACAGTCAGAATCACTGTTTACAGGCAAAGGTTGTGGTGGTCCTTGGCCAAATGTGTATATTGACCAGTTTAGAGCTAAATACTCTTGCCAGAGCCTGGAATCGAACCAGTGTTTTGAGTGATTTTGCATGGGTCTCCATATCAGGTCATCCGGACATTTCACACTGAGGTACGCAGTAAAAAGCACTGTTTGGATTTTCCCGCATCTGCTACTTTACTTTGTGGGGAATACTGCTTTGGTCGCAGTCTTTTTGGTCTTTTGGTGGTCGCGAAAATCTAGAAATGCTTCAAACTGTTGCTCTCAATAGTGGTTGATGGGGTGGAGGGAATGATGAAGAGTTGGATGGGGCGATGCTGTTGTATTTGGTGGAGGGGTAAATGGATGTGATACTGCGATTGTTATTGTTTATTATTGTATATATATTTTAAATATATCCATATCTGAATAATCTAAATCCTCAGTTTTCATTGTTTCTTGCCTCTCACCAACCATTCAAATAGCCTATCTTGTTGCGATCTAGTGACACGTACTCAATAGTATATTTCGTCATCCAATTCGCTAGGTGGCGCTGCAAGTAGGGGCTAAATCCCTCAGAGCGTCATGGACGTCCATAGACGGATGGCGATGGCTGCTGATCTTTGCATGGACGGCGATGGACGGCGATGCTGTTCAGAGTGCCGTCCCTGATTAGCATGGACGGCGCTAGCACTTGAATGGTTGAGAAGGACGGCCATGTTTAGCAGGCTGTTGAGCTAAACCAGAACTGTCGAAGGCTACCATAGCATGTAGCTAGCTACAGCAACTTCGGATGACTCAATAACTTTCGTCACGTTATTTTGTATGAATTGCATTTAAGTGTAGGCTATATATTTACGCCTTGATTTTTTTACATACAAAAGTAGGCCAGTCAACAATAAAATCTCATGACAATATAACGTTAGACTTGAAAAACAATATATTATGGTTAGGGTTTGCCTAGATATAGGCTAGGCTACATATATTTGAATTATTTTGAGAAGACTTGTTTAAAGATTTAAACTGTGTGTTATGACCCTTTGATATCAGAATCAATATACATTGCCCTTTAGGTCTTTTAAGCCATCAGTTTTATTTTTTTTAAGTGTTTTATGGGTGGATTTGGAGCCGCCAGTCAGTCGCTCCAATTTTGCGCACAAACCACTTTGAGCGGAGACGAATGCAAAACACAATACACTCCAAATTTGGGCACAAATCACTTTGAGTGGAGGCAAATGCAAAACACAATATGATGTGTTGAGCTAAACCAGAGCCGTCGAAGTCTACCATAACATGTAGCTACAGCAACTTTGGAAGACTCAATAACTTTTGTCACGTTATTTTGTAGGCTATGAATTGCATGTATCCTATGTGTAAGAACATCTTTATTTCCTTTTTTACATACAGAAGTAGCCCAATCAACAATAAAATCTCATGACAATGTAGATATGAAAAACAACTATAGCCTAATATATAGCCTAGATATAGTCTACATATATTTGTATTATTGCTTGGTATTGCTTTTATTTATGTTAGACTACATAGTTTGATTAATATTGTTGGTGGGGTTTTGTATTTAAATAAAACATTTAAGACCAAACACAGTTTTTTTCTTTATTTTATTGTAAAGGTTATTATGCTTTTATTGTTTTGGTGGTCCTATTTTCATGCATATAATGTCAAGTGCAGTTTTATTTACTTAAGTAAAGGGAGGCCCTCAACATCTCTGCTGTCGGCCGTCCGTCCATGCGAAAAAGGGCCTATAAAAGTTTTGTTTCTGCTATCATAATGGAACAGCCATGTCAATTTATGATGTTTTTTATAACTGTAGACCTTCTGGCTCAATGCTAACTTTACCGTGTAAGATAACATGTCGCCGGATCCATAGTCAAAAACGACTTTTGCTGGTGCTACAAGACTAAATGCATATTTTCAAAACTTGACTTGTCGCATAGCATGGTATTGCAACGTCTAGATTTGTCTCTGCTCTATGGAAGCAAATCGTTACCAAAATTCAAATGCAAATGCATTTCCAGAAATGCATTTGCATTTTAAGAATGTGGCTGCATTATTTGACTCATAAATGAAATTAGTAATCAATCATCCTATTTGCATTTTAATTTTCTTCTTCAAGAGTGCTCAATCTTTCACTTAATTAAAATGAAAAAGAAATAGACATTTGAGATTTAATTTTCAAAACATGCCCCAGCAAATAGATACCAAAATTCAATTTGAAATGTAAAATTTGAATATTAAAATGCATTTCCAGCAATGCATTTTCATTTTAAGAATGTGGCTGCAAAATCCTGACCACAATTCAAATTCAAATGCATTTCCAGAAATGCATTTTCATTTTCAAGAACGTGGCTGCAAAATCGTGACCACAATTCAAATTCAAATGCATTTCCAGAAATGCATTTTCATTTTAAGAACGTGGCTGCAAAATCGTGACCACAATTCAAATTCAAATGCATTTCCAGAAATGCATTTTCATTTTAAGAACGTGGCTGTAAAATCGTGACCACAATTCAAATTCAAATGCATTTGCAGAAATGCAAAATGAACGAAAAAGCATTCTGAGCGGCGCAGCAGAGTCACCTCAGTAGCCGCTCTTCTTCAGCTCCCTGCTGACCGAGCTACCCATCTTGTTCGGTAGGGAGTGGTGTGCACATCTGCATTGCATTACATTGCAAATGTGCCGGGAAATTGATTGAATTGCCGGGTCTTTAGAGCAGCGTTCCCCAACCGGTGCCCACCGGTCCGCGGACCGGTACCGGTCCGTGGGTCATTTCGTACCGGGCCGCACAAAAAAGAATTAATAACATTATTTCCTTTTAATTGATTATCAGAGTCTTAAAGACGTTTTATTCTGAAAAATGACCGGATTCTCTCCTTCTCCGCGGGCCTTTTCCCCTGAGCAAAAAAGCTCTGCAAAGACGTGTGTTTACTCATTTTTTAGCAAGTTTGTGGGCTTTATTGAACGGTATCATGCGCGTCTCTTCCTCTTGACACATGACAAGTGATAGTTACCACTCAATGAAGCCTGTTTGAGACAACAACTCTATCGGTGTTTTGGATGAAGGCTATCCTGAGATCGCCACTAAAGCACTGAAAACCCTGCTTCCATTTCCAACATCAAGCGGGATTTTCTGCCGTGACAGCAATCAAACAAAATTATGGAATAGGCCTGAACTGGATATAAGGAACGCACTTCGGGTGTCACTGTCGTAGCTTATAGTCACACACAACAGTGGGACTGACACATCGAAAGCTAGATAGTAACAATATAACGATGGAAAACCAGGCTAAGAAACTTAAAGATGGGTCAATTGAAAAAACGGCTGTTTATTTTACATAAAACTCCAAAAACTATTTTTCGCTCAAATCAGCTAAACTATTTTTCTCCGCGCGCGCTCGCATTAGGTGTGGAAGTCACTAACTAGGATCAAACCCAGAATGTACATGCATTAGCAGCGCAGCTGTCCAGGGCCTATCTTTCCTCCCAGTCCGTTCTGCCGGTCCGTGAAAATATGTCTTACATGAAAGCGGTCCGTGGCGCAAAAAAGGTTGGGGACCGCTGCTTTAGAGGACGCATCACAGACCATGGCGCTCCCTCAAATTGTGCAAACACTGTTAGAATTAGCTGAACAGGTAGAATCTAATAATATATCTGAGTCTGATGCCCGTGACCGAGTAGAACAAGTCATAGAGAGCTTGGCTGCATACTCTGCCGTCACAGATTTACACATTAATAGTAGCTCTGCCACTGTTTTAGTCATTGTTTGACATCAAGTTGCTCAGTCTGTGATGCGTCCTCTAAAGACCCGGCAATTCAATCAATTTCCCGGCACATTTGCAATGTAATTGCAATGCAGATGTGCACACCGCTCCCTACCGAACAAGATGGGTAGCTCGGTCAGCAGGGAGCTGAAGAAGAGCGGCTACTGACGTCACTCTGCTGCGCCGCTCAGAATGCTTTTTCGTTCATTTTGCATTTCTGCAAATGCATTTGAATTTGAATTGTGGTCACGATTTTACAGCCACCTTCTTAAAATGAAAATGCATTTCTGGAAATGCATTTGAATTTGAATTGTGGTCACGATTTTGCAGCCACGTTCTTAAAATGAAAATGCATTTCTGGAAATGCATTTGAATTTGAATTGTGGTCACGATTTTGCAGCCACGTTCTTGAAAATGAAAATGCATTTCTGGAAATGCATTTGAATTTGAATTGTGGTCAGGATTTTGCAGCCACATTCTTAAAATGAAAATGTATTTCTGGAAATGCATTTTAATTTTCAAATTTTACATTTCAAATTGAATTTTGGTATCTATTTGCTGGGGCATGTTTTGAAAATTAAATCTCAAATGTCTATTTCTTTTTCATTTTAATTAAGTGAAAGATTGAGCACTCTTGAAGAAGAAAATTAAAATGAAAATAGGATGATTGATTACTAATTTCATTTATGAGTCAAATAATGCAGCCACATTCTTAAAATGCAAATGCATTTCTGGAAATGCATTGGCATTTGAATTTTGGTAACGATTTGCTTCCATACTGCTCTAGTGGTTTGTGCGCAAAATTGGAGCGACTGACTGGCGGCTCCAAATCCACCCATAAAACACTTAAAAAAAAATAAAACTGATGGCTTAAAAGACCTTAAGGGCAATGTATATCAAAGGGTCATAACACAATGTTTAAATCTTTAAACAAGTCTTTATTAACAATTCTCGAAATAATTCAAATATATGTAGCCTAGCCTATATCTAGGCAAACCCTAACCATAATATATTGTTTTTCAAGTCTAAAGTTATATTATCATGAGATTTTATTGTTGACTGGCCTACTTTTGTATGTAAAAAAATCAAGGCGTAAATATATAGCCTACACTTATTGGGGGGGATGTGTGTCCCCCCAATATATATTATGATTATGGCCTTGCTATTGATATAATTACATAGTTTCATTTAAAATAAGCTTTTGGTGCCGTATCTGTAAAAGGGTTAGGCTTAACACACAATTTTCAAAAAGTCACTCAAGAAGAAGTCGGCCTAACAGCAAACATATGGCAATAAAGGCACAGCTTACTTGAAGATCTGTTTGAGGATCAAACTACTGTAGCATAATAAATGAATCCTCTTTGACCTTAACCTTTCACAGTCTCTGAACTTGTGCTTAGAGCAAAGAGTTAGAGCAAAGAGTTGTAATTGAGAGCCTGGCCCTGGAGCACAGACAAGTCATATGATTTTTTTTTTATAGTGCTCGGTGACTGAATGATCATAATCAGTCTCCAATATCCCGACTGAAAATTCTGACGGGGGCATTCCATGATCCTAAATTCAGCCATGCTAACTGGAAATTCCCTTAAAGCAGCAATGTGCTTTATATTTCTTATGAAGGTTGCCTTATATAGTTAATCTGTTATCCATCTTATATGACAGAAGTAATTTGATCCTTTAGAGACATAAAAGGGACCATAACAGCTGCAGCCACTCAATTTTTACCATAAATTATTCAGAGAAGCCCCACATTAAATACCTATTGCCAGTTGGTTTTATAGGTTACTGTCTGTGATGGAAGATACAAATCTTCCAATCATTGTCGATATTGAGGTTTAACGTGCAGGAGTCATTGTTTGTGTAGGGGAATCTCCAGCCAGTTCTCTTTCAGTAAGATCTCTGTAGCATAGCATAGATCTTTGCTAACACAGCCTATTTGTTTCAAAGGATTCAGCACCGACATTGCATATGGCATTCCCCCGTCCTCCTAGAGGCAGAGTTAGAGAGCACAAAAGGCAGAGGGCCTGAGTGAATCAAGCCCTTTGTTGGGCCATTTCATGGCTATTTCTCTGCTGGTGCTACATCCAGCGAGAGGTTGAATGTCAGATTTTAGTGGGACGTGAAAATAAATGACGCTGGTTCTGTAGGTGATTCCACTTATTCTACTTACCAACAAGATAAGGCTGCTCTTACTGACTGATAATTAACTGTAATAAACTAACAGCCAGTAAAGCTGAAAACCTTCTTCAATAAATGTCGACACTTTGATGTAAACACTGACGTAGATTGGATGCCCACTGACTGGCACTGAGGATATTATGTCTGGTGTTGCCAGGCTAGCCAAAGATACAATTTCACTCTGACATCAATGAAAATAGGTTTAATTTAATAAACATGCCGGTAAAACTTTTAAATCCTAAAGTTTGTTTTACAGTCATAGCTGACGGTTCAGGTGAATTGCAGGGATGATGAGCATGCAGTCCTGGTTTCCAGGACTAGGATGATCTGGCTTCCAGTCAATAACATGCATCACCATACACCATGTCAGTTGGAAAATACTGACAGGAAAAATACTGCATACACTCTTTAGGGCTTTTATGTGCTATTCACAAATTATTCGCCTGCCTTCTTCAGAGAATTAAAAACAAATGTAGCTAATCTGATGCACTTAAGGTTTAACATAAATTGACTAGTTGTTAGAATACCTAATTGTCTTAATTATAACCAGTGAAGTTTCTAAACTCTAATCTTTATTGAGGGCACCAGAGATAGTCTAGGTTACATTCATTGTAAATGAGAGAGAGGCCAACTTGATTCAGTCAGTTAAGCCATGCATGATGACATGTGGGCAAGAAGAGAGACATAATTTTCCACGCTAGTGACGATACCAATTACTGTCACACTGGATTATCCCAGGCCATGTCAATCGATCTATTGGGATCACATGAACTTGACTGTATGTCTGCTAGCCTAGTTTAACTGGGTATGGTTATTGTTAAATCATATTGTTAAATCACAAAAGGTTCCTGAAAAGCCTATCTAGACATCTTGTCACAAATCAATATTGACACCAAGACGAGGGAAGACTAGCTTAACAGTTGGAAATGAATGTGACTTTTGAATAGTACAATCATTTCAATTTTTGACATTGTCTCGCTAAAGTTCAACTCCTATTTCACTCCAACTGGTGCTTCCACTGGATTGTGTTGTGAAAGAGACAGTGGCTTTGGGCTGGCCAGCCAGCACTTCTATGTCAACAATGTGAACTGTCAGCTTCAATAAGGTAGACGCACAGGCCAGTATGCAACTTTTGCTACTGCTGAAAAGGAAGTTCAGGGCTCAACATTAAAAACATTTGGGTTTGAAACTTACTGGCCCCAAGCCCCCCCCCCTCCAAAAGTTGTAATTTATCATTGTTACAACAAAACCAAAGACTTATAAGTTATGTTATTCTGTTAACATGTTTAACCATTTATTAAACACATCCTGGATATCAAAAGAATAAAAATGAAATCACATTTCTAGTGATAAAAAAGAAAAAAGTAATAGTCAGCAAAACAATTGACTTTTAACCTCAAACATGATGTGCTCTCTTCCCTGCTGACAGCCATCTCTGCAACTCTGTCAGGCTGAAACTGAAACCTCTGGTCCCTCAATGCTAATATATAAAAGCTTCCATAGCATTTCATCAGTATGATACTAAGTAACCAAGTCGACACCATTCTTCTGCTGCAGTTCAATAGCCCGGGGAAACGAGGCGAACGGCTGGCCCGTTTTAATTACGTGATATGCAGTTGTTATAAGTCGTGCAATAACACGATGGGAATCTGCATTTAAATTCCTGACCAGCATGGTCAACGGCCTGGAAGATGGATTGTCAATCATTCGCTTAGCTGTCACGCAAACCAGGTGCTGTCTGCTAGCATGGCTGGTCACGGATTGTTTTCGAAAATTGTCGGTGCGTGTGTAAAAAGATCCACTTTTGCCTGCTTTAGACGGGAACATAGGACAGACGACACAGTGCATCTTAGTTCCATAAAAAAAAGTTGCTTCCGTTTGAGCTCGTAGCTCTACTTTGCTGCCATTTTCACTTTATTGTCTCGCGCCAGTTGTTAAAAAATGTATCGAGACTAGAGAATTACAATTTGACAACGACTCGTCACTCACTACTCAACTCGAGTTGCCAACTGTGCGCCCCACAAGCTGCAAAGTTATTTATGCATTTAGCAGATAGAAAAACATATGAAGGATGTTAACTTTTACAATGCGATTTTTTTTTTTTCAATCAATAATTTGCCGTGGCCCGATCGGGCCAGTGAGTTGCTAGTTTAACTGTCCCGACGTTACTTTTTACTGGCCCCGGGACATCGTTATTGTCGAGCCCTGGTAAGCTCAAAGACCTTGCATCAATTTTGTCAAATTTGATCAGGAATCATTGTCATTGGAAACCCCATAAACAAGAATAAACTTCACACCCAAATACATGATCCATGGCATGCTTTTTTGAACAAATTCAACACTTCACTCCGAATTAGCTGCAACCACTGTCACCCCCCATCCTCTGTCTAGGCAACTGTATCTTGCTTAGCAAGACAACCTGACTGCTATATAAACTGCGAGTGGACACAAAACATACCTTTGTCATCCTCGTCTATTCTTAATGCAACAGAGATGTATTCAAAAGCTTGCTTGTGGTGGTTCCTTATCCGCTCACCGCTGTCCTCGCACACCTTGTTGTTCCCTTGCTGATTTGCCTGTGTTTTTGGTCTTGTAGCCATAGCTCGAGAAAGTCCCTCGCATAACCAGGCGAAGAGCACGACACAGTGCACAGCGAGGAATCGAAATAACGCAAACAACGCCAGTAGCGGGTAAGAGAAGTAATCCAAGTTCCGCCTATGTAGCGACACCTGATCGCAGGTGTCTCCTTCTGGTGTGGATCCAGCGCCTCTCTTTTTTCTGCCTCTTCCTCCCGTGGAACTCATTCACCCAACTGACTATCGTATCCATAACATAACTGTCTCGCGTTTCTAACGGGTCTAAGCTCGGAGGATTTGGTCTGGTGGACAAGCACACCAACAAAAGGGAAAGCAAAAGGGAAAGCAAAAGGGGCGTTGCACCCTAAGGACAGTCGTTTTTTTGCTTTGTAACCAGGCACCACGTAATTAGCGTACAACACGCTTATTGCGTAAATACTAACAACAAACATGGCGGATGGTGAGTGCTTCGTTGTTGGACGAACGAGCCTATTTTTGCTTTATACTTGAGTATTCCGTTATTATATGTGTTTCTTTGAGCTAAGAATATCAACTATGTAAAAAATATGAATCTCACTCAGTCAATTCTATAAGTATTGTACCCTAATATGGCGTGGGATTCATTGAAGACAGGCTAACGCTGTGTTAGGTAGCTAACGCTAGCCTAAAAGCTAGCTAGCGCTAGCTAATAACAGCAGTTGGCACAGTAGTCTACAGTACTAGTAGTAGAAGCGTTGTGCAGTTATCGATAACGCTACCCGCCACTTGCTCGGTAATTGTTCATTCATTTGTAACTAGCTGGCTAACGTTAGCTGTTGTTGGGAACATCAACGTACGTTTAGCCAGTTAGCTAGAGTAGATGAGTTGCTACAGTTAGCAAACGCTTATTTCAAATGAATAACAAATCAATTGCTAACAACAGAGGTAGTTTCCTGTGTAACGTAACTACATACAAAGCCTCACAAAATGCTACAGTAAGTAGCATCGCTAGCTAGTATAGCTACATTGCAACCTTCTTCAAGCATACCAGTTCCGATAATGGTTGGTTGTCATGCTAAAGCCGTTTACGGGTTGTTCTAGGTGTAGTTGGCACCTAACACTGCTTTCAACTACTTTCCAACAGATCACACTGACGCAGATCAATCCATGGAGGGGCATACTCCTGTAAGTAAACGTATACTCCTATTCACATGAAAAGCTTTATTTTTAGGCCTAAATTAGATGGTTATAATCAGGGCTCTCAAGCTTGAAGCATTCGCCGTGAGTCTCACGAATGTCAACCATTTCTGTGTGGGATAACTTGACCCGCTATATTCAGGCATACGGAGGTAAGTTTTCTGCCGAGTTCAGAGCTGTCTCGAGTAATAGAGTTAAATGCCACCCACCACCCAATCAGGATTTTAGTACCAAAAAGTTGACTAGTATTATAATCTCACGCCAAACTTTTGATAAAACTTGAGAGCCCTGTATAATGGTAACAAGATTTCTGAATTGAAATATGGTGGCAGCGCCGTCTGTGCAAATACCTATTATTATTTATTTTTTTAATGCACATCACGGCATGATGAACTACTAGTAAGTAGATTTCTGTAAATTATTACAAAAGTAATAAGACAATTTCAAAGAGTGCCAAATTAATAATTTGGCTAAATGGCAAATTGACAACTTCATCATAAGGCTTGCAAGAACCGTGTAGAGAAATACATATCTACACTATACAACCCCAATTGCCCAAAAATTGGGACGTTGGGTAAAATAAAATAAAAAACAGAATACAATGATTTACACATCTCATAAACCCATTGTTATTCACAAAAGAACATATACAACATGTCAAATGTTTAAACTGATGAAATGTACAATTCTAAGAAAAAAATTAAGTAATTTTGAATTTGATGGCAGCAACACGTCTCAAAAAAGTTGGGACGGGGGCAATAAAGAGCTGTAGGAAAATTTTGCAACTAACTAGGGCTGCGTTTCCAGATAACGATGAATCGTAGCAACGATCGAGCAAAATAACTAAACCATCGATATCTCCGTGCATTTCCCAAACATGCTCGTAAGGAGTAGGCTTATCTATGCGCTTTCAAGAGCTACGAATTTTCAAGAGACCCTTTTAGCTACGGTGTCTTTGGGAACGGCCCGTAAAACTACGATTCGTCATACAATGGATTCTACGATCAACTTAGGCTTACAACGCTTTCGGGAAACGCAGCCCTGGTTACGCCTGGGACACACTTGCTGCGAAGCGCCTGGACGCGCCACGCAGCGCCACGATCGGCTACGACTGAGCAAAAGCTGTTCACACCAGACACCCATTTCTCCGCGCCGGTCACCAAGCCTTTCAGCAACTCTACTGTCCTTTACGCTGACATGGTACATAAACATGGCATTGGCTATATCCCAGCATTGATCCTTATCTACGTTGTCCTTGTAAAATGGAGTCAGGTGGCTGAGCGGTGAGGGAATCGGGCTAGTAATCTGAAGGTTGCCAGTTCGATTCCCGGTCATGGCAACTGACGTTGTGTCCTTGGGCAAGGCACTTCACCCTACTTGCCTCGGGGGAATGTCCCTGTACCTACTGTAAGTCGCTCTGGATAAGAGCGTCTGCTAAATGACTAAATGTAAAATTGTTGCTGGGGGTCATACAACTCCCTGTGCTTTTCAACTTCGAGAATTCATTAGATGCATGATTTTAGTAATCGACTTGGGGGTCCTCTCTCGGTAGGCTATGTCTGCACGCGTGTGTGTTGCGTGCAACGCGTGACAACTCGTTTCTCTCAAACAAACAAAACAACTACGGGCATGCTAGCTCAACGGATCAATCCGTTTATTTTCATTCGTTTTCATCAGGGTAACCACATGTAAAGGACGTTCGTTACCAACATTGTGTAATTATAAAGTCTACAACTTTACAAATGTTCACCATAGTCTACAATTAATGGAGTAAAATTTTAATAACATGTTTTTTTATTCAAATATATCAACTAATATGGTGTATTTCATCATCCTGCAGCCGATTTCGCAAGCGTCTCGCGAAAAAATTTGACCAGCTGCCAAAACGATCGCTGCAGATCGCAGGCAATCGCGGCACTTCGCAGCCAGTGTGGTCGGTCCCATTTGATAACATGGGCGCCGAAAGAAAAAAGGCGGCGCTTCCAGGCGCGGCGCAGCAGATCGCAGCCGATCGCAGGCAGTGTGTCCCAGGCGTTAGCTGCAAACGGATCAGTAATATGATTGCGTGTAAAAAGAATACTGTTCCTCAACGTAAAATTGCGAAGACTTTGAATATATCATTATCTACAGTACGAAATATAATACAATTATTGTGAGAATCTGGAGAAATCTCTGTGTTGTAAGGGACAAGGGGGAAAATAAATTCTGCATGATTCTGTAATGCAAATCATTGCATGGGCTCAGAAACACCTTCACAACTAATTGTCTGTGAACATAGTTTGCCGTGCCATCCAGAAATGCAGGTTAAAGCTCTATCATGCAAAGAAGAACCCACATGTGAACATGATCCAGAAACACTGCCATCTTCTCTGGGCTAAAGACTGTTCTGTGGTCAGACAAATTGAAATTATTTTTGGAAACCTGTAGTCCGGACACTGCGTCCTCCGGACTAAAGAGGAGAGGGACCAACCGGCTTGTTATTAGCACTCAGTTCAAAAGCCTGCATTTCTGATGGTATGGGGGTACATTAGTGCCTATAGAATGATCAGCTTGCACATCTGGAAAGGCAACATCAATGCTGAAAGGTATATACAGGTTTTAGAGCAACATTTGCTTGCATCCAGGCAACATCTTTTTGAGGGAAGACCTTGCATATTTTAGGAAGACAATGTTAAACCACATCCTGCATCTGTTACAACTGCATGGCTCCGTAATAGAAGAGTCCGGGTGCTGAACTTGCCTGCCTTCAGTCCAGATCTTTCACCAGTTAAAAACATTTGATGGATCATGAAATGAAAAATATGACAAAGAAGACCCAGGAGCAGCAAGAATCCTGTATCAGACACGAAAGGGACAACATTCCTCTCCCACAACTCCAGCAACTGGTCTCCTCAGTTCCCAGACAGATACAGACTGTTGTTAAAAGAAGAGGGTATGCTACACAGTGGTGAACATGGCCTTGTCCCAACTTTTTTGAGATGTGTTGTTGCCATCAAATTCAAAATTACCTTATTTTTTCTTTAAAATTGTACTTTTCATCAGTTTAAACATTTGACATGTTGTACATGTTCTAATGTGAATAACATAATGGGTTTATGAGATTTGTAAATCATTGTATTCTGCTTTTTATTCTGTTTTACACAACGTCCCAACTTTTGGGGAATTAGGGTTGTATCAAGAACAGCAATCTGCTTTTTAAATCTGAACAAATCAAGCAGGGCTGTATGGCAGGCCTAAATCATCAGAAACACATATACATAACCTACAGCAGGGGTAGACAATCCTGGTCCTCAGGTGCCACTGTCCTGCATGTTTTAGATGTTTCCCTGCTCCAGCACACCTGTTTCAAAGGAATGGGTTGTTATCAAGCTCTGTGGAAGCCGGGTAGTGACCATTCATTTGAATCAGGTGTGCTGGAGCAGGGAAACATCTAAAACATGCAGGACAGTGGCACCTGAGGACCAGGGTTGCCTACCCCTGACCTACAGCCTCATTGAAGTCCAAGAGAATGTGGTGATAAAGGAACTGGAACATAATTACCAGAAAAAGACCATAGTTAATAACCTAGTGCAGGGGTACTCAATTAGAAACCCAAAAGGTCCACTAACCAATGGCGCGCATTTTTTTGCCTTTTATTTGAGCGCAAAATAGTTTTTTGAGCTTTATGTCAAATTAACATAGCTGTTTTTCAATTGGTAAAACCTTGTCTAGTGAAGGTGATGTCTTTTTGTCTCTTAATTTTTCAGCCTCACCCTTACGTTTCTTAGCCTGGTTTTCCATTGTTATTCTTCTCCCGGTGCTCCCGATGGCCAGTCCGCCACTGCGGGGCTGGGCTGTGCCGCGGTGGTGAATTTTAAGTCGTATGATTGGAAATTCTCGTGCTGTCAGGGGGTGCTACAGCACTCCTAGTTCCCATGGCCATGATAGTGACGTTTCACATTAGCTACCACTATTGACAAGGGCAACCGTCTTATTAAACACATCGGTTTTGTGCTCCCCACTGGCAGCACAAATGCATACTTGTCTGAAATTAGGTCTTTTTGGAATCAACTTTTCGCCGGGTTTAGAGCACGACATGGTTTTTGCTAAGGAAGAAACGGGTTCTGTTAGCAAATCGATTAGCCTGCGTTGTTGTGAATGACACACACAACCTGACCCACAGAGGTTGCGGCCAACTTTCAGTGAGTGAGTTGTCATGGTGATTACAGTTATTAAAGCTCCTGATTGGACCTTTGTATTAGACAAGTAAGATAGAAACCAAATTTAGTTGGAACAAAAAGATGTGCCGGTTAAAATGGAAACGTTCCGTCAAAATGAATTAATTCCATAATAATATATCGGTTATAGGTCCGGGTCCGGATAGGGAACCGCCTGGGTCCGGACCGCGGTCCGCCAATTAGTGACCCCTGACCTAGTGCTTTAAAAATATCACTTTGTGCAAACCATGGCAAGTTCTTAAGGAAGATCAGCATTTCTGCTCACTTTTCTGTCACTCACTCTTTTAATCCCCAATGCCCTGGTCGAACGTGCACTGAAGCGCACTCACCGCAATGGCAGCATGGAGAGGATAGCTAGCATGTTCTTTCCCAATATTGGAATGGGCCGTCACAACAAAGAAGTATGTTTTTTTTCAAATATATTGGCATTTAGACAACAACAGCACCTGTCTTGATACTCCCTGGTCCTGTTGACGTGCTCTCCCAGAATGTTGTCGTACAGACTCAAAGCTGCTGTTGCTTGGACCAGTTTCTTTCATACGAGGCACCTTTTTCTGCTGATTCCGTTGGCAGTGATGCTGATTCTGATTGTTTGCATGTTAAATGATGAGACAGAGACATAGATGCAAGTAACCAGTCTTGTTCAGTGCATTGCAATACATACAGGTAACTGAAGCACACTGGTAAAACAGTTGCAGTAAACATTCACCCACAGATGGCCCGTCTATGCCAACTTACACCCATAGCATTGATGGCCAATGCAGTGTTTCCTCCATCTTGTCAATATGTCTTATACAATATTTGTTCTGGCATCGATAACACTGCGTGTAATATGCCCGTCGTGCTCAACAAGTTGCGGTGTATGAGCTTAACAGCCCAAGATAGGGACAGCCATCTCCTCTATTGCCTTCATATTACACACTTTGGAGGCTGCAGTTGAGAATCTGGCATGTGACCCCTCTGCACTTTTTCATCTGAAGCACAGCACTCTGTAGAGCAGTGGTTCTCTAGTGTTCTAACCACAGGACCCACATTTGTCCTTGGTCATTAAGTCATGACCCAAAAATTATTTAATTTCCGAACCATTATCATTTATTTCACGAAACAATTTGTGCCGTAATCCACAATGTCTGTAGCCTATGTACTGTTCAAAACATGAAACAAAAAACAGCAATAAGGTATTCTTCACTAAATGAATAGTGCAGTAATCGCAGTGCACTGATAAACAGGAAACAAATGAAAGTGCACAATGGGTGAAACAATTTGTTCTCTGTCCGTGTCCCTCTCATCATGCTAGCCTCCGATATCTGCTGACATATAACATTAAGAGGAGTGTTTGTTGCCTAGGTTACGCCTAAACCCAAATGCGGTGGTGTCGTTTTTTGTCCGAGATGTAGGCTACTGAAAGGAACAACTTAAAGGAGTGATTGACTGGGTTTTTTGGGTATTTCACACTGTTCCTTAAGGTCTTTTTCCCGGGAGAAAACTCTAGGTTTTCTCCTTTTATGGTATGCTCATGAATATATACATGAGCTGCGCGCTGATTGGTTGGTTTACAACGAATGAAGCTGCGGAGCAAAGACGCAACACTACCAACACTCACTGAAACATGAAGGTGGAGACTTGAAATAAAAAAAGTACAAATAAATCTATTGTGTCTACACAACACTGTTTTCAACAGATTGACTAGATATAATTTGAAATGATTACGTTAGTTGTTTCCACTTCTGTTGTCGAAGCAAACAGGATTGCCTTAGATGGGTAACGTTTGCACTACAGCTTAGCAAACAAACTATCGTTATTCAACTCAGCTTCAGTTAGTTCTAGCTAGCTATCTTGCTGAAAAATAGATCTGGACAAACATGCATCTTGAATTGTAGATTTACATGACAACATGTTTTATTTATTTGAATGAAACAGTCAGGAACATGAAATAACGTTAGCCCCATTGCCAATAAACTAGGCTAAATCATCACACATTCTACCTATGCTCTTGCCTTAGCAAGCTAAACTAGTTTACAGTCTAGGTGTTTTCGCTATCTAGCTGTTCTTGCATTCCTTGCAAATCAGCGTTAATAAAAAGCAGATGAGCTAGAGTCTAGCTAACATTGACTAGACGGGCATGATGTTTGTCTATACCGTAGCAGAATATCCCTGTGCAGTTCGACCCTCGACACATTTGCGCGAACCATTTTACCAAGGACGGTTTAGAAGACCTGGGACAATGTAAAGCAGGATTTGTTGCTGTTGCTGAAAAGAGGTGCGTTCCGACCTTATGTTCATCACAACCGCAGCTGTAGTATGATTTTGTCGGTAACGGTTATTAGCAATGCTAACGTATCCTGTATCTAGCACCTGCCTTTCTCCAGTTATTTCAAATAGATAATCTTGACAGGCGTTAGCAATAGGCTAGACTGCTATTCCTTTTCTGGCTATTTTTTCGGAAGCTTCCCTTCTAATGCCGACTACAGCTAGTCTAGCTAGAGTCATTTGCTATGTAAGGTATGTTGATGTGTTTAGAAACGTATTTAGCATTCTACCTATGCTAGATAGAGGAGACGTTAGCATTGCTAACTGTTATCGACAAAATCATACTTACAGCTTGCGTTTGTGATGAGCATACGGTTGGAACAGCACCTCTTTTCAGCAACAGCGGCTTAGCAAATCCTTCTTTAAATTGTCCAAATCCTTCTTTAAATTGTCCAAGGTTTTCTTTCAAAACTGTCCTCGTGAAATGGTTCGAGCAAATGTGTAATTGAGGGTTGAACTGCACAGGGATCTTCTCATAGACAAACATCACAGCCCGTCGAGTGTTTGGTTCCTTAGGAAGACTCTGAAAAGTGTCAGCATTCCCTGTGCAGCCTGGAACACTTCATTTACCACCGTAGTCCATTTTCAATATGATAGAAAAACGTTCTTCTTTGTAATTCTGTGGAAGTACACAGAGCAGCGCGCAGCCAATTTTGGGGCGTGACCAAGGTACAGACCAGAGCCAAAAAGGTGGAGCCACCGAACTGACGTCAGTTCGGTGGCTTTTTCAAAACCTACCGTTTTATAGCTACATTTTTTAATTGTGAGATTTACATAGGAAAGAGGTGTCAATGGACTTTGAGGTTCACTGTATGTCCATGTTACCCACTGAACTGTCATTATTCAACTGTGACAAGGTAAATTCGGTACTGCAATCAATGACCCCTTCAAGAGAATATCTGTTTTGGTTAGATTAAAATGTGTGTATTAGGGCTGCAACGATTCCTTGAGTAACTCGATTACAAAAAATGATTGAGGAAAATTCCTCTGCCTCAAAGCTTCTTTCAATTATTTTTAAAGATCGCGTCACGTTCTTTCGCAATGATTATTTTTAGTGTGGCACAACGCGCTTACGTCACCCACAAAGCGTAAGGAGACGCAAGGAGTTAGCGATATTTTTTGGTCGTGATAGTCTTTTTTGATTGAGAACGGCTCGCCCAGTACGCCGCATAGTCTTACTGTAGGCGGCAGCCACGTCTCGTTCGCGTCATGTCACAAAGTAAATAATTTTGTCGGTCAATTTTTCAGCAAAAAGGTTGTAGAGGGCAGCTTTCAAGAGATATGAGTATTCTGCATTTAGCCAGGCGGTACGATTTCTGGTGTGATTTGTGCAAGACTTGAATCTGAGTGAAACTCCGTCCCATGGTACTAGACTACATTGTTTTGACTTTAGCCTCAGTCAGATTCGGGTCGCTCACTGGCAGTGTGTTCACAATGTTGGACTCCATTCTACACTAAAACATCAGGGAGGACTGCTTATTGTAGATACGAGCCTGCTAAAGATAGCCAGTCTGATATCTAAAGATAGATAGTCTGATTTCTGAAAGCGAGCCTGTTTCATTCGTCATGTGCCTGGCTGAGAAAGCGACCTCCGTTAGTCAGGCTAGTTTTGCCCGTTTCAGGCTATTTAAATGTCTCTGACAGTCAGAATCACTGTTTACAGGCAAATGTCACGGTGGTCCTTGGCCAAATGTGTATATTGAACAGTTTAGAGCTAAATACTCTCGCCAGAGCCTGGAATCGAACCAGTGTTTTGAGTGATTTTCCATGGGTCTCCATCAGGTCATCCGGACATTTCACACTGAGGTACGCAGTAAAAATCACTGTTCGGATTTCACGCATCTGGTATTTAACCAGTATGGATAAATACATGGTCTTACATTTACATTTAGTCATTTAGCAGACGCTCTTATCCAGAGCGACTTACAGTAAGTACAGGGACATTCCCCCGAGGCAAGTAGGGTGAAGTGCCTTGCCCAAGGACACAACGTCATCTGGCACGGCCGGGAATCAAACTGGCAACCTTCTGATTACAAGCCCGCTTCCCTAACCGCTCTGCCACCTGACTCCCCTTCACAGTTAAATAATTTAAAATGCTGAGAATATTAATAATGTTATTTTTGATTGTGTGAACTAGCTGGGTTTGCCGTTGGGCTAAGAGAATAGAAGAACATTAGTTCTTTGCGTTGGGTTAGCACAGCAGCGGAAGTGGTGAGACCTGTTTTCCGGTGAGACCGGTTTAGTCATGTGACGTTTGACATATACCCTATTATGCAAAATTACATTTTATCCGATTACTCGATTAATCGATGGAATTTTCAGTAGAATACTCGATTACTCAAATATTTGATAACAACAGCCCTAGTGTGTGTATATATATATACACACATACATACACACACACTTGAGGTTAAATTGATAACAAATAATTTCATGAGTGACCATGGTAAATCACAAATATGATCAAAGTATTTCGCCGTGCCCCTGGACTGGCGTCATAGCACCCATTTTGAGAAACCCTGCACTAGATAGTTAGCCCTAAATGGGACAGTAATTGTTACCAGTCATCAGTGTATCTAAATGATTTGTGCAATTTGTTTTCCATTAGGTTGCTGAAAACCCTCATGCTGAATATGGTCTGACAGAAAACATTCAGGTAATGTTTAATGACAATCCAAGGCTTGAATCTATTACCGTGAGTGTGCCTGGGAACTTTATTAATCCCATGTCTTTAGATGCAATTATTTGTCACCTTGATATGATTAATAAATCCATGTGTGTTGGTTTGAGTATTATGTATTCATAATACTCAAACCACCTTTTTCCTAAATCATTATTCTCTTGTAGAGAATAGTGGAAAACGAGAAAGCTAATGCAGAGAAGGTGTCAAAGCAGAAAGTGGACCTGCAGTCTCTCCCTACAAGGGCATATCTTGATCAGACGGTGGTACCCATCCTTCTTCAAGGGCTATCCGTACTGGCCAAGGAAAGGTATGGCAAGCACAATTCTCACTGACTAAAGACCAACAACAACACATCGTTTTCACAGATATATGTTGTTATTTTAAAGTGTTAGAATACCCTGGAGGCCAATTTCTGAACAAATGTGCTATAGGATCCACCATATACCCTGGCTTGGCTCTTTATTAAATGTACATTTGCTTCCTGTCACACTTTCAGACCTCCAAATCCAATCGAGTTTTTAGCAGCGTTCCTCCTGAAGAACAAATCACAGTTTGAAGACCGAAATTAAGCGCCTGGATGGAATTTGGCAATTCGAGGCCATGTTTGAAGTCAAGAACATAGCTATATTTCTTTCATTGGTTGTGTTTGCTAACGATACAGACTTTTTTTTTACTAGAATAAAAACTGTGCTGCCCAGAACATTTTGGGGTCTTTGGTTATTTTTACGAGTAATCCGAGGCATAGACCTCACCTGCATGCAAGCCAAGATTTACACGACATATAAATATGCAAAACAGAATTTATACTAAAGTAAAAGAGGGAAATAAATAAGTATACCATTTTAAATGTAGCGCCCTCTCGGATACAGTTGACTACACCACCCCTTGAAGTGGGCTAAATTATATCGGAGCAAGGGGAACTCAATAACGCTATTGCCACAGTTGAGAAAGTATAAAAAGAATCTTTATTAATAAATATTACACAACAGTGGAGTTGGTTGGTCACCAGATATAGGAAATAATAACAACAACATACATAGACACAGTATGGGGACTGGGGAAACTCGGCAATGGGCCACTAGAAGAACTGATGTCAGGCCAGGTCTCTATAATACACGTGGTCTTTTGCACACTAAATAACACGTGTTTAAATTCAGGGAAAACGCACTACAATATTCAAGACACTCAGGTGATATGTGACAAGGCAATTAAGAGTTCAAACTACTCGCACACTGCAATCTCTATAGGCTACTAGAGTGAGAAAAACTACAGCGACCGGCTATGGGTAAGTTACTAACGGGCCTCAGCACCGAGGCTATTCACTGTGGAGGGGGGAGGGAGACACATGGACTGGAAGTAAAGTAAAAACAAACAAAATAAACTCCACTAGCCTGCGGCTCACGTTAAATACGTTACACCTATACACACTACATAGGCCGATAGGCTAGAGGAACATAAACCAACACAATAAAGTAAATAATCTATGAGCGGCACCATTGCATCAAACACAAAACACAAAAAAGGGAACAGCAAGTAGCACTCCTGTTTAGCTGCGAGGGTCTGACACTGCAAGCATATAAAACAAACACTGGTAAGATGGTTTCTGGTACTTTACCATAGTGCATAATAGCAATTACAAGACTAATCAGCTGTGCTAATTCCACACCCTTAAAAGCAGCACACATGGGAAAGGTGATGGCAGAATACTAATTAAAAACATCAATACATGGCAAAGTGTTAGCCAGCCTAGTGTCATCGATTGTCAGCGTAAAATGAATGGCCGCTATGGCCTGCTGGTACGCAAACCAGTACACGTATCAGGTTTAACATACCTTTTCAAGATGGCTACGAACACTGTGGCTTACGCCTGGGACACACTGGCTGCGAAGCACCTGGACGGGCCGCGCAGCGCCACGATCGGCTACGGTCAGCTACGACTTATGGGGGGTGATTAGTGCCATGCAATGTTTAAAAAAAAGCTAGCAACCGTCGTTACTGTATGGAACGCCGATTGTGCCAAAACGTCTGAATTCTCGTTCATGTACAGACGTTACATTTTAATGTGTACTATGGAAGGCCAAAAGGACAAGTATTAGGACGTCTCCGTGTGTCAACCACGTGTAATTGACGCCGACTTTGCATGCAAAGACGGCGTCCATTACGCCGACTTCCATACAAAGTCGGCGTCTTTTTCGCCTCAAAATGAACCGTGACACGTTCAAAGCACGCGTTTATTTAGACGCGTGCTTTTAACGTGTCACAAAGCACGTGTCTAAATAAACGCGTGCTTTTTTGAGTCGTGTCTATCAAACCACACGAAATTAACGCCTGGTTTGGCTCAATCAGCGTCTGGTTTTCCAAAATTAAAGTCTGCTTGCTTGAATCTCCGATGGGGAATTACGGCAACAATTGTAACATCTAATACGTAAGTAAAGTAGGTCTTGGAATGCTCGTGCGAGCTAGGCTACTATCAAATACAATGCTAGTTAGCTATTAGTATGAAGTTGGTGGTCACAATTGCAATACTCTATGATATAACAATTGGTGCAGAGACAAATAAATGCAGTAATATCAGGCTGGCTGTCTGTCTGTCTGGCTTCCCAGATAGCAAAAATCATCTGGCCCAGATCCGGCCCAGAGCCTCCATAAAGTCTGGGCCAGATCCGTAAAACGGACTCGGGCCGGTGTCCAACGGCACAATGGGCCAATACCGGCGCGAATCCGTTTTACGGATGTGGTTCACATCCGGACCGACACTGGGCCAGTTCCAAAACGGCAACGATTATTTAGGTTATATTCCCCATATATGTTAGTTAATGCTCATAGTTCTCAGTAAGGAAAAAAAAACGAACGATTTTCAAATCAAAAACTTTTATTAATTTTCAAGCCATTAGTTTAAATATATGTACATTCTCTTCTCACATCTTTCATTAAATCAAATGGATAAGAGGAAGAAAACCATGTCCTAGTTTAATGATTCACTTTAACAATACTAAATGCACACATAAAACAGGAATGAACAATGAGTTAGACAGAAGACATAAACTTTAAGAGGTTGATGTCTCCTTGGCCATCGCCCTGTCTTTGCGGCCGCCTCCCCGGTCAGATGCCAGGTTGAACCATCTTATGGCGCAAGAGTCAATCTCACTGTCCGGTGCACTCTGATGATTCTTCATCAGAGTGCACTCTTGTTCGTCATTAACAGATTCTGAATGTTCCACTTATTCCAACTAATTCTCCATTGTTTTGACAGCTACTTTACTGTATTTTACAATACTTACTGATTAACAGAGTTCTCGTGAGCATTTCTTTGAAGCATTTTTTGCCATTTACTCCTTTCCAATTAATTCTTTTGGCCACTGTGTCAGAGAAAATCTTTGATAGAACATTCCAGGATATTCTCTTGGTGTTCTGTCCTCCTACAGCACCAAGCGCAGAAATCTGACAAGATAAAAAAAAAGGTTTCTTCTAGATCAAAAGACAAAATATTTGCTACAATTATGCACAGTTTCGTTGACTCTAAAGTTTGCAATTCTGCATCAAATGCTGGGTTTATCTGAACAGAACCCTGCACTCAACACCAGCTAAACAATATTAACACCCAGTAAACTAAACAGCAGTGATGGATGTTTCTTTAAAGGTGATGATGTAAAAAGACAATGAAGTTGTTGGCTTTATACCATGTTTTGCTTAGCATGAGAATTCCTCGAGTCTTTCAGCCACTCCTCCAACTCCTCCACTTCAGACATGGTGGCCAGTGGGAAACTCATATTGTCCGGAATCTCAGCCACTGGAGTTTCTGTACCCACTCTTGCAGCAAGACTGTTGACAGCAGCAGCAAGTTGCATTTGCTGCTGCTTGATGTGTTCCAGCAGGGTCAGGATGTGCAGCTGAGCCGCTACAGAAAGAGTTAAGAAACAATTAAAAGTGTTACTTTTAGCTGTTACATGCTATTCCTCTCTTCATCATCTATCCATCTATCCTATGAAGTATGATATATATTAGGGGTGTCAAACCCTGGTCCTCGAGGGCCGCTGTCCTGCATGTTTTAGATGTTTCCCTGATCCAGCTCACCTGATTCGGTGTGACAACTTACTTTTGAATGGTCATTTCAAGTCATTGACAGTTGCCGTTGCCAATGCTCATCCATATCCTGTCTGGCTAAAGGTAGAGCTACACATGAGCAACGGACAGCGACGTTGAAGAGAACAGTTTTAATCAACATCAAGGTAAGCGTGATAATATAATAATATAAATAACATGTGCAACAAGTCATATTTAATTAAAATGATGGAACAGTGTATTTGTTACGTTTGTGTTGTAGCTCGCACACTATGGCAAATCTGGCTAATGTTCCGTTAGTAGTACTGAGCGACAGTACAGTAGACAAAGCTAGAGCTAGCTTGTAGTAGCTCGAGCTACTATAGCTACTAGTTTATTTTATAGCAGTTCTCCCAGTCGTGGTTTTACAATAGCTTTTAAAATTGTAGAATGGACCGACCAATCGGTTAGCTATAAGTTAGTAGCTACAGGTCTATCCATAAAGAGGTTAAAAATGTCCGGCCAGTAGCTAAGTAGCTTAGCTCTAACAATTTAACAGTGCACACCACTGGATCGTATTCGATGTATATTGCTAGCGCCATCTAGCTACAGCCGCTAGTATACCCACTGTATAAGGAGATGGTTACATTTACATTTAGTCATTTTTAGTTACAAGAAGATTATAAACTTGTATCTACTTACTCAACGTTACTTTTCAAAAGCTGGTACTGTATCGTTAGACCACCTAGTTTGCTGAAGTGTCCTCTAACAAACTGCCCAAAATAACGGCTTTTGTCCGAATGTTTAGCCACAAATTCACGAGACAGCCATCTCGTGCGATCAGCTTGCCGCTTGTTGATTATAACGGGACAAAAACATTTACAGTACTTTTGTTTGTACCGTTTTAATGTCCATCCATCCATCCATCATCTTCCGCTTGTCCGGGGGTCGGGTCGCGAGGGCAGCAACCTAAGCAGGGAGGCCCAGACTTTCCTCTCCCCGGCCACTTCCACCAGCTCTTCCTGGGGGACCCCGAGGCGTTCCCAGGCCAGCCGAGAGACATAGTCCCTCCAGCGTGTCCTGGGTCTTCCCCGGGGCCTCTTCCCAGTGGGACATGCCCAGAACTCCTCACCAGGGAGGCGTCCAGGAGGCATCCTTATCAGATGCCCGAGCCACCTCAACTGGCCCCTCTCGACGCGGAGGAGCAGCGGTTCTACTCTGAGCCCCTCCCGGATGACCGAGCTTCTCACCCTATCTCTAAGGGAGAGCCCGGACACCCTGCGGAGAAAACTCATTTTGGCCGCTTGTATTCGCGATCTCGTTCTTTCGGTCACTACCCACAGTTCGTGACCATAGGTGAGGGTAGGAACGTAGATCGACTGGTAAATAGAGAGCTTCGCCTTTCGACTCAGCACCTTCTTCACCACAACGGACCGATGCAGAGCCCGCATCACTGCGGACGCCGCACCGATCCGCCTGTCGATCTCGCGCTCCATCCTTCCCTCACTCGTGAACAAGACCCCGAGATACTTGAACTCCTCCGCTTGGGACAAGATCTCCTCCCCGACCCGGAGATTGCACTCCACCTTTTTCCGGTCGATAACCATGGCCTCAGATTTGGAGGTGCTGATTCCCATCCCAGCCGCTTCGCATTCGGTTGCGAACCGCTCCAGTGAGAGCTGGAGGTCACGGCCCGATGAAGCCATCAGGACCACATCATCCGCAAAAAGCAGCGACCCGATCCTGAGGTCCCCAAACCGGACCCCCTCAACGCCCTGGCTGCGCCTAGAAATTCTGTCCATATAAGTTATGAACAGAATCGGTGACAAAGGGCAGCCCTGGCGGAGTCCAACCCTCACCGGGAACAAGTTCGACTTACTACCGGCAATGCGAACCAAACTCTGGCACCGGTCGTACAGGGACCGAACAGCCCCGATCAGGGAGTCCGGTACCCCGTACTCCCGGAGCACCCCCCACATGAGCCCCCGAGGGACACGGTCGAACGCCTTTTCCAAATCCACAAAACATGTGTAGACTGGTTGGGCGAACTCCCATGCACCCTCCAGAACCCTGCCGAGGGTATAGAGCTGGTCCACAGTTCCACGGCCAGGACGAAAACCACATTGCTCCTCCTGAATCCAAGGTTCGACAATCCGACGGACCCTCCTCTCCAGCACCCCTGAATAGACTTTCCCAGGGAGGCTGAGGAGTGTGATCCCCCTAAAGTTGGAGCACACCCTCCGGTCCCACTTTTTAAAGAGGGGAACCACCACCCCGGTCTGCCAGTCCAGAGGCACTGTCCCTGATGTCCACGCGATGTTGCAGAGTCGTGCCAACCAAGACAGCCCTACAACATCCAGAGCCTTAAGGAACTCCGGGCGGACCTCATCCACCCCAGGGGCCTTGCCACCGCGGAGCTTTTCAACCACCTCGGCGACCTCAGCCCCAGAGATAGAAGGGCCCCCCCCAATGTCCCCAGACTCTGCCTCCACGTCGGAACGCGTGTTGGTGGGATTAAGGAGGTCTTCAAAGTATTCCTTCCACCGATCCAGGACGTCCCCCATAGAGGTCAGCAGCGCACCATCCCCACCATATACAGCGTTGACAGTGCACTGCTTCCCCCTCCTGAGTCGCCGGATGGTGGTCCAGAACCTTTTCGAAGCCGTTCGGAAGTCATTCTCCATGGCCTCGCCGAACTCCTCCCACGCCCGGGTTTTTGACTCTGCGACCGCCAAAGCCGCATTCCGCTTGGCCTGCCGGTACACATCAGCTGCCTCTGGAGTCCTACCAGCCAACAAAGTCCGATAGGCCTCCTTCTTCAGCTTGACGGCTTCCCTCACCTCCGGCGTCCACCACCGAGTCCGAGGGTTACCGCCGCGACATGCACCAACCGCCTTGCGTCCGCAGCTCCGGTCAGCCGCCTCAACAATGGAGGCCCGGAACATGGCCCATTCGGACTCAATGTCCCCGGCCTCCCCCGAGACATGGTCGAAGCTCTCCCGGAGGTGGGAGTTGAAGCTCCTTCTGACAGGGGATTCTGCCAGCCGTTCCCAGCAGACCCTCACATTACGTTTGGGCCTGCCAGGCCTGACCGGCGTCTTCCCCCACCATCGTAGCCAACTCACCACCAGGTGGTGATCAGTTGACAGCTCCGCCCCTCTCCTCACCCGAGTGTCCAAGACATTCGGCCTCAGATCCGACGACACGACTACAAAGTCTATCATCAAACTGAGACCTCGGGTGTCCTGGTGCCAAGTGCACATATGGACACCCTTATGCTTGAACATGGTGTTCGTTATGGACAAGCCGTGTCTAGCACAGAAGTCCAACAACAAAACACCGCTCGGGTTCAGTGTATTACATGAGAAGGAAATGTATCATTGCTCATGTGGGCAATGACAGTGAGACCTGGAGGGGCGTGATTGGGAGGAACGGCCCCCCCAATCTGAACCCGTTTTAACGTTGTTTTTATATACAGTTTGGGATGTAGAGTAATATACGAGGTCTATCGGTATACTGCAAAAGTAAATGCTTAACTGATAGTTGCCATGCACTTCTAAAAGTGCCTTCAAGTCATGAGCTAGCTCGGCTATTAAACCAACTAAACACCTCCTTAATTACTAAAGTAGGCCTGTTGGATTACTCTTCCTCTTCTAATGTTATGTTCTGATTGCCAGTGGGTTGTTGGTTATGGTGACTCTTATTTAGCATGTAATGAGCAAATCTTTAACATGGTTCTGTAGCAAGATGAGTTTAATATTCTTGGCTGTTTCTGTAAGAGCATCTGCTAAATGACTAAATGTACTTACTACTTTTATTTTCCAGTGAGCAGAGCGTAGAAAATTATTCCTGGTGATCTGCTGCCCATCATCAATAGTGTTGGGGACTTATGTGTGCTTCTTCTTACCTCCTGCTATAACAACCATTCTCCATTCCACAAACATAGCTGTTGTCTCTACTCATTTGTCAATATGTGTACAGCAATCAAGTGCCAAGAGGGTGTGGGTTTTCATTCAAACAACCACTATACCAGCTGATTTTACAATTGAGTTGCTGCTCTTTATTAAACGGGAGCCACAAAGTGAAATCAGATGGTGTAGTTACGTAAATGTTTTAAAAAGTTATTTAAATGTTTTGTTAGCACAGTAGGCAATTTGGTGACAACCTGGCTGGTGTGTCACTGACTATCCAATGTTATCAATCCATATAGCCTCTCTATTATAATTGCACATCCTCATTACAATTTCCAGAGGGCTCATCTCATAAGCTCCGCTAAGGATATCCCTCCTGGAAAATGCACATTCATGTTTGTTAGTTCAGACAGTCAATAAATCTGCCATCTTACAAGTTTAATGCAGTTGAATGGCTTGATATTGCACAGGTTTTGCATCCCTTATGTAAGAGCCATTTTCATTGGTTTATATATATCGCATCAATTTGCACACACCGCAACACTCATGGGAATGTAAAAATGTTTGTTGATGGAGCTTGATGGACACATGGACTTGCATGTTCAATGGAAGAACATTGTGATCGATTAAGGGCCATCAAAACACAACGATGACTATAAGGAGTCTGTGATTTCAACAGCCAGCTACGGAGCGGTGTAAGGTAGAAGAGAGTGAGTCAGCTAGTTTACTATAGGCATAGACCGTTTTAAGTCTGTATAGCAGCCCCTAAGTGGCTTTAAGTTTTAGGCTTAGCCATTATACATAAACTGACTTGTTAATCACACATTGTGGTGCTAATTGTGTGTTATTGTTTAATCACCCACATGTGGCTGCACAGAGTTTGCCAACCATGGTTTCTGATGTTGTATTATGGGGTAGATTGGTGTATAATTGGCCTTGTGTATATCAGGGTGAAGGCTATGAATGCAAGTAGGCCTATGAGTGTGTAACCCATTGACATTGTCTTACAATACAAAGTGTAGCACACAATGAGGGTTAAGGAAAATGTTCTGATGACACAGGTTATTACTGGATAAGAGCGTCGGCTAAATGACAATGTTATTAACGTAACGTAGGCTAATAGACTATTAAATATGCAAGCTGTCTTTTAAAGACTCGACGTCCAATACTTTTCATGTCTGGGAATGTTTGAAACTCGATTAAGACGTCGTCAATGACGAGAAAAGACTGAGCAAATTTAAGTGTAAAATTAATGATAGAGAAATGTCCGAATCCGTTCCAAAAGCGGGCCAGTTCCGTAGAATGATACTAATTTGTAACAGATCTGGAACGGATCCGCAAAACGGATGCGACTGTTACGCGGATCTGCCGGAACTCAGCCAGATCCGGCGCGGAATCAGCTGCTATCTGGGTTGGAGCTTTGTGAACTTCCCTTGCACTGCGATTGCGTTGCCTCAGTATTGTGCGCAAATGCGCAAACTTAGTTGGTGGCAATATACAACTGTTGTTAGGCTAATCTTCAAGTCAAGTGTATTTTATTGTCATTTTCAATTGCATATGGTTGTACATAATAAAAACGAAACAGAGTTTCAAGTTCAAGATGCACAGACCAACACGGTCCATGATGCCATATAAATATATATAAAACAACATATAACAGTAATTGGTGCCAGTGCAAACGTATGTAGCCTGCAGTTACAGGACAGTATGTTCAGTGACAGGACAATATGTACAGTGATTGGAGGTAGCAGTTATGAAGTGATAGGTTCTCGTGCCAATATATTGTGATGCCAATTTGTTGAGCGGTCATCTTCCTTGTATAGACCTAGAAAAATGAAATACACAGCCAAGGTGACAGAAATAAAGGTTCATCGGCTGTCCTTCACATTCACACACTGTTGTCTTTATACTTAACAGATCATGATGTCCCAAAGGCCCAACTCCTTCTCAGGTCACCTGAGAAGGAGTTGCCAAAGCATTCCCTCACGTACTACGTCGCCACGTTGCCGCCATAACCCCCATTGAGAACCAATGATAAAAAGGCTGAGACGACACGCACATTGAGGGCAAAGCTAGTACGCAGTGTATGTTGTCCGAGTGTGTGAGGGCACTAATCACGCCCCATACATAAGCTTCATGTCACACGCTCAAATGCAATGCTTACAAAGCTCAAAGTTCCCTCACGTACTACGTCGCCGCCATCACCCCCATTGGGAACCAATGGGCAAAGCTAGTATACAGTGTATGCTGTTCGGGCGTGCGAGGGCACTTGTCACCCCCCATAATAACACCTGTTGATTTCACGCAGCACCCGTGACTCTGCTACACAGCCCCAGAACCAGTGGTGTTGACAACGAGCTACCGGCTTTAGGACCCCGGGTGTCTATAAGCCTGTGGGTAATACGTCAGCCTAATCAATCGCATCCCATTCCCCAATTAGTGACGTAGTGCTGTTTGACAGAAAGAAAGAGACAGAGAGAGACTAACTGTGCAACTGGAGAGGGGCACCAAACTATTACTACTTGCCCACTTGCTACATAAAGATTTGGAAGAGTTGGATAATTGGA
The DNA here is from genome assembly GCF_963692335.1 of Osmerus eperlanus. Classification (NCBI taxonomy): domain Eukaryota; kingdom Metazoa; phylum Chordata; class Actinopteri; order Osmeriformes; family Osmeridae; genus Osmerus; species Osmerus eperlanus. The sequence continues at coordinate 3,370,181 of NC_085039.1, read as the reverse complement.
TTTTAATTATATTCAAGCGAGTTGATATAGGGTGATGGTTATTTACGTCACTACCTTTGTGGAATGGGAGTGTAAAACCTTCCAGTCTATATGACCAATATGGCAAATGTATGTCAAGATATCTACAATTGGGGCAGCAGAAAGTTGCAGCAAAAATGGATCCAACATTACAACCCCAATTTTAGTTTATTTATTTTAAACCCAACAAATCATGACTAAGCGTGTAAAAGCAGAATTACTAAAAGATGACACCAGGCATTTGAACCTGAACATTATTCCAGTACAGATGCACAAGGGCTGGCCTTGCATGACAAATATATAGCAAGTTTTACTCCTTCAGAATTTATTGCACATGACAATAAAAACAGTACATGAGATTAGCAACAAACAAAAAACAATACAGGACCAAAGTACATTTTTTACCAATTAGCTTAGATATCAAATGCTACACCTTTCATTACATTCTATAAAATATATATTCTTCGATATAAAGTCTAGACATACTCTCAAAGACTGAAAGAGCTCCGTTCAGGCAACCATCATACTGGAGTTTATAGCTACAGCTGGCCACAGAATTTGTTTTCAATGAATGCTGTATTTGTGTTTGTCCAAGAGCCACCTTTGGCACTCCACTTTGTTAAGGTTAATGTTCGCGTTTCAGTCAGTTTCATGTAGTGAAAAAGACTGAATTAACTGCAAGCAAAACGTGATTTAAATGCATGGTTGATTTAGGTGTCGTAAAAACAGTTGTTAGAGAGAGGATATAATTGAATTTTAAAATGTACAACTCAATAAAGCTGATTTTGAACCACATATACAATTTGAAGGCCCCGCAAAACAATCCCTGATACTCTTCATACTTTCTATGATTCTCACAAGTCGTCATGGTTTGTTAACACAATGTATGCAAAGCAATAAATTAAATATGATTCTCTCCCCTCCCCACCCCACCCCAAATCTCTATCCAATCCATGTAATTGCTAAATAAACACTACTGGTAGAAAATGAGTAGAGCCATAGAAAATGTGGAGAAAAAATAATAATCCATTGACCGTCAAATTTAAAAATAGATTGTACTAGGGGTCAAATGTAGTACTGGTTCGCTGCAAGGTTGTCCATGAACGGCCGGACCAGATAATCGGTGGAAAAGTAGAAGACGAGGCCGAAGGTGATGGAGATAGGCAGTGCCGGTAGGGCCTTCTTGAAGATGGCCAGCAGGAGGAGAGTGAGGCACAATCCCTGGAGACAAAGAAGACGTAGGTACATTGGAGGGCACATAATAAAAACCCTTGAATCGATCTACAAGCAAAATAAGTCTGAAATGACAGGTGGAACTCCACACCGTGTACTGCCCACACACATGCAGTAACTGTGCTGAAGAACTTACTATGAGTATGGCTACGAAACAGGCCAGGGTGGTGTTCCAGTCTCCTCCAGTGGCGGCAGCCTTTCCCACCAGCACACTGTAGAAGATGAAGTCTCCCAGTCCGAGCTTTACTCCACCTGCAGAGACCCAGTAACACAGCATGGTAACACTACACGACAATAGGGTTTACCTTACCGAGGAAATTATTTGTTTGATTAAATTATTGTAGAAAAAATAGGCAGTCCTAATCATGAATCTTTTTATGGACCCTTCCTGAAAAATTGCTTCCCCTGAATTGATTTAAAGGCTCAGGAATGGTGTAAGAGCACAGGCTGACAGACCACATGCTGTGACTTGCAGTCTCCTATTCAAGAATTAATTGTCATGCTTGATCGAAGACTGAATAGCATGGGTTGGTGTCAGCCAGGCGCGTTGCTAGACATAAAGCTCTTCTGGGGCACAGGCCCCTAAAGGCCGCAATATGCTTCTGCGTCTCCGTTTACGGATGGGCGGGCGCACGGATATGCACGGATACGGAGGGATAGACTGCGTTTATGGTTCTCCGTAGGCTGTGGGTGCTGAAAACAATTCACCGCCAGAAGAGTAGGTGGCGCAACGGTTTTTTGTAAATCGTCGTGGAGTGTTTATTTACCTAGGTTATCGAGAAGTCGGAGCAAATTTACAAATTAGCCGTTTCATCAATAAAATACGCACATTTTCAGCAACTACACTGCCCATTTCTCGTCACATTTTAATTCATATGCTGATTTACATGTACTGTTTAGCTGAAATATGAATTGTGAAAACTTACAGCAATGGCGGTCAAAGGATTCTGTTCGTCCTGTTTATCCCGGCAACCCCGCCCCTGACGCAAGCGATTCTTAATACTGACCAATCACAGCCAAGGAGGTCTCCGTAGCTCTCCGTCGCTCACAACGGATAGTTAGAAAATTCAGGAGGTGCACGTCGAGCTCTCCGGGGCTCTCCGAGGGCTGACGGAGAGCTCGTAGAGGGCGTTCCTCGGAGAAGAGGGCGTTCCCATGTGTCCGTTTTTCGAAAAACGCAGAAGCATATATAAGCCTTTATACAAACATTTCAGGGACGTAAGTTTGATATCCGCTTTGGTAGGGACATCAATAGTTAAAACTGTTTGTGTTTTCAACTGCGTTGATTTTAAAAGCGTTGATTTGGATACTGCGTAACTTTTTTCAGGATTATCAATCTAAATGAATGCACTGACCAATAAAGTAAAGTGTTAAAACTTTTTAAATTTATTTTCTTACTGGGGCACGGCCAATTGATACTGGGGAATGTGCCTCATTTAAAAGGGTCTAGCAACGCCCCTGGTGTCAGCCTGTGCTCTTAGACCAATCCGGGGCCTTTAATTTTTGCAGAATGCTTAGCTGCCCAAAATGAACTATTAATTCATTATTAAATAAAATAATCTATTCATTAGCAGACACTTTCACCCACAGCTATGTGCAGGGGGCATGTAAACGTCTGCAATTAAATGCTCTACCAATGAGCTATAATCATTCCATCAAGTTACGATTAAAGATGCCTAATCACTCACGGTCTTCCTCTAGGTCATCATCTGTTGAGTAGGATCTGGCCATCCCTGAGGACACTTGGATATCTGGCTCGGCTCCATCACTATGCGAGTCAACGCCGTCACTCTGGTGTGCCTCTTCATCTGTCAAACAAAATGAACGCTAACATAACTTGAGTGTGCATGTCAAGGGAGCATAACTATCTAAAAACTTTTTTTAAGATATATTTTTGGGCATTTCTGGTTTCTTGAGATAGTGACAATGTAGAAGGACAGGAAGTAGGGGAGGACATGCAGGAAGTGGCCCGGGTTGGAATTGAACCCAGGACCCTGCGGTAAGGCCTTAGCCTACGTGGTACATGCTCTACCCACTGACCCATAATGTTACTGATGAATTTAGCTCTGACCTGTATCTTGATTTGCAGACTCTCTATGTGTTGAAGGGTTCGCCATTCCGACCATCCATATCATGGCAGCTGAAAAAGGAAAACATTAAAACTGTTTCTGTATCAGCACTCTTGTAAATAGTAACTCAGTTCTTCACAAAAGTGGAAACTTTTCATTTGCACAAGCTTTTTGGGCTTTCATAACAAAGAAATCAGTCACAATGAAGAATTAAGCCATGCCCTAAGGCATAATTGCTTGCTTACAATCGCATTTTGTACTGTGGCAGTTTAGTACTCACATGAGTATATAAGGGCAGGGAAGATAGGCTCATTTCGCTCTTGCGCAGTCTCCACAAGCATCCTCAAAGGGCCCTTGGGGGATAGCACTGCAACCAAGTCTGCAAACAAGAAAAACATTTTCCCTCCTGTCACATTCCAATATGTCCGTTGTTTTAACAACATAGATAAACCGACAGTTTTCAGCACATTTGGTCACGTTTTGGTTGTAATTACAAATATATATTTGACCCTCTTGGCCTACCGTAGATAGAAATGGCTCCCAGGATGACCCAAGCGGACCATTCCGGAAGGTACTTGATGAAGACGAGCGCCATGAGGGCGCTGATGACTATGAGGTAGGCCTGCTGGAGCTGCAGAGGCCCCTTCCAGTGGATGCAGATCATTCCCACCGCCCCAAAGTTCCAGATGATAATGGCCACTGTGGGGTAATCCATGGCTATGTTGTACGTCTTGAACACCTCCCTGAGGACATCGGATCAAAGTGAAATAACTTTGAGTTGGAGGTTTGTATGAGACGGACTGATAGTTTAGCACCATCGTCATGAGACAAACTGTAAAATTGATTGTCTTTTCACAGCAGATATGGTTTTCTTCAAAATATCTATCCATTAACATACCACAAGAGAAAGACTAGGTTAGAAATGGGAATCTAGGAAGACTTTCATTTGACTTCAATTGCTCTTCGGTCTAGTCGTTTTCATCATGAACCTTTAGCTCCCAATGTGTGTAACTGGGTGCAGAGTACATACTGTTGAGACTAATGCCAGGGCTTGGAAAATACTGTTTTTTATTGGTCATGAGACCCACTCAAACTTCCATTTTGTGAAGTCAGTTTCAAATGATATATCCAATGTTCCAAAGTGTATCAAAGTGGTAACCGACACTGTCGGCATTGTTGAGCAAAGCAGGCCATGTAGGTCAAGTTTGTCTGAGCCTATCGGGTAAGAGCCTATCTGACACACGCACGCAAGTGCACACAGCCACTACACTACCCTTCCCTCTCATTCACTTTCTTTTCACTTCTACTATCCCATCTTTCCCTACTACCTCGAGAGTATGAGTTCTCACAATTTCTCTCCATCTCAGCACTCATATAACTGCACTTTTGACTAAACTAAAAGAGCCAAGGACAATACAGGATACTTACCCCAGATACATGAAACTGAACCAAAAGAGCAACATTAGAGAAGACAAGATGAGCCATCCATGTATGAACTAGGACACAACAGGAGAGGAAACACACCATCAGAAATTGTCTAAACAAAAACAATGTGATGTACTCCTATCCTTTACACAGCTCTTGACACAGCTCTCCAATCATAATCCAAGCAGACACAATTTGAATGATTGTAGTCTGCTTTTGACAAATGTATTTTTTCAGGCATACATTTTTAGGTGAATAAACCGTTTTGTACGTGATTTTGTGTTGAACACATTATACCTTTGTTATCGTGTCTCACCTTGTAACAACGATACTTGTAGAGGACCACCAGAAAGATGGTCATTACCACAATGACACTGATCATGATGATAGTGTTGAGCACCGAGTTTAGGAGCCGCTGGCCTACAGAAGTAGTGTCCTCTGTGAAGGGTGTGTAGATTCTGTGGGTTACAATTAAATCAATTAAAATCAAATCAAATACATAGAAAACATTGTAAGAGTCAGTCAGTCAAGTCAATCTTGGGTTTTGTATCTCTTTCCATATACTTTATAGAGCAAAGTATGTTATAGTGCGGTAGTAGACAAGCAACCCCTTTCATGTTGCCCTCCTTGTCCTACATAAAACAAGCTTTCATTGCACCATGCATATAAATAATGTTTCGCATGTTCCAGCTGATTCTTTTGGGAGGTACAGTAAAATACTTTAACATAAAGGCTAAACTGTAGGAGCAACTTGTGTAATCTTTGCAGAAAGACACTTTCCCATAGATTAGGACAAGACAGAGTCAAATTAACAACACCACCTACAGCTGCTGGCCGTTCTTCTCCGTGTAGAAGCTGACCGACTTGATGGTGGCCACCACCACCACCATGCAGAGAGTGACGGGGACGAAGAGCATGATGACATGCTTGGCGCCATACTTGAGGGTGAGCTCTTCCTCATCCATGTCGGGCTCCCTCTCCACCGTGCTGCGGTCGGCCCCAGGACGCTCCCTGCTGGGGACCGGGGCTACACCATGATGCTGAGAAAGAATACGTTCATGATAGCTGGTTAGTGTTACGGTGTACAGTAGAGATCATGTTCACAATGCAATTTAAGGTACTAAGACAAATACTGTTAATTGACTGATATGGCTTCACAGTATGTCAAATGTAAAGAGGTGCGTGTCTTGGTGAGATGAGATTACCAAATGGCGTTAAGTGAGGACTGATGGAAAGCCGTCATTACGGTTACGACTTCAAGAAACATACAGCCATAGTGAAAATCTAAACGACCTCTATGTTAGCTGTATATTTGTCTTAAAACAAGTTTTAAATGTTTTAACAGAGTCAACAATGCACAACTGAGGCCACAGTTAGATGCAGTGCAGTTGACACCTACTCTTTTGGGTTCCATGTCCGATGGCAAGGGTTGGTCAGGCTCCTCCAGGTAGGATGGCACGGGGGGAATCTCGGAAGCAACCAATGCTGTCCTCTCATTATAGGACTCCTCTTCACTGTCCGAGGTATTCATGAATGGGAATGTCTGTCACAACTCTGCAAGAATTTGCACCAACATGACATCGTCACTGATAGAAAACTGTGACGCAAAATAAACGTCTAACAAATCCCCACAATCGAGCTAGTCTGTAGCATAGGTATCACACAGATTCAGGCGATTTCAATTCCGATGTACGTAGTCCGGAAGAGGGCTATGTAAATCAGGTAATCCTCAATGGAAGTACAATCTATAGAACGCAATAAGATTATTTGAATCTGATAGTATATTTAATTGGATTTGGCCGGAAGACGACTGAGAAGCGCACAATCGTAATTCACAGTTCAATAGTGAGTGTGGCTAACACGAACCGCAAGCTAACTTAAATTCTGTCTACAAATGCTAGCAACTACCTAGCCTGATCAATGTATTTGAACGCATAAACAAACGTAATGGAGTCACCTTCGTAATCCTTAATTTGACATCAACTAAACCAAGTAAATGCGTAAACGCCTGGATGTAGGGTCTGGAAGTGATCTCCGACAAAAAGCGGAATCGCGAGGAAGACTTTCGCATCAGCTGTTCGTGTCTTTCACGTGACGGTAAATGTTCCGGTAGTGACGTTTCCCATCACGTGACAGACACAAACCACTGACAAAACATGTGTTCGACCAGAGCCTGTTTAAAGTTGACATGACATGAAAACTTCACTTTAGGAGGTTATTTAACATTAATGAGTTCCCCTAGCCTACACAACTTCTGTTGTAGGCGCATTTGTTTTGTATGTCTGCGCCAAACACTTCAGCCACGACTGTTTCCTCAACTTGAGCTAATACAAAACTGGCCTTGCTGAAATAAAATTCTGGATCAGTACTAACTCTCCTTCGTCCAGCTACTAACCTCGGACAAGTAAGTTAACTAACGCTATATCATTTTGTAGCTTTACTGTATATGGTTACCTAGCTTGCTACCCTTAGAATGTGGCTGTAACATTAGCTCTGCAGCTAACAGCTGAGTTACTGTCGCTAATGGAAAGGTATATAGCATCAAGTATGTGTGTGAATACACATGCTGTAACGTGAGTGTTGTACACTTCTTTGTTATTTGGATAACCGTTCTGCTGTTGGTGTTATGGCGCGCGCGATATCCGCCTTTCCCCTCATTGAAATGACTGACTGTGTACCTCTGCAAACCAGGGTTATCAGATGAGAATGGGCAAATTCGAGGCATCTTACAGCAATGGGGCTACAGCCATTGCGATACATCCATTGTAAACATTAGCGCATGGTGCCGCCCCTCCGCTCCTCATTAGCATTTAAAGCTACAGACACCAAAACAGCGCGTTCTGAGGAAAGCTCCTTGTGGGACTGCTAGTAGTGGCTGTAATTCTGCACCAAGGCTGAATTTCGGGAAAGAGACTGCTGATACAGTATTAGGGGACCACTAAGGCCTATATAAAAGCATCCAAAAACAGCATGTCATGTCTGCTTTAAGGAAAGAGTATATGGCTGCAGCCTACAGCCTCCCGCCTCATGCCCTCCTGTCTCAAGGCCGATTTATACTACTCCGTTTTCACGGACACGGACACAGGGAACGCCCTCTCCGACATGGAACTCCCTCTCCGAACCCTCTCCAAGCCCCTCAGAGTAGTGATGTGTCGTTCGTGAACGATTCGTTCATTTTGAACGAATCCTTACAAGGACTCGGGAGTCCTCTCAAAGAGTGATTCGTTCATTTTCTCGTGGCCGCGCATCGGGACTGTTGCATAGGCTCGTCCAAGTAAACAGAAATGATTCGTTCATTTCCCGACTCGGTCTTCGGGTACGAGTCTTTGGATCATTTTTCACGTGACCTGCATAGGCTCTGTACTGGTAGCGAGAGGAAACTCTAGAGGGAACGATTCGTTCATTTCCCATCTCGGTCTTTTCTACAAGTCTTTGGATCATTTTTCACGTGACCTGCATAGGCTCTGTAGTGGTAGCTAGAGGAAACGCTAGAGGGAACGATTCGTTCATTTCCCGACTCGGTCTTTCTACGAGTCTTTGGATCATTTTTCACGTGACCTGCATAGGCTCTGTAGTGGCAGCTAGAGGAAACGAACGATTCGTTCATTTCCTGACTCGGTCTTTCTACGAGTCTTTGGATAATTTTTCACGTGACCTGCATAGGCTCTCTACTGGTAGCTGGAGGAAACAAACGATTCGTTCATTTCCTGACTCGGTCTTTCTACGAGTCTTTGGATACTTTTTTCACGTGACCCGCATTGTATTTTTTAGTAGAGGAAACAGTTTCCTCATTCCCTTTCGCGTGGCCGCTGTTTTAGTAAGACGTGAATGATATTCGCTCAAGTCATCATACTGACTGGTTTTGTTATTTTCACTTTACATTTACAGTTTAGTGCAGTGTAATTGTTTGCCGTGATAATTAAATGCTAGTGTGATAATAAATGACCAAATCATACAAACTGTTCTGATACATTATTTTAATGTAATGCAGGAATTTCTTTTTTTTTAACGGATAGCCCCCCCCCCCCCGTTGAAATGAACGAATGACTCGAAAAAAGATTCGTTCATTTTACTGAACGAGAGTCAAAGAACCGAATCAGTAAAATGATCCGAACTACCCATCACTAGTTGACACGACTCTGCAACGTCGCGTGGACATCGGGGACAGTGCCTCTCAGGGTTCTTGCAGGTTTCATCAAGTCAAATTTAAGACCTTTTTAAGACATTTTAAGACCATAAAGATTGAAATGTAAGACCTACATGACGCATTACCCCCAAAAATATTCAAATCAAAAATTCTGAAAAAAAACTTTTTATTTCAATGAATGCAGTCATTGAAAAAGCATAAATGTAATTTACAGATAAAACAATCACATTAGTAATTTTTGAATATTTTTTAGGAAAAGTTTGCAGCGAGCCTTGTACCTGGAGCTGGGTATACCGCTTGTAACCAACAGCGGAAATCGCTGTGATCTAGCCATGTCTCGTTGAAAGTACACTTTCCCATTTTCCACACGTAGCCGAACTTTAACAAACTCTGAGGAAGCGCAGACGTATTTCGCGGGCAGGTATTGCATTTATAACAGGATTTGTAGTTTTATCACTGTGTACATACCAACACCAATATCCCCCAGAAAGAACTACTCCACAGCGAACCAACGTTCTGAGGGCAGCGTTCTGCTGGTTTCGTTTGTCGCTTTGTAGGCTGCGACTCAATACTTTTTTGCTCCTTTGTCATAACTTTCTGCGGCCAGCGGTTCTGGAAATGAACAAGGGTAAAACCTTTTTTAGACCTGACTAAATGAAATTTAAGACCTCGGATGAAAATATGGCAGTTTTTAAGACGTTTTAAGGCCTTAAATTTCAAGTTCCGAATTTTTGACTTTTTAAGACCCCGCGGGAACCCTGGCCTCTGGACTGGCTGACCGGGGTGGTGGTTCCCCTCTTTAAAAAGGGGGACCGGAGGGTGTGCTCCAACTTTAGGGGGATCACACTCCTCAGCCTCCCTGGGAAAGTCTATTCAGGGGTTCTGGAGAGGAGGGTCCGTCGGATTGTCGAACCTCGGATTCAGGAGGAGCAATGTGGTTTTTGTCCTGGCCGTGGAACTGTGGACCAGCTCTACACCCTCGGCAGGGTCCTGGAGGGTGCATGGGAGTTCGCCCAACCAGTCTACACATGTTTAGTGGATTTGGAAAAGGCGTTCGACCGTGTCCCTCGGGGGCTCATGTGGGGGGTGCTCCGGGAGTACGGGGTACCGGATTCCCTGATCGGGGCTGTCTGGTCCCTGTACGACCGGTGCCAGAGTTTGGTCCGCATTGCCGGTAGTAAGTCAAACTTGTTCCCGGTGAGGGTTGGACTCCGCCAGGGCTGCCCTTTGTCACCGATTCTGTTCATAACTTTTATGGACAGAATTTCTAGGCGCAGCCAGGGCGTTGAGGGGGTCCGGTTTGGTGACCTCAGGATCGGGTCGCTGATTTTTGCGGATGATGTGGTCCTGATGGCTTCATCGGGCCGTGACCTTCAGCTCTCACTGGAGTGGTTCGCAACCGAATGCGAAGCGGCTGGGATGGGAATCAGCACCTCCAAATCTGAGGCCATGGTTATCGACCGGAAAACGGTGGAGTGCAATCTCCGGGTCGGGGAGGAGATCTTGACCCAAGCGGAGGAGTTCAAGTATCTCGGGGTCTTGTTCACGAGTGAGGGAAGAATGTAGCGCGAGATCGACAGGCGGATCGGTGCGGCATCCGCAGTGATGCGGGCTCTGCATCAGTCCGTCGTGGTGAATAAGGAGCTGAGTCGAAAGGCGAAGCTCTCTATTTACCAGTCGATCTACGTTCCTACCCCCACCTATGGTCACGAACTGTGGGTAATGACCGAAAGAACGAGATCGCAAATACAAGCGGTCGAAATTAGTTTTCTCCGCAGGGTGTCCGGGCTCTCCCTTAGAGATAGGGTGAGAAGCTCGGTCATCCGGGAGGGGCTCAGAGTAGAACCGCTGCTCCTCCGTGTCGAGAGGAGCCAGTTGAGGTGGCTCGGGCATCTAATCAGGATGCCTCCTGGACGCCTCCCTGGTGAGGTGTTCTGGGCACGTCCCACTGGGAAGAGGCCCCGGGGAAGACCCAGGACACGCTGGAGGGACTATGTCTCTCGGCTGGCCTGGGAACGCCTCGGGGTCCCCCAGGAAGAGCTGGTGGAAGTGGCCGGGGAGAGGAAAGTGTGGGCCTCCCTGCTTAGGTTGCTGACCCCGCGACCCGACCCCCGGACAAGCGGCAGATGACGACGACGGACAGTGCAATAATGCAGTGTATGTGTATGCAGTATGAAAAATGGGTAGCACCTGCAAACCTGCACCACATTAAGTAGTGGTAACATGAATACAAAATATATGTTTGTGGGATAGAACAATTATGTTATTATTATTATTATATATAACATTTCGGAATGAGTTCACAGGCAAATTGTATAAATGTTTTCTGATACAAGCAATAGGAACATAGGATCTTTGTAGATTTAATGTATCTGTATGTGCACAAAAAATATATAAAAAAATAAAGTGATCTTTGAAACTCTTGTCTTGCGTCAATAGGATATAACAACACGGGCCGAATAGGGAAGAGAGATATAATGTAATAAATGTGGGCTGTCTTAATGTCACTGGCAGATCCAAGTCGTGGAATCTACCACCCTAGCAAAAAAGACTTGCAAAATTAATATAATTATTATTGGCATTATGTAAACTAAAATGTTATAATAATCCATGGTGGCATCTGGTCACACCATCCCTCCTCCCACCATCCGCCATCCTATAACTATCAGCACGAACTAACAGTATGTTGGCATCATCCACTGTAATACTATTAGAACTGTGCACTTCAAGATGTGATTATTTACTACACCATCTAGGCTTTGCTATGGACAAAAGCATCAGCTATAAATGAAAAATAAGAATTATAAATATGTGCAGTAAGGAGCAATAATCCCTCCTCTCTCACTATTCCACTGATACTGATGTTGCTTAGCATGGTAGGCATTGGCTTTTCTGTGGAAGAGAGACCAACATTTGAAGTCGCACCATTTTCAGCCCACAGAACATTTACTACTGCCATCATTTCCTTACATTGAAACTGATTGGCCTTGTTTGTGACCCCACTAACAGTGCGTTCACACTGCAGCGACGCGAGCGACGCGACAACATGCTTTCCATTAATTTTCAATGGAGCCAGGCGAATCGCTTGCGTGGTGCATTGTGGGTAGCGAGCGACGCGATTGAGTTGAGATTTTCTCAAATTTATGCAAATGAGGAGCGCTTTTCGCTAGCGATGGCCAATCGGAGTGTTCTTGTTTTTCGTAACGTAGCAACCATGGTAAACATTTTTAGCTTTCAGTTTTTAAGATGGAGGAGAAACTAATCGCCTGTGTGGCTGCATATCGAGTCCTGTACGATGCGTCTCTGTATTTGTACAAAGACATTAATAAAAAGAATGAGGCCTGGCACATGGTTGCCGACGTTGTCGGTGCTCCTGGTGTTTTTTTTGTACTTTCAAATTCAGTCTCTCGTCACATTACGTAACTTTGTTCTACATTAAACATATAGGAATCTTAAAAATTTAAATATGAGGTCTAAACTATACTAACGGTACGTAAACTAGCATTTACTGTCTAAATATGGGGGTGGCTCCAATGGTCATACTGGTGGGGCTCTGTCCCTGTACTTCCTTTATTCCTGTCTCTGTAGGATTGGTTATTTTCTCTGTCTTAATCTCTTATTGCTCTGGTTTTTAAATTTATGGGGCTTTATGTTGACCTCCACCTCCTCACAGCACGCTAAATCAAAGGATCCTCCTTTCGGCCAAACTGAATTGCAGTTCTTCATGAATTGTTGAATTAACTTTTTGTCGTCTGGGTGGCGTTTTTATTTTTTATTTGTATTACCTCCACTGGAGCCGTCACCTGGCTGTCCAAAGCCTTCCCACTGTTTTTCCCGTGAATGATCCCCGTATAAATGTGTTGTGTTCTGCTGACCAAGGACCTGGAAAAATCTGGTTGGTCGTCGGTTTCCCTGATTTTCTTAATTTCTACCAAATAGCTTATTAGTCGTCCTAGTTAGTTTTCTGAAGCTCGGTTGGGGTCCTACACCAGCTTCTCTGATATATCGTTCCTTGGAGGTTAGGTTTTATAATCCTCGCTTAACCTACTGGGAACAACGGTAATACTGAGGGATGGATGTGTGGCTGGCCTTTCCCGTACTGCTATGGTCTGCCCTACTGGCACTTTTGAATGGATAGTGGCTACTGCAGTCCGCTCCAAACTCTGGGCTAGACTGTGTTGTAGGAAATCAAGACGTCCGTAGAAGGTAGTAGAAAAAGGAGTCGAAGACAAAATATCTTTCAACAGCTCAAGGCAGCTTGATGGTTTATTTCGGCAAGGCAATAGCGCATTCACAAGATAAAAAAGACAAAGACCAATGCCCCAAAACTCATGTTTTATAGGCTAAATGAGAATAATCCCCCGCCCTGGATGATATGACGGCACTATCTCGGAAAGTTCTTAGACTTCCTAGAATTCTTAACTTCCTCCCCCCATCTTTACCTTTTAGGCGCTGTTTTGGCTAGTAAAGATGTTGATGAACTTCTCCACAGCTGAATCCCCCATCTTTCAAGTACTCCCCCTCCAATGTCCCATCCTGTCCTTGGATCCCATCATAACAGACTCTGCTTCTCTTCTCTATCACTCCTAATTCGGGCCTGGTTCAGCAACAACTGATCACTATTGGCAATGAAAGTGGTCTCATGAGATAGAGCTCTCAGTAACTTCGCGCCTACTCTTTATCCCCAGTCTCATCCTCTCACCCTTTCTTGACAGGCCCTCTTGAGCCTGATGACCTCACCATAGGCTGTTATGCAATAACGGCCTATGTTTCTACCATTTCCTTTCTCATACTTAGTTTTGCCAAATCTCTTCTCCCCTCATATTTTCCTCTACTTCTGGTTAAATCCAGTTTCAAGTGGAGTTTATCAACTGCGCAGGGTTTCTTAACTACGCAGTTAGAAGTCAGCCATTCTAGGCCCCAGAACCTAGCCTGGGGTAACCTTCTCTAGTTTGCCTTGCCACCCCATAATCAATGTCCCACGACATACCCTCCTCTGGGGGTTACCCAACCCCCACACAAACACAAGGAATGATTATGGGCAGAGATAAACATAATACAAATACAAAAATTGATTATAAGAAAAATATAATGAAATATAGAAAATAACAACCGTAACCTAAAGTGTACATAAAGTACAAAAGAAAATTGTGATATAGAAAAATAGTACTGAAATGTAGCCAGCACTAGACACTTAGTATACGGTATCGTGTCCTTTAACAAATAAAATGTTGCGTGTGTGAATAACCCTAACTTGGTTGGTCCAAATATGTGTAGTGTAACAGAACATCATCATTTTGGAACAATGCTCAGTTGCTATCTAAGAGCCCTCGTGAGGGATATGTGGTTTCAAGCAAATAAAATCAGACTATCATTCAGATAATCTCTCCAGATGTAGACCAACTAACTAACAGGTGGTTCAGTCGTGTGTTACTTAACAGAACCTTGGTCAAAACCAAAAAAAAATTTTGCACAAGATTTCTGGACGAAAACTCTGTGGATTCAAACCACCTTCGTAGGGTAAAACCGTGAAATCCTGTCCTAGGCAATGAGAGGGCCAATCCCTCTCACATGTGCCAAATACAATACAACTGTGCATAATATCACAAAAGCAATCAACTGTATTGTAGTGTGGTGCATATAGAAATCAAATAAATAATAAAACAATCAAAACGGGTCGTCATGCATAACCTGAGTCTCGCAGTTCGGTGGACCGTGGATGACCGTGGATTGTCTTTCAAAACTTCACCCCCCTCAGGGGCCCGATATCCGTCTTCAGCCTGTAATTCGCTTTGCACTGTCATTTTTCCATTAAATGTGGGATACGGATAGGGTCAGTGTTGGGGGTGTAGTGCAGGGCGTGAACCACAGCCATGCTGGAGGCGAGTTTGGAGGCCACAACGGAACGGAAGATAGGAATGCAGCAGCACATCACTACTAATAAAACAGCACTAACACTACCCCAATAATCATCCCTACTTTTGCGAGCTGGAGACACCACGAGCCCCACTCTAATCCCAACCAGCCGAACCAATCTGTCACATAGCCAGAAATGATCAGCTACTACTTGTGTTTGGAAATGATAGGGACACGTGGGAGGAAATGGTCTCTGAGGACCGGGGGGCCCCTTGGTCTTATTAGCTACTCCATCCCTTAGCTTGGTGCAGTTGGCGTCTACCTGCCACACGTATTCGCAGTTCTGTAGTGGAACCTTCCCCACATATACCTCCCCCGTCTTTTCATAACACTCTAGGGCGCCATCAATCGTCAGCTTGATGCCATGGGGGGTCCCTACATATTCTTGCAGAGAAGGTAACCTGATCTTTTCCGCCATACATTGTTCTCGCGAACTCTGGGGGACCCCTTCGGCTCGATACTCGACTAACCCTACAAACTCTTTGGACCCTAAGGACCCCAGACACTCCGCTGCACATAGGGGTCGGTATGGTATTCCTGAATTCCCTGGGGTCTCATGCCATACCTTCAGATACCGATGACACTCTCCATCCGTATTTTATGGACACCACCAGCAGTCGATCAGGCCCTGCCTTGGTGCACACGTAACATCCACTCATGTCCACTCATTCATCCGCCCTGTGTAAGAGGCCCACTGATACCACTGGTTCGTTAAAGCTTGGGAATACAGGTGTCAGTGGTCCGGCGCCACCACTGGGGAGGGGACTGTTGGGTCTACTCCTATAGGATGTATCTCTATCCCATACTTTTGCCCATGCTGGTCTGTCCACTGTGCCCCGAACCTTACTTGTATCTCCCATAACTTGACCCTCATCTCCTCTGTCATCCTTTCTATGGTGAGCGTACACTGTGACTCCCCCCACCCCTCACCAATAGCTGTTAACCCACAAATCCTATCCCTACCGGCTGTGACAGTTACCGCACAACGCAGTGAGGTGTCTGCTGGGTCCGCCACTGGGACACGTCAGAACATGCGTAGCCCCCTTTCGGGAGCCTGCCTTCTTACCCCAACTCCAGCAGGTATGGGTTCAGCGGGTCTGGGGGGTAATGGTAGCTCACAGTAGTCATCTCTCCCTACCTCTCCCTGAGCCTGAGGCAAGTCATTGGGCCAATAATACAACGCCTCCTTCCTGCTCAACCATGGCTTCAACTCTCGGTTTATCATACACTCTTCTTCATAACATCCTATTTCTCCCTTTACCACTATAGCCCTTCCGGCCTCCATCAGTGGCAGGTATCAGACAGTCCTGAGGTTGAGGAATGTAATTCCTTCCAGCGACCGAGTGTACGTTGCCAGAAGCTCACACACTCGATTCTGGGGCTGGCTATCTATCAGTAGGAGGACAACAGATGTGATACAGTTTTCCAGATGGTAATGCTCTACCGGCCGTTCACTGGCCCATACTCCTGCTACTGGCCCTTCCCCAAACAACTGATCCACCTCATAACGGTTGGCCGGTCTCTCCACTCCGTCCCTAGTTTTGTACACTGTCGCCTCAATCACTTCCCAATCCTTTCTTTCCTCCTCTTGGTCCACCCAATTTCCTCCTTTCACTACTTGCGAACACCTTCTCTCCTCACAGGCCACAGTGATATCCAGACTGAAACTGACGTAAGCCTTCAGATGACACCTCCATTGGTAGGTTTTAAAGTTACATTCAATTACTTTTACTGGTTGGCATTAGAAATTACTTTAGTTATACAGTTCTACGTGTTGTTTCCTACCCCCCCTCCCCTGATACCTGGGTGAACATAGCAGTGGCATAGTGATGGCGATTTAATACAGACAAATGGTAGGGTTGCGTGTAGTCGGGTACGGTCACTGCAGGTGCCTGGTGTACGAATGCCTCCTCGCCCTTGCCAGTCCAGGTCTGCTTGGCCGACAGCAGGATAATGCCGGCTTCCATGATCATGTCCCATAGTGGTGCTACCATCCTCTGGTGCCAGTTCTAAGTCTTCTTGCCAGGTGCTCCTTCGTTTTTTTTCAGTATTGCACTTTCTTTAGGGAGGTTTCGTGTTTATTTATAAACTCAGATTACAGATCTTCGGGGCCCTGTCCTATCATGACTGAGCCCACAATAAGCATGTCGATATACATAAGAATGGTGATGGAAAAAGTACTTTGGTCATCACGGTACATTAGAAAACTAGGTGCGTGGGTTGGATACTACGTTCTCAAGTGCATCTGAGTGAGCTTTCTCACTTCACTTCTGTCCTTTTCCAACATCTCTGCATCATGCTCTCTGAACTTTTCTATTGCATGGACCACAGGATCAGAGAATTCAGCAAAGTCATTGATGTCAGACCCACTACCTCATCCAGTCGGCCTTTCACCTGGGCTGGGAGCTTGTTGATCACACTCCGCCTGAACATGGCTCTCTGGAGTGCATCCTTCTCAGGGCTGTCTCCCAGCTCAGTCCTCCATATCTTCAGGGTTTTAGAAATGTGAGCTAAGGGAGTTTCAGAGTCTCCCAGGAGCTCTCCTGTGAGGAGCTCAAGTTTCACCTGAGTGGGGAACTTGTTCCTAAGGTGCTGCCACAGTCCTGGACGGTAGGCGTTAAACAGATCCCCATCCTGTGACTGTGTGAGGGTCAGCCGGTGGAGTGGGCTCCCCTCGAGCATCTCCCTCATCTCCCCCACTCCTAAGCTCTTGCTCAGGATGGCCTTGATCTCACCAACGGCCAGCAGGTGGCCCACAGTCTCTTCCTCGAACGCATGGATCCACCTCCCTGCTCCCTCCCGGAGGTCAGGAATCCGGTCCATCAATCCAATCATGTCCATGGCTGCCCAGGGAATGTAGCGCACGGTCGTGCCTCTGACCAGGATTGGCACTTGATACTGGGCTGGTGGTCTGACATTTCTCCATGGCCTCTGACGCTTGGTTTCCTCTTCATCAGTACTGGAGTCTTCTGTATGGTCACTTCCTAACTCATTCCCTGTCTTTCCCTTGAGCCCCCCCTTCCGCATGACAGTCTTTTTTAGTGCGGGGGCGTTCAGCTTCTTTCAGCTCAGCTCTGACATGAGCATAAGCTCCCTTACTAACCCTCACTGGTCTGTCATCATTATCAGAGTCACTGGGCGTGGCATCTTCTAGGTCAGAGACAGCAATTTCTCTGACCTTACCACTGAACTTGACAACTTTTCTCTAGCCCCCGTACGACCATCTGCGGCCCGCACGGTGGCAGCTTCTTTGGGGGTATGGGAGTAGGTAATGTCTTAGGGTCCTGGAGACTCTCTCGACAGGCCTTGGCGGCGGCTCTGTAGTTCGTTCCTTCGTTGAGGTAAAGAGCAAGAATACCTAGTTCCTCCTCCTCCTTCCTCCGTCGTCTCACCGCTCCTCCTTTCTCAATGAGGACCTTCAGGTCCTCGCAGAGACTCACGTCGAAAGTGCCACTGTCAGGCCAGGAAAGGGACATGTCACGGGTCCTCTTTCTCCATTTCTGGCTCTGGACGGACATTCGCTCCTTCAGCAGTGGATTTTTGGCCTTGAGCACCTGGTCAGCAGTAGCTTTGGCATTGGCTGTGGCTGGCACTGTGGGCAGACCCTTCTTGGCTCGGGCGTGGAATGGTATGGTTCGGGTGGGCACCTGCAGACCTCCCCTGGGCGTGGTGATCTAGGTTTAGACAGAGATAACATGATTATCTAGAACTCTCACCTAGTATCTCCTTACATGGTGATTGTTCAGTCTCCCTACTTTATCACGTGATGTGGTGGGGGAAATGCTTTATGTTCATATGCTAAAAGGTTTATCATCATACCTGTTTCTCAGGGGATCTATCTAGTCACCTCATGTAGGTAACTTCTTTATCTATCTTGGTGTCCTATCTGATCATCTCAGTTGAGTGATCTCATCTTTATCTACAAGCATGGACTGATTGCTCAATTTATCAGTATGCGTGCAGTGTATATCAGTCCCCCTCAGTTGGCACAGTCCGATCAAGAATAACAGGGAAACAAAACCATTTGAACATATTTCAATCTTTATTACTTTCTTTCTTATTTAAGCTAAACCATCTTTAGTGACAATATTGATTTCATTAAAACCACCTGTACTCTCCGTTTCTCCCACTCTCCACCTACAACTCGGAAAGAACGAGAGAGAGAGAAAGAGAGAAAGAGAGAGAAACAGAGAGAGAAGCCAGGATGCACTCCACTTCCTGCGGAGCGCCCAGTCATGCCTCATTTCCTTAATTCGTGATCGGTGGGCCATCCCTGACAAACAGAAATTGCATTATTATTAAATGCTCAAACATTCATTTTATCTAACAGTTTTATCCTCTGCTAGCTCACATGTAAGTGCAATCAACTCCCAATTGAGCTGAGCACGGTTGGCTACAGGGGACCGCCTTCAACTGGGTGGCTTCCATACCTTCCTGCATCTGTACCAGTGCATACCCAGCTCTTAGCCTGTCCACCTCTCTATTACAAGAACCATCCATAAACAAGGTTACTTTCAGACAGGTGAGCGGCTCCGCACTTATCTCAGCACAGATCTTAACTTTACATACTCCGCCACCTGCATCTCACAATCATGAGGCTCTCCCTCATGCGGAAGAGGTGTGTTATCGGCCAAGTTCACAGTGGTACATGCAGCTATTGTTACATCGGGGTACTGCAACAGTACCGAATATGCCCTGATTCTCTGTTCGGTGAGTCACCAATTTTATTTCAGAGGAGCCTATGCCGGATGCAACAATCAGGCTGGGTGTTCATCTTAAACACTCGTGAATTGCCTCTATTTTCTTTCTTTTTTTTCCCTGGGGACCTTTCAACAAACAGAAAGGATATTATTCTTTACTTTTAGGCAAACATGCAGTTTATTTATCTTCAAACCCATATTCATTCATACCGATATATCTAATGACGTTCATTCACTGAGGCACCTTCATTAGGTCTTAAAGCAAAGACAATGTTACTTTTATTTATTAGTCCCGCCTGACAATTTCCTTAAAATTACCCCTTATCTAATCTATATCAATACTTTACAGCCTTAATGCTATACCTGTTGCTAAGGTTTCCTCCAATCATTCCTCATGCACAGTCAGTAGTATACATGGGCTTCTTTTCAACTTCATCTTTTCAGTTCTTACTTCCTCATGCAAATTAAACAATCACAACATTTTACAGTTCACTTGGTTATTACTACAATAACAAAAACCCCACACAATTTTCACATACATCAATAGCATCGTGCATCCATGCAGTAGACAACTTCCTATTGTTCAAACAGTCTATTAGTCATTCATCATGCGATTACTCATTCATTCATATAGCCGATGTTAGCTATGACACTTAATGTCAATCTTGGCAGTGCCACTCAATTTCTCCCAACCATTGACAGTACAACTGTCTTCAGTATCTGCCACAACACCCAAGAACTTCTTGGCATCTTGTTCTGTTAAACTAAAAAGGGAAGGGAACCCTCCCCCCTCTCCTAAGGCACACACACTAGCTCTGAGTGTGTGCCGCCAGGAAACTTCTCAACAGGCCTTGGCCTCCAGGTTCCCTTGGGATCGCAACTTAAAGCTACCTCTTTCTCAAACCAAAAGCCTGCTCATCGGACGTGATGAAATAGGGCAGAATTTAGCCCATAGCTCAAAGCTGTCGCTACTGTCAACAATCAACACATCACTGGTTCTCAGACTCCAGGAAAGGACCACGTGACTGGTTGATTTGAGCTACTGTTGAGTTAGACTGCCTGACTGAAGATATCAGTACTTAGGCAGTGCTCATTATTGAGCTTACTCTGTGGGTTGTCTCACAGTCTCATGGACCCAAAACAAAACCAAATAGATTCAAATAGAAAATACTTCCAGTGCTACCAAATGGAAGTTCCCGAGATTCTTTTTTATGAAAAGAAGACTCTCTTCTCTCATCCATCTGAGGTTATAACTTCCGAAAGAAGGCCCGACTCCTCCCCCAGGAATGTCCAACTGACAATTCATGCGATAGCCAGTCCCCTCCTCAGAGTTCCTTGCGACCTGCAGGGACGAGCGCATAAGAGAAATATGCTTGAACAAAACATGAGCTTGTGTGTGGGATCTGACCAGAACCTCTCTGGCACGTCCCCAACCACACAATTCCTAGTCACTCATCCTAAAATGCTCTTTTAGCACATGCAATATACCCCTTCTTTTATAACCCCTAATTTTATTACTTACTAGCTGGGTGTAAGGATATACCAGACGGGGTTGGATCCAAGCGCAGAGCGCAGATTTATTAGAATGGTCGGACAGGCAAAGATCAGTACACGGTAGACAGGGCAATACAGGAGATCCAAAAACGGAATTAGAAAACTAAGGTCAGTAACAGTAGAAGTATATTCGACAAGGCTCGGACTGAACTGCAAAACAAGATCAAGACTTCGCTAAATACTAAAACTAAACAAGACACAGGTGTAGCCGATTGTCCTAATACTCCGGGGATGCCGAGCGTGGCAGCCAATTAGCTGCAGAAGGCTCTGGCGTTACACTGGGCACCTTAATCAGTTTGTTTACCAAATTCCGAGCAAGCTTATTCTTAACATCAACACACTCCTCTTAAAGTTCCATGTTCTCTGTCCTGTCGAATACCTCCCTTGGCCTAGTTCATTCTTCTCAGTGACAGCCCCATGTTCTTTTATTGGCCTTAGTGTGTTGACATTCTTCGTATATTCTATTAATTTACACCTCTACCTTATCCTCCCTGTTAAAACAGTAGGACTTTTCCTCATGCACTGTTCAGTATTGTGCATGGGTCTCCATTCACATCTCATTCCTCCTCATGCCAGTTAGGCACTCAGGTCTCTTTTTAGTATTACCTAGGCATTGGTTTAAACAAACTCTTAACCACTTCATACTTAAGAACACACCCCCATCCAATTTGTCACTTGTCTCGTTAGTATCATGCATTCATGCATTAGTTCATGCACACTTCATGGCACACTGGGGAGGTATCCATCTCCGTTACTCCCCCCTCATGGGTCCTCCCTCCCCAGGGACAAGATTACAACAAGACACACGTACTGGCAAATCGAGGGTGCTTTCCGGCCTTTCCTACTACTACTGGAAAAAATACTCTTCTTTCAGCTTCTCCCAGCCTCTATATCTGTACATCATTTTCAATCTTTCCTGACCTATGGTCGCGAACCATGGTCATTCTGATGACCTATTTATCATGAGGTTTTAGTCGGTTACTCCTGAAGTCTCGGCTTCTACTCTCCTAACTTTTTAGCAGCTCTCTTCTCTCGAATTCCCAGGGATCGGAATGTTCCAAAACAACATGACAGCCAGCCTTTTGTAATGTATGCTCCCTCAGAGCCAGAATGTGAGTTGAACTTAAGAGTGTAAAACAAAAGAAAAAACTCAGCATGTTCTTCTCCTGTTTGGCCCATGCTTCTAAACCAGCAGCAGAAGATCTCTGTTATCAGAGCTCTTCAGGGAGAATTGCCCATGTGGTTTAGAGTTGGCTCTCCGGTGCTACGCACCGAGTCAACGCCTTCTCATACTGGGCCACCTCAGGTGGGTTTGGTCGGGGAATCTAGACCAGTCCGATAGTAGCTGCACCATAGGGGTACATGATGACCCGATGGGTTTAGCTCCGGTATTGTCCCGTTGCCTCCCCTCGAACCACCCTACCACCATCAGCACCCGTCCAGACCCCCGACCCATAAGTGGTAGCCCAGCCCTCGTGGTGCAAAACTCTTTCATTAAAGGTACCAGTCCGCCAGCATCCTAGGTCCATACAGAGACTGACCAAGCCGGAAAGTGTCTGCCATCGGTTGGGTTACCGAATGTTCAAACCCCCCTTTGACAAAGTCACGTCTCATCTGAACCAGAATGTGTTTTGGACCAGACCTTAATGAAACCTCGCTCAGCTCCGTAAAAAGGAAAAAAGGAAAAAAGTGAGAGAAAGGGATGTGTGTGTGTGTGTGTGTGTGTGAAAAAATTGAATGCCTCAGCTGTCGTTGTTTCGGAACATTATTTCCACTGGTTTTTCTTAAAGAGCACATTATCTTCAAGTTAAAGGCTGCTAAGCTCCGCTTAGCCTTAATACCAGGAAGCGGAGACGGAATCAACACAAGGGGGCGCCTACGTCTAGGCGCAAATGGGGCGGGACACACAAAACAATAGTACATCACCCTCACTGTAGCTTCTTTCCTAACTTCCTGTCTGTCCAAACTTTCCTGCATGAGACACACGCTCTCTCCAGCTCCCTTAAGAGACTGAGAGACGGCGCCTCCTCTCAGGACAGAGAACTTTTACGACACCTACGGCAACGGCTTCTCTCAAGAGACACATTTCTCTCCGCCCTTTGCATACATCAATACAACTTTTTACACATAACTCACGCGTTTCTAGCTAAATTTACAGCTCGGTTTTCCGCATCCAGAAAACCTTTGGACATCCGCGCCTGCGAAAGCTTGTCTTTCACCCATCTGTCACCATTGTTCTTTAAATAACAACCATTTTTACGGAGAAGCTCTTTACTTCGTTCATCATCAAATTCAGACATAACTATGATTTTTAGCTAATCTCACCCGTTCTAGAAATGTAATTTTTACTTAGGCTTCTCCTCCGTAGTTCGTCTACTTGGGCCAAAACCAGACAGATCAAATCCCTCTCGCCTCTGACGCCTGACTATACATAGATCATATCTCAGCGCGCCAGCTCCTAGCTCCCTCAGCATCTCGGCAGATCATTCTGCCCAGACTGGTCGCTACTCTTCCTACCCCCCAGAGCTTCATCTGGGGTCAAAGCCTCTCTAAGCTGGTCTTTGAAAAAACTTAGAGGTCCATATTTCATTTGGTTATAGACAAACATAATCACACACATTGCGCATGCATTCCACTCATACAAGCCTCCACATTCTGCACTAATTTTCTTCATTAATCGTGTCACCGCTTTTACTTCAATAACAGCAATAGATAAGATAACTTACCAGTTTCTTGTTGAAGTAGTTGCAATCACGTCGGGGTCACCACTTGTTGTAGGAAATCAAGACGTCCGTAGAAGGTAGTAGAAAAAGGAGTCGAAGACAAAATATCTTTCAACAGCTCAAGGCAGCTTGATTGTTTATTTCGGTAAGGCAATAGCGCATTCAAAAGACAAAGACCAATGCCCCAAAACTCATGTTTTATAGGCTAAATGAGAATAATCCCCCGCCCTGGATGATATGACGGCACTATCTCAGAAAGTTCTTAGACTTCCTAGAATTCTTAACTTCCTCCCCCCATCTTTACCTTTTAGGCGCTGTTTTGGCTAGTAAAGATGTTGATGAACTTTTCCACAGCTGAATCCCCCATCTTTCAAGTACTCTCCCTCCAATGTCCCATCCTGTCCTTGGATCCCATCATAACAGACTCTGCTTCTCTTCTCTATCACTCCTAATTCGGGCCTGGTTCAGCAACAACTGATCACTATTGGCAATGAAAGTGGTCTCATGAGATAGAGCTCTCAGTAACTTCGCGCCCACTCTTTATCCCCAGTCTCATCCTCTCACGCTTTCTTGACAGGCCCTCTTGAGCCTGATGACCTCACCATAGGCTGTTATGCAATAACGGCCTATGTTTCTAAGGATACCATTTCCTTTCTCATACTTAGTTTTGCCAAACCTCTTCTCCCCTCATATTTGGGTATGCTTTGCCTTCGGCAAGGGCACAACCTTTGTTCTCTCACATATATATTATTGGGTGTGCTTTGCCTTCGGCAAGGGCACAACCTTTGTTCTCTCACATATATATTATTTATTGGGTGTGCTTTGCCTTCGGCAAGGGCACAACCTTTGTTCTCTCACATATATATTATTATTATTATTTCTTTTTGCCCCCCTAAAACTCAGTCAATATTTGGCCTACATAGACAACATAGGTGTCAAAAGTTTCGTCTTGGTAGCGATTGAGTTGCTTCTATTGGAATTTACGTTCCGTTGCATGGTTTAGGCTCAAGTCAAGTTTTTGTGGCGAAAAGTGAAGCTAACGGTGGCTAATTTGCTAGCCACAGTCACTGACGTTACTAACGTCACTACGTCACTAACGTCACGAAAACACGCGTGACTACCTTTGGCAGAACATTCATTTCGCATCTGTTAACTTGGGGGATAGCTAGGCTAACTATAGCTTTACTGCAAGGCAGCTGCAGAAACGCAGCTGCAGAAACGCCACAAGCAAAGAGGCCAGGGTGATAACTATTTACTCATTTTACTTTGTGATGTGAAACACAATTATGAAATGTAATGTACAATATTAGCTGATATTATTAAGGAAGTAGGCCCACATCTACTTTTGGAAATGGTAGTCTACTATTTCACTGAAGCATTAGCATCATGACATTAGCCTCTGTTGCCCGGGCAACACATACTACAGTGGTCTATGATGCATCTGTTTTCAATCTATTTTCTTTCATGAAAATAATTAATTTCAGCCTAAACCGTACAACAAAACGTTAAATCCAATTCAACCAACGCAATCGCTACCAAGACGAACACAGCAGTAGTCTACTGTACTGAAGTAGTACAATTTACCGGGGCAGCTTCTCCACACGGCTATATCGCACTTTGCGTTGTTACTGACAATGATCGCTACCAGTGAGCTTTTTATGAAAGCGATTTTCCACTAAATAAATGTCAAGCTTATTTACGTTTTTGGGGGCATATTTTCAGTTAGAAGATGGTACTGTTTGAATCGCGATTCAATCTTCTACTGCCGGTAACGTCGTAGAATAATCTTCAAAGGGGGTTCTTTATTCATGAATGAATGCAATGAGTAGGCTAAATGCATGAAAATATCACGAGAAGGGAAAAACTTAAAAGGACGTTTACGTCATAGAGATTAGGTCAATTTTTACACCGGTCTGCCAAATTTATTCGTTTTGATTCAACGATGAGGATGCCTTTTGCAGGGGAAATTAGAAGATCTATTTCATTGTACACTTCACTCGTATTTTCAGTTGTAAATGAGCAGCAAAAAAAAAATGCTTTTAAATCTATGTAATCTTTATAAATAATAAGTATGCATT
The DNA here is from genome assembly GCF_963692335.1 of Osmerus eperlanus. Taxonomy (NCBI): domain Eukaryota; kingdom Metazoa; phylum Chordata; class Actinopteri; order Osmeriformes; family Osmeridae; genus Osmerus; species Osmerus eperlanus. Next base: position 3,344,318 of record NC_085039.1, on the reverse strand, counting down.
TTTTATATAAAATATTCAGAAATATCAGTTTTAAAAATGTCATTCAAAAACGGACCCCTGTGCAACCGACGCAAGCAAGCACACCCTACAATTTCCCCAGAAATTGTACCCTCTCTAGTTGTGAGAATGCTGTTAAGCATTCTCACTATTGTTTTCCTGTTTCTCTTTATTGTGAGAATGCTGTTAAGCAATCTCACTATTGTTTTCCTGTTTCTCTTTATTATTATTGTGAGAATGCTGTTAAGCAATCTCACTATTGTTTTCCTGTTTCTCTTTATTGTGAGAATGCTGTTCAGCATTCTCACTATTGTTTTTCAACTTCTTAGTTCTTCCGCTGTTTTTTGGCCTTTAACTCGTTCTGCATACTTTAACCGATTCCTACAACTTTTGTATCAAAACGTTCAGCTCCTTCAGGAGATGATGGCTATGACTTTTGGTATTTCTCACTTTTATACTTTTTAAGACATTAAGGTTTTTGTGCAAATTATTCTCCCATTAAAAGTAATGGTAAATCCTTTCAAATCATTAAAAAGCTTCCTCCTCTTTCAAACGTAACTACTTCAGCTTACTTTCAGCTAGAGACACCATTCAACCTTTAAAATGTTCACAAGACATTCAGCTATTCCCAAATGATTCAGCTTTTTCAAATGTTCAGCCAATTTTGAATTATGACAGTTTGAAATACATTAAAATGTTTGCTCCTTCTTGATTTTTATGAATGAGCAGCAAGCAGATTGGCACACTCTGCTTGCTGCTCTTTTTCTGATATTCAACTAATTTGTCAAACAAATTCCTCTAACGTTCATATAGTTTAACTTACAGAAACAAGTTATACCTTAAAATGTAGGAAAAATTGTCCTCTTTCAGCCAATGTAACTACTAAAGAGCTCACATTTACAGATTTTCAGCTATGAGCCTTGAAGCGAGAGCAGCCTTTCAAATTCTCTCACTAACTTCAATGGAGAGGTGAGTAAAATCAGTCAGAGAAAGCAAGAAGGAACAAGATTTTGAAACTGCCGATAGAGTCGTATTTCTGACCGCACAGACATATAAAGGACATCTCTGGTTTCGGCAGAGTCTTGGGTCTCGGAAAATATCCTTATATTTTGGATTGGACGTATAGTTTTGCGTCTAGGTCAACTTGTTTGAGGTGTGGATGCTAGGTAAATGTTCGTTTTTCTCTCTGCCTAGCTCGTTAGCTATCACAGCTGCGCCATCACCGTGGCAACCAAACAAACAAGCACCAGGAAAGCAAAAGGAACACGTTTTTGAAACTGCAGGTAGAGTCGTATTTCTGACTGCACAGATATATAAAGAATATCTCTGGTTTCGGCAGAGTCTTGGGTCTCGGAAAATATCCTTATATTTTGGATTGGACCTACAGTTTTGCGTCTAGGTTATCTTGTTTGAGGTGTGGATTCTAGCTACATTTCTCTTATTCTCTTCCCTCAGCGCATTAGCAATCATAGCTGCACCATCACCGTAACGACAGACACGCACCACTCAGTCTCTCACACAGGTGATTGGTACGTTTACTTGACCATGAGAAACAGGATTACTAGCAATTGTCGGTTTATGCCAATAATACGATTACTCCGTTTACATGTGTAATTAGTTATGCGATTACTCAATAAACACGTCTACATGATTCTTTTTTATTAATCGTTGTATGCTCCACGGACAAAACTTGCACCATCATCCTTCTGCAACAAAGTGTCGCCGTGTCTTCCTGTATCGGCCCTACTGCTGTATGTTTCATTCCATCAACACATTGAATCCTACTAAGAAAGCCGAGTAAACGCATAGGCTACATCTGCTACTGCTAATACTATCCCAACTATAATTTAACCCTCGTGCTGCCTTCGGGTCACATGACCCAAAGGTTCATAACGAACCATCGTTGTGTTTACCCAATTTTACCCAATACTAAAACAAATTAAAATGATTTTCTTTTAACCTTTGCAATGTGGGGGGTCTGAGACAGCCTAGCTGTTAAAAGAAAATGCTTCACTTTGTCTTTGTATGCGGTAAATCTGTCGCAATACGACGGTGGGTCACAATGACTGATGGGTCAGAATGACCCGAAGATAACACAAGGGTTAATCTGTTAAAACGATAATATTCTTGTTACGACTAGCTAGCCTACTTCTTCTGTTTAACAGTTCAGCTTTCAGCTTCTCCCACATTGTAGGCTATTTTAGCTCTTAGCTTTGTTAAGATGATGCAGTTCAGCTTCCACACTGCCTCTTTTGTGTGACTCACACATTTTTGAAATTCATTTCAGCTTGCGGGTATTTTCTCATTTCTCACTTTTATACTTTTTAAAATATTAAGGTTTTTGTGCAAATTATTCTCCCTTTAAAAGTAATGGTAAATCCTTTCAAATCATTGTTGGAATGCTGCTCCAGTCCCTTTCAAAAATACCTTTCGGTTGCTTTGAAGCTTCAGCTTATAACTTTCTACTAAATTTTCACTATTTTCAGCTTTTTTAGCATGGTCAGCTATCCCCATTCAGGTTTTCAGCATTCTCACTGCTGTTTCGCAGGAACAGCCGTTTCTAGTTGTGAGAATGCTGTTAAGCATTCTCACTATTGCTTTTCAACTTCTCAGTTCTTCCGCCATTTTTTGGCCTTTAACTCGTTCTGCATACTTTAACCGATTCCTACAACTTTTGTATCAAAACGTTCAGCTCCTTCAGGAGATGATGGCTATGACTTTTGGTATTTCTCACTTTTATACTTTTTAAGACATTAAGGTTTTTGTGCAAATTATTCTCCCATTAAAAGTAATGGTAAATCCTTTCAAATCATTAAAAAGCTTCCTCCTCTTTCAAACGTAACTACTTCAGCTTACTTTCAGCTAGAGACACCATTCAACCTTTAAAATGTTCACAAGACATTCAGCTATTCCCAAATGATTCAGCTTTTTCAAATGTTCAGCCAATTTTGAATTATGACAGTTTGAAATACATTAAAATGTTTGCTCCTTCTTGATTTTTATGAATGAGCAGCAAGCAGAGTGTGCCACTCTGCTTGCTGCTCTTTTTCTGATATTCAACTAATTTGTCAAACAAATTCCTCTAACTTTCATATAGTTTAACTTACAGAAACAAGTTATACCTTAAAATGTAGGAAAAATTGTCCTCTTTCAGCCAATGTAACTACTAAAGAGCTCACATTTACAGATTTTCAGCTATGAGCCTTGAAGCGAGAGCAGCCTTTCAAATTCTCTCACTAACTTCAATGGAGAGGTGAGTAAAATCAGTCAGAGAAAGCAAGAAGGAACAAGATTTTGAAACTGCCGATAGAGTCGTATTTCTGACCGCACAGACATATAAAGGACATCTCTGGTTTCGGCAGAGTCTTGGGTCTCGGAAAATATCCTTATATTTTGGATTGGACGTACAGTTTTGCGTCTAGGTTATCTTGTTTGAGGTGTGGATTCTAGCTACATTTCTCTTATTCTCTGCCCTCAGCGCGTTAGCAATCATAGCTGCACCATCACCGTAACGACAGACACGCACCACTCAGTCTCTCACACAGGTGATTGGTACGTTTACTTGACCATGAGAAACACGATTACTAGCAATTGTCGGTTTATGCCAATAATACGATTACTCCGTTTACATGTGTAATTAGTTATGCGATTACTCAATAAACGCGTCTACATGATTCTTTTTTATTAATCGTTGTATGCTCCACGGACAAAACTTGCACCATCATCCTTCTGCAACAAAGTGTCGCCGTGTCTTCCTGTATCGGCTCTACTGCTGTATGTTTCATTCCATCAACACATTGAATCCTACTAAGAAAGCCGAGTAAACGCACTCAATGGTAGGCTACATCTGCTACTGCTATTACTATCCCAACTATAATTTCAGCTGTTAAAACGATAATATTCTTGTTCCGACTAGCTAGCCTACTTCTTCTGTTTAACAGTTCAGCTTTCAGCTTCTCCCGCATTGTAGGCTATTTTAGCTCTTAGCTTTGTTAAGATGATGCAGATGATGCAGTTCAGCTTCCACACTGCCTCTTTTGTGTGACTCACACATTTTTGAAATTCATTTCAGCTTGCGGGTATTTTCTCATTTCTCACTTTTATACTTTTTAAAATATAAAGGTTTTTGTGCAAATTATTCTCCCTTTAAAAGTAATGGTAAATCCTTTCAAATCATTGTTGGAATGCTGCTCCAGCCCCTTTCAAAAATACCTTTCGGTTGCTTTGAAGCTTCAGCTTATAACTTTCTACTAAATTTTCACTATTTTCAGCTTTTTTAGCATGGTCAGCTATCCCCATTCAGGTTTTCAGCATTCTCACTGCTGTTTCGCAGGAACAGCTTTTTCTAGTTGGGTGTGCTTTGCCTTCGGCAAGGGCACAACCTTTGTTCTCTCACATATATATTATTATTATTATTATTATTTCTTTTTGCCCCCCTAAAACTCAGTCAATATTTGGCCTACATAGACAACCTAGGTGTCAAAAGTTTCGTCTTGGTAGCCATTGAGTTGCTTCTATTGGTATTTACGTTCCGTTGCATGGTTTAGGCTGAGCTTAAGTTTTTGTGGCGAAAAGTGAAGCTAACGGTGGCTAATTTGCTAGCCACAGTCACTGACGTTACTAACGTCACTAACGTCATGAAAACACGCGTGACTACCTTTGGCAGAACATTCGTTTCGCATCTGTTAACTTGGGGGATAGCTAGGCTAACTATAGCTTTACTGCAAGGCAGCTGCAGAAACGCCACAAGCAAAGAGGCCAGGGTGATAACTATTTACTCATTTTACTTTGTGATATGACACACAATTGTGATGTGTAATGTACAATATAAGCTGATATTATTAAGGAAGTACATCTACTTTCGGAAACAGTAGTCTACTATTTCACTGAAGTATTAGCATCATGACGTTAGCCTGTGTTGCCCGGGCAACACATACTACAGTGGTCTATGATGTATCTGTTTTCAATCGTTAAAATAAACATTCCTCACATATACATTTTCGTTGTAGGATTTATTATGACATTAGATTACAAGTAAACGATTTGTGGGTGAAATTATCATTACCTGTGGTTTCAATCCAGTGTATCACTGCAACGCTGTAGCCTACGCGAGACACTACAAAAACATCTACACAGCTGTAGGAAGTCAAACGGCGACAGAACATGTTCGGCACTCCCCTTACTTAAATCAAAAGTCTATCTAACTACTAACCTGAACTTCATTGCCACAGCCTAAACTTTGTCAATCTGTTCATGAAAATAATTAATTTCAGCCTAAACCGTACAACGGAACATTAAATCCAATTCAACCAACGCAATCGCTACCGAGACGAACACAGCAGTAGTCTAGTACTGTACGGTAGTAGTACAATTTACCGGGGCAGCTTCTCCACACAGGGCTATATCGCATTTTGCGTTGTTACTGACAATGATCGCTACCAGTGAGCTTTTTATGAATGAGCGATTTTCCACTAAATAAATGTCAAGCTTATTTACGTTTTGGGGGGCATATTTTCAGTTAGCAGATGGTACTGTTTGAATCGCGATTCCATCTTCTACTGCCGGTAACGTCGTAGAATAATCTTCAAAGGGGGTTCTTTATTAATGAATGAATGCAATGAGTAGGCTAAATGCATGAAAATATCACGAGAAGGGAAAAACTTAAAAGGACGTTTAAGTCATAGAGATTATGTCAATTTGTACACCGGTCTGCCAAATTTATTCGTTTTGATTCAACGATGAGGCTGCCTCTTGCAGGGGAAATGAGAAGACATCCATTTCATTCTACACTTCACTCGTATTTTCAGTTGTAAATGAGCAGCAAAAAAAAATGCTTTTAAATCTATGTAATCTTTATAAATAATAAGTATGCATTTTTATATAAAATATAGAAATATCAGTTGTAAAAATGATATAATGCTTGTTGCCAAGACACGCCAAGGAAAAAACTCTCTCCTGGAGCTGAATTAGTTATTTGGTGATCTGCCCAGTTTTGAGTTTTTCAGCTGTGCGTTTTGACAGTACTCAATTTTATAAATATGCATGCGCATTTGTTTTAATCAAGGTAGAATAGGTGGGGGTGGAATTGAATCAATATTATCTAGTATGTCAATTCGTTAGAGTGACACACCGACTTCAACTGGATCTTCTCGGGTCCTTGATGTGTTTAAGAATAATCTTTTTGCTTTAGTTTATAAACAATACTTTGCACAAATCCTTGTCCTGTTGAGAGAAAGTTGAGATGAGGGTTCAAAGAAAGTTGAGAGTTGAGAGGGTGGGGGCAAGAAGAGAGTGAAGCTCCTCCAGTTTGAGACAGCAAGCTAGGCATAGCTTTGCGTTGGATGGTGTGGGAGAGTTTTAGAGAGAGAGAGAGTTCTGGGGTTTGAGAACACAGTCAGTAACAACGTTACAGGCAACCAAACTGCCAATGCTTCTGGTTGTATCTGACTACAGGCTCTTCTTGTAACTCGTTCTTGCTGCTAGCCATACACTAATATCAATAGTTCAGATGTTATGTTCAGTCACAAACCCATGGACCTCATGAAACATTGAAAATTGCCTCTCCACCGGCTCACGCAAAATTAGTTATTTTCCAAAACTCTCGCTCTCCAATAACCCCACTCTGTCTGCTGGTCGTAGTGCTTCGTAGAGTTCCTACGGACTCGGTTATGTGGATTTCACAGAGATTTACAGGCGTTTCGTTCTAAAATATAACTTCTCGGGTTAAGGGAAAACTATTTCAATTTACGGGGCGGCTTGTGATAAAAAATTATTTGGCAGGTCGGGTTTTTTTTATTTTTAAACGTTATAGGTTGGAGAAATATGTAAATCTATTTTCCTCCGTTTTATGGTTAAACATTCTCATGTTTAGCAACCTGAAAATATTTTGCCTAGCCTATGTCCGAAAATAAGCTGCTCAGTTTATGGTTTTTACACTTTTTTTCCGCTCTATCAGTGAAAAAGTTAAATTACACAAGCTTTTTGGTTTGCAGTTATTCAACGGTTTGAATAATGCCACACTAATACTAAATCCTTAACCCTCGTGCTGCCAAAGGTTCATAACGAACCATCGTTGTGTTTACCCAATTTTACCCAATACAAAAACAAATTAAAATAATTTTCTTTTAACCTTTGCAATGTGGGGGGTCTGAGACAGCCCAACGGTTAAAAGAAAATGCTTCACTTTGTCTTTGTATGCGGTAAATCTGTCGCAATACGACGGTGGGTCACAATGACTGATGGGTCAGAATGACCCGAAGATAACACAAGGGTTAAGGGACAATCGGGGGAATGTTAGCCAATTGTTTAAACCAATTAGATGAGTCTGTTCCTTTCAATATTTAAACAGTAACGAGGAACGGACAGTGTCCGTCTGTCTCCAGCGAGAGTTCCAGACGGTCTGGGTTGGATCACCTCGACTAAATTACAACTTGTGTAAACTGGATCTGAGTTCGTTTCTTTATTTACAGTGATATACAGTCTTTATATGACTTTAGTCTAATATCTACACATTCGGTTACATAAGAGAATTTACATGCATGAATTCTGGCTACTGGTGTTCTCTAATCTATGCGCGTTTATTGGGTGTGCTCACGCCTTCGGCGAGCACAACCATTGTTCTCTCACATACATATTTATTATTGATTTTTATTGTTTATTTTCACCCCCCTAAGGATCAGTCAATATTTGGACTACATAGACAACGCCTGTGTCAAAATGTTCGCCTTGGTCTCGATTGCGTTGCTTGTATTTTTATTTACGTTCCGTTGCACGGTTTAGGAGGTTACAACGTTTTTGTGGCAAAAAGTGCCTTTAGTCAACGAAGGGTACTCAGTGCTAGCTACGTCACCACGTCAGCACACGTTAGCAACGACGCATAGATTGATGTGCAGTTGCACAGCGAGTATCGTGCTGTGGTGTACTAGCAGCACATGTACATTCAAGCAAATCAAGACTTGCATGTACAGTAAGTAATGTCACATTAAATAATGTATTTAAACTCAAGCTTGTGTGGTGCGTCGCTGTCTTCAATGCCACAGCCTAAACTTTATGTCAAAAGAAACATTCTAATTTCTGGCGCTTTCAAACAATCCCCTCAGTGACGTTTGGCTAGCAACAGCAGCTAGCTTGCTCGTAGCAAACTTCTTTTGAATTAGCCATTTCCCGCTAAATTAATGTCAAACTTGTTTATGTTTTTGGGGGCATATTTTCAGTTAGCAGACAGTACTGTTTGAATCGCGATTCCATCTGAAATACTGCCGGTGACAAAGTTGTTACAGTAGCTTGTTTCAAAGGGGGTTCTTGAGTAGGCTAAATGCTTGAAAATATCACTAGATGGGAAAAACTTAAGGGGACGGACCCACCTGCAACCGACGCAAGCGAGCACACCCTACAATTTCCCCAGAAATTGTACCCTCTCTAGTTCTCTATTCTATCGCTGTGCGTGTTTATTCTCTATCACTCGAGAATATGCCGGCTAACAGTGCGTTCACACTGCAGCGACGCGATGCAAGCGGCAACATGTTTTCCATTCATTTTCTATGGAGCCAGGCGAATCGCTTGCGTGGTGCATTGTGGGTAGCGACGCGACCGAGTTGAGATTTTCTGATGAGGAGCGATTTTCGCTAGCGATGGCCAATCAGAGTGTTTACTTGTTTCTCGTAACGTAGCAACCATGGTGAACATTTCTAGCTTTCTAGGTTTCAAGGTGGAGGAGAATCTAATCGTTTGTGTGGCTGCTTACCCAGTCCTGTACGATACAAAGCTGTATTCGTACAGCTTACGAGATGTTAATTTAAAAAAACGATGCATGGTGCAAGGTTGCCGAAGTTGTTGGTGCTTGTACTTTCAAATTCAGTCTAGTCACATTACGTAACTTTGTTCTGTGGTAACTAGTTAGCTAGCCCGGCTGGAACTCCCTATCGTATCGACAGATTAGCAGAGACTTTGAGTAATATAATAAAACGTTTTTTTACACATGTCAACGTGTATGTCTATTAAAAAGTTTTGTATTTTGTATACAAGTTCTATTTTGATCGATGTTGCGAGTACGTAAACCCAAGTCTGCACACTTGGCCATGACAACTACAACAGTGACTTTAGAGTAGTGATGTGTCGTTCGTGAACGATTCGTTCATCTTGAACGAATCCTTACAAGGACTCGGGAGTAACGAGTCCTCTCAAAGAGTGATTTGTTCATTTTCTCATGGCCGCGCATCAGGACTGCTGCATAGGCTCGTCCAAGTAAACAGAAATGATTCGTTCATTTCCCGACTCGGTCTTCGGGTACGAGTCTTTGGATCATTTTCACGTGACCTGCATAGGCTCTGTAGTGGTAGCTAGAGGAAACGCTAGAGGGAACGATTCGTTCATTTCCCGACTCGGTCTTTCTACGAGTCTTTGGATCATTTTTCACGTGACCTGCATAGGCTCTGTAGTGGTAGCTAGAGGAAACGAACGATTCGTTCATTTCCCGACTCGGTCTTTCTACGAGTCTTTGGATCATTTTTCACGTGACCTGCATAGGCTCTGTAGTGGTAGCTACAGGAAACGCTAGAGGGAACGATTCGTTCATTTCCCGACTCGGGTCTTTCTACGAGTCTTTGGATCCTTTTTTCATGTGACCCGCATTGTATTTTTTAGTAGAGGAAACAGTTTCCTCATTCCCTTTCGCGTGGCCGCTGTTTTAGTAAGACGTGAATGATATTCGCTCAAGTCATCGTACTGACTGGTTTTGTTATTTTCACTTTACATTTACACTTGAAGTTTAGTGCAGTGTAATTGTTTGCCGTGATAATTAAATGCTAGTGTGATAATAAATGACCAAATCATACAAACTGTCATGATACATTATTTTAATGCAGGAATTTCTTTTAAAATAGTATCTGCTGGTACATGTACATGTCATGCACTAACCTACATGAGAATATGATACGTGTTTGCAGTGGACTGATAGCCCCCCCCCCCCCCGTTGAAATGAACGAATGACTCGAAAAAAGATTTGTTCATTTTACTGAACGAGATTCAAAGAACCGAATCAGTAAAATGATCCGAACTTCCCATCACTACTTTAGAGAACTACATTCTACATTAATCTGTTTGAAATGCCCCCGAGCGTGGTGAACTGTGGGAAGGCGAGCGATGGCAAGCGATTTGCGTTGCTGCAGTGTGAACGCACTGTAAGAGCTTCACTCGCTCTAAGGACTTCTTGTCCTTCCTCCCTGCCCTTCAGGGGAATCAGCTGAACCTTTCAACAACTTTTATTTCACACATTAGAATCAAAATGAGAATATACTAAAAATTACATTTACATTACTTTGAATACTTTGAAATGATAACCAGTTCCGATCTTGGCTGCACGCAACTGGCGGCACGTTGTTGAGAATGAAAAAGATTGAAAATGGTGGCCCCGCCTCTGCAATTCTCTCCTCTCTTGCGATTGGTTGTCATATTAAACCAATCACAAACGTTTCTGCCCTCAGGACAACATTGAGTAAAGAAAATTCCGAGACACATGCGAGAAGCCAGCAAACTATAGCTGAACGTGACATATTAATCATTCAGTCTTTCCGCACCATGGCTTTTAACAGGCAGGACACACAGAGTACATATAAACATACAGATATGTTTACATCAAACTTTGGTTTCAGTGCTCTAGTTTATTAATTTAATTAAAAGAAATAGGTTCTTTTGAAGGAGAGACTTACCGGAACCTGGCCCGTGGATGAACATGCGCTCGGAAAACGCATAGAATTGGCAGATGGAAAGGTTCTGCCGTACCTTATAAGTTTTGTGGCCAAAGCGGAATCCGACTGCTTGTCCCCCACTGATCCTAGGCTGGTCTCATCAATCTCCTGGTCGCTGAGCTCGCCAAATTGTCATTAAAAATATTCTACGTTTTCATCCAATTCTCAAAGTTTTAAAACGGCACTGAAACTCACCTGAAAGTGTGATGCAAAGTGTTTATTAGAATTCAGAATGACAGAGATTCCAACAAACGTGAGTAGTCCCCGGGGTCTGACTGGAATTTTTCTCCGGACATTTCACTTATATATTTACTCTCTATTATTTTGTGATATTTTGCCATTGGTACGTTATAGTTGGTCACAGATGCATAATGCATTTCTCACACCATTGGTCTCTTACTCTAGGGGCTTCAGAATACAGTTGCATATAAATCAGGCCTGCTCTGTCCTTGAAGACCAGCTGCACTAGATTCCTGGGTGTAGGGTCATAAATCTGTCCCATGATATCTGGGCCTTGTAGTCCTTGATATCTGGGCCTTGTAGTTTTCTATGGAAGAAGCCTATACACACAGTCTTCTCTCGCCCTGGATATTTAGAGCCTCTAAATATCCAGATTTGCACTTTGGGCTTAATATCGTCTACATATTAGTGGCAACAACTGTGCATCTGGTTTTCAGTAATATAGCGTTTAAAAGTAAAAAAGTTGATTAAGAGGTTCATTTTCAATCCTATAATCCATAATCATTTCTCCATCGTCATAATTACAGCAGTGTGATGTTTTTTCTACAACAATACAAAGTTTGTCTGGTTCACAAATTGTCATGTAAGACCATTTAACCCTTGTGTTATCTTCGGGTTATTCTGACCCATTAGTCATTGTGACCCCCCGTCGTATTGCGACAAATTTACCGCATACAAAAACAAAGTTTCTTTTAACCGTTGGGGTGTCTCAGACCCCCCACATTGCAAAGGTTAAAAGATTATTTTTATTTGTTTTTGTATTGGGTAAAATTGGGTAAACACAACCATGGTTCGTTATGAAACTTTGGGTCATGTGACCCGAAGGCAGCACAAGGGTTAAACATATTGGTAAGAAGTCCCCTCCCCTGAATATCAGTTGTCAATGTGATCGATCCCAGAGACAGAGTGCGCGTGCACGTGGGAACTTACAGAGTTTCAGACCCTAGGCTTGACCATATGATTCACTCAACACAGATAAGGTTAACACATTTATTGCACCTTTAGTATGATAATGGTCAACCTAGGTCAGTTTGTTTACGTAAGCCATGTCATCTATAGGTCATGTGGGGAGAGGGTTCTCTGCTGGCAAGGAATGCTAGCACCAGTATTTTCAGAATATAATGTTACATCCTAAATTTCTCCGACAGCTCCCCCCTGAATATACTGAAACATACAGGTGATAACATGAAACCATGATTAATAAAAAGTAAAACATAAGTAAACGGAATAAAGTAATCCAGTGGTCATTCAACGTCTATGCACCTCATAGCATACATATTCCAGATGTCTTTAGCAACACGACTATGCCTGAAGTCAAGCCTTAATCAAAGAAATTACTACAGTAAAGTAACAAAATGTAAGAATGTAAAATAAGAATGAAAATATAAACACACATCATCATATGCAAGGGTATAAAAACAATAACATAAAACAAAAATGTTTATACTTCTTCAAGCCTGTCGGCAATATCATCGTTTAATACTTCGTCAGATTTTCATTAAACGAATCATGGTGAATTCACTCAACATCTTTGAATTTCATACATAAGCATCATCGTAGGTGTTATCATTAATCTTGTCATAGTCATCATCAGCACGGTCCTGCAATTGCTGATACATGGTCATCATTAAAACAATCAACCATTCAGTAAACTGTCAGTCAGGTTATTCTAAGACAGTACAGTGATAGTTGAACCCAAGCCCTGATGTCAAAGCTCCTCTCCAAGTCAGATGATAAGCATTTCTTTTCCAGGTCAGGGAGTCATAAACCGAGGTTGAGAAGAAAACACTTCTCAGTAGAACCACTAGATGTCGGAGGCATCAAGCTTAAAACGTACACATGAGAGATAATGTGTCAGGCCAATTTCAAACTACTGTTAATTATGAAAACCAGAGCTTGCTATGTGGTACAGAGTGGACCAAAACGCAGCACAGATACACTGAAGCAAGAGTAATTGTTTGATTTGCAAACAATAACCTAGGCTACTTATTAAACTACAAAAACTGCCATTGTTGTTTCCACTGGAATCGCCTGATGGCCGTGTCCGTGGCTGCCTCCGACACGGCCATCAGGCGATTCCAGTGGAAACAACAATGGCAGTACACTACTATTGAATTATGGTGAATATTTGAGCACTTTTCGACCGTTAGATCGTGAGTTTGAAATGACGGAAATCCAAAGTCGAAAAGTAGCTACGTTTTTTCCTCTGTGTTTCGGTCAACTTTAGAATTTTCTATCTCGTTGAATTCTTCACCAAAAAGGTTGAGGAGGGCAGCCTTTGTCGAATCAGAATTTGAGTCCTGTCAGTCTTGTCATTTGTCCGATTTGTTGTGTGATTTGTGTACGACTTGCAGACATCCCAATCTGCAAAAACTCAGTTTCAGGGAGGTGGCTTCACCTGCCACTAACACCCTCCCCCCATGTCATCCATCAGAAGTCACCACATTTTGATTCAAGTTTGAACTAACGCAACTGTACTTTAGCGGCAAAACTGTAGTTTGTATCAAGTGTAGATGGAAAAAGCTTCTGAAACAGCAACTGACATTGACCCTTCTTTCTTCACTTTTACAGGTCTGGAGGGTCATACAGGGCCTGCAAAGTTGAATGGAACAGAAGATGCTGAGTGCAACAACAGAGGATGCTGAGTGCAACACAGAGCCCTTGCTGGACAACCCCTCTCTAGCTGGACAGCTTCTCTTAAGCCCTGACCCCAGGACAGCTTCACCCAGCTGGCCTGCCCTACCTGCCTGCATGCTCTCCTGCCTGCCCACCCCACAGAGACACTAGCTCTGCAGACTGCTTTTTTAATGACATTGATGAAAAAGGACAAACGCACATTTTTTAAGTTTGATGAAATTAGAAATGTTTACTCCTTTCTATGTCCCAGCATGCCAAGCTGTCAGCCGTAAGTGTATTTTGTGATAAACTCTGAATTCATTGAGTCCTTAGACAGCCTTTGAACCATGTGTCTGCAGTCAAGTCTGTTACAGTCACCACCTGAGATGCCTGTCTTGGCTTGATGAGGCCAAGAAAATTTCATCTTTTACAGACTCGACCGTGGGCAGCGGACTCGAGCTTTCCAAAAATAAACTGCAGTTCTGAACAACATTTTTGCACTGTAAGTTCTATTGTGTGTCTACCCTATGCTGTCATGTCATGACTGTTTCAAGCTGGCTGTACTCATTCTGATGGTGATTCTCCATGTCTTTGTCTGATTTCAAAGGTTTTTCAAAGGTTTTCTGTGAAAAACCAGCCCAAGTGATAGACTTTTGACCTGTCTGACATGACATCTATCATCTGAATAAAGACAAGTAAAGATGAATACTGCTTTTTGGATGATTTGTGCTAAACATCAGTATATCCCACACATTTCCCTTTGTTTACATGGGATTCATGAGCATTTGGGTTTCTGGTAGACTTTCACTTGGCCAGACAGGAGTCACTAATCCTCTTTTCACAGGGGCCTGGTGTTTACATCTTCATTGTTTCTTCATCCTGCTTCTCCTCTTCACCATCCTCATCAAAAAGGAGAAGATGTTTCCTGTACAAGTAACTGCTTTGAATGTTCTGAATATAATAAACAATGTTTACTCTATACCCTGCTATATTAGCTCATGAGAACATGGAATTTGGTCATGTCCAGGAGAGAAATATGTCTATCTATGAATGATGAATGATGTTGCTTGTATCATTGATTGACTGACACTATATTGAAGGTCAGAGGTCACAATGTTACCAAGGTGCATAGTGCAAGGCAACTTTGAATGAGGAAAATAGGAGGAACATCAAGGCCATTTCTAGAAGCCCTATCTAAAGACTAAACAAAAGCTATAAAGCACCATGAATGCAACGTCTTCTTTCTGTGCTTGCAAAGCTTTGTTGATTGTCACTGTGGTGGGAAATTGATTATTGGGCAGGGTGGCAACCGGTGAGGGAGACAGGTCAGATTTTGGGGCCTAAGATGGCGGACTGAGGCCTACGCAGTTAAGAATTACACTCAGTAACAGGATCAAACCAGAACAGGGAAGATGTCTAGTGAGGAGTTGGTTTGGAAATCTTAGGATGGGGAAAGTGTGTATGTTTGGAAGACGTGTGGCCTGTTATGAGAAGAACTTACATAACAATGGGTTGCTGGACGAATCAATAGGATGGTCCTGTCTGAGAAAGGAGGGGGTCCAGATAGCTTACAGCTGTGAACGGTCAGAAAGTAACCCCAAAGGCATGTCTCAAAAGTGACAGGTCCTGCTGACCTAAGCCAGAATCAGGAGAGATGAAGGATGTAGGAACGGGTTAAGCATGACGTGGATGGAGACTGAGAGTTGGGGTGAACTGGAGTTGAGATGAAACAATGACATTGAGGGGGGGGGGGGGGCTTTCTGGGGGTTTTGGAGGAGAGAAAAGTTTACACTTTAAGAGCCAGGGGATACGCACACAGTTTTGGGGTGGATAGGAACGGGTTAAATAACCTTCTAGAAGGTTGCGTCATTGTATCAGACAGGGTGGGGGATTGTGCCTCATATCTGTCTATATAATAAGATGTCCAAGGAAATGTGAGTGCCTTTTGAACCTTCCGTGTATGCTGCATCTGCCATGCTGAATAAACCATCAAGCCACCTCGACTTTAAAAGATATTTTGTCTCCGACTGATTTTTGAGAATCCTTCTGATGACCAATGATAGCTCTGAACATCTGACCGTTTGAGGGCCGCCTTCTCCGTCATATCAGGACCGCCTCCTGACTGGTTGGATATAACCAGGGATGTAGTGGTAGTGTAGTTATCAGCCTTTTTAAGAGGGTGTTGTGGCAGGCGAGGAAGGAGTGGGTGCAGCGGGGGGTGGATTGGGGGGTGGAGGGGTGTGTCAAGAGGGTGGAGGACAGTCTAAGGGTGAGGGTGGGGGTAGATGTTAGGAGGTGGGGGATGCACGCAACGAGAGAGAAAATAAGCTGTGTCTACTAAATATAAGCAGAGAATGTCTAATATGGGGGAACTGCCACCAGAGCCTGTTTAAGGAGAGCCTTGCCACTCCCTATTAAGCCACATTGTACCGAATTTGGTTGCAGTTCCACAAGAGTTCCAATGGGGGTGATTGCGAGCGAGTGCATGTTGAATGGGAGTCTATGGAGGTAAACGGCTAAATGTGTCTCTTTCGCCTGATTGTCGTTGAGAAATCTCAGATTTGATTGTAGTTTTTGCATGTTCAACATGGATTATAGGTCGAAAGTTGAATGAACGAGTACTTAGGTCCTTTTGATTTCTGTGATGGACGCCTAACAGCGGCCCACACAGGGACTTAACCCTCGTGCTGCCTTCGGGTCACATGACCCAAAGGTTCATAACGAACCATCATTGTGTTTACCCAATTTTACCCAATACAAAAACAAATAAAAATACTTTTCTTTTAACCTTCGCAATGTGGGGGGTCTGAGACAGCCCGACAGTTAAAAGAAAATGCTTCACTTTGTTTTTGTATGCGGTAAAGTTGTCGCAATACGACGGTGGGTCACAATGACTGATGGGTCAGAACGACCCGAGGAGAACACAAGGGTTAAACATCCTTATTTTCTTTATGTACATGTTAACATTCAGCAACACCATACAACTGTCTTCACATGAATAACACACGTCACATAGCTTTTGTTCCTTAGTTCTCATATCAACTTTATTGCCTTTGGTTTACCATATCTTTGTTTGTTTAGTTTCAGCCTTTTTGTTGCCTCTTTCTTTGATCATCATGAGGGCAGCATGGCTGCTGTGTTCCAGTAAAGGGTGTCCGACTGGAAAACATGATGCTTAAATGGGGTTCCAGAGTGGATGGGAAGCTCCCATCCCTGTCTGGGCTGTAGGGGTGTTTGCTCCAATTTTGCTCCGATTATTAAGTGGGAGGATGTATGGCGTCCCCTCCCTATATTTATTGTGGCAGCCCAGGCTTATATCACTGTGAGAGGAGCAAGCAGAGGGGAGAAAGGAAGAACCAACCTAGAAGGAAGACCTCTGTGCGTATGAGGCATTGGTTGGTTCTCATGTATTGTTTTTATCTTCACTACTCGGTTTTATTTACTTTGTCCATGTGTTCCATCCGTTCAAATGTAAGTAATAAACCCCTGAATATTTTGCACCCTACTCAGTTCTCGTGTGCCTTCTTGGTCATTCCCTCACAATTTCTAACAGGGTGAATCGTTGTTGCCCATAACACGCTAGCATTCTGCTAATGAATGCTAATTGGTTAGTGAAGGACTGACTACGACCAGAGATCCCGCTTGATGGCATCTGAAGCAGAACCAGAATGTCAGAGCATTAGCAACAACATTAGCAAACCAAAACTCTTTCTAGCATGTGTATTGACAGGGAGAGCCTCCCCTGTCAGCTGTGTTGTCGATGCCTTGAGAGAAAAATGGAAGTGACCAGAGCTTGCCGTGAAGCAGTATCTCTGGTCGTACAATGTGTATGACGTCAATGACATTATAAAAGGCTTTTTAGAACCGAAAGGCGACTTTTAAAAAATCTAACACCCAACAGTGTGGTTTTTTTTTTGTCTCCCCTTTCGAATTCAGAATTCAAATTACTAGACAAAAAATTATATCCTGATAGACCTCCATTCATCTGCACTCGCTCGTTAAGCGCCCTCTAAAAAGCCTTTTATAATGTTGTTGCTAATGTTGTTAATGCTCTGACATTCTGGTTCTGTTTCAGATGCCATCAAGCGAAAGATGGCAAAGATCGAAAATCAGGTGAAAGAGACCAATTTAGTCGTTTAGCTCCATAGACTCCCATTCATTTGCACTCGACCGCGATCACTCCCAGTGGAACTCTGGTGGAACTGCAACACAATTAGGTACAATGGGGCTTAAGAGGGAGTGGCCAGGCTCTCCTTAACCCTTGTGTTATCTTCGGGTCATTCTGACCCATCAGTCATTGTGACCCACCGTCGTATTGCGACAAATTTACCGCATACAAAGACAAAGTGAAGCATTTTCTTTTAACAGCTAGGCTGTCTCAGACCCCCCACATTGCAAAGGTTAAAAGAAAATTATTTTAATTTGTTTTTGTATTGGGTAAAATTGGGTAAACACAACGATGGTTCGTTATGAACCTTTGGGTCATGTGACCCGAAGGCAGCACGAGGGTTAAACGAGATGGGTATGGTTGCAGCCTGCAGCCTGCAGCCTCCCGTCTCATGCCCTCCCGTCTCATGCTCTCCCATCTCATGCCCAGGCTGTCCAACGGTAACTTCAAAGGGTCAAATATACAAAATCGCGAATTATTTTACGGATGGAGTTAAAGGTAAGTTCGTGAGCACGTTTGTTGCAATAAATTGAAAAACTTGAAATTGAAAAATGTTATCTATATAGTTTGCTGATTTCTGGATGTTATTGTTCTGTCCCTGATCTTAACGTATATTTGATTAAACCTGCGATGACCTTCATTTAAAACTGCATCAGCGTTTTATGTTGACATTTGTTAGCGAATATTAGCTAACGTTACCTAGAGAAATTTATGGTTGCAGACTTTGATGGTTTCTTTTTGTGATTTTCCTTAAGGTACACATCAGTGTCTTTAAAAAAAAGAACACACCGCAGGTGACAAAATGCACGGTGTGCTGTACCGACCATCATTGTCCCCCAACAGTTGTGGTTGTGCCTAACCTTAACCTCGACCTCTGTGCTCTTACTCGACTCTGCTTGCTGACCTTAACCTCTCTCCTCTGCTACGACTCCTGGCCTTAAACTAATCCTAACCTCAACCGTCGTTGTGACGCCTAAACTCAACCGGGCCTCCCAGGCTGCAGCCATAGAATGGATTTTTAGTTTGTAGTCTAGCTATTAAAAAAAAACACGTACAACAAAGTAGGAAGGAGAAATAGCGGACCAGACAAGCTTTTATTTTGAAAAGTAGAAGCATGAGACGGGAGGGCATGAAGGCCGAATTATACTACTCCGACTCCGTTACGGACAGACGGACGGAGTCGGACGGATTGGTTGAATTTATAGTACTCCGAGGGCTGTGGGTGCTGAAAACAATTCACCGCCAGAAGAGTAGGTGGCGCAACGGTTTTTTGTAAGTCGTCGTCGAGTGTTTATTTACCTAGGTTATCGAGAAGTCGGAGCAAATTTACAAATTAGCCGTTTCATCAATAAAATAAGCACATTTTCAGCAACTACACTGCCCATTTCTCGTCCCATTTTAATTCAGATGCTGATTTACATGTACTGTTTAGCTGAAATATGAATTGTGAAAACTTACAGCAATGGCGGTCAAAGAATTAGGTTCGTCTTGTTGGTCACGGCAACCCCGCCTCCCCCCCCCCTGACGCAAGCGGTTCTTAATACGGACCAATCACAGCCAAGGGGTATCCGTAAAATGACGGACGGACAGACCAAGCCCCCACCCCTCGCCCCTCGGCTTGGCGCAACGGCCCCGGTGGATGAAGGTGGTATTGCATTTCTTGTTAGACTTCCGGCTCTTCCGGTCGTTTTTATTCTATTAACTCCAGTCAACATTTACAAAACTATCTCCCCCAATAATTTTTGTTCGATTCTCGAACCTGGCTCATACTACTAGCTTTTTCATAGAATAATTTTTCCTGATTTTTGTTTGAAACCAATCCGAAATGGGTAAACTAGCACCCCATTTATTTGCTTACGTCAATAAAAGTTGCCTGCAAATGTGCTCGCGGATACTAACAGGGCACAAGCACAAAAGTTCACATTGGCCGATAGCCGATTTACCTGGAGCTGAATGAGCCATATTGAATGAGCACAGGGAGAAATGGCTTTAGTTGCCTGCCCTGTTGTAGCAAGTTTAGCAAATGGTTGTCACACATACATGAAATGTTGTTAATATAGTTTATTCTCGTTATTTTAAAACAGATTTGATTTTTCTGTCAAGAACGTTTTTATGTTCATGACATGATGGCAAATAGGATTATATTATGTTAAGCGTGAGCATAGATTGTTGACATGTCTATCTGGAGCAAAGACGAAGATTAATACTTTAACTGATAACCACAATAAGAAATTATATAAATATGATTAGTCTTGCCTTCAGAAGCTTTTGTTAAACACACCCATTATTCTTTTTTTTAATTGTGTCATCAAGCCAGACTGCTTTTGTGGGACAATGAAGGTCCTCAGTGACTATGTTTCACCCCCACTTATATCTGATGGAAATGTCTTGTATATAGGCCTAGTTCTGTTAATATGCCCCTTTCAAAGGCAAATGTTAAATAAAGTATATTTTAGACACACTTCTCAAGCTTTTATTTATTACATTATTTCCAAGTCTTATTAGATCACGTTATATCCATTAATAGGCGTTTGGTTTTGTAGGTTGAACATATAAAACACAGGCCACATTTCTACACTGATATGTAAATTGAAGGCAGTGTGAATTTCGTGGCATTTCGTTTGAATATACAGTTGACAGTAAGCTATGGTAAGTCTGCATTATGGAAGATTTCTGTTACCAAAATAACTATTAAGCTTTCTTTGCCTGGCGAGAACAACGACGGAGCTAGGTGTTCATGTTAACAGTTTATTTAATCCGATACAATGTGTTGGAAATCATACTCAAATCACAAGAAAAAAAGCAACATATGTGATGAGTTCCATCTAGAATAGCCTTATATTTAGCCCTAATGACTATTTCTAAAAACCAAGTGAAAGGAATACTATACAGTGACAGCATACATTTCCGTAAAGTTTGCATCATGTCTCTGATTCTTATCGGATTTGTACCCCATTCTGCCACTGCAATGCCTTAACTCACACGCTCGCAACCATATAAATCTATGCTTGCGACTGGTTGTCGCAAAGTATGACGTGTACAGCTAGTTGCAAGCGTGCACGAGGTCTTGGAGCTAGGGAAAAAAAGAGCTACTGTTTAAAGCTAGACCGGAAGAGTCGGAAGTGGAAAGATGACACGGTCCAGTTTCGCGCTCTCGCTTACCTTACTGCGCCACTGAGCACTTTTCATAGAAATGAATGGGGACGCCATCTTGGAAGACAAAAGTTGCTTCCTCTAGTAATATTAACTCTATGGGACAGACAGATAGTCAGGAAAATCAGGAGGTGCACGTAGAGCTCTCTGAGGTAGTGATGGGTAGTTTGGATAATTTTACTGATTCGGTTCTTTGAATCTCGTTCAGTAAAATGAACAAATCTTTTTTCGAGTCATTCGTTCATTTCAACGGGGGGGTCCACTGCAAACACGTATCATATTCTCATGTAGGTTAGTGCATGACATGTGCACCAGCAGATACTATTTTAAAATAAATTCCTGCATTACATTAAAATAATGTATCATGACAGTTTGTATGATTTGGTCATTTATTATCACACTAGCATTTAATTATCACGGCAAACAATTACACTGCACTAAACTGTAAGTGTAAATGTAAAGAGAAAATAACAAAACCAGTCAGTATGATGACTTGAGCGAATATCATTCACGTCTTACTAAAACAGCGGCCACGCGAAAGGGAATGAGGAAACTGTTTCCTCTACTAAAAAATACAATGCGGGTCACGTGAAAAAAGGATCCAAAGACTCGTAGAAAGACCGAGTCGGGAAATGAACGAATCCTTCGTTTCCTCTAGCTGCCACTACAGAGCCTATGCAGGTCACGTGAAAAATGATCCAAAGACTCGTAGAAAGACCGAGTTGGGAAATGAACGAATCGTTCGTTTCCTCTAGCTGCCACTACAGAGCCTATGCAGGTCACGTGAAAAATGATCCAAAGACTCGTAGAAAGACCGAGTCGGGAAATGAACGAATCGTTCCCTCTAACGTTTCCTCTAGCTACCACTACAGAGCCTATGCAGGTCACGTGAAAAATGATCCAAAGACTCGTAGAAAAGACAGAGTTGGGAAATGAACGAATCGTTCCCTCTAGAGTTTCCTCTCGCTACCAGTACAGAGCCTATGCAGGTCACGTGAAAAATGATCCAAAGACTCGTACCCGAAGACCGAGTCGGGAAATGAACGAATCATTTCTGTTTACTTGGACGAGCCTATGCAACAGTCCCGATGCGCGGCCACAAGAAAATGAACGAATCACTCTTTGAGAGGACTCGTTACTCCCGAGTCCTTGTAAGGATTCGTTCAAAATGAACGAATCGTTCACGGACGACACATCACTAGTGTCAACCAAGACAGCCCTACAACATCCAGAGCCTTAAGGAACTCCAGGCGGACCTCATCCACCCTAGGGGCCCTGCCACCACGGAGCTTTTTAACCACCTCGACGACCTCAGCCCCAGAGATGGAAGGGCCCCCCCCAATGTCCCCAGACTCTGCCTCCACGTCGGAACGAGTATTGGTGGGATTAAGGAGGTCTTCAAAGTATTCCTTCCACCGATCCAGGACGTCCCCCATCGAGGTCAGCAGAGCACCATCCCCACCATATACAGCATTGACAGTGCACTGCTTCCCCCTCCAGAGTCGCCGGATGGTGGCCCAGAACCTTTTCGAAACCGTTCGGAAATCATTCTCCATGGCCTCGCCGAACTCCTCCCATGCCCGGGACCCTCAGCATTACGTTTGGGCCTGCCAGGCCTGACCGGCGTCCTCCCCCACCATCCTCCCCCACCATCGTAGCCAACTCACCACTAGGTGGTGATCAGTTGACAGCTCCGCCCCTCTCCTCACCCGAGTGTCCAAGACATTCGGCCACAGGTCCGACGACACGACTACAAAGTCTATCATCGAACTGAGACCTCGGGTGTCCTGGTGCCAAGTGCACATATGGACACCCTTATGCTTGAACATGGTGTTCGTTATGGACAAGCCGTGTCTAGCACAGAAGTCCAACAACAAAAAAACTGCTCTGGTTCAGATCGGGGGGGGCCGTTCCTCCCAATCACGCCCCTCCAGGTCTCACTGTCATTGCCCACATGAGCATTGAAGTCCCCCAGGAGGACGAGGGCATCTCCGGGAGGAGCGCTTTCCAGCACCCCCCCCAGAGACTCCAAAAAGGGTGGGTACTCTGCGCTGCCGTTTGGTGCGTAAGCACAAACAACAGTGAGGACCCGTCCCCCCCACCCGAAGGCGGAGGGAGGCTACCCTCTCGTCCACCGGGGTGAACCCCAACATACAGGCGCTGAACCGAGGGGAAACAAGTATTCCCACCCCAGCTCGACGCCTCTCACCAAGGGCAACTCCAGAGTGGAAGAGAGTCCAGCCCCTCTCAAGGAGTCTGGTTCCGGAGCCGATGCTATGCGTCGAGGCGAGGCCGACTATATCTAGCCGGAACCTCTCTACCTCGCGCACCAGCTCAGGCTCCCTTCCCGCCAGCGAGGTGACGTTCCACGTCCCTAGAGCTAGCTTCTGCAGCCGAGGATCGGACCGCCAAGGCCCCCGCCTTCGGCCGCCGCCCGTCTCACACTGCACCCGACCCCCATGACCCCTCCTGTAGGTGGTGAGCCCACTGGAAGGGGGTCCCACGTTGGCCGGCCGGGCCCCATGGTGGCGATCGCCAGCAGGCCCCACCCCCGGGCCTGGCTCCAGGGGTGGACCCCGGTGACCCGTGTCCAGGCAAGGGCAACTGGGAACCATTGTTGTGTTTCTTCATGGTAGGTTTTTTGAGCCACGCTTTGTCTGGTCTTTCACCTGGAACCTGTTTGCCCTGGGTGACACTACCAGGGGCATAAAGCCCCCGACAACATAGCTTCCAGGATCATTAGGACACGCAACCCCTCCACCGCGGTAAGGTGGTGACTCAGGGAGGGTCCCATTTTTTATTTTAACTATGTAGTTGAGGTTATGTTAAACTGTCAGTTAAAAAAATCTAATATATTCCTGGCACCAACAACTGAAATACTGTTAGGACTGTGCACTTATGATCCCAGATTATTTGCTGTACTTGAACACTATTTGCATGTCACTTTCGATAAAAATATCAACTAAATTATTTAAATGTAAAGTAAATTGTTTAACATTAACTAGTTAGATATTAGTTATGGTTGGCACTATTTGTTTATACAAAGCATCTCATTACCTGTTCCAGTTATAAAACAGTTGACACCCAGCAAATTTGTCACTCCATTGTTACACAATTTATATATAATTATATACACAATTTAGAACTTAACAAGAAAATGTATACTGACATTGGAGCAAGGAACCTTTGGACAGAATCTACTTTTTTTCTTTTTAAGTATTTATCTTGTGAAATCAATATTTTCTTGAGAGTTTTATCTGTCTAATTATTCAGCAATTCCATTAATTGGATAAACACACCTCGCCTTTGTTCCAAATGAGACCATTGTATGTTCATAGAGTAAATGAGTGCCCAACATCTACACACTATTAGGTTTTCATTAAAATACTACACAACACAATAATTAGGAAATCTTTCCCGTAGTTAATTGATATTGTTACTTTATTGTACTGCATCTTATCTTTGGCAACACTGTCACAGCTGTCCTGCCAGCAATGCTCTCCTATTTTGCAAATCAGTCAATTACACATTGTTTGAAGAATTGATATTAACAATATGAAAAGAGTAACACTTCCCCAAACCCCCTTTTTTTAAGCGCACAAAAAGCCCACACCGCAAGTTTCTAACCTGAAATATAATGTAAAGACTTCTTCCCATCATCTACATAATATTTTATTCTCAATATGTATACTTTAATTGTTATGTACAGTGTCCATATTAAAGTTTTCTAGAACCATTTGTAATCCATTAATTACCATGTTCCTACCTATAATGTGTGTAAGATCATATAAAAGATATTACACTGGATTAAGAATTGTTCAATAACAAACATGTTTCCAGGCATGCACACTCACACCTCACTCAAAATCAACTGTACTAATTTCACATTGTTTGTTCTATCATCATTTTTTTCATTTTAATTAACACAAACTATATCTTTAAACAAAAAGCACAAAAGATGTTCCAGGGAAAGAGTCTGACAATTAATTGGACAATCTTTTCCGGTTAGTTTTCAATGCCACATCAGTTGTAAATTCTATATATAGATATACTCGTTCAACAAGTCTACGTGAAGATCTGTCATATTAGAAACAATACATACATTGCAGTGGGCTCACTAAAACCACTTAAGTGTAATAATTATTGCAAACCACTTTACCAATTTAAGGCTTCAGAAATCAATAGCAGAGTGAGAAATAGCCTGTCACTTCAAACAAAGTCCAAACTAGGCAAAAGATGGACTGTTTAGCCAAAATCCTAAATGGGTATCAAGCAATATAATCTCACACTATTGGCCAACAAGCAGTGTTTGTACTCTTGTACTCTTTTCTTGTACAGAATGCTAGGGGGGGGGGGGGCTTTGTGGTAATATAAATTAAATGCTAGGACAGGGTGATTAATGAAGAGGAGTGGGATGCTGGTTAGTTTAACCATTAATATCACTGGAGTCCCAAGCAAAAATGCTTGTATTAAACAGCATACAATACAGTACCATGCTACCAATGTTTTTCCTAACCGTTTAGTCGAGATGAATAATCAGTGCCATTGCCAAAAGTTTATAACTTCCAGAAAAAGTATTATAGTAATACCACATACTATTATCAACCCCATTCTGCCCTGGTACCATTGAATCTTATACAATCAAAAATGTTTGAAAGGAGGAAAAAAAAATTAGTTTGAACATCGACAAAAAAACCATAACGTATATAATAATAAATGAACACAACAAAAAAGCAACACAGGATATACCATACTATATGCTTTAGAAAGAGTGATAGCAAAGATATGATAAAAACTGAAATTTACAAACTACAACTAAGCTGTGTGTGCACAAGTGTCTGTAATTGTATAGGAGTGTAGTAAAGGGAGTATGTATACCCCTCTTACATATACAGTAGGTCTTCCAGTAACTATTCTTGCACATGTATTGTTTCCTAAGGGCAGAATGGGGGTAAATACATTCCTTGATAGACTGACACAAATCAGCTTTGTTGTTTAGCCTTAAGTTTCCAATGCCTAGTGAAGTTATTTGCTTGATGTTTTTTCTTCTGAAAAATATAACCTGCTTTTAATTAGCTGGCATTCCCTCTCTGGGTTACCGGGGCTGGCGCTATGGGAGAACTTGGTGCTGAGTAGGGGAAGAGAAGGAGGGAAATGGTGGGAACAGGAGTTCAGACTGGGGCCCCTTTCCGCTGCAGTAGATACTGGTGGATGTCGTCAGCATCACGCTTTAACCAGGCAGCATTGAGGAGAATGTTCTCGCAGCACTGCTGTACTGTGCGCTCTGCTGCTGGAGCATGGTGACTCTCAAAGAAACTCTGGAATATAGAAATCAGCATCAGTATACTACAAAGTGTCTTTAATGTAGATTTTGTATGACAAAATTGTCAGAAGCATAAAAAGCCCTTCATGAGTAAATATAAAACAAAATCAAACGGTATAGTTGCTGCAAGAAGCTCACCTTCACTTCAGCAGCTATCTTGTCAATGGCAAATCCATCCACAGAGAGCTGTAGGTCAATAAAACACAAATGAGTTCTAACGGCACTATATTAAGCAGTAAATCATCTCACAATGAACAGTTGTAACAATTCAATGACAAATGTAGTAGTTTACCTTGATAAGCCGTGATATGAGAAAGCCACCCTGGTAACGGTTGTGAAGCTCCTGCCAGTTATCCTTGACAAACTTCCAAGCAGCTTTCCGTCCGTGTTTACTACTCCCAGCAACACCCCCAATTACAGAAACTGTGTCCTGGGGACGCACTTCCTCCTAAGTGACGGATGGAAAAATAGAATTTTCAACACTGCCAACATGCATGTCAAATTACAGTTTGGAACTCTAATAGCTTTGCTGCCATCCTCCCAAGTTAAATCTTCAAAGATAAAGTTGGTTGAACCTTTCTCTACTGGGTTGATTTCCAGAGTGTACCATGAAGATGTCAAAAGTGGCAAAATGGAATATGAACATTTGTGAACATTTTGGCCTGGTCTGAAGCAGGTGTCATTGATTACAGCATATCCTGGTCATGTTTGTAAGCGTAAGGGTAAGCCATCCCAAACTGCATTGTTTTCCAATTAAATGATGACAAACACGTCTCCAGAATTATTGTGGACTGTGTGGCAAACTTGTGGCTGTGAGCAAAGAACCCAGTGTCTCCCAACCCACTGGTGAGCCACAATTTCCAGTCCAATACTGCAACAATGCTACAAAACTACAAATATACACAAGTTCCCTTCCACATGACCTTGTCTCAAGATTTTCTGTCTGAGTGAGCTTGTGTAATGGTAACGGTCATGATTACAGTTGTAATTGATCACATTCCACTGCCACACAGACAAATATGTCTCTCCTTCGCACCCTTTTATACAACTAGTGCAGTGCCTGCCTGTTATGCAGCCAATGGTTAATAAGTTGGTTAGTTCATTTGGTGGCACACCGAGATTCCTGGAATTGTAGTATGCTAGTGCAGAAGGCGTGTGTTGCAGAAGCAACACGCGCCGCCTTAACTACGTAGTCCTAGTAGTTAAAAAAAAAAATAGCGATATCCGCTGTTGTCGTGTTTTCTCCCTTCCATTCCAAACCGTGACCAACGCCAGTCTCCCTTCTCTGCAGAACGCATTAGTCTATCGAAAACCCCCCAACCTGGATCCTACTTTGACTAGTATCTACAGACCTATATCTAAACTTCCATTCCTGTCAAAGATTCTCAAAAAGGTTATTCTCAGTCAATTACTGCCCAACCTACACCGAAACAACATATTGGAAAGGTTTTAAGCCTTATAGCACAGAGTCTGCCTTTCTGAAAGAGTATAATGACCTGCTCCTCTTTGTTGACTCCGGTAACTGTGCCATCCTAATTGTTCTTGACCTCAGTGCAGCCTTGGATACTGTGGATCTTGACATTTTAATAGACAGTATACACCATGGGGTTGTTGTCGATGGTTCACACCTTAACTGGTTCACATCCTACCACATAAACGGAAATTTCTCCATCAACATAGGCACTTTTTCCTCTTCCCCAACTTGTCTCTCGATGGCAAAACACTTTTTACAGTTGAATGAAGGCAATTCTGAAATTATAATATTTGGCCCTCCAGATTCCGTCAAAGTGATAACCAACAGTCTGGGCAACCTGTCTACCCTTGTCAAAAAAACTCACTCTGCAAATGTTTACAACACTGTATTTTGTATCTTCTGTAGGTTTTGACATCTTATTCAAACACCAGATTGAGTTAGGTACTGCACGGTATGTGCCTATTCTAAGCAATATCACCACAGATTTTATGGTAAAAAGAAATTATTAGCTATTTCCCATGAAAAACCAAGATAAACTAAAGATTGTGTTCTATAAATAAAATGTACTTCTATGACAATTATATAAACAGCATGGATTTCATACTTAGACCCAAACTACATATTCGTAAAAAATAATAATATAAACAAATCACAAACACAGAATCGATTTGCCAAGATCATAAAAATATAAAGTAATGAAATACATGCAAATACAAGTTTGACAAGCAAGTAAATGCAGTATTGAATGCCAGTTTTCCCTCAGCGTCGTACTAATGCCAACATCAAGCCATTTCTCTCTTTTAACCCTCGTGCTGCCTTCGGGTCACATGACCCAAAGGTTCATAACGAACCATTGTTGTGTTTACCCAATTTTACCCAATACAAAAACAAATAAAAATAATTTTATTTTAACCATTCCAATGTGGGGGGTCTGAGACAGCCCGACAGTTAAAAGAAAATGCTTCACTTTGTTTTTGTATGAGGTAAATGTGTCGCAATACGACGGTGGGTCACAATGACTGATGGGTCAGAATGACCCGAAGATAACACAAGGGTTAAAGCTCTTGAGAAAATGACATACATTTTTATATCATCCCACTATTGCAACTCCCTGTATACTGGGATTAGTCAGTTGTACCTGTCCCGCCTGCAACTAGTCCAGAGTGCTACAGCCAGGCTCCTGACAAGTACCTGGGAAAAGGAGCCATATTAGCCCTATCCCTGGCCCCTCTCCACTGGCTGCCTGTACAGTTAAGAATTACCACCGTCAAACAAGGAGGTGGAAACATTATACTTTGGGGGTGTTTTTCTGCTTCACCTCATCAAAGGGACGATGGACGGGGCCACGTACCGTCAAAACTTGGGTGAGAACCTACTTCCCTCAGTCAGGGCATTGAAAATGGGTTGTGGATGGGTATAACACATAACAGCCAAAACACATAGCCAAGGCAAAAAAGGAGTGGCCCAAGAAGAATTTCAATGTTGTTTGGTGACGTTTTCTGGTCAACTCGCCCTCATTGCGGGCTTATCAAAATGTTTTGATATTTACAAAAACATATTGTGGAGACTCCTATCCAGTTGGTAACATAAGCATTATGTGTAACCCTTCACACTACAGGATCACTTGGGCAGATAATCTGTCCCCACAATTGTCGGGAGGGTAAATCAGACCCAAAATCGGCCTAGGTACTGTCCTTACAATATGTTTCCTTAATTATAAAACTGTCAACATGAAACCTATATTTGATCATGTATTTTGAGCCAGGAAAACCCCTGCTAAAATGCCTGTCCAATTAAAATCCTTAATGTAACAAAGAAAACAGATTTAGGAATCTTGGATCAATCCAAACAACAAAAACCTCATCTTCATTATATTCCAAGTTTAAGTGCCCTGTGTGCAACGCGTGACAACTCGTTTCTCTCAAACAAACAAAACAACTACGGGCATGCTAGCTCAACGGATCAATCCGTTTATTTTCATTCGTTTTCATCAGGGTAACCACATGTAAAAGACGTTCGTTACCAACATTGTGTAATTATAAAGTCTACAACTTTACAAATGTTCACCGTAGTCTAGAATTAATAGAGTAAAATCTTAATAACATGTTTTTTAATTCAAATATATCAACTAATGTGGTGTATTTCATCATCCTGCAGCCGATTTTGCAAGCGTCTCGCGAAAAAATTCGACCAGCTGCCGAAACGATCGCTGCAGATCGCAGGCGATCGCAGGCAATCGCTGGCAATAGCCAGTGAGGCTATTTTTTATTTTATACATTTTTTATTCCTATATGTTTATTGTTTGCACCTTCCTGCCAAAGCAAATTCCGAATAAAACCCATTCTGATTCTGTTACTCATCAAAAACGCAGTCTGTGAATAGTTTTAAGAAACTATTGAAAACCCACTTCAGTAATCACTGTTCTGTAATGCGTTTTTTGCCTTCTGTGTAGTTTTACTGTTGTATTGTATTTTAGGTAGTGCTGTCAAACAAAATATTTAATTGCGATTAATCACATTAATGGAATAGTTAACTCGTGATTAATCGCAATTGCACAATTTTAACTATTCTAAATGTCCCTTGATTTCTTTTTGTCCAATAATTTTTTCTCATTTTAATGCTCTTATCAACATGGAAAAGTGGATCGGATTGCTTGGTGCAAATATTTTTTTTAAATTGAAAACAACATTGCAATCGCCTGGCTTTGACGAGGGGTCGGAGAATTCGCATCAGCTGTGTGCTTGGCCATCAAGTGGTATTTCAGACTGGACGTGCTGCGATGATGGCTCAGTTCACAACGACAAAACACACAGATCACTTTGGTCTTGTCAATGGAACCATTTAGCAACTTTTTAAAAGTAAACTTTCCATTCAGAATCCTATTGGCATCCATTTCGGCGTCTCGCGCTCGCCCTCCACTCAAAACGTAACGTTAGCCTACTACTCTTTAGCCAGCTCGCAAGCCCAAACAAGTGTGCGGCGTGCCTGTTGTTTTGTTTCCGGTCTAGCTAGATCCGGTGTGGTGTTGTAGTTTTTCTAACGTCAGTAGTTGTTGCAACAGCATGTGAAAAAAACTACAACGTTTGCTAGGCCAAAAAGAACGTTAATCGCGCGCTAAAAAAATTGACGCCGTTAAAATGGGTTTGCGTTAACGCCGTTAATAACGCGTTAAACTGACAGCACTAATTTTAGGATCTTATGATTCAATGACGTATATTGTATTTTAGGTTTTTCAGTTTTAATTCCATCTTTATTTTCAATGTTCTTATTGCACAGCACCTTGTAACCCTGGTTTTGAAAAGGGCTTTAATAAAATATACCAAATTACTTACTAGTCTTTCAGGAGGCAGGGCTCTTGACTGCATTTTGTGAAGATGTTTTGAGGCTGTGCGATATTTTTTACAACTACTCCTGCAAATTTGAATTTGATTTTTTTTAATGTTGAAAACCAAGGATGGAGCGAATCTGCCCGATTTGGAAAACATGTGTGAGGGGGGAGGTTCCATGAGTGATTATTCAACTGCGTGGTTAACAGAATCTACACTTGTGTGTCTCATTCAGGTGTTTCGCAAAAGGGGTAATTGACGGCTAATATCAACCAATCTGAAATCTGCATTAAAGTTAAGAATCTAAATAAATAGTTTAACTGGTTATGTAACGTTGAATAGAACGGTGGACCGGTCACTGTATCAGCTCACAGCAGGCTCATCCTACTGTGCAATTAGCGAGCATTCTGTAGAGAAATTAAAACATGTCGCGGCCACAACAGTTATTTGCACTTGCACAAATGCTCCTGTAAGGAGTTGGAAAAGATGGGAGGTCGGCAAACTTGTCCCTTTTGGCAAACAGCTTTGTGCGTTGTTTATTCTAGTAGGCCTACAAGGACAATACTTTAACAGAAAACGTAGCATGCTACCCAGAACGTAGCCCAGACCTCACTGCGCCCTTAAAGGTGCAGTGTTCACTTGAACCTGTCCAGTGAATTATGTACAAGTAGTCTGCTACACTCTCAAATACATTTTGGGGTTGCACAGATAAAATTTCAGGTGCATATGCGCCGAAAATGGCCGCATGATGTAAGTACTTTTTATTTGTTGAGTATACATTACCGTTCAAAAGTTTGGGGTCACTTAAAACTGTCCTTATTTTTCAAAGAAAAGCAATGTTTTTTTCAATGAAGATAACGTTAAATTAATCAGAAATACACTATACATTGTTAATGTGGTAAATGACTATTCTAGGTGGAAACGTCTGGTTTTTAATGAAATATCTACATAGGTGTATAGAGGCCCATTTCCAGCAACTATTACTGTATGTGTTCGAATGGTACATTGTGTTTGCTAATTGCCTTAGAAGACTAATGGATGATTAGAAGGATTAGAATTAGAATGCCAAAGGTCTGCAATGTTGTAATTGCTGCAAATGGAGCATTATTTGATGAAAGCAAAGTTTGAAGAGCAACATTTATATTTAAAATAAAAATAATTATTTCTAATAATGATAATTAACCTTGTAAATGTCTTGACTATATTTTCTATTCATTTTGAAAGTTATTTGATAAATAAAAGTGTGAGTTTTCATGGAAAACACGAAATTGTCCGGGTGACCCCAAACTTTTGAACGGTAGTGGATATTTTAAAAAAAAATGACGAAATTTACCTCTTCATGTGGTCATTTTATATAAAACATTTATTCGTTGAATGTAAAGAAAATCTGCCGCATTGTGATATGTATCGTGATTGGGATGTGAAAAGATCTATATCAGGATATGAGATTTTGGTCATATCGCGCAGCCTTACTGTGAACTGTAGCAGGGTTTGCTTTTTTGGAATAAATACACTTGATCTATAATCAGTTATTTAGTTAGATATTGAATTAGGACATCAAGGAAACCTAGGTTTGACATGTAATAAGTCTTCTGAAGGAATTAATTTGTTCTAAGCATAGAGCGGATCAAATAACGAGAGGGATTAAAATATACAAATTCAAATGAAACACAATGATTTATTGAAATCAATGGAATCTAATGAAAAGTACTGGATATAGGCTATTTGTAATTGGTTTGATGGGCTAACATTAAATACAACATACAATGGGTCATATGGAAAGAGTGGGAAGGAGGGAGGAGAAAGAATCAAGGCCTTTGTCTAATAACGGGAATGTTTAGTGGTAAACTAACGGGAGTTTTACGTGTAGTCACACACTATCAATTACTTAATGCCAATGTTATAATTAAGAAATATAGCTAGTCGCATTTACATTCGCCGGTGTGTTGAAGTTGTGGGTTGAAAGCGGAGTCCGTTTAAGTCGTGGCTGTAGTAAACAAATCTTTGTCATCCGATAAAAAGGTTATTTCGTGAAAGTATTCCTTTTAATCCGCGGCGAGACTGAGTTTGGTTAGAATTGCGTTTGGCTACTTCTGCATTATCGTCCAGAAAGTGTTGAAATCACTAATGTGAAGCTTGGCAGGATACTTTTTTAATGCCTATCCATTTTCCAGACTTAGGGTATCAATGGACTCAGCAAGTGATTATTGGGTGTGCTTTGCCTTCGGCAAGGGCACAACCTTTGTTCTCTATCATATATATTTATTATTGGGTGTGCTCACGCCTTCAGCGAGCACAACCATTGTTCTCTCACATATATATTTATTTTTATTGTTTATTTTCGCCCCCCTAAGGATCAGTCAATATTTGGACTACATAGACAACGCCTGTGTCAAAATGTTTGTCTTGCTCTCGATTGCGTTGCTTGTATTTTTATTTATTTACGTTCCGTTTCACGGTTTAGGAGGTTACAACGTTTTTGTGGCAAACAGTGCCTTTAGTCAACAAAGGGTACTCAGTGCTAGCTACGTCAGCACATGTTGGCAACGACGCATAGATTGATGTGCAGTTGCACAGCGAGTATCGTGCTGTGGTGTACTAGCAGCACATGTACATTTAAGCAAATCAAGACCTGCATGTACAGTAAGTAATGTCACATTAAATAATGTATTTAAACTCAAGCTTGTGTGGTGCGTCGCTGTCTTCAATGCCACAGCCTAAACTTTATGTCAAAAGAAACATTCTAATTTCTGGCGCTTTCAAACAATCCCCTCAGTAACGTTTGGCTAGCAACAGCAGCTAGCTTGCTCGTAGCAAACTTCTTTTGAATTAGCCATTTCCCCCTAAATTAATGTCAAACTTGTTTACGTTTTTGGGGGTATATTTTCAGTTAGCAGACGGTACTGTTTGAATTGCGATTCCATCTGAACTACTGCCGGTGACAACGTTGTTACAGTAGCTTGTTTCAAAGGGGGTTCTTGAGTAGGCTAAATGCTTGAAAATATCACTAGATGGGAAAAACTTAAGGGGACGAACCCACCTGCAACCGACGCAAGCGAGCACACCCTACAATTTCCCCAGAAATTGTACCCTCTCTAGTTATTGTTTATTTTCCCACCCCTAAATATTCGTCAACATTATGTCTACATAGACAACCTAGGTGTCAAAAGTTTCGTCTTGGTAGCGATTGAGTTGCTTGTTTTTTTATTTACGTTCCGTTGCATGGTTTAGGCTCAAGTTAAGTTTTTGTGGCGAAAAGTGAAGCTAACGGTGGCTAATTTGCTAGCCACAGTCACTGACGTTACTAACGTCACTATGTCACTAATGTCACGAAAACACGCGTGACTACCTGTAGCAGAACATTCGTTTCACATCTGTTAACTTGGGGGATAGCTAGGCAAACTACAGCTTTACTGCAAGGCAGCTGCAGAAACGCCACAAGCAAAGAGGCCAGGGTGATAACTATTTACTCATTTTACTTTGTGATGTGAAACACAATTGTGAAATGTAATGTACAATATTAGCTGATATTATTAAGGAAGTAGGCCCACATCTACTTTCGGAAACGGTAGTCTACTATTTCACTGAAGCATTAGCATGACTTTAGCCTCTGTTGCCCGGGCAACACATACTACAGTGGTCTATGATGCATCTGTTTTCAATCGTTAAAATAAACATTCCTCACAAATACATTTTCGTTGTAGGATTTATTATGACATTACATTACAAGTAAACGATTTGTTGGTGAAATTATCATTTCCTGTACCGAGGTGAAATCAGTTTCATATTCGAGATTCAACAGACATTCATATTCGTACCTCCGTTCAGGCTCCGCGTCATATTTAGGGACCGGGGTAAAAGAGTTGACAGTCCGAATGTTTCTTCAATATCTTTGTCAAAATCCAACATACAAACTTCAACCTTGTTGCACATTCTTCTACTACTGACTGACCAATTTGTACAACCTTTGGTTTGGTGATAATGTTGATTATTTATTAACCCATAGCCAATAAATCAATAAAAACACCAATATTTAAGTGTTTGCTCAATATCTTTGTCAAAAATGAACATAGAAACTTCAAACTTGTTGCACATTCTTCTAATACTAGTAGACCAAGTGGTCCAAGCTTTGGTTTGGTGACCAAGTTGATTATTGATTAATCCATAGCCAATAAGTCAATAAAAACACCAATATTTCTGTATTTCCTCAATATCTTTGTCAAAAATAAACATAGAAACTTCAGACCTGTTTCACATTCTTCTACTACTAGCTGACCAAGTTTTCCAAGCTTTGGTTTGGTGATAAAGTTGATTACTGATTAACCCATAGCCAATAAATCAATAAAAACACCAATATTTAAGTGTTTGCTCAATATCTTTGTCAAAAATGAACATAGAAACTTCAAACTTGTTGCACATTCTTCTAATACTAGTAGACCAAGTGGTCCAAGCTTTGGTTTGGTGACCAAGTTGATTATTGATTAATCCATAGCCAATAAGTCAATAAAAACACCAATATTTCTGTATTTCCTCAATATCTTTGTCAAAAATAAACATAGAAACTTCAGACCTGTTTCACATTCTTCTACTACTAGCTGACCAAGTTTTCCAAGCTTTGGTTTGGTGATAAAGCTGATTACTGATTAACCCATAGCCAATAAATCAATAAAAATACCAATATTTCTGTTTCCTCAATATCTTTGTCAAAAATGAACATAGAAACTTCAAACTTGTTGCAAATTCTTCTAATACTAGCAGACCAAGTTGTCCAAGCTTTAGTTTGGTGATAAAGTTTATTATTGATTAACCCATAGCCAATAAATCAATAAAAACACAAATATTTCAGTGTTTCCTCAATATCTTTGTAAAAAATGAACATAGAAACTTTAAACTTGTTGCACATTCTTCTAATACTAGCAGACCAAGTTGTCCAAGCTTTGGTTTGGTGATAAAGCTGATTATTGATTAACCTATAGCCAATAAATCAAGAAAAACACACATTTTCCAATATTTCATCAATATCTTTGTCAACAATGACCACAGAAACTTCAAACTTGTTTCACATTCTTCTACTACTAGCTGACCAAGTTGTCCAAGCTTTGGTTTGGTGATAAAGTTGATAAAGTTGGCTATGGGTTAATCAATAATCAACTTTATCACCAAACCAAAGCTTGGACAACTTGGTCAGCTAGGAGTAGAAGAATGTGAAACAGGTCTGACGTTTCTGTGGTCATTTATGACAAAGATATTGAGGAAACACTGAAATATTGGTGTTTTTATTGATTTATTTGCAATTTAGGTTAATCAATAATCAACTTTATCACCAAACCAAAGCTTTGACAAGTTGGTCAGCTAGGAGTAGAATAATGTGAAACTGGTCTGAAGTTTCTATGTTCATTTTTGACAAAGATATTGAGGAAATACTGAAATATTGGTGTTTTTATTGATTTATTGGCTATGGGTTAATCAATAATCAACATTATCACCAAACCAAAGGTTGTACAAATTGGTCAGTTAGTAGTAGAAGAATGTGCAACAAGTTTTAAGTTTGTATGTTGGATTTTGACAAAGATATTGAAGAAACATTCGGACTGTCAACTCTTTTACCCCGGTCCCTAAATATGACGCGGAGCCTGAACGGAGGTACAAATATGAATGTCTGTTGAATCTCGAATATGAAACTGATTTCACCACAGGTGAACCTGTGGTTTCAAACCAGTGTTGCTCACTGCAACTCTGTAGCCTACGCGAGACACACTACAAAACCATCTACAGAGCTGTTTAGGAAGTCAAACGGCGACATAACATGTTCAGCACTCCCCTTACTTAAATCAAAAATCTATCTAACTACTAATCTTAACTTCATTGCCACAGCCTAAACTTTGTCAATCTGTTCATGAAAATAATTAATTTTAGCCTAAACCGTACAACGGAACGTTAAATCCAATTCAACCAACGCAATCGCTACCAAGACGAACACAGCAGTCAGGGGCGGTTTTAGGCACGGGCGGACCGGGCAGCCGCCCGGGGCGGCATTTTTTCATGTCACGTGGGGGGCGCACAAGCATAAAATAAATAAATAAAAATCTCTGCGCGGCGAAGCGTTTTTCTCTTTTCTATCATTTCACTGTGTGGGGAATTGGCAAATTGGCGCCCCCTTCAGGCAGCTGCAGGCACCCCTGCTTGCTGAGAAGGTGCCGTGCACAGAAGCTGTGTGAAAAAAGGGGAGGGGGACAGACAGCTCACCTGACTGGGAACGGACAAGGGGGGGGGGGGGGGTCCACTGTATAGTGCAATACTCTAAATTAGTGGGCTAAAGTCAGTTGCACCTCGACTTTCTTCCAAATAACGCACATTTCATTCATAATATTATAAATATAGGCCTAAAGTTCCTGCACATTTTTTATTTATTTTTTTATTGTGTGAAATGGCTAATAAAAATATGTAACACAAAACGATTGTGGTCACCAAGGTGAATTGGTTTAGTCTTGACTTCTGGTCGTGAGTGACAGTGTTGGGGGGATGGGAAATCTGTTGACTGTTGAGTGCCAAAGAAGATGGACAGGAAAAGGTCAAGTAAGCCATCAGGTGCCCAATTTCGAAAAAAAAAGAAAAGAAGAAGAGGAGAAACGACAAAAAGATAAAGGTATGCAAATATGTCTGTATGATTATTACGGTATCCATGTCATGAATGAAGGGCTAATGTTAATTGGTGGGTATAGGCTAACTCTTACGTTTGTTAGCCTTTTTGCTATGATGCTTGCTATGCAACAACAATATTTCGGTTTTAACTCAACAAACACGAGATAACATTTCACCATAATAGTGTGCTTTGCAACAAAACTGTTACAAGTTCAGTTATTATTTATTTTCATTAATTAGGTTAGGCCCTGTAATTAGCCAACGGAATTTTCAAATCTGTAGGTAGTTTCAAAGACGAACATTTGCTATTTGCTACAACTATATTTTGTGACAAAGTATAGTTTAACGTCATAACTAAAAGTGTTCCTCCCTAAAAGTTATATTAATATAGCATGTAATAACAGACATTTAGCATGTAAGGGCATGTTTATGTAACCCTCCTATTATGTTTGGTGACAATTTGACCCCAGGCCTGTTTTAGCTGTATAGAACATAATCGGTCTTACCATAACAGCCTTTTGATTTCAATGGGGGGGGGGGGGGCGTACACCCTGGGTGTAATTCAATGTAGAACCGCCACTGACAGCAGTAGTCTACTGTACTGTAGTAGTACAATTTACCGGGGCAGCTTCTCCACACAGGGCTATATTGCACTTTGCGTTGTTACTGACAATGATCGCTACCAGTGAGCTTTTTATGAATGAGCGATTTTCCACTAAATAAATGTCAAGCTTATTTACGTTTTTGGGGGCATATTTTCAGTTAGCAGATGGTACTGTTTGAATCGCGATTCCATCTTCTAATGCCGGTAACGTCGTAGAATAATCTTCAAAGGGGGTTCTTTATTAATGAATGAATGCAATATGAGTAGGCTAAATGCCTGAAAATATCACGAAAAGGGAAAACTTAAAAGGACAGAGATTAGGACAATTTTTACACCGGTCTGCCAAATTTATTCGTTTTGATTCAACGATGAGGCTGCCTCTTGCAGGGGAAATAAGACATCTATTTCATTCTACACTTCACTCGTATTTTCAGTTGTAAATGAGCAGCAAAAAAAATGCTTTTAAATCTATGTAATCTTTATAAATAATAAGTATGCATTTTTATATAAAATATACAGAAATATCAGTTGCAAAAATGTCATTCAAAAACGGACCCCTGTGCAACCGACGCAAGCAAGCACACCCTACAATTTCCCCAGAAATTGTACCCTCTCTAGTTTGCTGTTGGTATTTATACTCTGAATACAGGGGAGTGTCTTCATGCAGGTAAGACAGTTCCATTGGTCAGTTCCTTGGTTGGGGTGTTGTCCGAGGTGGTTCAAAGTTAAAACTGGAATGCGATTTCAGGATTGTGGCTATACCTATACTTCATAATCTATCTATACAACATTGATGAATGGTTTTGTTAGTAGATTACAATAAATTGGATACCAAGGTTGACTGACTTATCATAACGTGAAAGGAAGTTACATTAAAACATCAAATTAAATCAACACAGTATCAAGGGAAAGCATACAATGTCACACATAAATTCCAATAATCCTTCTAGCGTCCAAAAAGTGTATTCCTTGAGAAATGTTGGTACATCCATTCAAAGATCAGTTTTGATGTCTGTTTGTTTGATCCAGAGTTTCTCTGGAGTAAGGATAGGCTGATGAAGGCAGGCCACTTGGCTGGCCCTTCTCCCTACCACAAGGAGAAGGAGACACCAGGTCTGGTATCATCCCTTTGAAGCTCATCCAGAAAGATAGTGGCATTGTATGAGGTATCATATAATGCAAAGTCAGGGGTTTCTTGTGCTGATGTGGTCTGCAGTACCGTGTCCTACTGAGGTGATCAGATTATGACCATGTTGAAGAATGGGACTCTGTGCTACACAGTTCACATATGGTGGAAACACAAAATGTATTGTGCATGTATTTTGGCATTATTTGGTTAATGTTAATACACTGTTCAGTTTCCCCTCTTCCTTTAAACCATAGGGGAATAGTTTTGGTTGTTTGGCAAATATTAAACCCCCTACATAGTGCAAAGATTTACAGCGTTTTAAGGGTGGGAAAATAATATTGAATGAATAAATAATATATATGAGAGAACAAGGTTGTGCCTTGCCAAAGGTAGAAACAACGAATAATATGTGCGCGATTACAGTAGTGTGTCTTGCTGGAATATTAAACAAAGCATTTTAAGTTTCATGGTCTCATCTATTTTTACATTATTTTTCCAAACAAAACAAAGATAGTGTCGGAAAAATTTAAGATGTAACACTTTTATTCTGTAGAAAATGATACTGTGTTTAGCTTTGTGTGCAGAGAGTCCTACCCCCAAATCTGAACTGTGGGTAAACATACAAGACCCTTGTCTTGGGGCTAAGGACTAGAGGGGGGTTTGTTTATTTAAAGGAGATACTGTTTGACAGAGCTAGAAGGAAGACTGAGGTCTGGTGACCATTTGCTTGTCACCTAGTGGGGGTAGGGTTGATGTTGTAATGTCCATTTGCAAGGGACGCACACACGCAAACACGCATGCAATCACGCGCGCCAGGTCTATGCAAGGGAGCCAATGAAGGAAGAGCCATGGAACATTTGCATGCCTTTGTTTTAACCAATGACTGTCAAGAGCCGTTTATGTTTAAATAGGTTGCTAGCACAACATGCTAGCGGACAAACTTTGTAGCACAATGGCGTGTGATGTTTTGTCTCCTTGCGGCCGCAAGCAATAAAGCTTTCTTAACTTGTTCACCGACTGACTGTGCAATGCTTGATAGATTAATATTTCTGACAGATAGTTATGGGCTAATCGTGTGGTTCCGATATATATATAACTTATAAATACATTTAACCCTTTCCTGCCTGAGTGAAAACTCCCAAAATTCCATTGGATGCCGGAATATGATATTAACATGCATATTCACATTTACATAAATTTTCAAATTAAATCATACACATGAACTATTTATTGAAGAAAAGGTCTTCTAATGATATAAAAATATCCATGATTATGTAAGGAAAATCATCCTTTATCAAGGATGGATGAAGGATTTCACGCAACCATTTTTACTAAAATCTTCTCCGTCTGCCATACTTCATCAGACAACCAATTTTCAACATATTTTAATACAAGATAGTGGAAAACTTAGAGCATATGGAACATACATAATTCTGTGGGAAATGTAGACCAGCAGACAGATTAGAAATATCATCTTTTGTTTAAAGGTTATGACCATTCTAGTGATTAGTGAAAAAATGGGGAAAAACCGGAACCCCCTGTAGCAACCGATAACGTAATAACGGCCAATAATGTAATAACGGCCAATAACGTAATCATTTAAATGTAATAAAACCAATAACGTTATAAATTGCCAATAATGTAATAACTTTTTGCCAATAATGTAATAACTTATAACGTTATTGGCTGGTTATTAAGTTATTGGCCTTGCATTAAAAAAAAACGTTGAAAATGTAATGACTGAGGTATCACTTTATTTCATCTTCAATTTCTGGAGAGAAAGTGTCACTCTTAGCCTTAATATTGCATCTTGCAACAGATGCTTAAATATCCGACCTTACAGATACCCCTCCACCCTCAAACCCCCCTCCACAGGAGGCCCTAAAGGAGCAATTAAGAGTCCATTTGGATTTATATCTCACTCTTAGGGTTCCGTCATAGTACTCCGTGTATCCGACTCTGTGACCATGCAGGCGCTTTGACGGAGTCGTGAGTCTTTCTAAGTTCTGCGTTGCAGTTTTCAGTATGGTTTTGCAATTCACCGCCTGAGCGCTAGGGGCTGCGGGAATGAGTCGTTATCTGACCAATGACAGCCCCGCGGTCTCCATTGGTCTCAGTCGCCTCGACTGGTAAATTTTTTTGGAGGCACACGTCCAAGAACCAAAAGAGGCAAGCCTTCACAGTAATAACCAGACGTGATATGTGATATGACATCTAAACCAAGAGTAGACACAATAAGGAACTGAACATTGAACATTTGTGATGCTCTCTGGAGAGTTAGGTGGTCACCTATGTGCTATGTTGTGCCATCCTCTGTATTTAATCCTCCCATGCTTCCTCAACATACTCCGAAAGGGGTGTCCCATCCATTCCATTTGGATGAAATGTTAGGTCAGCAACTACTTCTCCACGCAATGTTTCTGCAGAGCGGAACATTCCAATAGTGGCCAATTGATCAGAAATAGCAGCAAATTGGCAGCTGCCAACAGGGGTCGGGTCAAAGCGAATGTTTAGGTTTATTGATTCAAAATCCTCCAATTTGTCCTTATGGAATTCCCAGGTCCATTTGTACAACTCTTTTGGACTTTGGGGGCTGCTTTTCTTCTTGTCTTGTCACACTGGTCACATCAGAAACGGAGAACCATTTTTGTGTTGGAGTGGGGCTATTTGGCATTTGAAACTCAACTCTTGTATTTGTGCAACTTTAAGTTTCTTTTCACAACAACACCTGGTATCACAAGATGTTTTTGTGAGACTTTGTGGTGGCTTCTGGTGGTGACCAACACTTTATCGTATACTCTATAAATAGAGGTTTTCAAACTTCCAGATAGTCTGTCTGCGTGCACAGCGTTGTGTAGCCTTTTGTGCCCTTTTTCTGATCTTAATTCGTTCAGTCTGAAACAAGAGTCGGTGCCTTTGGGAGGGCAGTGTTTAGTCGCTTGGTGGCGTGTTCTATAGGAACTTCCTGAGAAGAAGTTAACCGGTTTGATAATGCATGACTTTTTCTTCCGTAATAAACCTCAAAAGGTGACATCCAACTCAAGACCTCTCCTTTTGGGTCTTCATTCATCACTTTTGCATAAATTGGCAAATGCTTAACCCAATTGACTCCTCCTCGTTGATATTTGACTAGTTCATACATTATCTTTTTCCTTAGGACTCGGTGGCTTCTCTCCACTTTACACTGGCTCTGGTAAGGAGAGCTCTGAATTATTTTAACTTGTAAAGACTCCATAAGTTTTTTTTACAGCACCTTTAACACCTTCCCTTGGTCATGCTGGATGATTTTTGGTGGACCATGCTCATTGTAAATGTCTTCAAGGTGTTTACCTTTCAGTGGTCTTAGCCATACACAGAGTTGGATACTTGGAGTACTATAACGGAACCCTAAGAGTGAGATATAAATCCAAATCGTCTCTTTAAGGCCTCCTGTGGAGGGGGTTTGAGGGTGGAGGGGTATCTGTAAGGTCGGATATTTAAGCATCTGTTGCAAGATGCAATATTAAGGCTAAGAGTGACACTTTCTCTCCAGAAATTGAAGATAAAATAAAGTGATACCTCAGTTATTACATTATTGGCTCAGTTATTACATTTTCAAAGTTTTTTTTTAATGCAAGGCCAATAACGTAATAACCAGTCAATAACGTAATAAGTTATTACATTATTGTCAAAAAGTTATTACATTATTGGCTCAGGAACTTTATTACATTATTGGAAATGTATTACGTTATTGGTAATTTATTATGTTATTGGTTTTATTACATTTAAATTATTACGTTATTGGCCGTTATTACATTATCGGTTGCTACACCCCCCCCCGCCCCCAAAAAACCTAACTAGCGCTATAACTGGCTATTATCCTCTCCATAACTAAAAAGGTTTGCCTTTCTTCCACATTCGACCAAATTGGCCAAACAAGGTATATATATTTAGCTGAAAGGGTACATAATCTAGATAGTTTATGTTTATGTATTTTTTTGCAAGTTTCACAGAAATCTGCAGAAATCAAGGTTAAACAGTGCTACTGTCATAGCTGCCTGTCACAAACAGCATAACCGGGTCACGTAATTTTTTCCTGAAGTGACTTGCGTTACTCCTACAAACAAATGCTATGACAACATTGACAACAAATGTTAAGAAACTTGTCTTTAGTCAAAATATCATATCCGTTTTCTATTTGAAGCGGTAAATTTAAGACTGTAGGACATCTCCCATGGTATCCTCTCTGGCTCCGCTTAAGCAAAAGATGGTTAACAATGATGACGATATATATTTATTATTCACGCCCAGTAACCCCATAACCAAATAGGTGTGCTTTGAGCTTAAGTTGTCTGGCAGTTTTTAGAAATAAAATCGGTGATTGTACTGCAAAGATATTAAGGCAGGAACCATGGGAATATTGTTAGAATATTTAAATGGTCTGGCAGGAAAAGGTTAAATAATTGAAAAATATAACAAGCATTCCAATCTTTCACCTCTAGTCAAACAAACGTTGGCAGGCTGCACTTGACATATCAATATGATAAATCATTCACCGTAAGAACACCACCACCAAAAGCTAACTCCCCCTTTACATATCGGCATGGTATGTTAAAAAAAAAAAACTAGAGAGGGTACAATTTCTGGGGAAATTGTGGGGTGTGCTTGCGTCGTTGCAGATGTTTCCAGGCTGTGAATATCAACACCCTGTATTTTAGTACGCCCTATGACTGGATAGCTACTGCGATT
Source organism: Osmerus eperlanus (assembly GCF_963692335.1). Lineage (NCBI taxonomy): Eukaryota > Metazoa > Chordata > Actinopteri > Osmeriformes > Osmeridae > Osmerus > Osmerus eperlanus. The sequence continues at coordinate 3,300,173 of NC_085039.1, read as the reverse complement.
CCCACACAACAGAAGTGTAGTAGTTAGCTAGCTCTACAATTTACCGGGGCTAGGTCTGAATCTAGGAGCAAAATGGAGCACAGCTGCCAACTGTAGGTATATGCAAGTAGCAAAATGGTGTTCACTTCAATTAGGTATTGAACCGGATATTTTACTTACTGTAATATAAACGATGCAACGATACAGCGACGCATCACACAAGCTTGAGTTCAAATACATTATTTAATGTGACATTAAGTACCGTATTTTACGGAAAATAAGCCGCGGCTTGTACTCCGATTTTACAGTTTTCTTGTGCGGCTTATATTTCGAAGCAACTTTTAGTTCGGTTTTAGAACAAAAAAGTGGCTTCTCTCAAGATCTCTACTGACCGTGCAGCTAATTTTATGCTCAACACTTGAACGGGGGCTTATTACTTGAAAGAGGAATTATTTACTGTTTTCTCAGTTACACTATCAGGGCTTGGAAATACAGTGACTTGCTAAAGTAGGCAAATGGCTAGTAGAACATAACATTTCATAATAATTTCAGTTAATCAAACAGCTGCAAACCCAGTGAAATGTTATAGGCTAGGCTAGCTAGCAAAATAACGCTAGCATCGCTAACAACATTACTAATTCAACTTTGGTAGTCTAACCGAGCTCTTTGTAAATTTGTTTTAGATATAATTGTATATGATAGTGTGGACAATAAGACACAGACGCGGTCTCTTTTCATAACTTGTATTTTACCACAGCTCTTCTTTACATCGTCATTCAAACAGCCCTCACTGATTTCATGTAATTCGTTCAGCATCAAGCCTACGGCAACTCACGAAGGACAAAACACCCTTGTCTGTTGTCACATAGAAAGGTCTGCTACAGTAGGCTATCCTCAGGATTTGCAAGCTAGCTAAACTTATAATATATCTAAATAATTTTGTAGACATAATGGATTGTGCCACTAAATGAGTGACTTGTATTTATTTCTGGACATACTATCCACAACCGAAGTGTGTTACACAATGCTGTAAGATCGCCTATACTCGGGCATTGCTCTTGGTACCCAGAATTCCCTGCGGCAAGCTGAAAAGCTACTGAGTTATGGGCATTAGCTTAGTTAAATAAGCATTGTTTGGAGTTCTATTGTTGTGTTCGTTATGTTTTGATATGTGTAATGCTATGGTCTATAGTTTAGATAATTTGAGTGATAAATTACCCAGTCAGGGTGCAAGTGATAATTGCACCCTGATTGGGAATGTTGTCTAGTTAGATTGCTATCCAAGCTGTCCGCAGCCATAGCATGAACATGCAAATGATCATTTGTCAGCATTTGGCCATGCAACGGTAACATTGTTTGCTTATTAAGTGCGGCTTGTACTCCAGTGCGGCTTATACTCTGATTTACAAACATAAAGTGCTCATTCTGGGGGGGTGCGGCTTGTACACAATGCGGCCTATTTACCGTAAAATACGGTACTGTACATTCAAGTCTTAAATTGCTTAAATGTATGATGCACTTGTCGTTAAGTCCTACACCACGGCATGGTACTTGCTGAGCAACAGCGCAAACACAGGCAGGGATACAGTAGCTAACAACGCTAGTGCTAAATAACTATTTAGCTGGTCGGCTCCATGACGCCGGGTAAGTTGGGCTTGTGAGACTGCTCACCAAAAGAACGAAGGGGAACCCACTTGTGTAGCAGATTAAGACATGTCCGTAGGTACATGGCCAAAAATAGCCTCAACTTTTCTAAACTTTTAGCTACGGTACTAATGCTGAGGGCTCGCTGATATTGCTGTCTGTCTAACTAGAACGTTGTATCTATGCGTCTTTGCTAACATGTGCTGACACTGAGGTCCCTTGGTGCACACAAAGCACTTTTTGCCACAAAAACGATGTAAACTCCTAAACCGTGCAACGGAATGTAAATAAAAATACAAGCAACACAATTGGGACACAACACAAACACGTTTAATGACATTTTTACAACTGATATTTCTGTATATTTTATATAAAAATGCATACTTATTACTTATAAAGATTACATTTAAAAGCAGATTTTTTTTGCTGCTCATTTACAACTCAAAATACGAGTGAAGTGTAGAATGAAATAGATGTCTTCTCATTTCCCCTGCAAGAGGCAGCCTCATAGCTGAATCAAAACAAATAAATTTGGCAGACCGGTGTAAAAATGTACCTTATCTCTATGACTTAAACGTCCTTTTAAGTTTTTCCCTTCTCGTGATATTTTCAGGCATTTAGCCTACTCATATTGCATTCATTCATTAATAAAGAACCCACTTTGAAGATTATTCTACGACGTTACCGGCAGTAGAAGATGGAATCGCGATTCAAACAGTACCATCTGCTAACTGAAAATATGCCCCCAAAAACGTAAATAAGCTTGACATTTATTTAGTGGAAAATCGCTCATTCATAAAAAGCTCACTGGTAGCGATCATTGTCAGTAACAATGTAAAATGCGATATAGCCCTGTGTGGAGAAGCTGCCCCGGTAAATTGTACTACTACAGTACAGTAGTAGACTACTGCTGTGTTCGTCTTGGTAGCGATTGCGTTGGTTGAATTGGATTTAACTGAAATTAATTATTTTCATGAACAGATTGACAAAGTTTAGGCTGTGGCAATGAAGTTCAGTTTAGTTGTCAGATAGACTTTTGATTTAAGTAAGGGGAGTGCCAAACATGTTCTGTCGCCGTTTGACTTCCTAAACAGCTGTGGAGATGTTTTTGTAGTATCTCGCGTAGGCTACAGCGTTGCAGTGAGCAACACTGGTTTGAAACCACAGGTAATGATAATTTCACCAACAAATCGTTTACTTGTAATGTAATGTCATAATAAATCCTACAACGAAAATGTATTTGTTAGGAATGTTTATTTTAACGATTGAAAACAGATGCATCATAGACCATTGTAGTATGTGTTGCCCGGGCAACAGAGGCTAATGTCATGATGCTAATACTTCAGTGAAATAGTAGACTACTGTTTCCGAAAGTAGATGTACTTCCTTAATAATATCAAGCTTATATTGTACATTACACATCACAATTGTGTGTCATATCACAAAGTAAGATTAGTAAATAGTTATCACCCTGACCTCTTTGCTTGTGGCGTTTATGCAGCTGCCTTGCAGTAAAGCAGTTAGCCTAGCTATCTCCCAGAAGTTAACGAGCTGCTAAACTAATGTTCTGCTAGAGTCTGTCACGCAGTCACTAACGTCACAAGTTTTCGTGACGTTAGTGACGTAAGTAGCGTCATTGACTGTGGCTAGCAAGTTAGCCACCGTTAGCTTCACTTTTCGCCACAAAAACGTAATTTCTACTTAAACCGTGCAACGGAACGTAAATAAAAATACAAGCAACTCAATCGCTACCAAGACGAAACTTTTGACATCGACGTTGTCTATGTAGTCCAAATATTGACGAAGGCTTAGGGGTGGGAAAATAAATAAATAATAATAAATATATATTTGAGAGAACAAAGGTCGTGCCCTTGCCGAAAGCACACCCAATAAATATAGCTGCAGGCAGCAATGGCGGGGTCCTCCTCAACATTGCAAACCATTACAAATTTGACATGACACAGACATGTATTTTATACATGTACACAACATTTCAAGACTATTGGATCAATGGCTGATTTTAAGTCATTTTTTGAAATTTTTCACAAATTGTCACTGTAGAGAAATATCCATGATGCTGACATCATGGGTTCTAGAGACTTTTTTGTTCCCCATTGGCAATAAGGCACCAACTTTCAGACATCTTGGCCTGATGGGGTCAAAATGCCACCCTTTTGAAAGCGACAAGTTTGAAGCAACTTTGTTCTGTCAGGCCACCTGTGCTCTGGTCAGGCCCATCATGCAGAGATCCATTCTTTAAAAGCTTTGATTACAACAATAACTTTATGAAAGTGAGGATACACTTTACTAAAGGAAGTGTGTGTAGGTTATGTACTACTACTGCTTGCTCTGCCCACACACTTTCCCCATCCATGCTGTTTCCCTCTTTCCCAGCGCAGGTCACCCCAAGGCATAAATACGGCGGCCACATGAGGATTAGAAGTAGCCCAAAAACCATACCACACACAGTGACACTGTTTTAAAAATTCCCCGAAACTGGTTAGAAAACCATGGCTATAGGAACTCTCCCTGAATTGACCTCTCTCTAAAGTCTCAGTCAAACACAACTGACAAGAGTCATGCAGGGAACTGGACCAAGGTAGAGCTAATGTCCAGCTGTTTGCAAATGTACCTTGTGATGGTACAGCAGCTTGACAATACTTTATCATTGTCAGACTCTCTGATCCCATTAAACTACACAACATGCACAATCAGGGTGACCAACAGTATTATAAACATGAAAGGTTGTCTCTGGGGTAATGCATGTGATCTCACTACAAGCTTTTGATTAAACGTGACGACCCTGTTAGCAAGGTATTTCTATTCATGTTTTGTTAGTGATCGAATGGTAATGTCAGCTAGCTAAAACCAATGTACGTTAGCTTGGCTAAAATAGTTTTCATAGCAACAGATATCAACAAATCAGATCAATCGAACTTTATTCAGAAAGGGGGAGTGGTGGGAACATATACAGTAAAGGTCAAATGGTACGCATTGTTTGCCTTGAAGCTGTGTGCGCATCCTCATTGTTTGCAATCACAAGAACCCATCTATATGTAAAGATAACATCCAAGCTAGCAATTTCGCCAAATTTGACTGCAGCTTTTTTACACCATATGTACTCTGTTATGGTTGTTGAGTCAAACAACTTGCTAAATGATTAAATGTCTATTAAATGTCAAATCCAACTATAAATGTATAAAAGAGAGAATTAAACCTAGAGGTTTAAAAGGCTACGTTTTCCTAAACTGACATGCACCAAATCAGAGCACTGAGTTTTAACATCCATTTACACATTACTCTACTCTTAACGCATGACTATGTTTAACTTAATGTCAGCACCTCTCTGTCATCAATTGTCTCTGAAGTGGGGGGTGGGGGCTTCTTTTCCAACAAATTACACCCCTGAACTTTTAAAAGATATCAATGGCCTACTACAATTGTAAATGTCCTTTGGCCTCTTCTCCAATTGGTCCTTGATACAATTTAATCTAAAATATATATATTTTTCTTCCATTCTGCACAGTTTTTGGGGAGTTTCCACATCAGCACCCATTTCCCAGTTCCTCTATTCTGCACTACCAGGGGCGGACTGGGGGAAAAAAGTGGCCCGGGAGTTACTGTCAGACCGGCCCAATCAGTAAACGGCGTGCGGCCCACTCAGTACACGGCGCGTGGCCCACTCAATACACAGCGCGTTGCCCACTCAATGCATTGCACGTATCGACCAGTCAGTGGCCTACTTGGAAAAATACCCATACACTTAACATTATTTGGGATGATTACAAAGAAATTACATCATATATGTCTTTTTTTAAATAACATTTGGATCCACCATATTGCCTGGATGGACACATGAAATACAATTATACTGGCTCTTGGCCAAGTCAACGCCACAACTTACCATCGTATCACTGTCACCAGTCGGTGGTTTCCCAAATAAATCAGAGATTTTTTAATATTTTGATGCACCTTCCTCCAGACATATTTTCTTTTTCTCCCTGAGCTTTTCAGCTCCACCTTTACGTTTTGAGGCCGATGACATGCTCTCACTCTCAAAAACAACTTTGTCTGCTAGCGAGTGACGCAAATGTTGAGTAGGCAAGGCAACTTTATATATTATACATTATACGTGTTTAAGCCGTTTCATATGGAAAATAGTTGGAGGTGCCGGCGATGTCAGAGGGAGGGTTGGTGATGGAAGTGGGCCGGTATTTTTATTTTGGACCATCCCAACCCCGTCGGCTCACCGGGGATTCCCCCGGTATCCCCGATAGCCAGTCCGCCCCTGTGCACTACTACACTTTGACTTTGAAACTTTCATGTAGGCCACGGGTCACTAATTGGCGGACCGCGGTCCGTGTCCGGACCCAGGCGGTTCCATATCCGGACCCGGACCTATAACCGATATATTATTATGGAATTAATTCATTTTGACGGAACGTTTCCATTTTAACCGGCACATCTTTTTGTTCCAACTAAATGTGGTTTCTATCTTACTTGTCCAATACAAAGGTCCAATCAGGAGCTTTAATAACTGTAATCACCATGACAACTCACTCACTGAAAGTTGGTTGCAACCTCTGTGGGTCAGGTTGTGTGTGTCATTCGCAACAACGCAGGCTAATCGATTTGCTAACAGTACCTGTTTCTTCCTTAGCGAAAAACATGGCGTGCTCTAAACCCGGCGAAAAGTTGATTCCAAAAATACCTATAATAATAATTATGGTTTATTTTTCTGGCCCTTACCTGACCATAGCCGCGGGAACATAGGCTATTTTATCAGGGGGGTGCTGCTGGGGGGGCGTAATGTTGCGGGGCGGTAGGGACGGACTGGGAGTAAAAATAGGGCATGTACATTCTGTTTGATGTGATGCTAGCTCGTGAGAACGCTAGGATACTTAATGCGAGCGCGCATAGCGCGCAATTGGTAAAACCTTGTCTAGTGAAGGTGATGTCTTTTTGTCTCAATTTTTCAGCCCCACCCTTACGTTTCTTAGCCTGGTTTTCCATTGTTATTCTCCTCCCGGTGCTCCCGATGGCCAGTCCGCTACTGTGGGGCTGGGCTGTGCCGCGTGGTGAATTTTCAAGTCATATCATTGGAAATTCTCGTGCTGTCAGGGGGTGCTACAGCACTCCTAGTTCCCACGGCCATGATAGTGACGTTTCACATTAGATACCACTATTGACAAGGGCAACCGTCTCATTAAACACATCGGTTTTGTGCGCCCCACCGGCAGCACAAATGCATACTTGTCTGAAATTAGGTATTTTTGGAATCAACTTTTCGCCGGGTTTAGAGCACGCCATGTTTTTCGCTAAGGAAAACCATTAACCATTATCACAGTTATTCTATTTTTTGACTCTACTCTTAATGCAAGACTATGTTTAAGTTATTGTCTGAAATTCTCTGTCAGCAACTGTCTATGGAGGAAACGTCCCTCACCAAATTGCTTTGGTCATGCTTTCTTAAAAGTCTAGTCCTTAGTTTAATTGTGCCAAAGAAGACAATAAAATGACCAAGCTGTGTTTGGTTGATTCAACTTTATAGTTCTGAAGAAGAAGACCGTCTGTTTCTTTTAACAGTAGAATTAGCTGTGGCCAAACTAGCCACAGAATGGCTACTAGTCTAGAATGGCTACTAGACCAAGTAGTGAAGGTGGGGGCTTGGTCAGCCCACAATGTCCTGACATGTTGTGTGTGCGTCTCCCCAAGCTTGCGCGTGTGTCAAGGGCTCTGGCCCCTTGTGTGTGTGAGAATTTGGAGCACGCGCGCTGAGGAGCAAAGGGAGAGAGAATTTGGGGAAAAAGCTCTAGCAATTAGCCAAGCATGCATATTTGAAATATTCACAATAAACCTACTTTTCATCTTACGTTCAACTTCTTTTCATATTTGTGTACAAAACATTCTCAAGAGCCTTCATATGAACTTGTGATTGAATCAGACTATCACTTTTTGACCAACGGATGTGTAAAGCATTATTTTAGTGTTAGCGATAAATTCAATTTGCTTTATATCAATCATTTTTGGAGGTATGAAGTTGCCTTTGCACATGATAACATTTTGTAGTGTCTTCCACCGATATACCAACTTTGGTGTTGATATCTCAAAGATTTGCTGAGATTTGACCAAACTTCCTGTTTGGTTGCTTTGTTGCAGATTTTGATTGGCTGAACCAGAATTTATCAGAATTGAAGGAGGAGTATCGATAAAACGTGTTTCCTTAATCTTTATTGTACCGAGAAATCCAATATGGCGGCCATTATAGGTTCTTGAGGCGTTTTTGTTCCGCATGAGCAATAAGGCATATATACAAAATTTCCGAATTTTGGGATGAATGGGAAGCAAATGGCATCACTTTGAAAATGGTCAAATTGGAGTGTGGCCTGTAGCGCCACCTTCTGTCTAAAGTGACCCATGTTTGGTATGGTAGTTACTAATGTGCTGCAGTTTCAACATGCCACATTTCACAACTTTTTACAGTTCTGGTCTAGGGGCTGCCATTGACTCCCATAGGACTACTATAATAATACCACCAATAACAATAGGGTTCCCTCCTACTGGAGGAACCCTAATAATAAATATATATGAGATGTGCTCGTCGACGGAAAGCACACCCAATAAATGGCAAATTAAGTTGTGCTTACCGAGAGAGCAAAGGTGAGGACCTTCTGGATGAGGTCAGGAGCTGAAATGGCCCCCAGCACTCTCTCTATGCGGTTTTTCTCCTCCTGCATGTCTGCCTGCTTGTGAAGCTAAGGATATAAGGAAAGGGGTGGAGGGGGGGCATAAGAGAAAAGACAGAAAAGTATTTCAGCATAAGGTTGACAATACTGATGTAAACAATTCTGATTTGAAATCAAATGCTAATATTGAATAATAGTGATCAGACTTAAGTCAAGGCTTTCTTATAATCACTTAAGCATATAAAATGCAATTCAGCGCATTCATTTACAGTGCCCTTGGAAAGTAACACATCCTATTTGTAAAATAAAAAACGGAATAACTACATTTTCTAACATTACTGACAACTGTCCCAGCTACAGAAAATCACCCACAGCATATACCTGCCACCACCCTGCTTCTGTTTAGGCATGTATTGCCTGTTTTCCAGGAAAAGGTTTGATAAGACAAGAACATTTTAGTTGGATGGCCTTAAAGAGCCCCTCTGAGCCCCTCATCTGGGAGGGGCTCAGAGTAGAACCGCTGCTCCTCCGCGTCGAGAGGGGCCAGTTGAGGTGGCTCGGGCATCTGATAAGGATGCCTCCTGGACGCCTCCCTGGTGAGGTGTTCTGGGCACGTCCCACTGGGAAGAGGCCCCGGGGAAGACCCAGGACACGCTGGAGGGACTATGTCTCTCGGCTGGCCTGGGAACGCCTCGGGGTCCCCCAGGAAGAGCTGGTGGAAGTGGCCGGGGAGAGGGAAGTCTGGGCCTTCCTGCTTAGGTTGCTGCCCCTGCGACCCGACCCCCGGAAAAGCGGCAGATGATGGATGAATGGCCTTAAAGACTGATTGGTGTTGATGACTGATGGCTGTTCTTCTGGAAAGTAACCCAATCTCCACAGAGGCCCTTTTCCAAAGTGACCATCAGGTTCTTGGTTACTTCTCAGATCAAAACCCTTCCCCAAATTTGTTTGGCCAGACATCCAGACAAGTCTAGTGGTGTGAAGAGATCCGTCATTAACCACTGATCAATCAACAATAATTAAAGATTACAACTAATTAGGGTTCCTCCAGTAGGAGGAAACCTATTGTTTGTGTTAGTATTCTTATCAGGGTTCCTCCGGTAGGACCCGATTTTTTCAAATTTGGCCCAATGATACAACAGGTCACTCACTACTCCCAGACCGCTAATGGCCCATGTACGCCAATAGGTGGCGCTATAAGCCACGCCCAAAGTCTACGTGATTTCCCCAGCGCCCCATTATTCCAAAATGCCTGAAAATTGGTATACATGCCTTATTTCTCATGGGGAACAAAAAAGCCTCAAGAACCCATAAGGTCCCCCATGATAGATTTTGATGTACTGTCCAAATTTGGTACAACTTTCAAAACCCTTCTCCTCATGAACCATAGATCCAATCGACTTGAAATTTGTATGTGTAGAATACATGTCTTTATATAGGGTGACATGGAATAAGAAATGCAATACAAAATGGCTGAAAGGGGTGTATTTATGTAAATGTCCACATTGCCTCAATATCTTTGTGTCAATAAATCACATATAATTTTGACTGATGGTTTTTCAAACCTAATAGGGTTCAAGATGACATCACTCTGAAGTAAACAATTTCACCTTGGTACAAGCCTGGGGTGGGTAATCGGGAGCATCGGGAGAGTTCCCAGTGGGCCGCTTCACTTTTGGGCCGGTGGGCCGCTTCATTTTTGGGCCGGTCGAGGATGTTTTTGTTGTTGACATTTGTCACGTTAGTCTATCTTCTCTTAAAATAGGCTACACACGTTCTGCATTCTGACATTGCAGCCTCTGCATGGGTTGTACCATGTGAGGGAGTTCTCCCCTCTCAAATAGAGTTGGTTGGGTCCATAGCCCGTCTTTTTCCAAAACGTTTTCTCAGATAGCCTACCGATAGCTGGGCCGGGCGGCCCTACCGTAACGATACGCGTCAGGGAGGATGGATGGGAGCAGGGCCGGAGTGATGGCATCACTAGACAAGGTTTTACCAATTGAAAAACGTATACGTTTATTTTACATAAAGCTCAAAAAACTATTTTGCGCTCAAATAATGGCCAAAAGTGTGGAATTCCCTTTTTAGCATCAGATCAAACCCAGAATACGTTGTTGGTTTGGGCTAAGCACAGCCTGATTAACACTCGGATTATTAAGCAGTCTCAAAATTGGTATCAATATAAAAAATACGATCCCTTTCTGTAATCATGATACCCCCCCAGAAAGGTTCACTACACCCCCAGTCAAAGCAGGCTGCATCTGGCCCTGTTTGGTATACAAAAAAAGGTGGTCCGGTCTTGGGCCTGAAACTCCCGGGCTGAAAAGTGGCCCCACTCCGGCCCTGCCTTGGTATGTCAATATATGATTGAATTCAATTGAATTGCTCCACAGCGTGCGCGCTCCAAATTCTCACAGACTCATCCTGCCCCTTGACACTAGGGTGACCACCTGTCCCGCTTTGCGTTGTGTCGCTCAGCATTTTCACCCCTTGTCCCGCACGTCGCACATTGAAAATGCTGTGTGATACAGCGCAAAGGTGGTCACCCTACTTGACACACGCGCGAGCTTGGCGAGACGCACACACATCATTTCTGGGATGTTGTTGTGTGCTGACAAAGCCCCCACCCTCGGTTTTTAGCTCCTGTTTTATTTTGCTTCCAATCGCAGCTTGCCGTTACGAATATAAATTCTTTTTCAGCGGCCATTGTTGTTTTGAACTGGAATCGCATGATACCGGTGTTGGAGGCAGCCACGTTCGGTAAGTCATGTCACCTATTTTTACACTTTAAGCTAGAATCAATGATTGGGTTCGTGAAAGTACACTACTCTTGAATTATGGTGAAGGTTTGAGACCTTTAGATTGTGAGTTTCAAGTGACGGAAAACCGAACTCGATAGGTAGCTAGCTTTTCCCCCCTGTTTTAATTAGTGAATCATTTTGCATCTCTGCGAATTCTGCAGAGGGCAGCCTTTAGGAGATGTGGGAATTGTGGTTTTAGCCAGATGTTTTTTTGTGATTTGTGGAAAACTTGCAAGTGAAGTGAGACTGCGTCCCGGGGGTACATTGTATTGACGTTAGCCTCAGAGGCAGACTCGGCTCGCTCACTGGCAGTGTGTAAACAAGTTTGTATTTCACTCAATTCTACTCCAAAAACGTCCCCTCCTCCCCCAGTTACTGCAGTTATTCTTGTGCTTCCATTTATATACACCAATTCAAGATCGAGTCGCAACAGAAAGTACAATCAATGTCTTTGTCCGATACAACCTTTTTAAAAAACGTATGTACTTACCTCATATGGCTCACAGTGTATTCAAAATGTTATTTTTTCCTTAAAATGGTACATTTCATCAGTTTAAATTAGTGCTGTCAGTTTAACGCGTTATTAACGCGTTAAACTGACAGCACTAATTTGAAAATGTACCATTTTAAGGAAAAAATAACATTTTGAATTTGATGGCAGCAACACGTCTCTAAAAAGTTGGGACAAGGCCATGTTTACCACTGTGTAGCATCCCCTCTTCTTTTAACAACAGTCTGTATATGTCTGAGAACTGAGGAGACTAGTTGCTGGAGTTGTGGGATAGGAATGTTGTCCCTTTTGTGTCTTCCTGAAATATGCAAGGCCTTCCCTAAAAAAGATGTTGTCTGGATGGAAGCAATGTTGCTCTAAAACCTATATATACACCTTTCAGCATTGATGGTGCCTTTCCTTTTCTATAGGCACTAATGCACCCCCATGCCATCAGAAATGCAAGCTTTTGAACTTAGCGCTGAGAAGCCGGATGGTCCCTCCTCTTTAGTCCGGAGGACGCAGCGTCCATGGTTTCCCAAAATAATTTTTAATTAAAAAAAACCCACAAAAAACTTTGCCTCAGTCCATTAGTTAGTCCACACATTAGCTTCAGCACAAAGAAGATGGCAGTGTTTCTGGATCATGTTCACATATGGCTTCTTCTTTGCATGATAGAGCTTTAACCTGCATTTGTGGATGGCACGACAAACTGTGTTCACAGACAATTAGTTATTGAGTTGTTTCTGAGCCCATGCAATGATTTCCATTACAGAATCATGCCTGTGTTTTATGCCTGAAGATCACAAGCATGCATTATTTATTTTCTCTCTTGTTCCTTTCACATAGAGATCTCTCCAGATTCTCAGAATTATTGTATTATATTATGTACTGTAGATGATGAGATATTCAAAGACAATTTTGCAATGAGGAAAACATTTCTGAAATGGTTCCACAATATGTGGATGCAGATAGGTGAACCTCTGCCCATCTTTACTTCTGAGACTCTGCTTCTCCAAGGTACTCATTTTATACCCAATCATGTCAGTGATCTGTTTGCAATTATTCTAGTTAGTTGAAAAATGTTCCTCCAACTGTTTATTTTTAGTAACACTTACTTATTCCAGCTTTTTATTGCCCCTGTCCCAACCTTTTTGAGACGTTTTGCGGCCATAAAATGTTGATAGTTGATCTGACATACGAGTTTGACATACGAGTTGAATGACATACGAGTTTATGAGATGAGCAAATTTGACAATTTTACACAGCGTCTCAACTTTTTGGGAATTGAGGTTGTACTTTGATTTTGTCTTGAACTTGTATTTGGCAATTGACCTCACTGACTTGGTACTTTCACAGCAATAGGGTAGACTTAAACATCTCCACTTGGCGATCCAGCCAGGAGTGCAACATCCGCAGTTTGTGATTTCCCATCAAATTCCTTGAAGCCCGCCTAGTTGTATATACGCACCATAAAAAAAGGCAAGGCTTTTTTGAGCTTGTGGGCAGAACCTGTTGATTTCGAAGCACTTCAAACTCGTTTTTCTGGTCCTGATTGTGCCAAGTCACTGTTAAATTGAACTGTTAAAACACTTAACTGCCTGTTGAGCAGAAGTGTGATATTAAGAATCTGTGCTGAGGACAAAAAGTGATTGGTTACCGCAAAGAGAGCGGCTTGTGTGTTTTGGATTGCCCCCATACCCAGGTCTGCATCTGTTTTTGTTTGGTAACATGTATTTTGATAGGGTAGACTTAGGGTTGCAAAATTCCAGGAATATTCAAAGTTGGAAACTTTCCACGGGAATTAACGGGAATATACGGGAATTAAGAGGAATAAACTGGACATTTAGGGGTAATTTAACTGTATTTACCTTGTCATAAGCAGACATGCATGCAAACATTTATAATACAACTTTTGTATTATTCAACCAGACCCTTCTTGTTGAGTGTTGACTACTAGTATTAATTATGTAAATCTGGTGTTCCTGTAAAATGTATATATATATATATATATATAAATATATATAAAAATGAGCAGATGTTTCCGAAAGCACGGATTTATATGAGAGGCCGTATAGGCCATAATTCATACTTGGTCTCACATACACGCCATGACCTCACATATATACCATCATACTCTCACATATATACCATTATACTCTCACATATATACCATTATACTCTCACATATATACCATTATACTCTTGCACATAAACTAATTGGTCTCACATACAACACCATAACCTCACATATATACCATTATACTCTCACATATATACTATTATACTCTCACATATGTACCATTATACTCTCACATATATACCATTATACTCTCACATATATACCATTATACTCTCACATATATACCATTATACTCTTGCACATAAACTACTTGGTCTCACATATACACCATTATACTCTCACATATATACCATTATACTCTCACATATACACCATTATACTCTTGCACTTAAACTGGCATACTCTCTTACACACACACAAATACCCTCTTATATGCACCATCATACTAAAGTATGACAATATATGTAAGAGACAAATAGTATGTGTGAAACAGAATGTTAGTATATGTACGAGAATAACAGGATGTGTAAGAGAGAATACTTGTCTATGTAAGAGAGAATACTTGTCTATGTGAGAGAGAATACTTGTCTATGTGAGAGAGAATACTTGTCTATGTGAGAGAGAATACTTGTCTATGAGAGAGAGTTTGATTGAAACGGAAGGCAGTTTGATTGAAAAGGAAGTAGTACTGAATTCTCAGTTCCTGATTGGCTTACACATGAAGAAGGATTTGGGGTAGATGTAGCTAACGCCCACCTTCCCTATCAAGACGAGACTGAGTGACATGACAAGATGGATTCATTAATAACATTTTGCATACTCCAAATCCTGCGGCGTCATTGTCAGAAATGTTGTATCAAAGACGACAGCCATACACGGGGGCTGTTTCTAACGTTAACTTTGACAATGAAATGCGCCGGCTCTTCAGACCTGGATCAGGTGCATCAAGGAGCGGCAGCAGCACTCTGTCAGGAGCTAGTCTTAATGCCAGCCAAGTGATGGCGCAATCCCAATATCAAACTCTGGAGTATTTCGGTTAAGACTAACTCCTGACAGAGTGCTGCTGCCGCTCCGTGATGCACCTGATCCAGGTCTGAAGAGCCGGCGCATTTCATCGTTAGCGTTAGAAATAGCCACTGTGGATGGCTGTCGTCTTTGATTCCAACATTTCTGACAACGATTCAAGCAAATCCACTAAAAAACTCAAATGTAGAATTCCATAGTTGTTTAGGAAGCTATACCGACCCCCACTACTTGAGTCAAAAGTCCTAGATCAGTTTTTCAATTGATGAAACAAACTATCATTTAAATTAAAGCCAATGCCTGTGTGAATACCGTCCCGTGGCACTGGGGTTTTAACCGTTGACGTCTTTAATTAGCCGAGTGGTCTTTACACCCTTGGCTACTAACCTAAACTTCAATGCCACAACCTGAATTTGATGTAAATCTGTTCACAACATTTTCCAGTTGGGACTTTTAAGATCCTATTTGAGTGTAGGCCCCTATGCCCGATGAGTGCCCGCACCCATTCACTGCAACGAAATAGCTTCATGGATCCGACTCGGAATCTGAGCTGAGACGCCTTGACAAAAAATGTGTTTGGCGTGTGGTGCGTTTTGGAATTGTTAATGTGATGTGTTCCCATCGTATTTAAGACGAAATAGTTTACAAAGAAGAGGTTTGTTAATGTGACTGTATACATATCTCACTCATACTGGCTAATCAGCTAACATGTTAAAGTAGCCTAGTCTACATCCAAAGTCGCTGTCGTGAAACTAGCCTAATTTTCACAAAAAGCTTCGAGATAAAATTAAAAACCTTTAAAAACGTCGACATTTAGCCAATATTATTGTGCACAAGTATTTTAGTATAGTTAATATGTAATTTAATTCCATAATGTCTCCAGGAATAACTGTAAAAACGTATTTCAGGAACGGGTCTGAACCTCCCTACATTAACGCCGCAGCATTTGGAGTATTCAAAATGTTATTAATAAGTCCAATGGCTTCATTAAGCCGCCCACTCTCTGCCATCTTGCCATGTCACTCAGTCTCGTCTTGATAGGGAAGGTGGGCGTTAGCTACATCTACCCCAAATCCTTCTTCTTCATGTGTAAGCCAATCAGGAACTGAGAATTCAGTACTACTTCCTTTTCAATCAAACTGCCTTCCGTTTCAATCAAACTCTCTCACATAGACAAGTATTCTCTCTCATATAGACAAGTATTCTCTCTCACATAGACAAGTATACTCTCTCACATAGACAAGTATTCTCCCTCACATAGACAAGTATTCTCTCTCACATAGACAAGTATTCTCTCTCACATAGACAAGTATTCTCTCTCACATAGATAAGTATTCTCTCTTACACATCCTGTTATTCTCTTACATATAGTAACATTCTGTTTCACACATACTATTTGTCTCTTACATATATTGTCATACTTTAGTATGATGGTGCATATAAGACGGTATTTTTGTGTGTGTAAGAGAGTATGCCAGTTTATGTGCAAGAGTATAATGGTGTATATGTGAGAGTATAATGGTATATATGTGAGAGTATAATGGTGTATATGTGAGAGTATAATGGTATATATGTGAGGTCATGGCGTGTATGTGAGAGTATAATGGTGTATATGTGAGAGTATAATGGTATATATGTGAGAGTATAATGGTATATACGTGAGAGTATAATGGTATATATGTGAGGTCATGGCGTGTATGTGAGATCAAGTATGAATTAAGGCCTATACGGCCTCTCATAGATTTACTTTACCTTTAACATTGTGTCCAATGTGGCACTGTCTCCATGCTTTAGCACTGTTAAATACACCTGGAGATAAAAGAACATTGGTATGGGTTTTCCATTATGTTTCCAGTATATGTTTTACCAATAGAATTCTAAAACCTTATTATGTGCTTTGGTCTACTGTGTATACAGGTGTGTGCATTTCCAGTATACTTTTTTTTTTTCTTCAAACTTAAGCACATATTACTACTTGCATACAGAGGCAGAGCTTACTGGGCTCCTGAGGTCCGCTGAGAGGATCTGCTTGCCTTCCACATGATCCTTGAACCTACGCCGGGCCTCGTCCAAGGTAGGTTTGTGGCCTGCTTTGCCCAGCTTCCCCAGCACCAGACCCCTTAACAAGGCGTCGAGATGGCCTGAGGGAGAAGCACAGGCAGAGACCACCACCATGAGCACCACTGTGACGTTCATTCTCTTGACGAGTTGATTATTTTATTAGAAACAAAATGTAGGTTGACATTTCAGGTTTTAAGACAATTAATATATTAAGTATTAAGTACATTTTCATCTGAAGAGAAAGTACTATTACCCACTATAATATGGTGGGTAATATGGTGGATATGAATTTGAGAAGACTAATTACCGGATATCTTCGATTAAATGCCGCCCTCAAATAAACGCCACCCTCGAATAAACGCCGCACCAAAAATGAACATTGTGTAATAAACGCCGCCCCCGATTAAACGCTGCACCAAAAAAAATCACAAAGCGGTTATTTAATTGGTTAAATTAAAACACAGTATTTATTACACAAGTAAATCACAAGTGTACTATAATTCCCTTGAAGCACTGGCAGACACAAGTGGCTTTCTTGCTACAGGTTTATTTGAAGCTTCTTCTCCAAATCCACCGTGAAAACTAAACCCACAGTATAACGAGAAAATAAAGACCACTTTAGCTTAATATGAACATACAATGACATGCACAGCATGTAAATAACGTTCACCAAAGTACAATACAGACACAAAACACACCTTGTTGGCTGCATGCTGTACACAAGGGAATAGAGGTTTCCTTAGATCGCTAACATCCGCTATAACAACCTTAAACTTTTATCGGAGCATGCTGTTAGCTTGTCGACTCACTCACGAGTGTCCCAAAACGCCTTGCGCGGAGACTTCAAAATAAAGGCACTTTACTCTTACCAAATAAAGTCACTAAATAATACTGATATAATACTCATAATTCTAAATTATGTACCAGAGAGTCAAACCACCAACACAGCCATTTCTGATCACCTCATTAAGACACAGCACTGACGACATCAGGACGACTGATTGCATTGTATGAGCCTCAAAGGGGCTGATACCAGACCTGGTGTCTCCTTCTCCCAGGGGGGGGGAGAAGAGCCAGCCAAATGGCCCACCTTTCTCAACGTCTCCCTACTCCAGAGAACTTTGGATTAAACCAAGGATTTATCCAAAACAGACATTTAATGGATTTACAAACATCTCTCAAAGACAATACTGTTTGTGGACACTGGAAGGATTATTGGAATTTGTGTGTGTCAATGTATGCTTACCCTTTAATGCTGTGTTGATATAATTCAATGTTTTAATGTAACTTCCTTTCCTGTTATGATAAATCAGTCAATCTTGATATCAAAATGATTTTAATCTATGAACCAAACCATTTATTAATGTTGTATTGTTATATTTTGAAGTATAAGCAATACATGGACATTTTAAATAACTGAAATCAGAGTTACCAACCACTTCACACCCATACGCAAATCTCAGGATGACGTCCAAAGTTAGTGACTGATCAAAGAGTTCACCTCCAAAAGGATACCCCCCTTTCGCAAGGATTATAAAACCCCAACGCACAAGCAAACCTTGCTTTTTCGCAAGGATTCACCGGAAGTGTTTGCGACACATCTGACCTATCCTTCTCAATCAGCAACTCACTGTACCACCAGGAACTTTGACGAGAGATTCCTTTGTTCTAACTGTTGACGACAAACTGAACTTTGACTCTTCTTCTTCAAACTGACAACAGTAACTGCTATATTGCGACATTTCTTACTTGTGACATCGGCATGTTGTGATTTAATTTGTCTGTTTGATTTAGTTACAAATGATTTAACCTAACTTTCGTTAGGATTAGTTACCATATAGCCTACCATTGTTCTAAAGAAACCTCTCTCTCCCTTCCCCCTCCCCACGCGCTCTCAACCTACCATCGTGTATTCCGCTCTCATTGTTGGAATGCTGCTTCAGCATTCCAAGTATTGTTCTTCGAATCTTTATTCAACTTCTTCATATTATTCTTATTCTTCTATTTTTTCCGTGACACCTTTCAGTGCCTTCAAATCTTCAGCTATTAAAACCGTTCTGCTAAAATTCTGCAGTTTCAGGCTATGACTGCTATGACTTTTCAGCTTTCTACCTCTTATGTTTGAATTAATATAAATCAATATTCATAATATTTTTAACATGGTTTTCCAATTGAGTTTTTTTTTCTCCAAATCCTCTCAATCCTCTTAAACTTATTCAACTTTCAAATCCTTTTTCTTCCTAAATCTTTCAGCTACAGCCACCATTTAAACTTTAAAATGTTGACAAAACCTAAACAATTTTTTTTAAATCTGCTTTTGATATCTATTCAACTTTTTTCAATATCATTGATTATGTTTCATGAGTTTTTCAAACCGTTTTCTGAGATTTACATGGGTGTGTATGTGGAGAGCCTAGAGTGCTGACAAACGCTTAGAGTGGAGGGGAGCTAATTTTGTGCTGGTCGTAGAAATTTGTCTGTGAAATCCAACATATTTACACATTTGTTCAGAGCCCCACCAGATTGAGACAAAGTCCAACTCTCGCCCCATAGAGACCAATGCAAATCTGGTGACACATTTCTCAGAGAAAGCAGAAGGAACACGTTTTTGTCGTATTTCTGTCTAGGTTAACTTGTTTGAGGTGTGGATGCTAGGTAAATGTATGTTATTCTCTCTGCCCAGCTCGATAGCAATCACAGCTGCGCCAGCACCGTGGCAACCAAACAGACACGCACCAGGAAAGCAGAAGGAACACGTTTTTGAAACTGCCGGTAGAGTCGTATTTCTGACCGCAGACATATAAAGGATATCTATGGTTTTGGCAGTCTTGGGTCTCGGAAAATATCCTTATTTTTTGGATTGGACGTATAGTTTTGCGTCTAGGTTAACTTGTTTGAGGTGTGGATTCTAGGTACGTTTCTGTTATTCTCTCTGCCCTCAGCGCGTTAGCAATCATAGCTGCACCATTGAACGTGCCCGACTCCACCTGCAGGTGGATCACAGACTTCCTGTGGAAGCAGGAAGCAGTGTGTTAAGCTGGGAACACAAGTCTCTGACTCCCGGTCCATCAGCACCAGATCTCCTCAGGGCTGCGTCCTTTCCCCTCTGCTCTTCTCCCTGTACACCAACAGCTGCACCTCCAGTCATCCGTTTGTCAAACTTCTGAAGTTTGCGGACAACACCACCCTCATTGGGCTCATCTCTGACGGGGACGAGTCTGATTACAGGTGGAAAGCTGGTGACCTGGTGTAGTCAGAACAACTTAAAGCTCAATGCTCTTAAGACAGTGGAGATGGTTGTGGACTTCAGGAAAAATACAGCCCCACTCACCCCCATCACCCTTGTGACTCCCCAGTCAACACTGTGGAGTCCTTCTGCTTCCTTGGCACCATCCTTTCCCAGGACCCCTGAACATCAGCTCCCTCACCAAAAAAGCACAACAGAGGATGTACTTCTTACGGCAGCTTAAGAAATTCAACCTGCCAAAGACAATGATGGTGCACTTCTACACAGCCATCATTGAGTCCTGGTACGCTGCTGCCCCTGCCAAAGACAAGAGCAGATTGCAGCGTATCATCCGCACTGCTGAGGTGATCGGCTTCAATCTGCCTACCCTCGAGGACCTGCACACCTCGAGGACCCTGAGGCGAGCGAGGAAGATTGTGGCTGACCCCTCCCACCCTGGACACTCCCTGTTCCAGCTACTTCCCTCCGGCAGAAGGCTGCGGCCCATCATGACCAAAACCTCACGCCATAAGAACAGTTTCTTTCCATCCGCTGTTGGCCTCTTCAACAAGGCCAAGGGCTCACACTGACTTTAATGACTTTAATCACAACCTGCACAATGACACCTTGCCACATTGCAATTTGCACTATTTGTATCTTTTGTACTATTTGTATCTGTATTTTTATATTGTAAATTATGGCTACTTTATATATATTTTTTTAATTCTAAACCCCTTAGTATCAGCGAGACTTTGTTCCTTTTGTATAGTTAGATCACATATTTAAGTTTTAAGATTCCCATATGTTTAATGTATGCACTTTCCAGCAAACGTAAATTCCTTGTCTGTGCAAACTTTCATGGCGATTAAAACCCTTTCTGATTCTGAATACAGCCCACACCATGATGGGGTGTTAGTATTTCAAACAGCCCATCTATGTGTTGGCTAGTTGACTTGTACAATATGAAAAATACAAAAACATATTCCTGTGGTAGTTTGGTTTGAATCACTGATGGATTTCAAGATTTCCTACCCCTAAAAAAACATTTTGGACAGCCTAAATGTGTAATCTGTATTGAATACCAAAATGAAAGTTGAAAAGATGATGTAAGAGCTAAAGTGCATTTATATGTTTATTAAAGGAATGTCTGTTTCTCCTGCCCCACCTGTAGCCTGGATGAGGAAAAAGGATTAACACTAGAATCCCAGTGAAGAGAAATGAAAATATCTTTGCTGTTGATAAAATTCCAGGACCCTGCTGTCTTGAATTTTCCTAAAGGTGTGTTTTATCACCCAGTATTTTTGCATTTTCAAAATCACATCGTAAATAGCTAATTTAAGGCTATTTTACTCCTGTTTACTGTTAAATTGCTGCCAGGTGGGCGTTCAGCCATTTTCTTTCCTGCATTCCAGGGCTGCGATTCTCTTTTCTATCAGCAGATGTCACAAGGTTTCCCTTGCATAAGTCTCATTTCGATAAAAGTTATGCTATATAGCCTAAATAACACGTGACACGGTCCAGTCAAAAGGGGCTTGTCGGCATTCCGCTGTGTCCGCTAGAAGTTTTTTTTATTTTTTTGAATTTTCTTGCATATTTTTGTACTTTTATTATAGTTAGACTTGTTTAATATAATAAACAACACTTTTAATTAATAATTTGTTTTAGTTTACCTAAGCTTCCAGTTGAGTTGTGGGCGCGTCATGAGTGATTTGATTTGAATCCTCCAGGATCCTGGAATTTGATCGAATGAGAATACGGTTTTCTTTTTCTTTTCTTTACTGCGGTGAAATAACCGGCGCTTGACGTTCTAATGATTAACGCAAAACAAACACCTCTTTTAAGGCATGAAAAGGTCTAAAATCTTTGAAGTCGAATATCTGGGCTAGAGCTATCCAGGTTTATCAACATTCAGATAAGCATATCTTCTTCAATTATTTTCAGATTTCAATGCATGACAACTTGAAAGCTTACAATCTGCATTTACACAATAAAAAACTAGCCCCTTTTCACCAAAGCGTGTCACATCCATCCATCCATCCATCGTCAACCGTTTATCCGTAGGTCTCGGGGGGAGCAGCTACTCCCGCAGCACCTCCCACAGTATCTCAAGTGGGATCAGGTTGTACGCCTTCTCCAAATTTACAAAAGACATGTAGACCGGATGTGTATACTCCCAGGCCCCCTCCAGGATCCTTGCAAGAGTGAAGATATGATCCGTCGTTCCACGACCAGAACGGAACCTGCATTGTTCCTCTTCAATACGAGGTTTGACAATCGGCCGAACCCTCCTCTCCAGCACCTTAAAGTAAACTTTACCAGGGAGGCTGAGAAGTGTGATACCTCTGTAGTTGGCACACACTCTCTGGTCACCCTTTTTAAAAAGGTATCATGACTATTTGAGCATAGCTTCTTCAGAATTCTTCCATTACACCACTCCGGTTTAGTGCCCCCAACCTCCGCAGGGATGCCTGAGAAACTCCGCTGGAGGTGTAAGTTGAACACCTCACGGACAGGGGCCTCCTCCAAACGTTCCAAGTTTACCCGCCCTACTTGCTTGGGCTTACCAGGTCTGTCCAGAGTCTTCCCCCACCCCCTGACTCACCACCAGATGGTGATTGGTTGACAGCTCAGCCCCACGGTTTCTCTTCCATGGTTGGTGGGCCCAAAGGAGGTGTCACGTGTCTAGCAAAATATGTAAAAATGTAAGTGAATTCTATACAGTGCCTTTAACACTGGAAGTGCCGTGCCATTTTACCCTACTTATAGTGCCGTTAAGGGTCAAATTGGCCAGTGAGTTTACGGACAGGGACGTTGTTACTGACAAGTAATGGTCGCTAGATGGTGCTAGGCAAGGTCGGAAATTGAACTTGCCTTCAATTTGTCATTCATTTCTGTGTTCTTAGTCGATGATTATTTAATTAGAACGTTTGTTGTCTAGCCCTTCAATCATTCAGCAAAATACAATTTATTATAAAGAATGTTACACAAGTTGCGGGTTAGACTGCAGTTGCTCTATAAATTAGTTGCCCAATATTATCAACATTCTATATTGTCTGCTGACAATGATCACTTTGTCGTCTCCAGTCAAAAGTAGTGTAGCAACCCCGCAAAGATAGTTCTGGTTTAGCGGGTCAGCCTTTCAGTAGGATATTTACACACAGGGACATCATAAACCTTCAAGGGTCATAATTGTGATAATTAAATGTTTTGGTCTGGACCAAGATATCCAAAAGAACCGAACTGCAAGTGTGAAAACGACAGTCATAAGCTCCACCAACATTGAGCCGAAGCCTAATTAGAAACTAACAGAGTTTTTGCACCATTTCGTGTTGATGTAAATACAGGAACAGTCCAATTTATTGTTCAGGGAGCAAACATTTTAGAGCAGGATAAATGGGAAAGCAAGCAAGCAGAGATCGTAGCTTCTAGCTTATAAGTTCCAAGAAAATACACGTCTCTCATTTTTGCAATACTTGGACCGTGCCCTGTCAATAAATAAAAAAGAATAACTGGCCATAAAGTGCGGCCGGCCGAATCAAGGAGTCACGGAGCCCTCAAGTCTTTGTGTCTCAAATTTTTATAATTTATAAGCCTTCAAGAACGATCAGTTACACTATTGTGAATCCAATCATCATAACAGTCCCCGCCCATGCCGTCATCTCCTTTTACTAGGCCTACCTTATTATATTCATAAATGGTTCAAAAGTCATATAATATGATTCATTTTGCTCTGGTGTTAATATGCTAAATGCATTTATTGGTTGTTTATCCACATTTTACTATTACAATTATTGTTCCCGCTGTTGCATGTCATGACATAAGAATTGCGCTTACCAGTCAACACACAAACGCCCATGTGAAGCTAATGCACGTATCAAACTTGCCGATTCACTCCTTGGTAATTAAGGGGGGACTCCTCACACTTTGTACAGACAAACACAGCCTACATTCAAAACATTACAGCTATTGGTGGCTGATTGACTTGGAAACTGTGCTACAAATATAGCCTACTGAATTGAGTTGGGAAATAGGTGTAGAGTTTTCTTCTGTTATGACAATGTTCACTGTTGATTATCTGTCCTTCTAGTTGTTGTAGATAATCCCAATGTTACAGTAGTAAATAAAAGGACACATTTCTGAAGAAATTTGAGAATTTCCAAACAAGTTGCACTTGCCTCTCATATTTGCAACAGGCCAACTTGGACCGTGCCCCAACAATAAATGATGAACAATGAATGCTTTCCCAGTATAACTGAATCTATCAGACCATTGAATGTTTATGATGTCCCTGTGTTTATACTTTTGAATTGGGACAATGTTATCATTGTCAGCCGACAATAGAATGAGGATTATGTCGGGCTACGCATTTATAGACCAACTGCAGTCTAACCCTCAACGGGTGTGACAACCCTTATAATAAATGTAATTTACCTTAATGATAAGGGCTAGACAACAATTGTTCTTATTAAATAGTCACAGACTATCAACACGCATATGAATAACAGATGGACCAAGGCCACTTCAGTTTCCGACCTTGCCTTCGCTGCGTACAAGAAGTGCCATCTAACGATCATTAGGGGACCATTAACCATGACACAAATCAAATCACCACACGCATGACGCGCCCACAACTCAACTGGAAGCTTAGGTAAACAAGACGAAATTATGAGTATTTAGTGATCCAAAATATTGTTTATTATATTGAGTGACAACACTAACTTTTGTAATATGCAAGAAAATGTCTCCTGTCGGGAAATAGGGAATGCCAACAATGGACCCTTTTTACCAGAGCGTGTCACATATACAGAGTTCCTCACTGACATGCTACTGAGACGGAGGTGAGGAGAGTGTCTGGTTAGGGAACCTCAGAATGGCATTCATTTGCAGATGACATGGTTCTGTTGGCTTCATCAGACTGTGACCTTCAGCACACTGGGGCGGTTTGCAGTCGAGTGGAAAGCGGCTGGGATGAGGCTCAGCACCTCCAAGTCTGAGGCAATGGTTCTCTACCGTAAAACGGTGGACTGTTCCGTCCGAGTTGGGAGTGAGTTGCTGCCCCAAGCGGAGTTAAAGTATCTTGGGATCTTGCTCACGAATGACAGGAAAAAGGAACGTGAGATCGATAGGAAGATTGGTGTGGCATCAATAGTGACACGGGCATTGTACTGGACGAGGTGAAGAGGGAGATGAGCTGTGATGTATTTGATTTCAAATTCAATTCAAAAAAGCTTTATTGTCTAATATGTTGCCATGTTAGAACATTTTCTTTTGATTGAAGGCAATGTGTGTGATGTATCAGTAGCATGAGTTTTGTATATGTATTGCATTTGGAATGAAGGATTTGTTGTTTAATGACTTTTTAGCCAGAGGCACTCTGAACCTTCTTCCTGATGGTAATAACTCAAAGCTTTGGTGGAAGGGGTGGGAGGCATCCTGGATTATGAAGTTGGATTTTCTTTCCACTGCTTGTGTATAAAGATCAGATGGCTGTTTTTGTGGAATACCTATGATCTTAACGGCTTGCCTGGCTATCCTATCCAGCTTTCTCTTGCATTGGTTTGGTAGGAAGTGTGGAAGAAATTGGGATTTCCTGTGTGCTTACATTATTCACTAATCAATAGAACTAGTCATTGGATACTAGTTAGTACGTTCTCATGTAAGCTTGCTATTAATAAGGGTATATTGTGTCTATGTGTCAGGGTTAATAGATGTTTGGGGTCAGGACAAAGTACTGGCTAAACGTTCCTTGTCATGACTACAAGGAGAGCTCCAACTATGAACTCTCTAGTCTGAGAGTTGTCATGTGTTGGGAGCAGTGAATCTCTTTCTCTGAGACTGTTGTAACGTCATTACTGCCTGACTGTCACAATCTATGTTTACATTGTTGTTCCCTATAAAAGATGGTCCTCCAGCTTTCAGAGCTGAGTGAGACATGATTGAGACCTAAGCCTGGTGTTGTGTTGTCATTTATTGTCAGAGGTCTGGTTCTCTCCCAATCTGCAGATTGATCATACTTATTAAAATCCAGAACTCAACTGAACTTAGTCACTCCGTTTATGAAGAGACGGACAAAACACTTTCTTCATCAGAAGCTATACCAAGATGTGATGTTGAAAGCGATGACAGACTATCAGTGACTGGTATACTCTGGATAGAATGACCTGTCTCACTTCAAATCCTTTAAGCCTTCTGAGGAGACACAGGCGCTGTTGGGCGTTAAGGTGTGACGGCAGTCAATCAAAGTACCAAGGTACTTTAAACTTTCAACCTGTTCCACGTCTTTCCCTTCCAGTCTCAGTGGTGTGGATAGTGGATGAGGAGTATCAAGCAGTCGGCCCCTGTGGCAACACAGTTCCTTGGTCTTGGTGATGTTGAGCTCCAGTGAGCTTCTCTTGGACCAAAGTGCTATTGTGTTGACATACTGCTTGTAAGTGGATAGGGAGTCGTCAGTGAGGTTGGCCACCAAGGCGATGTCATCCGCATACTTAAATAGCTTGAGTCCATTGCTGCTGCAGGTGATCTCATTTGTATAGATGGAGAATAGGACAGATGACAACACACAGCCCTGAGGCACTCCGGTGTTTAAAATAGTGTTGGTGGACTTAAACCCATTTACCCTCACATGCTGTGGTCTGTCCTTTAAAAACTCCTTAATCCAGAGTGTCAGAGTTGGGTTAACTTGCAGCTTTTGGAGGCGGTGCAGAAGAGTGTTGATGTTCACTGTATTTATACAGATGAGAAATCCATAAATAAGATCCTGACAAAGGAGTTGGGAGAGTCAAGGTGTCTTGTTACAGTGTCCGAAAGACTCAGGCTGGCATCCACTACACCTTGCATTGATTTATAAGCAAACTGTAGTGGGTCCAAGCTCTCTCTGACCATGTTGATGAGTTCATCTGCAACAACTCTCTCCATGCATTTGCAGAGGATCGAAGTAAGCGCCACAGGTCTGAAGTCGTTCATCGCTTTGACATTGGGTCGTTTGGGAACAGCTATGATGGTAGTTTCCTTCCACGCCCTGGGTACAAAGCTGGCATCATGGAACAGCTGGAAAGTTGTGTCATCACACCAGCTAGCTGAAGTGCACACTCGCTTTAAGATGCGTCCCTTCAGTCCATCCGGGTCTGGAACTTTGGTAGAATGGAGACGGGTAAAGATGGAGGCAGCCCTCTTCTCCTCCACACAGATGGATTCAGAGCAAAGGCTCATGTTGTATGGGATCCAACCCTCAGCAGGATCTGCATTGTTAAACCTGGCATAGAAAGTATTCAGTTCCTCTGCAAAGGCAGCAGGATCTGGGCATTATATCGTACCAGCATTCTGAGTCCTGCCCATCATGGTGTTAAGACACTTCCAGGTATCCCTCACATCTCCCCTGGTGAACCTCTCATCCATTTTGTTTAAGCTTGGCAAGCTTGATCTTATGCTTTAGCTCTTTGCTGAGATCTTTGACACGTTGTTTGTCTCCTTGAATACATGCTAATTTCTTCAAATTTAGACAGTGTTTGAGTTATTTTGTAATCCAAGGCTTGTTATTACCAAAGAGCTTGACTTGTTTAGATGGAATGACACTGTCTGCACAGAATGATACATAAGAGCAGATGGACTCATTAAGTGTGTTCAAGTCATCATTGCAGGCCTCAAAGGACATTTCCCAGTCTGTGAGCTCAAAGCATCCCCTAGCCTTTCCCCTCAGTATTCCAGACTTGGATGGTTTTGTCTGAATCTTCTGTGTTTTGAATTTCTGTCTGTGTTTAGGCAGTAGAACTATCACTTTATGATCTGACAGACCAAGTGCAGGACGGGGATTGGATACATATGCACCTGGAATGTTTCCAAAACATAAATCCAGCATCCTATCCAATTGTCATCACATCATGTCAATCATACACACTACTGAAATGCTCTCACACACACTACTGAAAAGCTCTCACACACACTACTGAAAAGCTCTCACACACACTACTGAAATGCTCTCACACACACTACTGAAAAGCTCTCACACACATATGAAAAGCTCTCTCACACACTACTGAAATGCTCTCACACACACTACTGAAAATCTCTCACACATACTAGTGAAATGTGCTCATATACACAACTGAAATGCTCTTGCATAATATTGTGGAATATAACAGTTCAGTGGTGAATACGAGGAAGTCCACACTAGGAAGTGTAATGGTTGTATTTATCGGTCTTCTGAATTAAACCATGACCAGAGATTCCTTGGTGTTGCACCCGGCGCCAGCCACTTTATTTGCCGCCCTACACAATACTACTTCCTGACAACCACGGTAGCCTAGTAATGACAGGAAGTGCATGTGCTTTTACTGGATTTAAAGTAGTACTTCAACCACAACGCATGTTCACCTGATCCTCTTTGTTTTTCACGTCCAAACTTTATTTTTTGAGGTGAGAGGCAATGAAGAGGATATAGTAAGTTTTTTTACTAGTGCTCTGCAATGCATTGAGTCTGCAAAGTGAGGAGTCCAACAATTTCGGTCAGGAGAGGCTTTATAGAGAGCTTGGTGATCATACACAAACTCTATCTGCATTTCTTGCTGTGTCCAGATATGATCATGATGATAGTGATGAGAGTAATCTACTAGGATCATTGTATAGATGCTTTCGCAACTTGCTTTATGAACATGAGGCCAGACAGGGATCCAGTGATGTGACCAATTTGATACCCCCAACAATCTTGACTGGCCATCCAGGTTGGCCCCGATACAGCGTAGCCGCCATACATTAATTGTAAAATAAGGTGAACATTTGTAAAGTTGTAGTATATATACTTTATATATATTTTTTTATATTACTTTGGAGATCTACGTACCCTAGCTACTTTACCAATATTCACCCTATATTAAACTTAACTACACAATGTTGGTAACAAACAGCCTTTACATGTGGTTACCCTGATGAAAACGAATGAAAATAAACGGATTGATCTGTTGAGCTGGCATACCCGTAGTTGTTTTGTTTGTTTGAGAGAAACGAGTTGTCACGCGTTCAGACACAGCCTACCGAGAGAGAACCCCCAAGTCGATTTCTAAAATCAGCAAGAAATTCAAGGAGATGGACGACATCAAATTAATTCTCGAAGTTGAAAAGCATAGGTAGTCGTATGACCCCCAACAACAATTTTACAAGGACAACGTAGGCTAGATAAGGATCAATGCTGGGATATAGCCAATGCCATGTTTAAGTACCATGTCAGCGTAAAGGAAAGCTCAGAGTAGCTGAAAAGCTTGGTTACCGGCGCGGAGAAATGCGCACTGGAGTGAACAGCTTTTGCTCAGTCGTAGCCGATCATAGCCGATCGTGGCGCTGCGCCGGAACGTCAACGGCATTCGTAGGAGCACTATCTAAAAGACTAAACAAAAGCTCAAAAAAAAGAAAAAAAGATCCCAAAGTAATTTTTTAGGGCACACTATCACTGCTATTACATTGCAGATACAGACAGATTACCAGTATTGACTGATCATGCTGGCACAACAGTTTGAATTATGGATGAAATGCTGGCTAGCTAAGTCACAGCAAGACAAAACTAGAGGGTACAATTTCTGGGGAAATTCCTGTATTTTTGTTTGCCCTTCGACTGATTAGCTCCTGCGATTCCCACACAGCAGAAGTCTAGTAGACTGGTTAGCTCCTGCGATTACCACACAGCAGAAGTGTAGTAGTTAGCTAGCTCTACAATTTACTGGGGCTAGGTCTGAATCAAAAGCACAAAGGAGCACAGCTGCCAGTTGTAGGTATATGCAGGTAGCAAAGCTAGTGCTAAATAAGTATTTAGCTGGTCGGCTCCATGACGCAGGGCAAGTAGGGCTAGTGAGACTGCTCACCAAAAGAACGAAGGGGAACCAAGTAGCCTCAACTTTCCTAGACTTTTAGCTATGGTACTAATGCTGAGGGCTCACTGATATCGCTATCTGTCTTACTAGAATGTTGAATCTATGCATCGTTGCTAACATGTGATGACGTTGTGACATTAGGCTAGCACTGAGTTCCCCCAAAAACGTTGTAAACTCCTACACCGTGCAACGGAACATAAATAAAAATACAAGCAACGCAATCGCTACCAAGACAAACCTTTTGACACAGACGTTGTCTATGTAGTCCAAATATTGAGGGATCCTTAGGGGTGGGAAAATAAATAATAATAAATATATATGAGAGAGAACAATGGTTTTTCTCGCTGAAGGCTTGAGCACATCCTATAAATAAAACATTTGTTAAGTTAGTGAATTAAAGCATTTACTGATAATCCATGTGCATGTGCAGAAATATCTCTAACCGAACCATGGAAAGGTTTTACCCGTGCGCACAAACTCCAATTAGGTCAAATCAACTAATTGATATCTTATTCACTGGCTACATCACTGCCGTGCGCATCACGGGCAATGTACTAGTATATACTAACAAATTGCTTAAACCAATTAACTTACCCACCCGTAACTCACACCTACACATGACAGCAGCAGATGGCCAAACTTCAGCCCATGAGTGCGTACATGGTCAACAAAACATAAATCGTTGGACTTTATATCCTCTAATTTCAAACAATAAAAATCTCTTTTATAGGGGACTTTAGCCCAACCTTTATTTATTGCAATTTTACAAAACATATATTGTTACTGTGTAGTTACAAACAATAAAATAAGAACAGCAGCTGAAACTCACCTTCACCTTGGTTGCTGTCCCAGCCTAGTTTAAGACCGATGGGAGTAAAGAGATCACGGATGAACTCTTGGATCTCCTCATGGAAGTCTGTGTGAGAGAGGAGGGAGGAGAGCACCCCCAGGTTGCAGCTCAGGTCACTCCACACGGTGTAGTTGGGCTCATTCACAAAGGCCTCCATTAGCTTTAGGACCTCTACTGTGCTTATCATGCCAGCACGTGACTAGGAGAGGAGGAGAACATAGGTTATTAGTTTTGAATATGTAGACCAAGGGACAAGCAAGTATAGACTGTGTTAGTTAACACAGTGTACTGTTTGTCTCCATACCCATTTGCTTGAGGTGAAATCATCCCAGTATTCAATTATTAATGTGGAGTCAGAATAGAAAGTGGAAAAGCCTGTTTGTATTTGGCTATACACATTCACATGCCACACTGTATGAAGTCGAAATGAATAGGTGGATTGCTCAAATGAGCGGTTCAAGTTGGCGACATCAAATACTTTTTAAAAAAGGCATATAAAATGCACACCTTATGACAAACTCTTTAAAGACAAGAGGACTCTGCGAACGATTGCCTCAAGCGAAAAGTACAACAGGCCACCGGAATTCATAGTTAAAGTGAGTAGGCTTAATTCGGCAATGTTACAATCCAATCAAGTAAAATATTACATCCAAAACAATGTATCACATCCATAAATAGCCATGGAATTTAGAAGTCTAACTACTAGACTTCTAAATTTGCCGACTGAAGTAACCGGTGGTTCACGTAAACTTGGTCGTAACTTCGGATAAAGTATTCCTAACATCTCAGTCTCAAAATGGCCACTACACACTGACCTTTCGACTGATCTCATTTGAGCCAATAGGAGTTTCCATGTCCTGTCCATAGCCTTCTAAAGCTAACCAGGTGCCTTATCAAGATTCATGCTTTTTGTTCCCCCCTCCTCTTTCTTTGTTTACACTTTAATTGGTTCACAAATAAACTTGCAGACCGTATAGCCAATGAAAGATTTAAGGGTAACTTTGGAACTTTTCAAGTTCTTGCACAAAACGGCTCAGAGAAGCAGGGCTTTTTCTGCGTCCGTGCGCAAAATGTAAATACCGTATTTCTTTGATTAAGCACCGCCCTCAAATAAACGCCACCCTCGAATAAACGAACCACCAAAAATGAACATTTTGTAATAAGCGCCGCCCCAGAAATACGGTAGTAGCAGCATGTCATTTGAATGAACATTCTTGTGTTGCACTAGGGGCCCACTACTAGCTATATACATTTCAAATATCACATCAACATCCCTTAGCAGATGACTAGCTAGCTAGAGACTAGCTGTTAGTCGGCATTAGAAGGGAAGCTTACGAAAAAATAGCCAGAAAACGAATGCAATCTAGCCTATTGCTAACGCCCGTCTAAACTAGTTTACATGGCTACAGTAGGTAGATGTTTTTGCTATATAGCTGTTCTTGCATTCCTTGCAAATCAGCGTTAATAAAAAGCAGATGACATAGAGCTAGCTAGTTTAGTTAACATTGACATTTGCTCGTTGCTTAATCGGTGATTTACATTTCTTCATTTAGCAGACGCTTTTATCCAAATCGAGACAATTCCAAGAGAGAGCTTTACAAAAGAGCATAGGTCACTGATAATAACAACGAGATAGCCCCAAAACATTGCGAGTAGCCAAACATGAAGCATACATTGTGAAAAGCAAATAAGTGCCAATGGGGAGAACCATAAGAGCATGTAGTTAAACAAGTTACTAATTAAACAACGTGAACCTCAAAAGTGCAAGTGTACCTGTAGTAAAAAGCAAGCAACAATATAATAATAATAATTCACAGCGAGTACAAGAAGTTAAATCAGTTACAACTAACCAACAAGAGCACCAAGTTCCTCATTTTTTTCTAATTTTTTTATTTTTTCAAGCATTTAGCCTACTACTATTGCTACTTTGGCTCTCAAAGAAGGCAGTCGCATTTTCTTTCCCTCTCCTCCCCCTGACCTTCCCTGCTTGCTTCCCTGCTTGGCTTCTATCGTATTGTCTAGTTATTCACGGAGAAATGCTCTGAAGTTTCAATCATTTGGATAGTTTTTGATGATATTACTCAAAATCAAATACTTCGGATAGGGGCAAAGTGGATCGACTACAACCACAAAAAGGAACAACCTGACAGGACTGAAGCCCAAGGAGAACAGAAGTATTTTGGGCTGCTCTCCCAGACTGACCACAGACAAGCAAGCTAAAGCTTGTTCCCTGTAGAACTATGGCTTGCACCGACTGCAAACAACTTACTCAGAGGATAGTCGACCTGGAGCTAAGAGTCAGAACCTTCTTAGATATCAGAGAGAGCGAAGACTTTATAGATTCCATGCTACCTAGCCCAGAGGCTAAGCTACCGGCCAATGAGCCACCCTTGAACCAGCTTTCTCTCCACCGGCCGGTGGACCGGATGAGTCATGGCCTGCTCTCGGCGCTAAACCAAAGAGGCTTAGCGCCGCTTCTACCTTCATCGGAGATGGGACTGGCACCAAGGATAAACAGCAAAAAAAGCAAGGCAGAAACTCTTCCCGCATCACCTCTCCTCCTGTCACACTCAGATTCGAACCACTGGTAACTCTCTCTCCCTTGTGTGTGGAATCCAAGGCGAAGAGGCACAGAAGTGCTAGCCACGCAGCTAACAAACATGAAGGGCCCAGATCGCCGACACACCATGATGGTAGCTACTACACACATGCAAATTCAACACATCATCGTCTGCTGCGACCGTGAGTCCCCCATTTCACTCCAAGCCCCTCTCGGACCACTAGGGGCGCTGTTCGACCCCCTATCAAGCCTAATCAAACAACAATACCACAGGATTATCAAGATCCAAGGTATGCTAAGACTACCCACAGCCCATCAACACTTAGAGGAGCTAACGCTGCTAGCACTATAGAATCTACTGCTAGCACTGACACAGTGGCTAACCTTGGTCTAGCACAGGGTCCTATCATTGCTAACCCAAATAAGATAAGTGGCTCCGCAGCTACTGATAAGGAAAACGTTAGAAATGCAAACACAACACCACATATGGCCACTATCTTGATTGGAGATGCCATGACAGCACATGTTAAACTGGCAAAGACAGAAAATATTTGTCTTAGCAACACATCTGTCGAGGAACTGTCGTCAGAGGTACAAACAATCCTTAACAATAAATCAAACAACCCTAAGATTATCATCCACACTGGCTCGTTTGATATCCTATACAAGAAAACTGGCACTGAGATACTTAAAAAACATTTCACCCAGCTACTGAACACACTCAACAGATATCAAGATGTATTCATCAGTGGACCGATTGCATGCTTTCACAGAGGAAAAGAAGCCTTCAGTCGACTACTATCTTTCAACACATGGTTGGCATCTGTCTGTCTGACACACAAACTGAGATTTATCGATAATTTCAATGTGTTCTGGAACTGTGCAGACCGTTTTCAAGCTGACGGACTCCACCCAAACCGTAGAGGATCTCGACTACTAACAGCAAACATCAGTCACATGCTCCTGACCACAAATCAAGTTTCTCTCCCTATCCCTGTTGTGTCTAAGCTGACTGACGCATCCCAAACAACCTCCCATGGAACAGAACATTCAAACAGCCTCCTGCAAGGACATGGGCCCTGCACAGATCTGCACCCCCCGGATGAATTCCCTTGTGATGGAACAGCTCAGTGACATAGACTTTCCCAAAGAAAAGCTACGCTAGGACATCCACCATGCTATTTCATTGGACATACCGGTCATCATCACAAACAGAAAATGGCATGGTAAAATGCATGGTTACAAACCTGAAACTAGTGTTAGAAGTCACAGAACTATCCATATTCTTCCAACAGATTTATCTACCCCTGTTTTATCTACAGATAAAACTGGCCCTTCTAAATGTTAGATCACTAAATAACAAAACATTTCTAGTTAATGATCTGATCAAAGAAAACAACTTAGACTGCATCTGTATAACAGAAACCTGGCTAAACAATGACACGGCAACAGCAACTTTGATAGAAGCGTGTCCGCCCGATTACAGCTTTCACCAAGTTTCGGAGGAGTCGCAGCTATTTTCTCCGCTAAACTGTTGTTCAAAATCACTGAGCTAGGTGAATTCACATCATATGAATATCTTGCTATAGAGCTCAAAACCGAATCAATACTTTTTGTTATTATATATCGGCCACCCAAGCACTCGCCAATATTCATACAAGAATGTTCTGAACTATTATCACTATGTGTCACTAGATATGACAAAGTAGTTTTAAACGGAGACTTAAATATCCAAGTAAATAAAAAAGCAGACCCAAGAACTATTGAGCTCTTAAATCTCCTCGACAGTTTCAATCTAACTCAACACATAACAGACCCAACACACCGGCACGGAAACACACTAGATCTAGTGATAACAACTGGACTAAATATCAATAATATTTCAATAACTGATCTACCCCTCTCAGACCATCGTTATATACTTTTTAATGTGGAAATTATCCTAACAAAAAACAAAAAATAAATATTAGTCCATAGAAGATATTTAGACGATACAGCTATGATGACATTTTCTGAACAATTTGCTCTATATGAGCCGACTAATCATGATTGCTCTCTGAATGGAATGGTAGAGAACCTTTCCATTGCTGAGAAATAAAAATGTTAGTGAAACAAAAAGAAAATGCCGTGCAGCAGAGAGAAAATAGAGGAAAACAAAGATCACTATCCCCTACAATATCTACAAAGATACACTAACCACCTATAACAAAACCATAATATTTCTCCAACATTATTACAGAAAATGCCAGAAATTCCAGAGTTCTTTTCTCCACGATTGACCAGCTGCTAAACACTGTTCCTGCCCCACCTCCATCCTCAGCAGTTAAATGTGAAGAGCTTGCTTTGTTCTTCCAGAACAAAATAACTTTGATCAGAGCTAGTATTATTAATAGTGGGGTCGAACCTGACATCAGTAGATTCTGCAACATAACCATGAGCACATTTACCTGTATCACAATTGGTGAACTTTCCAAAATTGTCAGCGAATCTAACTCCACAACCTCAGATATTGATCCTATACCCACAACATTCTTTAAGCGAGCGTTTGATAGTGTCTCAGGTCCGGTGCTAGAGATTATAAACACATCCCTTAGAACTGCCGTCTTCCGAGATGCCTTCAAAACAGCTGTTGTAAAGCCCCTATTAAAGAAACCCAAATTGGATAACAGTCTACTTGCAAATTACAGACCAATATCAAACCTTCCATTTATTAGTAAAGTACTGGAAAAGATAGTTTTAGTCCAATTAAATTATTTTCTTGAAGAAAATAACATCCTGTCAGTCTCGCAGTCAGGTTTCAGGAAATATCACAGTAATGAAACTGCTCTCACCAAAATAATTAGCGACCTCAGACTAAACTCTGATGCAAATAAAGTCTCTATCCTTATCCTGTTAGATCTCAGTGCAGCATTTGATACCATTGATCACGACATCCTAATCAATAGACTGGAAAAGCTTATTGGGTTCTGTCATGGACATTTTGGAATACAGTTATAATGTGTGTGTTTTATATATGAGGAATGTTTTAAAGTTGGTTAAGAAGAAACAACTGCATTTGGTAGAGATGCCATTTGCAGTTTATGACACCTGGGGAGGATGAGACAGCTGGTCTGGAGACAATGTGGATTCAACTGTATTGTTATTGTGATCTGAGGGAGCAGTTTAACTGATCAAGCTGCTCTGACCCTTCCTGTTGCATTGGGTGGGGGTTAATCAAATACTTGTTTGAAGTTGCCCACACAAAGGACAGTTGACCATTTGACTGGTGAACTCCTGTGGTTTTACTATCTACTGGTTTGGGGAGAGATGCCACATTTAAGAACTGTGGAAACTTGATATGGAGTCAAACTGTCACTGAGCAGTGCTGACCAATCAACAGAGTTCAGAGGAACCATTTGATCTAAAGTTTATATAAGGCAGGGTTTTGGGGTTGTTCTTGATCACTCTGGCGAACGACCTGTGGCTAGCACCTCCTTCGTTATGACTGATCACAAAGTACTTTACCTCCAAAATTTACAGAGAAAGCGGGACCGATTCGGGGGGGTGCTTGGCTGGTTGCGCTGTTGCTGACGCGGGATCTTGAAAGAACCGGTAAATATTCTTTTTTGGCTTCTGTGTAATTTGAGTTGTCTAAATGTGTGTTGTTTAGACTATTGTCAATAATTCGGTTTAGTTAGTAATAGGGCAGAGACCGGAGGAGAGCTGTGTCCTGTGCGTGCAAGTCGTACAAATTGGGAGAACGTTGGAACGTTGGTCCCGTTACGTTAGAGTCGTACAAATTGGGGGAACGTTGGAACGTTGGTCCCGTTACGTTAGAGTCGTACAAAAAAGCATGCAGGAAATGTGCTGACGAGCGCATAAAGGGTAATAATTCACACGTGATATCGTGCTGTGTGTCTTTAAGGCCCTGGGAAATTGGGTCAGGAAATGTATTGATTTCTGAGTCCCAAGAGTAAAATGGTAAAAAGTATACTTTAGAGGATTGGTAAAGATTAAATTGGTAAAGTTTAAATTGGTAAAGAGTAAATTGGTAAAGATTAAAATTGGTAATTGGTAACCAGTTGAGTGTTTAAGAAAAAAAAAGGTTAGGAAGTATAGGCCTGTGAAATTTCAAAGTAGAGGTTTTAAGTTTGCAACACGCGTGTTCATTTTTTGTTTTAATTGCAAGTTATGTTTTTTGAGGTTAAAAGAAGTATGAGTAACTAATGGTGTCTATTATTCAACATATATACAAATTACAAAAATCAAAATTGTAATTATTTTTCAAAATTGTAATTATTTTTCGGTTTGAATATTTGTAATTTATTATTGTGCAGTTATTTTCATTGAAAGTTGTGAAGTCGGAATTTAATTGTTTTTAGAAAAGAAAAGGGGTAATTGTGTCTTTATTTTCCGTTGTTGGTTATCGTTTATGGATTGTAATTCTAAAAATGAATGGTCTGGAGGCAGAATTGACCTGTCCAAACATCCATTACATGAAACAAAAGTATGGTAACGATAGTTTATTGCAAATGCAAATATGGATTGATAAATGTGGATTTTCGAGTGTGGAGTTGTTTTGTTTTAAGGACCTTATTGTATTGCGAAATAGGTTCGTGGAGAGAAATAGATACACAATTTTTTTTTTAAGTGGAGAAAAGAATAGATCTTAGCCTGATTGGAGAGCTTTTTCTGATTGGATGGAGATAGGTAGAGAGATAAAGAAATATTAGGACGGAATAGTGTGGGGAATTTTTCATCTATTTCCCCACAGATTCATGATTGAGATCTTCTGGCTGTTCCGCAAACAAATTTCGCTGTGGTTCATCCGCAGTTTTGCGGCAGGATGCGCAGGCGCATGAGGGTTTGCGGGAATGCGAGAACAGAATACGAAGAGGTCAGACATTTGCCATTTCTTCTGACAGACGGTTATATCTAGGGAAAGTCAAGAAAGCAGGATCCTGGAATTTGTTTATAGATTTGCTTTGGATTCCCGCAAAGATTGAAGCTTGTGCCTTGACTTGCAATTGCCATTGTGTTTCAAAGAAGGAGAGGTTAAAGTCCTCTCCGGAACAAAGGGTTTGAGTCCCTGTTGTGTTTGGAATAAGTGTGTTGTGGGCTATGGTCAAAGCTGATGCAGAGCGTGTTGACATGCTGTTGAAAAACATGTAGGCCAACACGAATTGCTAGGTCAATCCAAAATGCGTACTTTAATTGTGGGAATTTGAGCAGAATGTACGTGAATGTCCGGAGATGTGTCATCACTTGAAAGTTTTCTGGAAATTGTGAGCGAACTCTCAAATCAGAGGGGTTCGTGACCGGAAGTTGAGTTCCGAACTGGTGGCGTACAATGTTTATCGGTTATGACACTGTTGGTAGAGGAGAGACGATTGACTTGTTATATTGTTTTACAACTTTGTGTTAACCGTTATATATTTGATGTTAGACTTTACATCGGTCTGATTACCGCCAGAAGGCATTTGTTTTTAAAGACGGAGACATTCTGTTTTGAAAATGCTAATGTTAATTCTTTGACTGAATTCTCCACTTGAAAAGAGGCGCATGCGCTTGAGCCTAGCGGAAGTTGACTCTTTCAGTGAAGCTCATTCTGCGTGCAGTGGCCCACACATGAGTGCAAAAAAAACAAAAAAACAAAAATAAATCACTCATTTTATAGAAAATTTGACGTTGAATTGAGAAGTATATTGGTTGGAAAACAGATGTGTGTTTCTGTTTCTTTGTCGAACTTAAGAAAATATTGTGAGTTGCCATACTCTTGATTTGGAAATTATGTACAGACCGATTTTCTATATTATGAGCTTGATTCGTTATTGAATAACGCGCTGGAAATTTTGTTTTTGGGTAGGATAATTGGTAAAAGGCCAGTTTTGGCAATAAAAGTGGTATTCATTTTAAGAATTACAATCCCGGGGTTATTGAAACTTTTATAGAAAGTTATGTGTTCAAACGGAAATGTTATGTTGTTTAAGGAATATTTTTGTTTATGTCTGGAAATGTTCGATGGTTTTATTTTTAATTTTGTGGGAGTTCACAGATGTTACTGTTGTTTAACCTTTTCATGTTCCTGTTAAATTTGCCTGAAAACGCCTAAACAGCATACCCAAAGTAAATTGGAAGCTGTTCTTGAACCATTTGGAGTACATGCATGTAAATGATCTCTTTTGAAAGCTGACACTCTGAAGTTATGTCCCCTGTTGTCAGGACCCCTGTCAGTCCTTCTAGTGTTGAGTAATAGAAGCTTGAACACAAGGAAAGTGAAAATTTCTATTTCCGCCTAGATTTTGTTTTGAAAACAGAGGCCTGAAGAGGCCTAGAGGTGGTAGGTATTATCTGGAAGACTAAATTGGACCACAGGTTGAAGCCTTACCCAATTCAAATCAAAAGTCAAACATAATACCACAATATATTCATATTTGACACATGTTTTTATAAGAGTACATCCAGGAATTTTCTAAAAGGGTCTTTTGGAGACTCCAAAATGACCCTTTGTAACCAAGGTCAAGGTCAAATAAAAAGGTATTATTTTTCATAATTGTTATCTCTGGCCCATCTCTGGTACTTAGAAATATCATATATAATAGCTAAATCCCTAATTAGTAATACTGAAACACAAAAACTGAAGCATGAACACATTGGAGTGCTTTATCTGATTCCAAGGATTGGCGCACAAAGAACACTGATTCTGTCAACCATATTGCGCAATCGACTGTTATTTTGAAGGCTCCACAGACGCATACAAATGAGGTATTGGCATTTTCAGCTAGCTGTCAGCTACAAGGCTAACGAGCTAATTTCAGAGCCAGTCGAAGCCAGTTCGAGAAATTTGTTTAGAACGAGTGTGGGGGGGGGGGGCGGGGGGGGGCAGGACGCACAGACCTAGTTGGCTTTAGAGGGCTGTCAACGGGGCATGGAAGCTCCTATTGGGTCGAACAAGGTGTCAATCAAAAGGGGAGGGTTCAACGGACATTTTGAGACCTTCATTTTGTAAATACTCCGTTGATAAATCGGAGAAAATAACACTTTTATGTGAACAAGTTGTTTCTTCCTTCGGCTAACTTGCATAATGAAACAAAGGATAATGGCTATTCATGAACGTAAAACATTGTATTTGGACGAATTACTTTACATGGTTAGATACTTTGAACCCTTGGGACTTACGCAGATCAAGTTTTGATGGCATGATTTGCACACCTGGACCTATTTGAACAACTTAGGGTGAGTACAACTTTTTTCTTTGGCATTGTTGAAGGAATGTTCACCGGAAAAAGACGTTGACTTTGCTTGCTATTGCGACTTGATCTTGAATTGGTTTATTTCAATGGAAGCACAAGAATCGTAGCTTTCCAACGATGTATAACATGTGTAGCGTCTAAAAAATATATTTTTTAGAATTTAGTGCGTCGTAACTGAGGAAGGGGGAGGCAGCATTTTTGTCTCGCGGGCGAAACAGGAGCGTAAACAGGTTAAAGAAATATGTAAAGGGTTATGAAGAAGTGATTATAAAGATTGAGCCAGTCCGAGGGACTGAAGTGTATACAAGGGGAACTAGTTAGAGAGACTGAATTGCGATTGTTGTTAAGGGCAAAGGTGCTACATATGTGTGTTTATTGCTGCTGAGATGACTTGTTGAAATGTGTTGGGTTTGGTGGTATTCATATTTACCTATTTAAATGGACTTGAAGTTGAAGCTTTGTCCAACCAGAATGCTAATACATGGGTAAACTGTCGTTCTCTGACGAGTGATATTAGGTGCATATGTAGATTTCGGAGCCTAATTTTTATGTTGAAATTAAAATAGTACTAATGGTTGATAGAATTGTAAAGGTTGTAATTGTAAAGAAAATCCAGGCTGTGACTTTGTTGGCTAATGGCTAATGGTGAAAACGTGGAGGAAGTGCATTCTGCTCTGTCCTGAGACAAAGGAGAGTCCAGGAAGTTAGATTTGCAACTATGGCAACGAAATTTGTAGCTAACAAACGTACAGACAGACTCAACAGCGATGGCGGCGCGTATAGGCTAGTAAAGAAATTGCAGCTTGATATTTGAGATCCAGGATGAGTAACCGCATGACGCATGCGCAGATGGAAATTGAGAAATTGACTAAGACGAAAATTTAGAGACATAGATAAATTTGGAGCGAATTTTACATATTAATTTGGTTATTTTTGAAATATGTTGGGTGATGAGTATTTTGAGACATTTGCTAACAAGGTTTTTGTTTGTTTGAGGACATTTTAAATGAGTTTCAGAAATTCCGAGGAAAGGTGGGGGCTACAAAAAAAAAAGTCCCGTTGCGTTGAGTTTTACGAAGGTGATCCCAGAGGGTGTGATTCTGCATAATTATGTGAGTATTAATGGTGAAAGATGTGTCCGTTTAGATGAATTCGAAGTTTGGTGGTTTACGAATGTATGATTTAACATTTGTTCTAAATCCTAGCCAAACAGGGAGGTAGAAGCCTTTCAGACCAGAACTTGTATTTACGAGCGGAAAATTTGTGATGTGTGATTGTACTCAGTAAAATGCAGAAATTGGACCCCTGGTTCATAAATTAGTTCTAATTGGATTGGAAAAGTTATACTTTAGCAAAATTAAGTGAATAGATGGTAAACGCCAACCATCTGTGTTGTTTAAAAGAAATGAAAAAAGGTTGACAGTTTTTGCTTTGTTCCAGAGCGCGCTGTTTGATTCGAGTTTGAAATGCGCGCTTGTTTATTTGAGTTGATTCACTAACAAAGAGTAATTGAGATAGCTGGTAAATATAGGAATATTCAAAGGTGTATACATTACATGCTTTGATAAAACTTTTGAGGAGTTAAAGAATAAGGTTTTGTTTTACGGGTTTATGTTAAATAGTGAATTTAAAGGTTTAAAAGAAAAAGGGAGAGTTTATATTTTCTTTTGTCTTAAGGGCATGGTACAATGTTTTGGGATAAACAGTTAGGCTGTGATGAGGTTGTATCATTATGGTATTGGTTCATAAAGAGGGTTATTATAACTTTGGTTTTGAAATAATTTGGGAAGACTCATTAAGTCTGATAAATTGTGGTGTGATGGTTGGAACGAAGTAGCTTGTTCTGGACTGCAGCCAAAGCAAGTTATGAAGTTCTACCTATCTAACCTATATAGAAATATAGATGGGGTATAAGTTTGGCTAATGGTTACATTAAGAATATTTTATGGTCTATGCTATATTTTATTTTTTTTAAAGGGAATCTGAAATATAAAGGTATTCATTTGAACTGTTCCTAAAGGTTTTTGAAGAAAAAATAAGAGACTAAAAGTTGAGGTTATTCGTAATTTGGTTATTTTCTAAAATAGTTTTATTCTATACAAATTGGTTCAAAAGTTGGTTGCTTCAGTGTAAGCTTGTTAATTCATAAAAGGGAAAAGAGTTAAAATATTTACTGATAGTTAAATACATCATTGGTGTTACATATGATTTTGGGAAAGGTATGGAAACAGGAAGTTTCTTAGTTTGATCTGGGACACAACTTGCTGTATGCAAATGTGGAATTCAATTATGATTATTCCACAGGGAAAATGCTAGTGCTGATACTAGATGGAGCAGTTTCTAGATTGCCTGAATGCATTGATGAACTAACTAGAATATGTTTTTGATGTTGATATGTTTACAGGAAGTGATGAGATGATGTTGCTATGTCCGGATGAGCCTAACTTGACAAATTTGGGCTTACAGGACTCTTTTGAGGAAAATTGTTGTGTGACCTTGATACAACATTTGTTATAGATTCTTTAAGGGAAGCGCAGGCTTCTTAGAGAGGAAGAGATGACGTTTAGGAATTTATGACTGACTGATGACTGACTGATCCAAACAGAGAGTGATTATGGGGGTTTTATGGTTTTATGAATTAAGCTTTAGTAGTTTGGATTTGTGATAGGACTGTGAGGGTTTGATATGATATTGCTGAGTTGGAAATATTGGACTGTATTTAACCCAGAGTGAGAATTTTGTTTTGTTTGAGTATATTTGATAAGAATTACAGAATACAGCGGACAGATGGAGAAAGGAATGGTGGAATGGAGATTCGAACTTCGACTAATCCACAAGAAAATGCGTTTTGGAAAAAGGAAGGATATGAGAATAAAAATGGAGGTTGTATGGTCTGCATAAAACATTTATCTTGAGATTTTGCTAAGTTAACACATGGAAAGATCATGCCTCTACAATTTGTGTGATATTAAGAATCCATTATTTTAGCATACAAGAGGATTTGTAATGGATGCATAGTCATTTTGTAAAATACTTCATATGTGGGATAAGTATTATGAGAAAAGGAATTTAAACACGATAAGCTTCACAGTTAAGGTTAGAGAAACCATTTGGGTATTGATAGATGGATTTTGTAGAGTTCAATTTTTGGAGAAGTGATACTGTAATGATTGTTGATGGGAAGAAGTTTTAGACTTCTCAGTGGTCAAGTTTTGTTAATTTAGATTATTCTTCGATGGGATTTTTCTTTGAGGATATGTAATGATAATGGGTCACACTTGTTTATGGAAGTTATTTTGGTGTTGATAGGATTCAACATTGTGTTAATCACTTCAGTTGAATGAGAGAACAGAACTTTGAAGACGAAGTCAGACGACAAGAAGTCAGTTACCTTTAACTGACCTCTGTGAGAATGTGCTTGTTTATCACTGTGCAACCTTTTTTGGAGTCTACTTTGTGTGAGATTCACAGGCAGGTGAAGGAGGCTATTCCTATGACTGGACCGCTGCATGATTTGATACCAGATGACTGGATCGTGGTGAAGGACCTGAAACGCCTGGTAAAACCCAAGGTGGACGGGGCCATACCAGATTCTCCTGACGACTAATCCGGTGGTTAAGATCGGAAGGAAGAGCAACGTGGATACACGCTAACCATTGCGTGCACCTGGTCTGGAGACGGAAGCAGAGTATACGCGTTCTGCGTAGTACCAAGGAAATTTCCGAGCT
Organism: Osmerus eperlanus; assembly: GCF_963692335.1. Classification (NCBI taxonomy): domain Eukaryota; kingdom Metazoa; phylum Chordata; class Actinopteri; order Osmeriformes; family Osmeridae; genus Osmerus; species Osmerus eperlanus. The sequence continues at coordinate 3,255,953 of NC_085039.1, read as the reverse complement.
GTACGCGAAGTGCAGTGTCGTTGAAATTTGCCCTGAGCAATTTGATCGTTGTTTGCAATCGGTTCGACTCGACTACACTGACTGAAAGAAGTTTGTCTACAAGCCAACTGAAGATGGCATCCGTTCCGACAACCTGGACTTTGTGGTGTACGGGGTACAATGGGTTTTGTCTTGAGACTAGCATTTCTTATGTTAATGTTTGAATTTAATTTTTCTTGATTAACTGTTTGGGTTTATGCTATTGTAAAACCCCCCCCCCCCCAAAAAATTTTGAATTGTCATGGAAATTTTGGAATACAGTTATAATGTGTGTGTTTTATGTATGAGGAATGTGTTTTAAAGTTGGTTAAGAAGAAACAACTGCATTTGGTAGAGATGCCATTTGCAGTTTATGACACCTGGGGAGGATGAGACACCTGGTCTGGAGACAATGTGGATTCAACTGTATTGTTATTGTGATCTGAGGGAGCAGTTTAACTGATCAAGCTGCTCTGACCCTTCCTGTTGCATTGGGTGGGGGTTAATCAAATACTTGTTTGAAGTTGCCCACACAAAGGACAGTTGACCATTTGACTGGTGAACTCCTGTGGTTTTACCATCTACTGGTTTGGGGAGAGATGCCACATTTAAGAACTGTGGGAACTTGATATGGAGTCAAACTGTCACTGAGCAGTGCAGACCAATCAACAGAGTTCAGAGGAACCATTTGATCTAAAGTTTATATAAGGCAGGGTTTTGGGGTTGTTCTTGATCACTCTGGCGAACGACCTGTGGCTAGCACCTCCTTCGTTATGACTGATCACAAAGTACTTTGTTAATTCATGATTTGTACAAGCAAAATAAATTTATTGTAACCGCCATCTCTTGACTATTCAAATCTACACAGTGCCGCTAGAATTTTTCCGTAACAGTTCACGTATAGTGTATTGAACTGGATGAAATCATATATCACAGGAAGGAAGTTTTATGTTAGTTTAGGAGACCATAGGTCCAAGAAACATGAGAACTGCTACGGGGTTGCTCAAGGAAGCTGCTTAGGTCCATTACTTTTTTCTCTTTATGTTACCACTCGGCGACAATCAGATAACATAACATAGATTTCCATAGCTATGCGGATGACACACAACTATATATATCCACTGAACCCAACGATACAACAGCCATCAATTCCATTACCAACTGCCTGTTGGCAATAAACAAATGGATGAATGATAACTTTCTTAAATTAAATGAAGACAAAACCAAAGTCCTACTATGTGGCCCCAAATCCAAAAGAGAGATGCTTACTAAGAATCTAGGAGGCTTAACCCCCTATCTTAAACCAGAGGTGACGAGTCTCGGTGTAATCCTGAACTCAGATTTGAATTTCAACTCTCACATTAATAAAGTGACCAAAACAGCTTTCTTTCACCTGAGGAATATAGCAAAGATACAGGTACGACCATTCATAAACCAAAATGATGCAGAGCAGTTAATTCATGCTTTTATATCCAGCCGGCTGGACTACTGTAACGCACTTTTCACTGGTCTTCCCAAGAAAACTACTGAAAGACTACAGCTCATTCAACATTCTGCAGCTAGATTATTAACCAAATCTAAAAGGAGAGAACACATTAGGCCTGTCCTAGCTACTTTACACTGGCTCCCCGTTACCTTCAGAATTGACTTTAAGGTCCTTTTCCTCACATACAAAGCTCTACACGGACAAAGACCTAGCTACATTGCTAACTCCCTTATAAACTACACACCAGCTAGAACACTGCGATCATCAAATGCAAGCCTATTAGAGGTCACCAGAAGCAGTCATAAGAAGATTGGTGATTCGGCAATTACGCCCCAAAACTATGGAACAAATTACCCATAAATATTAGGGAAGCAAACACGCTAGACATTTTTAAAAGACAGCTTAAAACCTACCTTTTTACCGAAGCATTTAAGTAATTTTATCTCAGAAGGGTTTTACTACTTTTATTAGTTATATTATTGTTTTTATAGATTTCCTATTTTTATTATTACTTTTATCACTTGTATTATTATTTGTATTGATTTTATGTAAAGCACCTTGAGCTACAATCTTGTATGAAATGTGCTATATAAATAAAGTCTTACTTACTTACTCAGTAAGAGTCATTGTGTTCCTGAAGGAAGCTAACATCAGGTCCAGCAAATCATACCGTTGTACTCCCGGAACAAGTGCGTCTTAAGCCTTTTATTGAAGGTGGGGAGACAGTCATTGTCTCTGATGGAGGTGGGGAGGTGATTCCACCATTGGGGGGCCAGACAGGAGGCGAGCTTGGGTTGGGAGCGGGAGCTCTTGAGAGGTGGGACCACCAGACGGTTGTCAGAAGACGACCGTAGGTGGGAGGTGGGGGTGTAAGGCTGGAGGACAGACTTGATGTAGTCGGGAGCAGTCCCGTTCAGCGCTCGGAAGGTCAGTAACAGGGTCTTGAAACTGATACAGGCCATGGATGGGAAGCCAGTGGAGGGAGATGAGGAGCGGGGTAACATGGGAGCGTCTGGGTAGATTGAAGACCAGGCGGGCCGCTGCGTTCTGAATCCTCTGGAGAGGGCGGGATGCGCATGCTGGGAGACCGGCGAGCAGCAGTAGTCCAACTTGGAGAGGACAAGTGCTTGGACTAGCAGCTGGGTGGAATGATAAGACAGGTATCTCCTGATCTTCCGGATGTTGTAAAAGGTGAATCTACACGACTGGGAGAATGCAGCAATGTGGGCAGTGAGGGAGAGCTTGTCATCCATGGTAACCCAGAGGTTCCTGGCAGAGGATGAAGGGGTCACCGTCGCAGATCCCAGGGTGATTGAGAGATCGTGTGAGATGGAGGGTTTGGCAGGGATGATGAGAAGTTCTGTTTTGGCGAGGTTCAGCTGGAGGTGGTGCTCGGCCATCCAGACGGAGATGTCTGTGAGGCAAGCCTCGATCCCCGGATCAGTCGGGGGGAACGCCAGGTACAGCTGCGTGTCATCAGCGTAGCAGTGGTAGGAGAACCCATGGTAGGTGATGATTGGTCCAAGTGAGGTGGTGTACAGGGAGAAGAGGAGGGGTCCAAGGACACAGCCCTGTGGGACACCAGTGGAGAGTTGGCGAGGGCCTGACACTGTGCCTCCCCAAGGGAACCTGGTAGTATCTTTCCGACAGGTAGGATGAGATCCACTGAAGTGCAGTGCCAGTGATGCCCATCTCAGAAAGTCTAGCGAGCAGGATGATGACGGATGACCTCGAAGCCGCTCTGGCAGACCGTACTGTTCAAACTAGCTAAGAACATGTAATGCAGCGAACTAGCAAGCTTGTCTAAAGACACATTAGCATGCTAGCAAAGCTAGCCTAAATCCTGTATTTCTTAGATTAAACGCCGCCCTCGAATAAACGCTGCACCAAAAATGAACATTGTGTAATAAACGCTTCAGCGTTTAATCAAAAGAAATGCGTAATAGGACTTTTTGTAATTCTTGACACTATTGGATCTCTAAACATGGCAAAACAGACTACTTTTTATAAAAATCATTATAAATATAGCTGCAAGCTGCGATAGGGTTCCTCCTCAAAATGGCAAAATATTATAAAAATGTACATTGTAGAAGGTCAAGAGTTAGACAACAAGAGAGCAAAATTAATTCATGCTCGGCAAACAATAACAGGCTGAAGGAGATTCGAACTCAAGAGCATGAGGTTGCAAGTCAACCTCTCTATCCTCTCTGCTACACATCAGCTGTTGAACTTCTATGAATAGAAAGGACACAGTATTAGCTTTGGTCAGCTTTGGACAAAGTTTAAGCAGCTGTAATTCAGTCATCTTTTGACATATCAAGGTGAAATTGCACATGGTATCTCATAATTATGACATCTGGAAGCCTATATGGTTTGAAAAATCATCAGTCAAAAGGACATTTGGGTTATTGAGACAGACAATGTGGATTTTTTTTTTGTCAAGCTGCCGTATGTTTGAGATCTGTTTCCCGCTTGTGTCACCATTGCTGAATTAAAGAAATGTTCTACAGAAATGGTAAATTATTTTATTTACGACAAATAAAGCAACTCTAAAAATATATATATATAAAAAAAGGTGTTACTGTTTTCCCTTTCGTTAATCTGCGTTTTGTTTTGCACAGGGCATATGAGCACAATTAGCCTGTTAGCCTAGAGTAGCCGAAACTCTACCATACTTTGTCTACAGTTGGTGTTATTAATGCTTTAGGAAAAATGGCAAAGAAATCTGTGGTATGGAAGCATTTTATCAAAGTACCGGGTGACTCAAAACATGTTGAATGCACTCTGCCAACAACGGTTTATATTCCATAGTTCGACGTTAAATATTATGTACCACTTGAAAACCGCAAGTTGGCCATCGGATCATTATTTTACAGTGTGTAGCATATAGGCCTAGGATGTTTCGGAAAGTTTTAGGCCATGTCTGCTTGTGCTGGGCTACTGTACAGGGGCGTGGCCAGGGATGGCACTGGCTACCACTGAAAAGTGATTAGCCACCACTGGTGCCACCCCTACCATGTGATCGGCTATTTGCTGACAGTCTTTCCCATATGCATGAATACTGGCCAATGAAAACAAATCTAAAATATGAGGGGCAGGAGTTCAGGCTGAGCGGCATGTTCAACAACTACACTGGAGAAGCATGAGAAGACGCTGATGATACTAACGTCAATTTTTCCATATGTGTTAGTGATGGGTAGTTCGGATCATTTTACTGATTCGGTTCTTTGAATCTCGTTCAGTTCAATGAACTAATCTTTTTTCGAGTCATTCGTTCATTTCAACGGGGGGGGGGGGGGGGGGCTATCCGTCCACTGCAAACACGTATCATATTCTCATGTAGGTTAGTGCATGACATGTGCACCAGCAGATACTATTTTAAAAGAAATTCCTGCATTACATTAAAATAATGTATCATGACAGTTTGTATGATTTGGTCATTTATTATCACACTAGCATTTAATTATCACGGCAAACAATTACACTGCACTAAACTGTAAGTGTAAATGTAAAATGAAAATAACAAAACCAGTCAGTATGATGACTTGAGCGAATATCATTCACGTCTTACTAAAACAGCGGCCACGCGAAAGGGAATGAGGAAACTGTTTCCTCTACTAAAAAATACAATGCGGGTCACGTGAAAAAAGGATCCAAAGACTCGTAGAAAGACCGAGTCGGGAAATGAACGAATTGTTCGTTTCCTCTAACTGCCACTACAGAGCCTATGCAGGTCACGTGAAAAATGATCCAAAGACTCGTAGAAAGACCGAGTCGGGAAATGAACGAATCGTTCGTTTCCTCTAGCTGCCACTACAGAGCCTATGCAGGTCACGTGAAAAATGATCCAAAGACTCGTAGAAAGACCGAGTCGGGAAATGAACGAATCGTTCCCTCTAGCGTTTCCTCTAGCTACCACTACAGAGCCTATGCAGGTCACGTGAAAAATGATCCCAAGACTCGTACCCGAAGACCGAGTCGGGAAATGAACGAATCATTTCTGTTTACTTGGACGAGCCTATGCAACAGTCCCGATGCGCGGCCACGAGAAAATTAACTAATCACTCTTTGAGAGGACTCGTTACTCCCGAGTCCTTGTAAGGATTCGTTCAAAATGAACGAATCGTTCACGAACGACACTTCACGAATATGTGTGCTGGGAGATATTCGTAAGGATATACACATTCAGAATGACGTTATTCAACACCATGCAGCCCCTTTACTTTCGGTGTATGGAATACAGTTCGTATTCCAAAAATAGCCTGATGTTAAGTCTCTACAGACTGTAGCTTGCTTTGCTAAATAGCATGCTAGCTAGTAAGCATTCACGATATGTGAGACATTTTATTTATAAGATGTTAAATACCCATGCCATTTGTCTGTAAGTGTTTCACATGATAATTGGTTTGTATACAGTAGTAGTTACCATAAGTAACGCAATGCATTGTATTGTTATTCTGCCAAGCTTACTATATTAAGTGGAAATCATGGTCCTGGCTTACTTCAGTCATAAGATGACGGAGGTGAAGTTAGTTTCATATTCGACATTCGTCTCACATTCGGAAGACGCTACTTTGCAACATCGTGCTCATCGTCGCCTCGTCATCGTCGGCTCATCACTGACTGTTTCAGGAAGAACGTTCCATTTTGTATTGCAAGCATAGAGAGCCAGTCAGAGACTAGCGAGTCAGAGGCGTTCACTTTTTAAACCGTCATTTACCTTCACAAAGAACGAGCAGTCGTCGTTATGTAAGTAAATGAAAGTAGAAAAATATCAAAGTTTTGCGATAAGTAGCCTATGCCTACAACAATGTGTAACGTTACTGTAATGAGCTAAGCTAGGTTTGAGTGAACTTTATGCTACAGAGGTAGCGCAAAGGGACCCCAAACGGCTAGGCTAGTTTGACACACTGGTCAGACATTTTACAAAAATGTAGCTAATAGAGCAAAATAAACATAGACTACATGTTATGTCAAAGTGTTGTATTGTAATAAGTAACCTAGGCCTACATACACATAGGCTAATACATTCTGGTTTAACAGATATGTCGGATTTTTTTTCTTCTAATTTCGGCAGTTAGCTACTGTAACCATGGCAGTCAAGACATTCAGATTGGGCGGCGGAGACCAATGGAAGACGCAGAACTGTAGGCAAAGCTGTAAATTGATGTTTCTCTGTTCCGTTGATCTCTCTTTTCTGTGTTGGAGTTCTTTTAAGAGCTTGATGGCATCAACATCCAGTCTGATAATAAAAGATCATTAACTTGAATTGTGTCTCTTCATTATAATACCCACACACAGAAAATCCAGGTTGAATCAAGTAGCTAACGTCACTGACCCGAACGGGGTTTGGACACTCAGTTTCCGGTCTTTTTGCCAGCATTTTCTTTTGCTATCGCCAGCAAAGTGTAAGTAGTATTATTTTAGGCATACCAAACAATCTAAAATTTCATGAACATATATGGACGTTTACATGTCTAAATAATATAGGAAAGTTACTTTGGCCGAAAGACCACTCGGCGACACTCGGGTGACGCTTGGGCGACGATCTTTACTCTGACAAGTGTGTCTGTGTTGTCATCATACTGCTACTATGGGTTAGCATATGAGTGTATTTCAATGCTAGCTTAACACTACTTTGTCTTGCCAATGAAAATACACGATCATGTGTGACGTGATCTGTAGTCGAGGGGAGGAAGGGATGGGGGTTAGCAAACTTTGAGAAGAGTTCAACAAAATATCCAGCAGGTGGTGGTATACAGTCAAATTGAGATTTTATCGCATAGTTTGTAGATGTTGAAGCGTGATATCTTATTGTGGAGGACATAACTACGTCCCTGGATATGTTGACAGCATTGATGGTCAGTTTGGTGACCCTGGATCAAGTTAATATCCCCAGAAAAACAGCAGCGGCCAGTGTTTAGAAGTGCGGTCGGGTTTGGACAAGGGTAGCGCACGGCTAATTTACCGGCGCCAGCGTCTTTTGACCGGCTCTAGTAAAGGCTAAGCTAACTCTAAATTTTTAAACAATATTTATCTCGAAAGGTAAGAAGTTAAAGCTTAACGTGAAATCAGTAAATCAGCTGAAAACGTGATACGATTATTTTTATCAATATTTGAAGTGGCATTTTATCAGAATGTTAGCTAAAAACCGGTCGGGATTGGACACAGTGACGCTAGCTAAGTACTGCTAATAGCCCATATGTTCATTTGCTAAGTGACATTTCAGATAGTGAAATATTTGCTGTCAGAGAGATCCGAACTAAATAAATAAATGTAGAGTTAAGAGGGAATATTATAATAGAACGGGCCGGTTGGTACAGTTTTGATTCGTCGTCCAGACATCGTCTGGAGGTCGGTTTCGATCAATTGCCGACGTCTCGGCGACGTCTTGCCAATGTGCAAACGATGTCCATACGACGTCGGCCCGACGTATGTGTGCTATCTGGGAACAGGACTGGTTACACAAGGCTTATTATTAGTAATAGCTAATTTTATAGCGGCTGAATCTGGAATGTCCAGCAGCTACATTGAGTCAGATCGGGAAAATGTTTGTACATTTGTTTGTCTAGTTGTCAATGTCCCTTCTTACGTATGTATTTCTTATCTCTTAAAACAGTGAGGCAAAACATCACACAAAATGGTTTGATGAATAACATTGTGACATAGAGAAAGAAACCTGTTTCAAATTTAGATTAGTCGATTTTCAGCATCAGTGTTTTCAGTATTCAGCCTAGTCTTGGTCGACCAAAGAAAATCTTAGTCGGGGACAGCCCTATTGTCTTATATACATTTTTGCTAAATATTGCTTTGAAAGACATGTATCCTACACATCTACAACAAATGTAGGGTTTCTACACGTCAAAAATCTGATGCAATGTCAAGATGAAGAGGGATCTCGTTATTATCAGTGACCTATGCTCTTTAGAAAAGCTCTCTCTTGGAAGTCGCTTTGGATAAAAGCGTCTGCTAAATGCATAAATGTAACTGTCTCCTAAATGCATAAATGTTTGAAAAAACATCAGTCAAAATTATATTAGAGGGGCGTATAGCCCAGTTTTAGAACAAAAAAGTGTCTTTGTCCCAAGATCTCTACAGACCGTGAAGCTAATTTAATGCTCAACACTGGAACGGGGGGCTTATTGAAAGAGTAATTTAAAGAGGAATTATTTACTGTGTCGTCTCAGTTACACTATCAGGGCTTGGAAATACAGTAACTTCCTAAAGTAGGCAAATGGCTAGTAGAACATAACATTTCATAAACATTTCTGTAAATCAAACAGCTGCAAGACCCAGTGAAAGGTTATATAGGCTACAGCTAGCAAACCAACATTAGCTAGCATCGCTAACGACATTGGCTAATTCAACTTCGGTAGGCTATCCTCAGGATTTGCAAGCTAGTTAAACTTATACTATAGCCTATGTAAAATAATTGTGTAGACATAACAATGGATTTTGCCACACATGGACATACTTTCCACAACCGAAGTGTGTTACAGCATGCTGTAAGATGGCCTATAGCCTACTCGTGCATTGCTTGGTATCATTGTTCCCGTATCAAGTGCGCATATATTTCAGTGCGGGTTAAAATCCGATTTACAAACACAAAGCTCCCATTCTGGTGGGGTGCGGGTTATAGAAAATGCGGCTTGTTTTCCAAAAAATACGGTACTCATTGATCTTCAAATAACAAACTAAGCAGTATTTTTGGAAAAGCAAAGTAGAAATTATAATAAAATAAATGCGAATGAATAAAAGTACATCCAACTGAAGTACATGGGTTAATAGTCTGGGGTTAGTAAATACTGATGAATCAGATAAAGCACCCTAGTGTTTATGATTCAGTTACTCTGTGTCAGCAATACTAATGGTGGATCTGAGATATGATAGCTCCAAGTACCACCATTCATTAGAGAGATTTAGATTTAGTCATTTAGCAGACGCTCTTATCCAGAGCGACTTACAGTAAGTACAGGGACATTCTCCCCGAGGCAAGTAGGGTGAAGTGCCTTGCCCAAGGACACAACGTCATTTGGCACAGCCGGGAATCGAACTGGCAACCTTCAGATTACTAGCCCGCTTCCCTAAGCGCTCAGCCACCTGACTCCCTGAGCCCACTCCCTGAGCCCACAATTATGAAAAGTAATAACCTTTTATTCTAGGTATGGATAACGTATTTGGCCATGGTTACCAAAGGTCCTTTTGGAGTCTTGAAAAGGGACTTTTAGAAAATGCCTGGATTTAGACAAATGTGTAAAATAGAAATGTTTTGTGGAACTGTTATCAACATTGGACTTGGACGAGGTAAGGCTTTATGCTGTGGTCCCATTGTGTTTTCCAGCTAATACCTCCAGAGCTGGCCCTAGGGTTTTGGGGGCCCTAAACAAAATAGTGTAAGGCCCTGATTTTTACTTTGGGTATGCCTTGTTGTTAAACTAATTTTACAGGATTAAGAGGTTAAATGCTTTTGCAAAAGAACATATATTTACACTTAAATGTTGATCCTGGATGTACCCTTAGACAAACAGGTGTAACATCTAAATGTTTTGTGGTACTGTTATCAACATTGGACTTGGACTACTTAAGGCTTCATTCTGTGGTCCCATTTTTTTCCAGCTAATAATTCCCACCTATAGTCACCTGCAGGCATCTGTATACAATTCAAAACCGCCCTATACCTTGAACCACTTTTTCAAAACGCCCTATACCTTGAAACCGGTAACCGGCTCATGCCTAGTCAGTTGACTAGGTCGAAATGCTACCCCAACCAGTACATGCTCTGCCGGCGCTGAAGGAATGGTGCCAGTTACTTTGTCGCACTACGACCCTTCCTTCCCAACTCTCAGTGGTTTCACATTCATTTCACAAGTTCACCTGGCATGTCTCAAAACTGATGCACAGGAGAAGGAAACTTGACAGGCTGAGTATAATCTCCTGTCTGTAAATTTGCAGACTTGAAATAGAAGCAGAAACTCTTATTAACGTCTCCTACCTCATCCGTCAAACACAGCTTTTTAAACAAGTAAAAATATTGCTTGGTTCCTTCATTCCGTGACAGTAGATTCATACTTCAGCGCTTTCAGCGCATTCAAGCACATTGCAGTTTTTTGCAGTGGCCGAAGGATGTGAAGGATGCTAAAGTGCAAGTTACTAGGAAAAGTGCAAGAAGTATTTTCTGCTCTCTCACTGGAACAGTTTAGATTATGATATTGTAATGTCTACACTAAGACCAGGGTTCATACAGATACTGTATAATGAAATTCCAGGACTTTCAAGGACTTTTCAAGGACTATGTTTGGGCTTTTCAAGGACTACAAGCAGAGGTCTCATTTATCAAACATACTTTATTTAGTTTAAATGAACCCTTTTAAAGCTACAAATGTTATTCAATCAAGAGCAGCGAGTGATTTTCTCTTTCTCTTTTGTTCTTTTATTAACATTAATGATTTTACAATTTTCTGTTTCGTCGTAGTAGGCCTAATCAATACGGTACTGTCGCGCAGTGTCTGAGAAGAAGTGGCTTTTCTCTCGGTGTGTGAGTCGGGTGTCTGTTCAAAGAATGCCGCTTCAGACAGCGCTACTTCAGAACCTAATTGATTTCTACATTGGTTCTTATTGTGCTTAACAAAAACACTTAAATGAATTGAGAGCATGATCCTATGCTATAACGCAATCCAAAAGAATGCCAGAAAAAACGGATGGTGCTTAAATTAAATTAGCAGGAGGGGGATGGGCTGAGGCGTTAATTTTGAGCGAAAATACTATTTATTTTTATTTGTATTAACACATAAAAATTACTTGCATATACATTGTCTTTAAATAATTCAAGCACTTTAAGTACCTCATCAATAATATAAATGTTTTTCAAGGGTTTTCCAGGACTTAAATTTCAAAAAGTCAAATTCAAGTACTTCAAGCACCTTGTACGAACCCTGTAACACGTGCAAACTAACTTGTCCCTGAGGCTTATCTGCATTAATTTTTTTATTTAAAAAAGGCTCAAAATAAGACCTTTGGTGAGTATGCTAGAAAAAAAGGAAATCAATTTGATAGACAGTGTGTCACTAGCAAAGCAACGGATTTGGCTGCACTTGGTGAACTGATGTTGTCAGCAGAACTAAAGCCAAGTGTACCAGAATGAATAGTGGATTATTTAAATGAACAGAAAGTGGCATCTTTGTCACAAGCAGTACTGACTGATGAATGTGCAGACACAAAATAAATTCTGTCAGTCATTCCAACCTCAGTCTAATCAGCCGGTACACTTCAAAAGTGAGTGCGAGTGTTTCGTCAAAAGCTAGGTCATGTCATTGCTGACTGTTTAGCAATAAAGCAAAGACAACCAAGCAGGGTAAGGCACCCATGGGTGTTGCCTTAGTTTATACCAGTGGTTCTTAACCCTGTCCTCAGGGAACCCGTCCTGCATGTTTTAGATGTTTCCCTGCTCAAACACACCTGATTCAAATCAATGGGTCGTTATCTAGCTCTGTAGAAGCCTGGTAACGAACATTCATTTGAATCAGGCGTGTTGGAGCCAAGAAACATCTAAAACATGCATGACAGGGGTTCCCTGAGGACAGGGTTAAGAACCACTGGTTTAGACTGTTTCTCCGTCTGAAGTCTAGAGGCCAACTCGATCTTACTTATGAAACATTTATTTTGGACAGATTTGTTTCTTTATTTGGTGAACCAAATGATCAACAAACCAGCTTTTATGGGACACGATTGTTCATTATTTCTAGTGTCCTTCCCTTCTCTGATGAAACATCTTGTGAATCCAGTGGGTTGGTACAGGGTATAGAGATGTTTGGACAGTGATCATTTTCATATTTTTGGATGCAAATGAAGTACAGATTTTCAGCTTTATTTCAAGGGGTTGACATCTCCACTTATCTCTCTGCTGACTGGCCTGCTCAGCCCATCTGTGGGTTTTGGTCATCTGAGTGTGAAAGCCTATTGCATAGTACCCCTGTTTTAGCGGCATCTGATTTTGAGCATCCATTTAAGATGGAAGTGGATGCAAGCAGAGAGAGTATTTTCAACAATGTTGAGATTAAAGGCGTTCTAATGGTGTCGTTAAAAGACAATTCTGCAGACATGCAGTGACATGCAATCTACTCTTCCGATTGTTATTTTGCACCAATGCTGAGGTCTAACCGTGTGGATAGTTGCTGCTGGGTCATTTTGAAAAACGGCTTCGGAGTTCATACGTTGTCAGTAAATAATGTTAGTGTTGTGAATAAATAGCACATTTTGCAAAATGCCATATCCAACGTACTGTCGTTGAGCTCCAATGTGACTGTACAGTAGTGTTGTCACAATATTAACATTTGGACTTCGATACTGATACCAAGTGTAGTGTCACGGTACTCGATACTGAAACCATACTAATGATTTTATTGAAATTGAGAAATTTGTCAATGGTTTTGTCTTTTATTTTCAATTGGAACTTTTTACAATGTGTATAGAAATGTAAGCATAAATAAAATGGTTCCCCGGGTGGTTGAACCCCTGAACCCTTGTTCCCTCTTGTGCTTGTGTTAGAGACTGGGGTAAAGATTTAAATCTTTAAAACGTGTTATACGGCGCTGTCGAGCGGGCAATGGAGTAGGTTGTGTTTAGTTTGGGCTCCCTTCGAACTTCTGTTTTTTTTTTATTAATTTAAGTTTAAGTTGTTTTTCACTCTGTTTCAAACATATTTTCTTAAGTTGAATGTGCATATATTTGCGTGAAGATGGCGTAAAATCTGCGGAAATATACAGTAAATTCACTGAGTCAACCAAATCCAGGCCCAGCACCTCCTCGTCCGTGAGTTCTGCTTCCTCCCCGGGCTCGGGCTCTCTGCATCACGTTCAACGGAGAGGAAAAGGAGTTCATAGATGCAAGCAAAGCGATGAGCTACGTCAAGACGAATATCATAACTACTGTAGAGGGCTGAGCGAGTAACATTGCCCATTCATCGTCTCTGAACTTTGACTGGATGATAACTGTTTGATCAGACTTTTACTGTAATAAGGAGGTTGATCAACACCAATGTCTTATTTTCTGTTATATGCGCTATGATAGGGTGTATGCTTCTACATTGTGATAGGATGCACTTTTTTCTTTTCTTTTTGAATTTACTTTTCATACCAGGGGTTTGGTGGGAGCTTGAGCAGTTGGCTCTATAGAGTTCCTCCACTCAAACACTTCATGTGCGGATTTGTTTCGGGAGGATACGTTGAGCACCCTGTTCCTGTAGGTGCTGTGGGGGTGGGGTTACAGGGAGGGTGTGCCAGACTTTGTTGTTTAATTTTAGTGTTTAATTTTCCAGACATCTGTGTTGTGGTCTATCTGCTGTCATTCTAGGTTCCCTGTAGGGCTCGGATATCTGAGCTTTTTTTTCTCTCTCATTATGACTGACTTCAGTATACCCAGAGGGTCGGATTGGTAGTATGGTTAACTGTGAGCTGGAATTTTCAGGCACTTAATCATCCTTTAAAGCGAAAGAAGGTATTTTACACATCTGAAACTGCTTAATATAAATATTGCATTTCCTCAGGAGACACATCAATGGTCATCAGACCATTCTAGACTGGGAGGTCAGTGGTCAGGACAGATATTTTACTCAAATTTCCATTCGAAGGCTAGGGGGGCAGCTATATTAATTGATATAAATACACCATTTACGATGAGTAAAAAGTGTGGTTGCTGACCCCGCTGGGCACTATGTTATTGTTGTAGGGCAAATCTATACTTTTCCAGTCATTTTGGCCAAAGTTTATGCACCAAACTGGGATGATTCAATGTTCTTCACGAAAAAACGTTCCCGCCTACCGAATATGGCATTGCATTACCTTATACTCGGCGGTGACATGAATAGTGTGCTTTCCCCTGGGTTGGATCTTAGCTCACCCAGATCCTCGTGCCTGTCTGGGGCAGCGCGTTCTATCCAGCTCTTGCTTGAGTCATACGGAGTGGTGGACGTGTGGCATTTTCGCAACCTTGCTTCCAGGAGTTACTCCTTTTTCTCCTCAGTTCATAATACATACTCTCGTATAGACTATTTCTTTTTGGACAAAAGAATGCTTCCCCTCAACCAGATGAGATTATGGACCCATAGTTATTTTACATCATTGCCCCTTAACTATGAGAATGCACATTCTGGACACGCAATCCAATTACCGCCCATGGAGACTCAATCCTTTGCTTTTGTCGGATGATGTGTTGACTAGTTTTTGTTTTTTTTGGACATTAATCAAACACCTGGAATGTCCTCCCTGATGATTTGGGAGTCACTGAAGGCGTATTTACGAGGTCAGGTCATCTCATACTGTGCTAACCAGAGGAGAGTGAGCACTGCTCGACTAATAGAATTGGCGGAAAAGATTCTTGAGCTGGATAGGGCACATAGTCAACTACCTTCTGCAGATTCTATGAAGAGGCGTTTGTCACTGCAGACAGAGATCAACCTTTTATCGACGAAACAGGCTGAGTGTTTTATCTCCAAATCACGATACAGGTTTTATGAGCATGGGGAAAAGGCTGGATGGATTCTCGCTCACCAGCTAAGACAGAGAACTGCTAATCTGACCAACTCTGAAATATATGACGGGCGGGGCTCAAAATGTACAGATATAAAATTAACTCCAAGCTTTTTATATGTCACTATACAGCTCCGGCCCGTCTGTAGACCCTTCTGTATTGTAAGACTTTTTTAAGACCCTGCATGTTCCGTCCTTAGATCCAGGGGAGGCTGCAGGGTTGGAGGAGGACCTTTCGGTCGGGGAGATAGCATCAACGATTGGCTCTATGCAAAGCGGCAAGTCCCCAGGACCGGATGGATATCCAACCGATTTCTGTAAGTTTTCAAGGCAACGCTCCCCTTTGTAATTGTCTGTTTTCAAGGAGTCGTTCTCCTTGAGAGCCTTGCCATCTACTATGCGTGAAGCTGTTATCTCCTTACACCTTAAGAAAGGCAAAGGCCTCTTGAGTGCAGCTCTTACCATCCAATTTCTTTACTAAATACTAGTGCTGTCAGTTAAAAGCGTAGTATAACGGTGTTAACGCAAACCCATTTTAATGGCGTCAACTTTTTTATCGTGATATTAACGTTCTTTTTGGCCTAGCAAATTGTGTTGTTTTTTTCACATGCTGTTGCAACAACTAGTAACGTTAGAAAAACTACAACACCACACTGGATCTAGCTAGACCGGAAACAAAACAACAGGCACGCCGTGTTGTGTAATGGAAGCTTTGAATAATGGTCAAACGTTTTTCTTTTAAAGAACAGAATATTTGACTCTCCAATATGAATCAATATTACAAAGAAGAAGAATTTCGAGTTAAACAATTCGTTAGACAATGGCAGGTTCTAGCAACAGCACTTGACTTCATAGAATCACTACTAACACTGAAGAGAGTACATTCCCACGTCACTTCCTGCACTTCAAATAAAAGCATCCCCTTTACATTATACACCTTCAAATTAACATCAAATTTCCATTAATAATTAACTGTTCTTAAACTAAACAACATAAATCAGTTAGTTTATCCTTAACTTCAAATAATTAATTAATGTACTATTAAACTCATCTTCCATTAATAATAATTCACAACACTCCCGCCCAATGAACAATTGTTCATTACTATTCAGTCCATCACTTAATTAATCTCCAAAGGATATATCAGCTGAACAGGTCTCCTTAAGAGACTGCCCATAGAGGTACGGACAGTACAGGAACAAATTAGTCCATCTCTCCCTGGATACAGTTATGTTATCCTGCCTATTTTTCAGGTCTGCCGGGGCGCGTTGTCTTCTCCGATCAGGATGACATCTCCCATCTTCAGCACAGTGGGTGGAGGTGTCTCACACTTGTGAGCTGATTTCAAGTCCATCAAGTAGTCCTTTTGCCAGCCAAGTTGCCAGTTCCAAAGGCTAGTCAAGAGTCTCTGCCGGTATCTCCATCTCCTGCCCATGTCCTCTCTGCTCACATGTGTTGCTTGAGATGGTGGGAGCATAGTCATTGGTGGTAGAGAAGTCAGTCTTTTCCCAACCAGGAAATGAGAGGGTGTGAGTGGCTGGGGCTCTGAAGCATCTTCATGTACATAGGAGAGGGGCCTGGAGTTCAACACAGCCTCTACCTCTGTAAGCATGGTTGTGAGTTCCTAAAAACTTAGTGAAGCTTTCCCGAGGATCTTCTTTAGGCATGTTTTTACAGATCTCACAAGTCTCTCCCAAAAGCCACCCCACCACGCAGCTCTCTCTGCGATGAACTTCCAGGTGATCCCTTTATCAGTGAAAAACTGTGAGGTCTGATCCTCTGAATGACTTCCACAGTTCCTTAAGATCTTGGTCTGCTCTTTTGAATGTTTTTGCATTATCTGAGTAAATTACTTTACACAGCCCTTGCCTTGCAATAAATCTCCTTAAAGCTAAGAGAAAATGTTCAGTAGTCTGGTCTGAAACTAACTCCAAATGCACTGCCCTAGTGACAGCACACGTGAAAAGTGCAATGTATGCCTTCTTAGGCTGTCCACTAGACTTCAAAGGGCGGGGATTCTGTGACTGTATGTCTTTAACCTGCTGTACTTGTGTAGGTCTAACAGTGGTTCAACTTGTTCAGTGCTAGTGAGCTGTACTGCCGTCTGAAACTTAGACCTGAGTTCAGTGTTCTCATCTGCAACACAGTCCTCATCAATGCTCTCTGCATCATCAGTTGATGACGTTGAAGGAGGGCCGCTCCACCACAGCTGGCTTTTGATGAGGTTCTCGATGCTCTGGCCTCTGGTGGGTAAATCCGCAGGATTGGTTTTCCCCTAGCAGTGCGACCACCTTTCTGGATTTGTGAGGCTTTGTATCTCAGTCACTCGGTTTGACACAAATGGCTTCCATTTCTGTGCTGCACTGCGTATCCAATGGAAAACAATCATCGTGTTAACCCTTGTGCTGCCTTCGGGTCACATGACCCAAAGGTTCATAACGAACCATCGTTGTGTTTACCCAATTTTACCCAATACAAATAATTGTATTTTAACCTTTGCAATGTGGGGGGTCTGAGACAGCCCAACGGTTAAAAGAAAATGCTTCACTTTGTTTTTGTATGAGGTAAAGTTGTCGCAATACGACAGTGGGTCACAATGACTGATGGGTCAGAATGACCCGAAGATAACACAAGGGTTAAGCTGATTTTTCTCCATGTTCAGTGGCTTGAGAAGGTTGTTTCCTAACCTTGCTCCAATCAGTGCACCCATGAGCTCTAAGCGTTCCTTCCTTGTTCGGTCCTTGTAGATAGGCAACAGCACTGTATGCCTTCTCACTGGCGTCGCAGAAGACGGTGTCAGTGTCGTGAGTTGGGCTGGATGTCAATGTGATACCATTGCGGAATGGACAAAAGGTGGAGCTTTGGCAGCTCCGCACACCACTGATTCCATTTTTCAGCCAAGTCTGTGGGTAGCTGTTCATCCCAACTGACTCCCCTCTCCCACAGTTCTTGAAACAGGCATTTTACCCGTATGGTGAATGGAGTAAGGAAACCAATAGGGTCAAAGATACGACCTGATGTCTGTAGCACATTTCTCTTTGTGTTTTCTTTACCCTTTAAAATGTTCAGTAGTCCCTTTAAATCAAACACAAACTCATCCTTCTCTGAGCTCCATACTAACCCCAACACTTTCAGCACATTTCCAGAGGTGTCTGTTTCTGTCGCGTGTTCCACTCCACTTTCTGTCCACTTGGCTTTCAGATGTGGAGAGTTTGTCACCCATTTGCACAGGTTCATGCCGGCGTGGGACAGGATCTCCTTTGCTGTTGTGGAAACTGAAAAGGCTTCATTAACATTGCTTGAGCTGTAGATCAAATCATCCACGTAGAGAGACTCGCTCACCGCCTCCACTGCCCTGGGCTGCTCACTTTCATATTGCTTGATGTGGTTTCTTATGGTGGCAGCTAACAGGAATGGGCTGGGTGACACTCCAAATACTACTCTACTCATCCTCATAATGCGTAGCTCATCTTTACAGTCTTGTGTTGGAGGTCCATGTAGCCACAGGAACCTACCAGCATCTTTATCCTTCTCTGCTACAGCTATCTGCAAGAAAGCCTTAGTGATGTCTGCAGTAAAGGCTATCTCATGGAGTCTTAATTTGATTAGCACATCTAACAGGTTTGGATTAAGGTTCGGCCCGGTCAGTAAACAGTCATTTAGGGAGGGGCAACCTTCCTCGTGTGATGATGCATCGAATACTACTCTCAGTTTAGTTGTTGCCTTATCTTCTCGAATAACAGCGTGATGTGGCATGTAGTATTTCACAGCCTCTGGTTGCTCTGCCGCTGACACGTCCTCACAGATGCCTTGCTGCAGATAATCCTGTATGACATCATTGTACCTTGAGTACAGGGTTGCATCCATCTTTAGTCTCCTCTTGAGGCCTTCGAACTGTCCTTTAGCCACTCTAAAGTTGTCTGAGTGTCTGTTTGTTAGGTCGCCATGGTAACTCAACTTGGTAACGACCATCCTTGTGTGTCACAGTCTGTTCAAAGTTCTGAAGAGCTTCAGTTTCAGCTGCACTCTGTGTCTTCTCATTGACAATGCCCAGTGACTCCACTTCCCAAAAGGCATGCAGCTGTTTTGAGATCTGGGTGTCCTCTTCTAGGCTGATGTGCATACAAGTGGGGTCAGTTACACTGGATGTTGAAACTGGCCCCTGCAGGGCCCACCCGATTCGCCTGTTTCGGCGAATAAAAGTGCAGTATTTTCTTAATGCCAGTATTGTACCGTTCCTAAACACTACTGTACAGTAGCATATCTTAGCTACTACCAGTAACAACAGTTAAACACTTAAAAAGTAAGTTAGTTAGCTAGTACCTACTGTAGCTCTGCTCCTAAATTCGCCGTAGCAAAAGTTCTGAGCTAACATAAGCTAAATTAGGTAACGTTATCATAAACTGTAGCTAACTTATTCTTTGCTAAATTTAACTTAAGCGATCTTAGGTACAGTATTCGCAATACTAACTAGCTGGCACGCTGCCAGCAGCTATTGCGAATACAGTACCTCAGTAAAGAATAGTTAAGTTAACTAGCTTTAATGTTTTTGCCTGCATATGCCTGCAAAGGACTGCCCAGTCTCAGATGGTGGATTGCGCTAAGGAGGACAAACGTTCTGCTCTCAATGTAATCACAACGGAGAGTTCCAAGCGTCGACAACTGCAAAACTGAACTTTTTGTTCATTTAACATTGTGATAAAAAACACAATTGTGAGATTTAATGTACAATACGATGTACGCTGATATCATTTGTACATTTACTTTCGAAAACAGTAGTCAATTTTCGCTAGTTGACTGAGGCGTTAGCATAATTAGCCTCTGTTTGACGACATATACGACAGCGGTCTGATAAATAAAGTTTAAAATCGTTAAAATAATAAACATGCCTCACATACAAATGAACGTTTTATGATTTATTATGACATTATATTACTAGTAAACGATTCATGGGTAAAATTATCATTATATACCTGTAGTTTTAAGCCAGTGTAGCTCACTGTAATGCTGTACACAACACGGTTTAGAAAAACTTGGAATTCTACTGCTGTTTAGGAAGCCAAACTGCGACAGTAAAATCTCAGCACCCTTACTTAAATCAAAATTCCCAGATGAGTTTTTCAATTGGTGAACCAACCTGTCACTCAAATTAGAGCCAATCCCTGTGTGAATACCATCCCGTATGTGGCACAAAGGTTTTCCCATTTTAAGAGGTATGTAATGGTCTGAGAGTACTTTGTGCCATTGGCTACTAACCTGAACTTTAATGCCACAGCCTCAATTTGATGTCACTCTGTTCATGAAGGTCTCCTCTACAGGACTGTGAAAACCGATAACCTTTCCCAGCTGGGTTTTTTTTTTTTTTTTTCATAATCGAGCTTATGTTCGAGGAGTGCCCCTGTTTTAGAGCTATATTTTGAGCGCTGACAAACTCCCCATCGCTCTATCTAGCTAACAAAATATGGACAGATGTGCCTTGTTTTCGCTCATTTAATTGGATCGACCTCATAATCTGTTAACATATAGTGGAAACGTACATCTACAATGTGTGGTCTCAAATATACATAAATATTTTTAAAAAACAGCGTTCAAACAGTCCCCTCAGTTTGGCTAGCAAGTTACAGCAGCAGCAGCCTGGCCCAGTGACAGGTAGGGGGAGGGGCACACTTGGTGCCCTTGGTGCACCAAGTGTGGGATCTTGCTTCCAACAAATTGTTTAGACAACACATTCATTTGGAGCAGATAAACATCTAAAAACATGCGAGCTAGAAAGTCCCAGATCAGTTTTTTCAATTGATGAAACAAACTATCATGTAAATTAAAGCCAATGCCTGTGTGAATACCGTCCTGTATGTGGCACTGGGGTTTTAACAGTTTAAGACGTCTGTAATTAGCCGAATGGTCTTTACACCCTTGGCTACTAACCTGAACTTCAATGCCACAACCTTAAACCCCACTTACGCATTTTTCACGAAGATTCTGGCATTCACCAATGTTTTCTTATTTGGGATTTGTTCTTAGGTAAGAACAGAAGGTACGCACACCCAAGAGCACTCTTACGCACAATTGAGAGCTGACATGTTTGCGCAAAATAAGTAATTATACCGTTTTCGTCCGTTCTTATTTAAAATTGAATATTTTGTCTCCTTTATAATCTTGCAACTAATATTTTTTATTATTTTACACATAATTAAATGTTTGTTTTAATAAATACACACTACACTTACACTTCTGCTCATTTGTAAAGCACTTTGAATTGCCATAGTGTATGAATTGTATGAATTTTTCCGATTTCACCTCGCATCAAAACCTTGACTAGGTTCTAGGTTCGGATTATGCCCCGATTGTTCAACGTATGGCTCGGCCCCTGATGGGGGATGGGCTGGCTTTGGCCATTACACTGCCGGGCTGAAAATGGGTCCCACTCCGGCCCAGGCGGCCCTGATAGTATTTATATATAATATATAGAATTGCGCAGCTCCCCCTGTCAATGATCTAGCACCCCCTTAGCACCTGCATTAAAAATTCTCTGGTGCCGCTCCTGCATTTGACCCATTATCCAAGCTATAAGTAGGTCAAATCGGCTAAGCGCTTCTAGTATTTTATTATAGAGGTTATGAAAATGTTAAGACTAATCTTAACTTGTCATTTAATAGTTCGTTTTTAGATTCTAATTTCCTTGATTTAACTATAAAATGCTTTGTATTGAATTACTTTAAAACACAACTTAATTGTCCCAAGGGCAACCCCCCCCCCCCCCCCTTTTCTGGCTCTCCCCAGTTTCACAACCAAAGGCTAGATGGGTCACATCTTTCTTTGGTTTTAAATGTTTAGTTGTCTACAAGCATGAAACGCTGGGAGGCAACACTCAGAACATGCAAACAGGGATAGTCCGCCATAGAAACTTGTTCTCTGCATCTCTCTGTTGTCCTTCCACTGAGAGCTGCCAGGAGCTGTGATCAACCATATAAAGGCAAACAGGGACCAAGTC
Organism: Osmerus eperlanus; assembly: GCF_963692335.1. Lineage (NCBI taxonomy): Eukaryota > Metazoa > Chordata > Actinopteri > Osmeriformes > Osmeridae > Osmerus > Osmerus eperlanus. Next base: position 3,233,935 of record NC_085039.1, on the reverse strand, counting down.
CCTTTGCTCACCCCATGTCCTTGCCAGGGGGGGGGGGGGGGGGGGGGAGAATCCTTGTGAGCACATGGAGAACATGCAAACTTCACATAGAAAGACCCAGGAGATAGCCAAGCACTGAACAGTGCCCCAAGCCTTCTTGCTGTAAAAAAATGGTGACTACCTAGCTAATTTAGCTAACTGACGGAAAGTAAATTATCAGGTAAAAGTAACCAACTTTGCTGGTTGATTTGACTTAAGCCATGTAATTCTTCAGTAGTCATTTAACTACCCAAGTAGCTAAGTGGTCTTAAGTGTCCACTTTTCTATACTGATTTTAGTAGGCTCTGCACATTTTAATTGGAGAATATAGTAGTCTCACCAGGGAGAAGAGATCATTCTGCAAACCCAGCCGGTCTACAGGGAGCAAGGTGAGGTCTCTGATACCAGGTAGCAGGCTTTCAAGCATGGATGAGCTGTACTGGATACGATAGAATCCCACTGTACCTGGATTAATCTGTAGTGAGAGTGGAGAGATTGATTAATGTAACAGAAATGTAATTAGATTCAATTTTTTAAAACAGCAATAAACAAAACAAAGTGTTCTAAAGCCACAATCATGTTAGAGGTATTACATTGGATTCGAGAGACACCTGCACTCTAACACTGTCTATAATGACAAACATTTGGAGGGGAAGAGGAATAGAAAATCTTTCTAGTAATGTGCATGCATGTAGTTTGTACACAAGTCACTTAAATCAATACATTTTTATTAACATGGGGCAGCTGGCAAAATGAGCATTACAAGTCATGGTTAATAACTGCCATGTGATCATTAACCTCAAGAAATACAAAATGTGATATGATGCAACACCATACCAACTTGAATTCTCCCTGCATATTATAAATGCTTGACAGGAAACAAAGCAATGATTCACAATTCACTTTTTACATCTTCTCTAATGTTCGTTCGTTTTAGCCTACATCCATGGCCAAAATAGAATGAATAGGCTAATATTGGGCATTGCATTGTGAGCACGATGATTTCTCTTCCTCATCTTTCAGGTTGTTTTCGGAAGATGCGATTGGCACCAACAACCAACAACCGCCCGTTTTCACCAGAGCGTGTCACATATAGTGTATAAATATACCTAATATGTACAATTTAATTATGTGCAAAATTAAAATAATTTAATTATATACAGTGCATTTCTTTCACGTGTAGACAATGACACAAGTGCAATTCTTGTGTCCCTTTATTTTACAGTGGCAACAATAGATTGCAAATAAGCCATGTTTTGTAAGGCAGATAAACATAACTTATAAATCAATTTTTGCATGTATTCAAACATGGGCCAAACGAATCATTTGCCAATAAAATCACCAATGAAAATGGACAATCTATGTGTGTAAGGCTAATTAGTGGATACTCTGAGACTAGTTTGAGATCAGGTCACATGACTAAGGAGCTATTGAAATGAAAATGTTTGAAACATTCATGTAAAATCCCCTGATATGAAAAAGGTCAATCTAATGTGTGTGTGTGTAAGACTAATTAGTAGATACTCTGAAACTAGTTTGAGATCATAGGTCACATGACCAAGGAGCTATTTAAATTAAGGTATGGGCGGGGCTGTAATGATCGTTTGTTTCACAAGAGATTTGAGACATCGAGAGCTATAAATGAGTCAACAGGTCTAGAGCTCACTGTGTAGTTGGGCTGCTACACAGTTGGGTGGTTGCACAAGTTGCGCGAAATATGTTCTTACAAACTCACAAATGACTTTTGCCTGAAACTCCTTCCCCGTCATGCAAAAAGGAGAAGGTGTCATGTGAGTGGCAGATGTTCAGGGAACAAAACTTGTGAACTCTGCCAGACATGTAAGCAACAGTCTGTGGAAAATACAGTACGAATACACCAAAGACATGCTTGGAGGGACATAACTTGAGTTGACTATGTTGAAGGGAACTTGACTTGATTGATTTGCGATGCGGTCTTAAGGATGGGGTTCCCCCTTACCAGACACAGCCTGAAAGGTGCTGTAGAAGCCTAAAGGAATGTGTTGATCAGTTGGGATGGTTGGCTTTTTGTTGGGTGTGTAGAGCTTTGAATGCACTCGCGTGAGAGCGGAAATTGGTGTTGTCAGACAAGCACAGAGTGGAGCCGCACAGTTTGACCTCTCCTTTATTATATTTTATTACATTTATTATTTTAATTTCATTTGAGTATATCGCTTTGATTTCATGTCAATGTTTGGAAAAACAAGTAAAAACGGTAAACATATTCAAGTGCACATGTATTTTTGCTTGGGGTATTCGGTTCAGGAGAAAGGGAGTATGTCAAGCTAGGGCTTAATTTGGAAACCTACATTAGTCAAAAAACCTGCTCTGCACGGATTAAAGGAATTTGTAACAACCTAACTAGAGAACAGAACACGGAATAAGCGTGAATGTTGACCATTCACGCTGCTCATTATTCTTATTTTTATATATATTTTATTTTATATTTAAATTGTTGTATTCTTAGATTGTTTAGCTCTTAGAAATAGTTAAACTTTTGTACTTTTACTTAATATAAGATCTGTATATGTTTAGTGTTTTGCACCTCCCTGCCACAGTAAATTCCGTGTTTGTATAACATACATGGCGAATAAACCGAATTCTGATTCTGATTCTGAAATGTCACATTAAATAATGTATTTAAACTCAAGCTTGTGTGGTGAGTTGCTGTATATCAGTTGTAAACATTTCTGTAAAAAACTGACCCATCTGCAACCAACGCAAGCATACCCCACAATTTCCCCAGAATTGTACCTTCTCTAGTTACATTAATAATTGCATTGCAGGTCGATATAAGGTGTTCCCATAAATGTTCTGCTTACGCTCCTAACATTTTCAGTCAGGGGTTACTGTGCTCCTAGTAAAAAAAGTTAGTCTGGAGCCCTGCTTTGGTGCAACATCATCGCCAAGTGTTGCTACATTTGCGCTTCAGAAATGACAAACAATTACAATAACAAGGGAGTCAGATGGCTGAGCGGTGAGGGAGACGGGCTAGTAATCTGAAGGTTGGCAGTTCGATTCCCGGCCGTGCCAAATGACGTTGTGTCCTTGGGCAAGGCACTTCACCCTACTTGCCTCGGGGGGAATGTCCCTGTACTTACTGTAAGTCGCTCTGGATAAGAGCGTCTGCTAAATGACTAAATGTAAATGTAAGAAAATGGGCAAGTAACAGCCGCAAGTTGCTCAACTCAATTCCTGAAGAAGACAGAGAGCAAGGGTTTCAAGATCTGGACTTGGATGAAGACAACTTGCCGATGGAGAGAACATTGTGAATTCAGCTGTGCACCGAATCAGATCAGTTAAATTTCCAGATCAACGTCAAAGATCGACCACTCACTATAAGAGGCCTGCTTTCCCTCGTGAGTTCCATCTTTGACCCGTTGGGTTTTCTTGCTCCAGTCCAATTTTATGCCGAAGTATAGCTGGGACGAAGACCTGACAGATAATATTGTTAGGAGCTGGGACAGATGGATCTCGGGTCTGCAACAGCTTGAGAATTTTGGAGTCGACAGATGCATCAAGACAAAGCAGTTTGGTGCAGTTAAATCACTTTTGTGATGCGAGTGAAGATGCTTATGGAACAAGAAGCTATCTGCAGTTGGGGAAGCTAAATCCACTCTGATGATGGCAAAAGCAAGAGTGGTGCCTTTGAAGTCTCCAACTTTACCCAGAATGGAACTGGCTGGAGCCACAGCTGCAGTAAAGATAGACAAGCTTCTGAGAAAAGAGCTTGAACTGGAACTTCACAACTCAATCTTCTGGACAGATAGCACGGCTGTGCTAAAGTACTTGAACAGTGTAAGCACAAGGTTCAAGACGTTTGTTGCTAATAGAATTTCAACAATCCTAGAGCACTCTCAGACTTTACAGTGGAGATATGTCAATACCACTCGGAATCCTGCTGATAATGTCTCGAGTTATTGAAAAATGTAAGTTGGATTTCAGAACCATATTTTTTGCTCTGTGCACCAGACCAGTGGCCCAAGAATCCAGATCCTGGAATGCTGGATGCTGACGACCCAGAGGTCAAAAGAGGAACTCAAGTATATGTCATTCAGGCGCAAGAGCCCAAAGATGCAATAGATCAGTTGATGACCCACTGCTCATCCTGGATAAAGCTTAAACGTGCAGTGACCGGGTATCTGAAATTGAAAGATATGCTTGGTGAACTGAAAGCCAAGAAAGGATCAGTTCAAGAAAGCTTACAAAGGAGCTCATCTAACATGTGAAGGTTTGACCAAAGCAGAGACAGAAATTGTGAAGTACTGTCAACAACAAAGATTTGAAGACTTGGCCATGCTGAATGAACATCAAAGGGTGAAGAAAAGTAGCTCACTTTATAAGTTGAATCCAGTGCTTCAAGATGGAGTCATAAGAGTTGGCGGAAGGTTGAGCCAAGGGGCAATGCCAGATGACTCTAAGGCAGCAAGTCTTGCCAAAGGAATCACACATTACAATACTTGTCTTGAGACACATTCATGATGTTACAGCTCATGCTGGAAGGAACCACATGTTGGCTCAATTGTGTAAAAAATGCTGGATCCCTGGAGCAAATGGTGCTATCAGAAAGTTATTGTCAGAATCAGAAAGGGTTTTAATCGCCAGGAAAGTTTGCACAGACAAGGAATTTACTTTGGCAGGAGGGTGCATACATTCAACATATAGGAGTAAATCTTAAATCTTAAAGTGTTGTAAGTTTAAACAAGTCCAACTATACTATACAAAAGGTGAAAAGTCTAATTAACTAATACTAACTCATACTAAAGGGACAGGTATGTAGAATAAAATAAATATTAAATATAAAAATGGCTATAATGTACAATATAAAAAAATAGAAATAGGGTGCTTGTAAATATGACATGGGTGCAAAAACGTGGTCTGTGGTTTAAAGTCTGTGTGAACCCTTGGCCTTGTAGAAAATGCCAGTGGCAGACGCGGGATCATCAAAAGAAACGGTGAGATATTTTTTTTTTTTTTTTGGGGGGGGGGTTGCTGTGTGATTTGAATTGTCTAAATTTGTGTCGTTTAGGCTATTGCCATTAATTCGGTTAATTGGGTAATCGGGCAAACCGGAGGAGCGCTGTCCTGTACGTGCAAGTCGTACAAATAGCATGCAGGGAAATGTGTTGACGAATACATATTAGGGTGGTAGTTCACACGTGATACAGTGTTGTGTCTCTTGAGACCCCGAGAGATTGGATAGGGGTTATGTTGGGTTATGCAATATTCTGAGGTTTGTATTGGCTTTCTGTAGATCATGGTCATATATTCTTATTTATTAACGTGGCCTAATATAATTCCTGAGAGAATTGGTAAAGAGTATACTTGAGTAAATTGGTAAACCAGCTGAGTGTTTAAAAAATTAATAAATCAGGAAGTAGCCTAGGCCTATGGAATTTCAAAATAAAGGTTTGAGTTATTAGCTTGCGCGTTAAAAGATGTTTTTTTGGGTAAAAGAAGTAAGAGTAAATATTAAGGGTGTCAGATTGATATTTCGGTTTGATCATTTGTAATTTACGATTGTATTTAGTGGGGTATATTTCCATTGTGAAGTTGTGATATTGGTAAATATAAGTGTTGGGGGGAAAAAAAGAGAAATAAATAATTACTTGATTTTACTTTTGTGTTTGTTTCTTTTTCACGAGGTAAAAACATGGGTTGTAGTTCAAGCAAGAATAATGATGGTCTGGGGACTGTCCGAATATCAATTACATGAAACGAAATTATGGCAACAGTAGTATATCGCAAATTCATGTTTGGGTATTTGACTGGTTTTCCAGAAGAGGGGTCTTTTTCTCTGAAGCAATTTAATAGATTGAAAATAAATCTTATTCAGAAAGAGGAAGAAACCAAAGATTGTCTGTTAAAACGAAATAGATTTCAGCCAGACTGGAAAGCTTTTGGCGATTGGAAAGAGGAAAGTTCATTGAGGGAACAGGGTAGGATAGGGACATTTTCACCCATTTCTCAATGTCCAGGGTCAGGGTCCGCTTCTTCAAGCAGATACGTCAGCTCCAGGCCCTGCAGCTCCAACAACAACAGCTGCAGCAACACCAACCGCAGCCGCTAGCAACGCTGGCGCTGATTCCAGAGACCGGACCAGTGGTCACGGGTAGCCCACCTACGAGTAGCCCACCAGGATATCAAAGACTTTATCTTTCCGTTCCGAGACGTTACGAAGAGGAACCGGAAGAAGATGGTGGACAGTCTCCTTACCATACGAGGTCTGGCCGAAGGTGTTGAATCTCCGACCTTTCAAATGGCCATGGTTGAGGCGCCTGGAGCGAACGGAGATACTGTGCTAGTTCCAAGACCATGGACTTTGTCTGAGATCAAAGAAGCAATGGTTCATTTGCCGATGCCCAGAGCGGTAATAGAATGGTTGCTGACTTGGTAACTTTCTGTAGAGACTTTAGGCCAACTACTCACGAGTTGAGACGTCTATTGATGACAAAGATTGGGCCACAGTTCTCTCGGATTAGTGCTTGATGGCTGGATAGAGACTTGAGACTTTCGAATCCAGATTGGGACCATAACGACAATAATGCTTACCGGCTAGCAATAACTGGCGTGTGCAATCAAGTTTGTGATGCTTTTCCGTTGAGATTAGACATGACGAAAATCAATGGATGCAGACAGAAAGATGGAGAACTTTGTCATGAGTATCTGGTACGGTTAACAGAGCTGCACAGTGCTCATTGAGGAATAGAGGTACCAGCTAATATTAATGTTCCTGAGGTCACCATGTGGGAGTCCCATTTGAGAAACTGTTTCTTGAACAGAATGGACAAAGATATCTCTGAGAAAGTTAAGAACATTTGCATAACTTGGAATAGCGCAAAGCTCAGTGTGATTGTAGCTCATGCTAATCACGCAGAAAAACGTTTGAGAGATGCGAGGAAGGCAAAAATGGAGAAACAAGATCAAGACCTGCAGATGGCTACTATCACCATGTTCCAGAACCAAACGAGAGGAAGAGAGGCTGTTCGTGGACGTGGAGGCCGTGGAGGAGCGAAACAGAGGGGACGGCCAATGGCGGGTTGGGATGCCTGCTTCATCTGTGGTCAGATGGGACACTGGAGTCCAAATTGTCTGGAGGTTGACAATGGTCGAAGGGTATCTGGGAAATGACTAAGAGATGCGGGCCACCAAGCTGAGAGTGAATCGCGAACAGATGCAGACGGAGAGAAGCTTTAAACTGGTGACGTAACTGATCCCGATTTACACATACAGATTTAAAACACTATTAGACAAATTGAAGAGAGTGAGGTTCCTTTAGAAGGAACTAATGTTAAATTCTCTTCAGAACCTTTTAGATGTTTGCCGGTTATTATACATTGTTGGTACAAGGAAAAATTGTAGACTTTTTAGTTGATTCAAGAGCCACTGTGTCTGTGTTAACAGAAGATAGTTTTTCTGTTCCTCCTAAGTTGAGTGGGAGGAGTACTGAGTCGATTGCGGCTTCAGGTACTTTAACAAAAAAATTGTATACAGCACCGTTGACTTGTAAAGATTCAGTAGAAGGGATTGTGAAACATTCTTTTTTGTTTTCAACTTGCTGTCCGATTAATTTTTTAGGTCGAGATTTAATGTGCAAACTCTGTATCTGTTTGATTTCTACACCGGAAGGGATTACTTTGTTAAGGAAAATTGAGGTTGAATTGAATACGTTAAACCATTCATTTGTAAAATATGGCATGGGTATACCGGTATATGTTTATCACTGGAAACTGAATTTGTTGGCTGTGTGTTCAATGAATTCCCAACTTGTTGACGAATCGCGCATGCGTGTCAGTTTGTCCGATGTGGATTGTTATGATGTGAAAGATCTGCATGTGGTTGCTCATACCAGTGATGGCAGAGATGGCGTTTATGAAGAAAAATGGTTTAGACAAGATCATTTGAAAGAAAAATTGACGTTGAAAAATATGTTTTGGTCTGAAAACAGATGTGCTGTTTCTGTTTCTTTGTAAAATGTAAGAACAAATTGTAAGTTTCCATACTCTCGTTTTGGAAAAGATGTCCAGACAGGTTTCCCATATTGCGAAATTGATTAGTTTCCTCATGTCGCTCTCGTTAAGGACAGACATGATACATGGTCAAATTTGGGTTTATGGGTTAAGCAATGTGAGGGACAGCAATTTTGGCAACAAATACAAGATTCTTGCGTGACTTACAACCAAGTGTTAAATGTTTACAAAAAGGTTTTGTGTTCAGATGTACAGACAGAGAGGTCTGTTTTGTTAGAAGAGAGAACACTGCAGTTTACGCATGTTGAACCTGAATGTGATGTTACTTCGATGCCTGCATTACGGGGAATACAGAAAAAGGTCTGGGCTCAGGGTAAATATGATGTGGGTTTAATTAAAGTATGGAACCTATTGTTATTATGGCTCTCCAGTTCAAACATCAATATTTCCTGTAAAGAAAATTTGAGACGAGGGGCGGCCTACTGAATGGAGATTTGTTCAAGATTTCCAAGAGCATCAAATGTTGCAAACCCTTATACAATTTTAAATCAAGTTCCATATAATTGTGGTTGGTTTAGTGTTGTAGATTTGAGCAATGCATTTTTTTGTGTTCCTGTTCATACTGATAGCCAATTTTGGTTTGCTTTTTCATTTAACGGTAAAACATATACTTGGACTCGAATGCCACAAGGCTTTGTGGACAGTCATACGTATTTTCACGAGGCGTTGAAAAATGATCTTGATTTGTTGAAACTTACAGAAGGTACAGTAATATTACAATATGTTGATTATATATTGTTGACGAGTCCGACTAAAGAGCAATGTGAAAAGGACACTGTACAACTGAATTGTGTCATTTAAAAAAATGTGGCCACAAAACTAGCGCTTCCAAATTACAGTTTGTACGAAAAAAAAGTGATCTTCTTGGGTCACACATTGACAACAGAGGGAAAAACTCTCTCTCAAAAGAGAATTGCTGCTGTACAATCAATTCTTAAACCTAATACTGTTAAGCAGATGAAAAGTTTTCTGGGAATGACGTCTTATTGTAGAACGTTTATAGTAAACTATTCTGTGCTTGAGGCTCCACTGTGCGTTGGCTCATGGTATTGGATTGGGCGCGGATGACAAAATCACGTGGACTCCTGAGGCTGACAGGAAGGAGGCTTTTAGGGAGTTGAAATTAGCATTACAAAAAAGCCCTACTTTGGGTCTACCAGATCAAGAGAAACCTTTCACACAGATGGTTGATGTGAAGAATGGATTTATGGTTTCAGTTTTGTTGCAAAACCATGGTGGTAAATTGAGACCAGTAGCATATTTTTCGGCAAAGTTAGATCCTGTGGCGGCCGGGCTTCCTATCTGTCTGAGGGCCGTGGCTGCAGCTGAAAAAGCTGTGCACTCTTCACGCGAGTATGTTGGATATGCTGATTTGACTTTGATGGTTCCTCATGCCATGGCTATGTTGTTGTTGGAACAAAAGACCTGCCACTTGTCAGCTGCAAGGTGGTTGAGGTATAATACGTGTTTGTTGGATATGCCAAACATTACGATTAAACGTTGTAATGTGCTTAATCCAGCAACTCTTTTGCCGATTGAGGGGGATGGTGAACAACATGACTGTGTGGCTACAGTTAATTAAATTTGTTCACCTAGAGTGGATTTACGGGACACACCTATTCCAAACGCTGAATGTGAATATTTTGTTGACGGTTCGGCGTCTAGGAATTCAGATACAGGGAAGAATCAAGTTGGGTATGCAGTTGTCACTTCACATGCCACTGTGAAATCAATCTCATTACCAGCGAACTTGTCTGCACAAGCAGCTGAATTGATTGCATTGACTGAAGCTTGTATGTTAGCTAAGGGAAGGGTAGTTAACATATTTACTGACAGTCGATATGCATTTGTTGTTACACATGACTTTGGAATGATATGGAAGCATAGGAAGTGAGAAACTTCCTATGCTTCCATAATGTCCCACTGGAAAGCCAGTGGGACATTACCAATATGTGTCGGATTTGCTGGATGCATTGCAATTACCAAAACACATTGCTGTATGCAAATGTGAAGCTCACACTAACAATACGGATTATATTTCACAGGGGAATGCCAGAGTGGACGCTGCAGCAAGAGCAGCTTCTAGATTGCCTGTATGCGATGACCTGTATTTGTTTTGATGTTGGTCTATGTTTACAGGACGTGAGAGATGAGGAGATGGCGTTGCCATGTCCAGATAACCCTAACTTGACAACTATAAGTTTGCAGGACATTCAAACTTGGGCCAAAGCACAGGAAAAGGCTCTTTGGAAAAAGGAAGGATGTGTGAATAGAAATGGAGTTTGGTATGGTCCGGATGAAGGTCGCGTGCTCAAACCATGTTTAAAATATTGCTTAGTGATTGTTGATATGTTTTCTAAATTGGTTGAAGTGTTTCCAAGTTCAAAGGCTGATTCAGGTGCTGTTGTGAAGGCTTTGATAACTGAGATTATACCTAGATGGGGTATTCCTTCGAAAATAAGTAGTGATAATGGGTCACACTTTGTTAATGATGCTATTCGTAATCAAGGGAGTTATTTTGGTATTGATTTGAGACAACACTGTGCTTATCACCCAGCTAGCGGGGGTGCAGGTTGAGTGAGAAAACTGAACTTTGAAGAATAGGTTAATGAAATGTTGTAAGGACACGGGATTGGCATGGACGAAGGCTCTCCCAATTGTCTTATTACAGATGAGGGTTAGACAACTTAGACCCAAATATGGATTGAGTCCTTTTGAAATCCTGTTCGGGAGGCCACCGAATACAGGAATTGGGCCAACAAGAGGTCGGTTACCTTCAACTGACCAATGTGAGGATGTAATTCTTAACTAGAGAGGGTACACTTTCTGGGGAAATTGTAGGGTGTGCTTGCTTGCGTCGGTTGCACAGGGGTCCGTTTTTGAATGACATTTTTACAACTGATATTTCTGTATATTTTATATAAAAATGCATACTTATTATTTATAAAGATTACATAGATTTAAAAGCTTTTTTTTTGCTGCTCATTTACAACTGAAAATACGAGTGAAGTGTAGAATGAAATAGATGTCTTCTCATTTCCCCTGCAAGAGGCAGCCTCATCGTTGAATCAAAACGAATACATTTGGCAGACCGGTGTAAAAATTGACCTAATCTCTATGACTTAAACGTCCTTTTAAGTTTTTCCCTTCTCGTGATATTTTAAGGAATTTAGTCTACTCATATTGCATTCATTCATGAATAAAGAACCCCCTTTGAAGATTATTCTACAACGTTACCGGCAGTAGAAGATGGAATCGCGATTCAAACAGTACCATCTGCTAACTGAAAATATGCCCCCAAAAACGTAAATAAGCTTGACATTTATTTAGTGGAAAATCGCTTTCATAAAAAGCTCAGTGGTAGCGATCATTGTCAGTAACAACGCCAAGTGCGATATAGCCCTGTGTGGAGAAGCTGCCCCGGTACTACGGTACAGTACTAGACTACTCCTGTGTTCGTTCGTCTTGGTAGCGATTGCGTGGTTGAATTGGATTTAACGTTCCGTTGTACGGTTTAGGCTGAAATTAATTATTTTCATGAAAAGATTGACAAAGTTTAGGCTATGGCAATGAAGTTAAGGTTAGTAGTTAGATAGACTTTTGGTTTAAGTAAGGGGAGTGCCGAACATGTTCTGTCGCCGTTTGACTTCCTACAGCTGTGTAGATGTTTTTGTAGTGTCTCGGGTAGGCTACAGCGTTGCAGTGAGCAACACTGGTTTGAAACCACAGGTAATTATAATTTCACCCACAAATCGTTTACTTGTAATGTAATGTCATAATAAATCCTACAACGAAAATGTATTTGTGAGGAATGTTTATTTTAACGATTGAAAACAGATGCATCATAGACCACTGTAGTATGTGTTGCCCGGGCAACAGAGGCTAATGCCATGATGCTAATACTTCAGTGACATAGTAGACTACTGTTTCCGAAAGTAGATGTACTTCCTTAATAAAATCAGCTTATATTGTACATTACACGTCACAATTGTGTGTCATATCACAATGTAAAACTAGTAAATACTTATCACGCTGGCCTCTTTGCTTGTGGCGTTTCTGCAGCTGCCTTGCAGTAAAGCAGTTAGCTTAGCTATCTCCCAGAAGTTAACAAGCTGCTAAACTAATGTTCTGCTAGAGGTAGTCACGCAAGTTTTCGTGACGTTAGTGACGTAAGTAGCGTCATTGACTGTGGCTAGCAAGTTAGCCACCGTTAGCTTCACTTTTCGCCACAAAAACTTAATTTCCACTTAAACCATGCAACGGAACGTAAATCCCAATAGAAGCAACTCAATCGCTACCAAGACGAAACTTTTGACACCTAGTTTGTCTATGTAGGCCAAATATTGACTGAGTTTTAGGGGGGCAAAAAGAATAAAAAGAATAATAATATATATGTGAGAGAACAAAGGTTGTGCCCTTGCCGAAGGCAAAGCACACCCAATTACTGTGCAACCTTGTCGTCTGCTCTATGTGATATCCACAGACAGGTGAAGGATGATCTGAAACCAGGGGACTGGATCGTGGTGAAGGATTTGAAACGCAAATCCTGGAAAAACCAGAGGTGGATGGGTGAAGATCGAAGAGAGAGCAACGTGGATACACGCTAGCCACTGTAAGCGTGCACCTGTCCTGGCAACGGAAGGAGAGGACACGAGTTCTGCGTAGAACAGAGGAAGACTCAGAGTCTGTGCGTATAGTACAGTTCTTTGAAAGTTGCTGTGAGCAATATGATCGTTGTTTGCAATTTGTTCAACTAGGCTACTCTACCTAAAAGAAGATTACCTACAGTCAACTGAAGATAACCATGGATTCACAACCATGGCATCCGTTTCGACGACCTGGACTTTGTGGGATAAGGGGAACAATGGGTTTTGTCTTGGGAATGGCAATTCTTAGTGTTTCCACTTTTGTATTTTGAAAAAAGTATGAATAATTCTAATGATACTATGACGACAGATGTAATGACTTCAACTGTTTCACCAGTAACGATACAGATGTTGAAAAGAGTTGAGGGACATTACGGGGTGAAATAGAGCCAGAGATGAAGTTTAATTCTTGGTACAAGTTAGCAACATATAGCATATAACAACTCCCACCATGTATGTTTTGCCAGCCACCTAAGGACGTTCCATTGATTATGCCAGTACCGTTTAATTCAACTATGATTTTAACCGCGATAGATATTCTACATACCTCAAAGAAGGCATTGCGCGTATAACAGAAAGTTGTGTTACTAAAAGTCATTTGTCTCCTTTGTCAACTTGCCCAGTCTGTCCCACTAACTTATCATTATCAGAGTTCTGGTCCATGGAATTCAATTGCTTCCAGATGAAGGTGCTCACTGGACCAATGGAGAGCGAGGGGAAAGAAGATATAATTGGGTGTGCTTTGCCTTCGGCAAGGGCACAACCTTTGTTCTCTCACATATATATTTATTATTGGGTGTGCTCAAGCCTTCGGCGAGAGCACAACCTTTGTTCTCTCACATATATATTTATTATTATTATTTTTATTATTATTTATTTTTGCCCCCCTAAGCCTCAGTCAATATTTGGACTACATAGACAACCTAGATGTCAAAAGTTTAGTCTTGGTAGCGATTGAGTTGCTTGTATTTTTATTTACACTCTGTTGCACAGTTTAGGAGGTTACAACGTTTTGTGGCAAAAAGTGTCTTCTGTCAACGAAGGGTACCAGTGCTAGCCTACGTCACTACGTCAGCACACGTTAGCAACGACGCATGGATACAACGTGATAGAGATGTTCTAGCATGCAAATTGGAGCTTGGATTATGAGTGAAAAATGCCAACCCCCAAAATTACCAACCATTGGGTTTTGTTGAGAAAGCAATTTCGAGTCAGCCAGATGGTGAGATTTTAATGTAGGTTGCTGTAAAAACTACGAGAGAGCCCCGCCAGCCTCCGTTGACGATTGCGTCAGCTGTTGTCGATCTCTGATGAGTATTTTCTTAATTTCGTACCAGGGTCAATTCTACATCAAAAATCAGAAGGAGAGCAGTGTTTTAAAGATATGGCGATTGCGAAGATAGCCAGCAGGTCAGCATATTTTTGTGATTTGTGTAAAACTTGGAATTTGAGTGACACCGCGGCTGGTTTTGACGTTAGCCTCAGTCAGACTCGGCTCGCCCACTGGCAGTGTGTAGTACTGTCTTCAATGCCACAGCTAAACTTTACGTCAAAAGAAACTTTCTCATTTCCGGCGCTTTCAAACAATCAGTGAAATGTGGAGCAACAGCAGCTAGCTTGCCTCTAGTAAACTTATTTTGAATTAGCCATTTCCCCCTACATTAATGTCAAACTTATTTACGTTTCGGGGGGCATATTTTCAGTTAGCAGACTTAGGTACTGTTTGAATCGCGATTCCATACTGCCAGTGACAACGTTGTTACAGTAGCTTGTTTCAAAGGGGGTTCGCAGCTGTTTCAAAGGGTGTTCTTAATGAAATATGCAATATGAGTAGGCTAAATGCTTGAAAATATCACTAGAAGGGAAAAACTTAGAGGACGGACCCACCTGCAACCGACGCAAGCAAGCACACCCTACAATTTCCCCAGAAATTGTACCCTCTATAGTTGATATTTATTTTTGCCCCTCTAAGCCTCAGTCAATATGTGGACTACATAGACAACCTAGGTGTCAAACGTTGCGTCTTGGTAGTGATTGAGTTGCTTGTATTTGTATTTACATTCCCTTGCACGGTTTAAGTAGAAATTACGTTTTTGTGGCGAAAAGTGAAGCTAACGGTGGCTAACTTGCTAGCCACAGTCACTAACGTCACAAAAACTTGCGTGACTATCTCTAGCAGAACATTAGTTTAGCAGCTCGTTAACTTCTGGGAGATAGCTAGGCTAACTATAGCTTTACTGCAAGGCAGCTGCAGAAACGCCACAAGCAAAGAGGCCTGGGTGATAACTATTTTTTTTTACTATTTTACTTTGTGATATGACACACAATTCTGATGTGTAATGTACAATATAAGCTGATATTATTAAGGAAGTACATCTACTTTCGGAAACAGTAGTCTACTATTTCACTGAAGCATTAGCATCATGACATTAGCCTCTGTTGCCCGGGCAACACATACTACAGCGGTCTATGATACATCTGTTTTCAATCGTTAAAATAAACATTCCTCACAAATACATTTACGTTGTAGGATTTATTATGACATTAGATTACAAGTAAACAATTTGTGGGTGAAATTATCATTACCTGTGGTGTCAAACCAGTGTGGCTCACTGCAACGCTGGAGCCTAGTCTACCTAACAAAAACATCTCCACAGCTGTTTACAGTAGGAAGTCAAATGGCGGCACATGTTCGGCATTACCCTTACTTAAATCAAAAGTATTTCAATAGGTGAAACTATGACTAGTGACTACTAACCTGAACTCCATTGCCACAGCCTAAACTTTGTCAATCTGTTCATGAAAATGATTCATTTCAGCCTAAACCGTACAACGGAACGTTAAATCGAATTCAACCAACGAATCGCTACCAAGACGAACACAGTCTACTGTACTGTAGTAGTACAATTTACCACGTTGGCTTCTCCACACAGGGTTATTTCGCATTTTGCCTTGTTACTGACAATGATCGCTACCACTGAGATTTTTATGAATATGATTTTCCCCTAAATAAATGTCAAGCTTATTTACGTTTTTGGGGGCATATTTTCAGTTAGCAGATGGTACTATTTGAATCGCGATTCCATCTGAGATAGCTACTGCCGGGTAACGTCGTTGTTAGAATAAGCTTCAAAGGGGGTTCTTTATTAATGAATGAATGCAATATGAGTAGGCTAAATGCCTGAAAATATCACGAGAAGGGAAAAACTTAAAATGACGTTTAAGTCATAGAGATTAGCTGGCAAATGTATTCGTTTTGATTCAACTATGAGGCTGCTGATCACCATTCCCTCTTGCAGGGGGAATGAGAAGACAACTATTCATTCTACTCTTCACTCTAAGTATTTTGAGTTGTAAATTAGCAGAAAAAAATATTATATATATATATATATATGTAATCTTTATAAATAATAAGTAGGTTGTGCATTTTTGATATAAAATGTACAAAAATATCAGTTGTAAAAATTTCATTAAAAAACTGACCCCTCTGCAACCGAAGCAAGCAAGCACACCCTACAATTTCCCCAGAAATTGTACCCTCTGTAGTTGATTTTGTAACTGCTCCAGGACAGAAGTTTGAATGTTTTGAGAAAAGTTCTGATATTATAAAAAAAGGTGTTTGTGGGGAATTTTTGTGAAGGAAAAGTGAAGGCTGTAATTTGTGGACAAACTTGGACAGTTAATGTAGACTGTAAAGCAGCACAGTTTAGAGATGTAAATGGTACGGTGCATCCATGTCACTATAGGGAAACCTTTGTTATTGTAGATAGTGAGGAAAGACAAATCTCCACCACCTTCTAGTCCATTGTTATATCCAGGACGTGATATAGCAGACATATTTTGGTATTGTGGGGACAGGATTAGATCACAGTTACCAAGAGGATGGGTAAGAGTATGTGCTAAGGTTATGTTAGTTAGTAAAACATTGATTAAACCATTGAGTGATACGACGGTTGGTTCAGGTAGACAGAGACGAGCTGCGCCTGTAGGGTCTTTTGATAGTGGAATTTACATAGATGACATTGGAGTGCCAAGAGGTGTGCCAACTGAGTTTAAAGATAGAAATCAGGTAGCTGCAGGATTTGAGTGAATCTTTTGTGTGCATTGTACGGTTAATAATCAGCAACGTTTTATTAATTATACGGTTGATGCGATTTCCGGGTTAGCAGAACAATTGGCTAAGACTTCAGAGATGGCATGGCAAAACAGAATTGTCTTAGACATGTTGTTAGTAAGTAAGTAAGTAAGTAAGTAAGTAAGACTTTATTTATATAGCACTTTTCATAGAAGAATTGCAGCTCAAAGTGCTTTGCCGAAAGAGGGGGTGTTTGTGTACTTTTTAAGGATGTATTTTGTACATATATTCCCAATAATACAGAAAGTGATGGGTCTGTCACTAGAGCATTATCAAACATGCGTACTTTGGCTAAGGAATTGTCTGAAAATTCTGGTTTTGATGATTCAAAAGGAGTCTGGTCATGGATTGACGGATCTTGGGAATTGTTTGTTGAATGGAAGGCAGTCCTTTTGTCCGGAACTTTTTTTGTGCAGTTTTCTGCACAGGGTGACTAGTGGCTAAGAATGGCAAGTCATTGTGAATGACAAGTCATGTTCCGCAATAAATGTGCACAAACGTATTTTTAAGTCACTTTTTTACCGCTGCTAGCCAGTGTTGGGGGTAAGGCGTTATGTAATATAACACGTTCCATAATATTATTACTTAAGTGACTAACAAAGTAATATAACGTGTTAATTTTTGACATTGAGTAATATTATTACAGTTACTTATTTAATAGGGCTGTCGAAGTTAACGCGATAATAACGAGCAGTGTTTCCCCTACCATTATATTAGGGGGGCGCCCCGCCCCCCCAACGGCACCCCCCGCCCCCCCCTGGAAGGTCAAGTTAATAAAAAATAAAAAACATTTTTTTTTTTTTTTTTGCGCCCGATCACAAAATACATAATTTAAGGTTACCTTTCCTATAAAACAGGTCTATAGTTTGCTCTTTTAAACAAAGTAAATGGCCTTATGTTATTTACACGACGGCGTGTCATTTGTCTCTACATGGTCGCCGCCCCCCTCCCCAAAGCTGTAAACCTAGGGGAAACACTGACG
The DNA here is from genome assembly GCF_963692335.1 of Osmerus eperlanus. NCBI lineage: Eukaryota > Metazoa > Chordata > Actinopteri > Osmeriformes > Osmeridae > Osmerus > Osmerus eperlanus. The sequence continues at coordinate 3,216,106 of NC_085039.1, read as the reverse complement.
AGTTTGCCTGACGAGCGTGCCTTTAACGCAGATTTCTTTTTGACCCTGGGAATCACCTGTTCAACTGCCAACGGTAGCTGAATGATGGAGAGAGGGCTTTTAGATGGGAAGTTCCATTTCAAAAAGTTGCCAGACGGCTCGGTTGACAAAACCAAGGCTGTGTGTACTGATTGTCAGGCTGAGTTTAGTTATCACCGGAGTACTTCCAGCCTAAAATATCACATGCATGCAAAGCACACAGCTAGCAACAGCGGTAGCAGCAGCAGCAGCATTCGCTCAAGTAACATACGGCAGACAACACTTGCAAAGGAAGCAAGCTGCCCTATTGTCTGGAAATGTGAACAGACTTGAGTCTGAGCAGCTGGCTTGGGTCAACAAAATAGAAACTGTGTTTAAATAAAGGCCAATCTGTGGTTGCTTAAGTATCTGAAGTAGGTTCTATTGCGAGGTTTATTTATAGATTTTTGTAAGGGCTTGTTTTGTTGAGTGAGATTAGAACATTATGGAGCAGGATACCGTAGAATGATACTATACATGTCTTAAACGTATTTTATATTCTAGAACAAGTCTAATTTTGTGGATGTTTATTATAAATCAGTATAGTTTGTGAGTGAATAAAACTCCCCCACAATTTAAGTTGTGTTCCATCTGAACTTGTTATACGGACACTGTAGTATGTGACTACATGTGTTAAATTTGAGATTACATTTCCTAAATATATAACAATATGTTGTATGTTCAATATTGTACAGCCTATGTGTGAGTGAATAAAAATTTCTCAATTTCCTTTTCTTATCCTCCAGTTATTTGAGGTTTTTAAGTACACCCTTTTAATGGTATTTCACCCCCCCCCCAAACATTATTGGGGTAATAATGTAATAAATTGAATACATTTGCGATTAATCGCGAATATAAATATATATATATAAATACAGTGGCGTATGGATCTCATTTACACAGTGTTGCCAGGACCCGCCCTGCTCTGTTTCTGATAGGCTTGTAACAAAATCTGAATCAGAATTCGGTTTATTAACGTTAGTTATAGCTGTGTTCCTCTCATATGATTGGTAGGTAGGTGAAATCAATTGACTCAAAAATATTAAACCGCATGTAAGTTCCCAAAAAACTGCCGGACATCCGACATGGTGCCGGAATACTTTAAGCCCTGTGGTAGTCAGATAGTTTCACCAATTGAAAAACTAATCTAGGACTAGGCCGAAAATTCTGTCGCCGTTTGGCTTCCTAAAGTTTAGGTTAAACCGCGGTGGAATCGTTTTTCTTACCTAGACTGGTTTAAAACCACAGGTAATGATAATTTCACAAAATAATCATTTACTTGTAATCTAATGTCATCATAAATCCTCAAACGAATATTTATTTGTGAGGAATGTTTATTTTAATGATTGAAAACAGATGTGTCACAGACCGCTGTCGTATGTGTTGGGCAACAGAGGATAATGTCATGATGCTAACCCCTCAGTGAAATAGCAGACTACTGATTCCGAAAGTAGATGTACTAGCTTAATAATGTCAGCGTATATCATATTGTACATTACATTTCAAAATTGTGTATTTTATCACAATGTTAAATGAGTAAATAGTTATCACCCTGGCCTCTTTTCCTGTAGTGTTTCTTTAAATGTCTTGCCGTTTTAGGTAGTTAGCCTAGCTATCTCCCAGAAGTTAACAAGCTGCTAAACTAATGTTCTACTGCAGGTAATCACGCATGTGTTCGTGACGTTAATGACAATTCCGACTGTGGCTAACTAGTTAGCTACCGTTAGCGTCACCTTTCTCCACAAAAACTTAAACTATACCTAAACCATCAAACGGAACATTCACGCGAATACAAGCAATGCATTTGGGACCAAGACGAACATTTTGACACCGACATTGTTTCTGTAGTGCAAATATTCAAGTTTTCTTAGGGGTGGGAAAATAATAAAGATAAATATGATGAACTAAATGTCAAGATGTTTGTATAAGTTTGTTTGGGTAATAAAACTTAAAGGCCATATTGCAGGTTTATTTTTCCAACGAATATTCATACGAACTATTTGCTTGTTGGTAATAAACATTTAAACTGTTATCCATTGTATGTGATGTTGTTGGGTGTCACAAAACGGAATATAAAATAAAAAGTACTTTATAAAAAGTAGCTACTTTTTTGCAATGATTCTTCTTTCCCCCACAATGCATTGCATGACGTCACGTTGGGGAGACGACAGACCAAAGCTGCTTTGAGACATGAAATCAATTAGAAATAAAGACTAATATGGGCTCTGCTAGTACCATCAAAACGTGGGACATCTAATCGGAAATGTCGGGGAAAAGATTTAATTAGGGATGATCTTGGGGGGATTTTACAGGTGGGACTGGCAAGTTAGCCAATAGCTAGCCCATAGCTAGCATGATGTCTTCTATTTCTAGATCTAGATAAGTTTACCGGTAGTACTAGTCTACTTATCTGAAATAGAGCTAACAAAGTGGATTTTTTTGTAGGGCAAGTGGAAGATAAATTGACTTGCCCCACTGGACAAGTTAAAACTCAAACAAAATAAAAAGCCATGTTACTTGCACTGGCCAGCTTGCAAATACTGAGGATAGCCTACCGAAGTTGAGTTAGCCAATGTCGTTAGCGATGCTAGCTAATGTTAGTTTGCTAGCTGTATATAACATTTCACTGGGTCTTGCAGCTGTTTTATTTACTGAAATTATTATGAAATGTTATGTTCTACTAGCCATTTGTCTACTTTAGCAAGTCACATTATTTCCAAGCCCTGATAGTGTAACTGAGAGGACGCAGTAATTAATTCCTCTTTCAAGTAATAAGCCCCCGTGTTCAAGTGTTGAGCATTAAATTAGCTGCACGGTCTGTAGAGATCTTGGGACGAAGCTGCAATACAGTACATAACATAAAGTGTTTCATTCTGCAGAAATTGTGTAAATGTTTTATGTAACAAATATTTTTTTTTATAACACCTCAATTGTTATCATTTGTATTACAGCTGATCTTCGTTGGTCAAAGGCACAATCTTTACCCGGACGTGACTTTAGTGCATGGAAAAGTGAAACGTAAATGTAGGCTACTTCAAAAAGTTAATGTCAGGCCCTGAATGATCACTGTCACTAGATATAAAGAAAACGTTGACTTTCACTCGGTGCTATTCACTGACAGTAAAAAAATATGTGTCTATGTGCACTGCTGTTCATAGACTAGCTCCAGTGCTCGTTGCTGCATTGTTAAATGATAGCAACTCACCAGGACACTTCACCAACTCTCCACTCATTCTCCTCGGACCATCCATTTAATTGGCTTTGACGGCCATCAGGTCTCAGAAATTCCTCATTTACTTGGTTCGAAATTATACGGCTGCTGGCCATCATACATATTAGTAGTTCTTGCCACCTCTTCCTCATCCCAGTCAGTCGCCATAGTTCTAACTTCATAGGGAGTCAGATGGCTGAGCGGTGAGGGAGTCGGGCTAGTAATCTGAAGGTTGCGAGTTCGATTCCCTGCCGTGTCAATTGACGTTGTGTCCTTGGGCAAGGCACTTCACCCTACTTGCCTCGGGGGAATGTCCCTGTACTTACTGTAAGTCGCTCTGAATAAGAGCGTCTGCTAAATGACTAAACTGTAAATGTAAGTTCTAGTACTAGGCTGAGGCTACTCTCCTCCACGACTCCAACGTGACGTCATCACCGAATTGCGCTAATATGCTAATGCTAACACCAAAAACGGCAAAAAATTGTCTTTAACACCATTTGGAGACACAATTTGGAAATATTTTAAATGATATACATATCTTGAGTGCTTCATGTACCCATTAATCAACAGTGGTGTTTAACCTGCAATATGGCCTTTAACAGAAAACCAATAACACATTCTGGTGAACATAATATAAGCAATTGATAATGTTGGATATAGCAGACAATTGTAGGCTACATCATCATTTGCATGGATGTACCAGTGCATTATTCCAGGAATGTGTGTGTGTTCCACTAACATCTTAATCAAATGCATCAAGGGGCCCTGTGCACTAGCAGAATGAAATGTAAAGCCATGTTTTTCCAAATGGGAACATTACTAAAAACAATTGTGCAGGGTTAGTATTAGGAATACAGATAGGGTTAGATAACAGAAAAGTGCAATATTAGGGTTAGCTAACTATCCCCAAATGTGGTGTTTGCTTTTTCGTCTGATAATTGTGCTACAAATATGCATGATATTTTATTTTTTTATTTCTGGGTAGCACAAAGAAAGTCAGACAATCGTGCTCCGGGACACGATTTACGAAAAAGCATGATACCGGGTTGCATCACTACATATCCATAAGACATATGACAAACATACCTTATTCACAATTTTTACACTTACAAAATTATTGTATTAATTATGGTGAAATCTCACCTTGACCCACTGGTCGGGTTGGATGTTATGGATGGTGATAGTGGTCTCTGGAATTTCCAGCAGAACCTCGAGTTTGGTGCAACTGGGATCTTCACTCGTACAGATACTGATGGGGACCATCCAACTGGGACAGTCTTCACCTGGGAAATTGACAAGCCCATAGAAATTGACTTACCTAAAATTATTAAATGCATCATCTGAAGTCGAATTAGTAGTTCAGAAGACAATAGGTGAAGGAGTGCATTTGCATGATTACTCACCATTATAAGGTCCACTAGCGCAGAATTTCTTTTGCGATATCTTAAGGATGCGGTCATTTCCTTGCTGAAATAAAATATATAATTACTATCAACTAAACAAGTCTTTTAAAATCAGACAAGTGGGGGTCTAGATGTCTAAATGGGTCAACCTGTGTACAATCAATCAATCTTGTAGGCAACTTAAGTAATCCTTTTGAACACAATTGGTATAAGACTAGCTCATTGGCTAGAGCATTTGACTGAAGCTTAAATGAAAATATTATTATTTGTTTGAAATGACTAGCACTTTATATCCTGCCAACTATAGGCTTCAGCATAATCCTGACAATTCCTTGTGTGCAATTTAAATTACTTATGTATGAAAATTATGAAAGTTATGAAAATGAAGAACATGCTATCTTGAAAATGCATTTTATGCAACTTAATCTGTTTTAAACACTAGGTTTACATTACTATAGTATGGCAAATAAAAACACCTCCTACAATGGAAAATCTACTTCAACCTAATACTTTTGTAAGCTGTGTACATTCATCAGCTTATGCACCTGTTGCAGCAGTGTGTGACTTTTGAAATGTGATACATTTCCCCTGAAACCTTTGTTACCAGCTACAAAATCAAATGTCTTTAGAAAAAAAAAAAAAAAAAGATTCATGAGACCAACGTCGGGGACTGTGGTGGGCGAATCAGTGGGCCTAGCTTGTGTAGGGCTGTTTTGGCAGCCCCTTTGTCACTGGTCACCCAGACACTCGTCTGGGACAATCGTTGATTTGCATGAATGCTAAAATGACAATCACACCTTAATGACACACCTCTGGAAAGGTGGTCTCAACAGTTGAAGAAGAAGGTGGACCGAGGAAGACTCTGAAATTATCATTAAAAGTTGTGTTTTTGTAAATATAGTTCTAAACAGCTTTTAATGTCATGTTTGATATGATTTTGTTTCTTATTTTATGTTTTACATTCTAGTAATAATTCTAATACTGTAACATGTAAATTTACAGGGTTTACAGAGTTTGTGCTTGCAGCAGACCAACGTGTTAACATATTCCCTTGTCTTGCAAGGGCACCACTTGGTCTACTGCAGGGTTGATTAATGATCCAGTATCGTGAATACCTTTGTTAACCATTGCTCTGAAGGTATGTTTTGTATTTGATGATATTTCATTATCATTGTATTGATTATCTTACTATTTAGATAATAAACTATTATTGTGCATTTTAAGTTACTTGTTCTCCTTGAAACGTATCTATCACGCTACAGAGGTGAAAACTTTGATCTAGTCTGGTTGATGCGGCTAATACTGATTATAAACATAGACTTTTGAAGTAGGTTTTAACCTAAGGCCCCTGAGTTACTTACAGTGGATCTCCACGCTCCGAAGGAATTTACCGGAGCCTCTGAGTGATCGGTTTACATACTAGGTCGGTGGTTAAATCCATTATAGTAGAGATAAACGACTGATTAGTGAACACGCATACTTTAGGGTTGATGCTCTGATCAAGCAGACGATTTTCACCTACGCCAGATTTTCATGTCATTAAACTGTTTAGCGCTCAAGGTTACAGGTAACGCACTTGTGCACATTTCTAAAATTGGTGTCAGATATTAACGAGTCAATTATCTCCCTGAACATCTAACCAGAATTGAATTGGGTTTCCCAAGCCGGGAACAAACACCAAGCATCTCCAGCCTTACGATCTTCTTACCTACACTTGCAAGTTGAATCATTGGTTAATCACGTTAATGCGCAATTGCAAACAAGTGCTCTCAAAGCTGTGGTTTGTTGATTCCCAGTGATGCCCAAGATGCTAGCTAGCGAACGACTACATGAGTAGAATTCCACTCATGATGGAAGCAGAAATGGAAGCACTTGCTTCTCCCGCAACAAACGACGGTGGTGACGAAGACCAACACCCGTGGCCATATTTGCAAGAAATGTTTTCTTATGTTGGAGTGAAAGATTACCCAAAGCTACTGAAATATTGGCATTCAAAACTCCACATCCAACCTCAGGAAACACATTGAGGTAAACTAAGATAAATCCCATGAGCCGCAACGTTAATGTTTAGTTAGGCTATCAATTAGCATAAACATGAGTCACCACCTTCCCGCGGTGGAGGGGTTTGCGTGTCCTAATGATCCTGGAAGCTATGTTGTCGGGGGCTTTATGCCCCTGGTAGGATCAGCCCAAAGAAGCAACGTGGGACCCCCTTTCAGTGGGCTCACCACCTACAGGAGGGGTCATGGGGGTCGCGTGCAGTGTGAGACGGGCGGCGGCCGAAGGCGGGGGCCTTGGCGGTCCGATCCTCGGCTGCAGAAGCTAGCTCTAGGGACGTGGAACGTCACCTCGCTGGCGGGAAAGGAGCCTGAGCTGGTGCGCGAGGTAGAGAGGTTCCGGCTAGATATAGTCGGCCTCGCATCGACGCATAGCATCGGCTCCGGAACCAGTCTCCTTGAGAGAGGCTGGACTCTCTTCCACTCTGGAGTTGCCCTTGGTGAGAGGCGTCGAGCTGGGGTGGGAATACTTGTTTCCCCTCGGTTAGGCTCCTGTACGTTGGGGTTCACCCCGGTGGATGAGAGGGTAGCCTCCCTCCGCCTTCGGGTGGGGGGACGGGTCCTCACTGTTGTTTGTGCTTACGCACCAAACGGCAGCGCAGAGTACCCACCCTTATTGGAGCCTCTGGGGCGGGTTCTGGAAAGTGCTCCTCCCGGAGATGCCCTCGTCCTCCTGGGGGACTTCAATGCTCATGTGGGCAACGACAGTGAGACCTGGAGGGGCGTGATTGGGAGGAACGGCCCCCCCGATCTGAACCCGAGCGGTGTTTTGTTGTTGGACTTCTGTGCTAGACACGGCTTGCCCATAACAAACACCATGTTCAAGCATAAGGGTGTCCATATGTGCACTTGGCACCAGGAAACCCGAGGTCTCAGTTCGATGATCGACTTTGTAGTAGTGTCGTCGGACCTGAGGCCTAATGTCTTGGACACTCGGGTGAGGAGAGGGGCGGAGCTGTCAACTGATCACCACCTGTTGGTGAGTTAGCTACGATGGTGGGGGAGGATGCCGGTCAGGTCTGGCAGGCCCAAACATAATGTGAGGGTCTGCTGGGAAAGTCTGGAAGAATCCCCTGTCAGAAGGAGCTTCAACTCCCACCTCTCGGAGAGCTTTGACCATGTCTCGGGGGGGGCCGGGGACATTGAGTCCGAATGGGCCATGTTCCGGGCCTCCATTGTTGAGGCGGCTGACCGGAGCTGCGGCCGCGAGGCGGTCGGTGCATGTCGCGGCGGTATCACTCAAACACGGTGGTGGAAGCCGGAGGTGAGGGATGCCGTCAAGCTGAAGAAGGAGGCCTATTGGACTTTATTGGCTGGTAGGACTCCAGAGGCAGCTGATGTGTACCGGCAGGCCAAGCGGAACGCGACCTTAACGGTCGCGGAGGCAAAAACCCGGGCATGGGAGGAGTTCGGCGAGGCCATGGAGAATGACTTCTGAACGGCTTTGAAAAGGTTCTGGACCACCATCCTGCGACTCAGGAGGGGGAAGCAGTGCACTGTCATCGCTGTATATGGTGGGGATGGTGCGCTGCTGACCTCGACGGGGGACGTCCTGGATCGGTGGAAGGAATACTTTGAAGACCTCCTTAATTCCACCAACACGCTTTCCGACGTGGAGGCAGAGTCTGGGGACATCGGGGCCCTTTTATCTCTGGGGCTGAGGTCGCCGAGGTGGTTAAAAAAAGCTCCGCGGTGGCAGGGCCCCTGGGGTGGATGAGGTCTGCCCGGAGTTCCTTAAGGCTCTGGATGGTGTAGGGCTGTCTTGGTTGACACGACTCGGCAACATCGCGTGGACATCGGGGACAGTGCCTCTGGACTGGTAGACAGGGGTGGTGGTTCCCCTCTTTAAAAAAGGGGGACCGGAGGGTGTGCTCCAACTTAAGGGGGAACACACTCCTCAGCCTCCCTGGGAAAGTCTATTCAGGGGTTTTGGAGAGGAGGGTCCATCGGCTTGTCGAACCTCGGATTCAGGAGGAGCAATGTGGTTTTCGTCTGGGCCGTGGAACTGTAGACCAGCTCTACACCATCGGCAGGGTCCTGGAGGGTGCATGGGAGTTCGCCCAACCACACATGTTTTGTGTATGTAAATCTACACGTTTTGTGGATTTGGAAAAGGAGTTTGACCGTGTCCCTCGGGGGCTCATGTGGGGGGTGCTCCGGGAGTACGGTGTACCGGATTCCCTGATCGGGGCTGTTAGGTCCCTGTACGACCGGTGCCAGAGTTTGGTCCGCATTGCCGGCAGTAAGTCGAGCTTGTTCCCAGTGAGGGTTGGACTCCGCCAGGGCTGCCCTTTGTCACCGATTCTGTTCATAACTTATATGGACAGAATTTCTAGGCGCAGCCAGGGCATTGAGGGGGTCCGGTTTGGTGACTTCAGGATCGGGTCGCTGCTTTTTGCGGATGATGTGGTTCTGATGGCTTCATCGGGCCGTGACCTTCAGCTCTCACTGGAGCGGTTCGCGACGGAATGCGAAGCGGCTGGGATGGGAATCAGCACCTCCAAATCTGAGGCCATGGTTATCGACCGGAAAAGGGTGGAGTGCAATCTCCGGGTCGGGGAGGAGATCTTGACCCAAGCGGAGGAGTTCAAGTATCTCGGGGTCTTGTTCACGAGTGAGGGAAGAATGGAGCGCGAGATCGACAGGCGGATTGGTGCGGCGTCCGCAGTGATGCAGGCTCTGCATCGGTCCGTCGTGGTGAAGAAGGAGCTGAGTCGAAAGGCGAAGCTCTATATATACCAGTCGATCTACGTTCCTACCCTCACCTATGGTCACGAACTGTGGGTAGTGACCGAAAGAACGAGATTGCGAATACAAGCGGCCCGGCCTCTCCGCAGGGTGTCCGGGCTCTCCCTTAGAGATAGGGTGAGAAGCTCGGTCATCCGGGAGGGGCTCAGAGTAGAACCGCTGCTCCTCCGCGTTGACAGGAGCCAGTTGAGGTGGCTCTGATCAGGATGCCTCCTGGACGCCTCCCTGGTGAGATGATCTGGGCATGTCCCACTGGGAAAAGGCCCCGGGGAAGACCGAGGACAGGCTGGAGGGACTATGTCTCTCGGCTGGCCTGGGAACGCCTCTGGGTCCCCCAGGAAGAGCTGGTGGAAGTGGCCGGGGAGAGGGAAGTCTGGGCCTCCCTGCTTAGGTTGCTGCCCCCTCGACCCGACCCCCGGATAAGTGGCAGATGACGACGACGATAAATATTTTCAACACAACTCCTTGTCCATCAAAATTCTGACCCTTTGCTTTTTTATAAACAGCATTTACTTGTACTTTTACTTTCAATACTTAAGTACATTTAATATCAGAAAATTACTTTTGATACTTAAGTACAGTAAATATCAGATACTTTAAGACTTTTACTCAAGTAGTATTCTAATAGTTGACTTTTTACTTTTACTGGTGTGATGCCCACCTGTGCCCCTTCAGGCTTTGCCCTGCCAGTGCACAGGCAGGGGCAGAACCTGAGCCTAAGTGCTTTATTGTCTGCACCTGTATTTAGGGTGGGGCTATAAAAGGGGTTTTTCTCTCTCTCTCAGGGGGAACTTCTTTTTGGTTATTTGTAGGAACTATGTTGAGGTTCTCCCGCACACATGCGCTTTGACTTCTTTTTCAATCTGTTCCCCATTCTATTTCTTTAGCTCTCACTTTCTCATTCATTCATCTACTGATGCATCCATTCACCCACTCATGTACGACTTTGAACATTCCTCTTTCATACCCCTATTTGTTTATTGATATTGGTACAAATAAAAAATTACTGAATTTGAATTATCTTGTGTCTTGTCCCTCATTATGTGACGGTACCCTAAACGAGTCTACCGTTACACTGGAGTCATTTTCAAGTAAGGTATCTTTACTTTTACTCAAGTATGGCTTTTGGTTTTGTACTTTATACACCACTGAGTGCCTTAATAGCAGCCAGCTTGTGGCACCAGCGACTGGGACACACCAATAAGGTGAAGGAATTTAAAGAAATGGTGAATGAAGTGGACTTTCCTGCAGAGAAATAAGTTCCCTTCTGTGAAGCATGTGTGGAAGGCAAGCTGTCTAGGAAGCCACATAAGCCAGTGGGAGAAATCCGTTCCAAACGTAAACTGCAGTTAGTCTCTGGTCCCATGCAGACTGAATCTATAGGCAGATCAAAGTACTTTGTGACTTGTATTGATGATTATTCTAGATGTTGCAAGGTATACCCATGAGACAGAAGAGTGAAGTTCTCTGCAAATTCAAGGATTTCGAGAGAATATTATCCAACGAGTGCGGACAGAAAATATTAAGACTAAGATCGGATAATGGTGGAGAATACACATCCAAAGAATTCCAAGAATACTTGAAGGCTCAAGGTATCCACCATGCGACAACTGTACCTCACACACCTCAGCATAATGGTGTTGCAGAAAGACAAAATAGGACGTTGATCGAAACAGCGAGCACCATGCTCCGTCACGCCAAGTTAACAAAGTCGTACTGGGCAGAGGCTGTAGCGACCGCAGCTTACATACAGAACAGACTCCCCACATCTGTTCTGAAACAAGTGACGCCCTAACAGAGATGGTGCGACAAACAGCCAAATGTGAGTCAAATGAAAGTGTTTGGTTGTGTAGCTTATGCACATGTCTCAGAAACAGAAATAAGGAAACTGGACAAGAAGGCTGTGAAGCTTTGTTTCGTGGGATTTACCAACAATGCCAAGGGCCATCACTTGTAAAAAAGGAGGATTCTAATTTGTTGGGATGTGATCTTCAACGAGTCAGACTTTGTCTTGAAACAAGAAGTGGACATTTCTTGTTCGGAGGACAAAGGTATCATGAAGACTGATGAGGGAACACCAGCCAATGCTACTGTCTATGGAACTGCTAGAGAAGGTGAAGTGGATAGTTTTCATGAAGACTGAGGAGAGAACACCAGAAACTGCTTGAGTGGGTGGCAGGACCAGAAGGCCACCTAAGAGATACGGCTATGATGAGTTTGCCAACATGGTGACTGTTGACCATCATGCTAGTGTTTGTTGTGTTGCAGAACCAAGCACACTTAGAGGCCATGATGAGTCCTGATGCAAAAGAATGGCAGGAGGCGGCTGACTTGGAATATGGATCATTGCTGGAAAATAAGACGTGGGATTTAGTGAAATTTCCCAAGGATTGGAAGGTCATAAGATCGAGATGGGTGTTTAAAATCAAGCATCATAGTGACTGACGAGTGGAGAGGTACAAATGCACACTTGTCGCTAAGGGTTACTCACAGATGTATGGTGCTGACTACGATGAATCTTATTCACCCGTGGTACATTTTATCTCAGTTTGTACATTGCTGTCCTTCGCCTTCCAGAATAACATGCATGTGCATCAGATGGATGTGGTGACCGCATTTCTAAATGGACACCTGGATGAGTAAATCTACATGGAGAAACCAGAGGCGTAAGGATGAGATCTCAGGCAGGCAGGCTGGAAAGAGTCACGACAATTATAAAAAGGGTTGACTCGGTTTTATTAGCTCGACGTCGGCTCATGCCACCAATCCACAACAGAGTTGCTAGCATGAGTGAAGACTCTCTCTTACAAGAGTGCTTAAATACAGTATCTGGATATGTTCAAACATAGAATGCACAGAATCGCTTCCTTAAAGGGTCTTTCAGTGGTCAGTACACTGATACACTAGAACGTTCAGCAGGTGAAGTGGTCGTTAATCACATAAGTCCCAGTTTGTACATGTTTTGCCTTACTGTCTCCTAACTGTCTGGGCTGTGTGCTATATTCTGCTCAGAGGGGGCCTCGCTGCATGACCTCTTGACTTCACAGAGACTCAAGCTTCTATGTACACAGAAAATCTGCATATCAAGAGGGATACATCAGACCAGGGGAGGAAGGTTTGGTGTGCAAGCTGAAGAGGTCAATATATGTGCTGGAGCAAAACCTTCACAGGGTTCATGAAGGACATTGGCTTTGTACAGAGTACATCAGACCCGTGTGTTCGTGAGGTCTCGACAGGAGCTGGAGATATTAGCTGTGTATGTTGATGACTTAATTCTGATCACAGAAAACAGAAAGAAAATAACTGTGTTCCTTCATCAGAAGCATTAAATCAAAGCCATTCTTCAAAAGTATGGTATGCATGATGCAAATCCCGTTACAACTCCAGCTGATGCAAATGTAAAGCTAAAAAGGAACAATGGTGTCAGCAAGCCTGTGAACCCAAGTACTTACCAGTATATGGTAGGTAGCCTTCTGTATGCTGCGATGAACACACGACCTGACATAGCAAAAGCAGTGAGCGTTGTGTCAAAGTTCAATGATAATCCAAGTGTTTCACATCTGACTGTGGTGAAGAGGATTCTACGGTACTTGAAGGGAACACTGAAGCTCACTCAAGTATGAGCGGTCAGACTCTGTAACTTTGGTTGGTTTCTCAGATGCTGACTGGGCTGGAGACCAGGACGATCGTCGCTCTACAACCGGTAATGTGTTCTTACTGGGTGGAGGAGCCGTGAGTTGGCTCAGCAAGAAACAGTCAACTGTTGCCCTTTCAACAGTGGAGGCTGAGTATGTTGCACTTAGCCAAGCAGCTCAGGAGAGTACCTGGCTTAAACGACTACTGAGTGATCTTGGAATGGATGCTACTCCTGTGGTGATCCTGGAATTCTGTATTCTGTTAAGTCTGATCTTAGATGGGCTAGACTGTGTTTAGTGTTACGGTGTAAAACTAAAAAACATGAAATAACATGAAAAAAAAGACAAAGATTAATTTTTATATAGTTTACTGAGAAATGGCTTAGTCCTATTGTAAAATTAAGTGGGAGTGTTGTAATACAGTAATTGGCCAATAGGTGTATTTTCATGTGTGTCACTACAATTCTGTTATTTCTTCATTGGTGCTTCCCTTTAAATTGTCATGTGTGTAAACAATAAAAGGCACTTACAAAACTCAACAAAGTTCATTCTTTTTTACACATCTTAGCTATGGCCTTTTTACTGCCACTCAAACCTGCAAAAATGTCTATACGCAGGGCTTAATTTGAGCCGGAACATGATCCGGCACCTCCGACGTTGGATCCGGAACCTTTTTTATAGGATCCGGCACCTCCTGTGTCACTATGAAAAATCATTCGCCTAAATGAAAACAATTAATTACTATTTGTGTAGTGTTCAATGTTGTTATCTGTCGTGTTAGTATTTATTCCCAATTGAAGTTACGCAAAATTCTTGTGTTTGCATTTTCGATGCGTTTTGAGGTGAATTTTCAGGGTAAGACATAGGGGGAGGCACTTCACGTGACACTTGCTCTTGTGCTGGTTGAGTAGGCTAGCTGTTAGCCTTGTCTCGTTTGGATAATTGCTGATGTACACACAGCGTTGTTTAGGTTTTTTTAGTCAGAGAATCTATGTAGGCAATTTTTTTTTCCCCCATTACCTCCAACCCCCGTTTTGAGTTGCCGGATCCACTCCCCCTCTGCGCTCTGGGACCTCCCACTTTACAAATTTAGCACTGTCTATATGCACTGTCGAACAGGGCTGACATGCTTGAAGCTGTTGTCCCGTCAGCTGCCTATTATGAAGGATGTTGATTCTCAAGAAAATTGTCTTCCAAATCTGCTGTGGCTTGGGTTAGCGAGAACTCTTCCAGTTTCCTTCAGTTAGGAAGTGCTTGTTGATGGTGTAGGAAACTGTACACACTGACACCTTGGTTTCCTTTGCAATATATATAAAGGAAATAAACCTACAACTTTTAAAGTTTATAATGGTCTTTCTTTCTTTGATGATTGACTTTCCCCCCCCCCCACCATAATGATAGTGATATACTACTTCCTGCAGCACAATACTATCTAAATATTACTTAAGATGGTGACTAACACTGCTTTTATACGGACAGAGTATAACTGATTTTTGACCAGTAGTGTAGTTGACAGGTGGGTGTCATACCCAGAGATGTTGCAGAATAATTCTATATTATATTATTATATATTACACAAACATATCAGCCATAACTGTATCTTGTTATTGTGTCACCTGTCAGTGGGTGGGATGTATTAGACATGAAAGTGAAAATGTTGTCATCAAAGTTGATATGTTAGAAGCAGGAAAAATGGGCAAGCCTAAGGATTTGAGTGACTGACAAGGGCCGTATTTTGGCTAGACATCTCCAAACCAAGTGTTCCTGGTCTGCAGTGGTCAGTACATATCAAAATTGGTCCACGGAAGGAAAAACGGTGAACCAACAAACCAACCCACATGCTCACCTGTTCCTGATCCACTTCTATAATAGGAAATCCCATCTGTTTTGTCCAGGAGCCCATTACAGCAGCAATAGGCTTCCCACTGGCCTGTTCCAGACAGTACCACAAGTCCTCTGTGAGGACGGCAGGGACACAAATGTTAACTTCAATATGATCAACTTCAAAACAACAATCAAAACATGCAATATTAAGTAAGGTTAAGAATTGGCTGGGTTACCTGTGGATGCATTTTTATGTTGAAATTTCAAAAGATAGGCATTCATTCCTTTCCTAAAATCCTAGAGAGAATAAAATGATTAGTCTTACAGACAAACCCTCAGAGACTATGGCAAAAACAGCCATCCATGCTCTGTGTAAATATTTTGGTCACCAAATACTTGTTTAGTATTACTTAGTATTTAACTTATAAATTAACATATTTACTGTATATTGTATGTGTGTGTTTATTTGACTGTTGTTTCCTCTGTAAGTGCCAGGCGAGGCAATGAGTAGAGGAGTGTAATAGAATATGTGGTTTTCAAGAGTGATTTGAATTACAATGGTTTTATGTCTATTGTTAGACACATGCTGTGACAACATGAAATGTGTTAGGCCAAAAGGTGGAGGATGAAAGGGAATGTTTGTTTGTCCTGAGGCTTCAGACCACCCTGTGGGACAGTAGACCCTTGGGGGTGGGTGGGCATTTTCTACATCCTCCCAATTTAGATTTAGGTCCTAAGGGGGAGGTTCTTGAAAGAGTCAGTAGTAGACTTAGAATATGTGCTAATGAAGCAGCTGTCTGATCTTTTCCTGTTGAGACCTTTGTTGTTTACAATCCATTGTGGAGAACAATGTATTGATTAACTGTTGTTTCGAATGACCAGATGTTGTGAGTCTATATAAGACGTTTTAGGATCGGCTGAACGACACTTGTTACGTGTACTCCAGCAGATCGGTCACAGAGTACTCTTAAGTATTTTACGTTATTGAATAAAGAATTTGTATTAATCCAGCATTTTGACTGATATTCTTCAGAATTCTTCCACTACTGGAGACGAAGTAGTATGTTGGGATTCAGCCAAAGCAGGCAACGGATTCGCGCGCAAGATTAACTTACTGATCCGATCAATCAAGAGGGAGAGGAACTCCCCTGAGTTAGTGGATTGATCAGTGTTGCTTTTTATTCTGGTTCTTGTTTTGTGTCCTGTTTGAGTTTGCCGTTATGACAAGTGAAATGCTCATAAAATGCTAATATGTTTTGTAAAGTGGATAAACATAAATAAATGCATTTTGCATATTTAAATGAGTCAAACAAATAATATTGTGACGTTGATAGTTTTCAACTATTTTTCAAATAGTTCTAAACCATATATGAATATAATAAGGTAGGCCTAATAAAAGGATGACGGCATTGGCGTTGGCTGTAGTCACAATAGTGTAACCGATCATTCTTGAATAATAATGATTATAATTTGAGACACGGACAGACGGAGTCACAGGCTCCATGACTCCTCGATTTGCCGGCCACACTTTGTCTCCACTCTTTTCGCACCTGACTTCCTCCTTCACAATTAAAGTCCCCCTTTTCTAATTCCTGCCTAACATTAACAGCCCACTAATAGATAGCTTACAATAGCATTTCTGAAATATTGAAAGGTAATGAGTAAATGAGCATTTTAGAACCTCTTACATCTGGCTGCAATGAATAGCCATTTTTTGTACAAAGTGTGTGAACGTAACAATAAGCTAAATAAGCATTCTTTAGCTGTAAGAAGGCCTATCAGAATGGAATGCTTGGAATGTTGGGTAGTTGGATTTGAGTAAGCTAGACAACGTTGAAAGGAACTGTTGAGACCATTCCATTGATTCACTACGCCAGGGGTGCCCAACCTTTTTTTAACCAAGATCTACTTTTAAATTTGGTAGTGTATTGAGATCTACCAAGCCATATCAAAAGCCGTAGCGCAGCCACAATTTATTGTGCACCTATATAGGAGACTGTTTTCTGACACATAGATAAAGTTTAACAATAATAATACATGTATGGAAGTAAATGTGTGTGGTGCAAAGACACAAGTAGACATAGGACTGGCCCGTAACAACACAACAGACAAACAACCCAAATAATACAATGCCTAATTCAAGTTGGAAAAGTGGTATTTCTCTACCTTAGTGGGATTTCTGGCACTGAGAGGAGGAAGCTAGTTCTCATAGTCCAGACAGTAGGAGCTGAGTGCCAGCCGTTAGCAAACCGCAAGGTGGTCATCAGTCATGGTGGATCTGTATTTTGACTTGATGATTTTCATTATGTGAAAAGGCAGACACACAATTATGTTGATCCAAAAAGTGCAGTCCAATCCTCTGCAGTTTGTCTGAGGTTGGGGTACTTCTCTTTCTGCATTAGATTCCAGAATTGGACATTCATGTCAGGTGTTGCTCTGGATTTGAGCTCAATGTCATTTTTCAGTGTGAGGATCTCATTCTCAATAGCACAGCTATCCAGGTTGAAGAGTGATGCCACTTTGGACGTTACACAATCCACATCTATATTTTCCCCAAATGGAAAACAGAAATAACTGACAACGACAATGGATGCAAAGTCAGTAAAGCGCCTGTCAAATTCTGAGAAGATGCTCTGCACTTGATCATCATAACGTGCACTCAAGCTCCCGCACAGTCTTTGCCCTGACGCTTAAGTTCTGTGTCCATGTGTGAAAAGTTCCGCAGATCACATGTTGCAACCGGCTTGATAGCAGGTGTAACTTGCTTTTAAATGTGTTCACAGAGCTGATCATGTTCATGATGTGTTTCTCCTTACCCTGTAGCTCTAGATTCAAGTTATTAATAGAGCCACTGACTGTCTTCTAGATGTGCATATTCAGCATGGTTTGAACGTTTCAGAAAAAACTATTCAGAAAACCGCTCCAGAAATGTACCTCTGCTGAGCCACCTAACGTCTGTGTGCTGCAGCAGATCTGTGTGTTCTGCACCTGTCTCCTTCAGCTGCGCACAGAATAATCGCCTCTGCAGACTCCTGGCCCGAACAGAACACGCAATCTTGTTAGCCACATCCATCACCTCTTTCATATTTAACATCTTCCCACACAACCCTTGCCCTCTTGATTGATCGGATCAGAAATCGGGAAAAGGTTAACACTGTTTGCACAATCCAATGAACCCAGCAGGTTCATTATCATTCCTCAATTGCTGTTCAACATCCAACACCATTCCCTCGCATCGCTGTGTAACAGAATTTCTTGATAACTGCAAGTCCTGAATAGCAGACACAATCTCCTTTTGATTTTTTAAATCGGCAAAGAGCACATCTGCGGCGTCCATGAACGCTTCTTTCACAATTTCACCATCCTTGAAAGATTTCTTTCCTTTTGCAAGAACACGACAAGATACTATGTTTGCAGCCTTACTTTTGGTGTTGGGCCTGGTAAAAATGGACTGTTGTGCTGCTAGATGACTTTTCAATTCCTGGACTTTTCGGGCACGCAGAGGTGATTTAGCTGGGAAGTTTGTATCGTAGCTCTTGTGGACAGTCTTGAAATAGCGCTCCAAGTTCCCTTTCTTTGGTAAAGCCACGTTTGCATTGCAGATAAGACAGATGGACTTCGCATTCGAATACACAATAAAATAATCCTCCTCCCACTCTGAATGAAAATGACAAGTTTGAGATGTTTTAGCTTCTGCCATGGTAGTAGCCTATCCACTTGCTCTAGTCTAGCTTCTCGCACCCTTTCGAGTCTTTAGTTACAACCTAGCAACCATACCCTGCATGTGCGTGAGATTTTTTTTAAATGATGCCTGATATAGCCAACTATTGTAGGCTACAAATCTACACACTGCTTCACGCGATCGGCAATTCATTGTGCCTATTTAAGATGTTTTATGTTGGAAGTTTTAATGTATTTTACACAACAGTAGGAGTAAGCTACACACAGCACGAGTGACACAACATTTCTCGCGATCGCCTGCAACTCAGCCCGCGATCGACTGGTAGACCGCGATCGACTGGTTGGGCACCCCTGCACTACGCGATCAATCATTAGTAGGGTATGTAAGTTTATAGACTCTTTATTCAAATGGAAATGCATTTGTCAAATGGCAATTCAATGCGCAAAGTGGCAATGCAATCCGCAATTCAAATGGAAAGCAGTTGTCAAATGGCAATTCAATATGCAAATGACAATGCAATCAGCAATTCAGTTTGTACATTTTGAATACAATTTTCAATGAACGCTTATAGTATTGCATTTCATATTGACAAGGTTTTTTCGATTCTTTATTCAAATGAAAATGCATTATTCAAATGATAATTCAATGTGGTAGCTAAACAGCGCCCCCTGTTGGACCGAATTCTCACTCCCTCGCAGAATTCCACTCCCCTACGCGTGAACGCGCACTGCCTTCCTAGCGTATTGCTATGTGTAGATTGGCGAACTGAGGCGATTTAAGTGTTGAGTCTATGGTTCCCTCGTCAAAAGGCTTTAGGGAAACTGTCAGTAGGCTATTTAATTCATGTTTCATTAAAATATAAGTTATGTTGCGCTGCACTTGAGAGCCTATACGACGTGTATGTCGTGCTACATGTAAAATCTGAATGATTGTCTCACGAAAATAGACGTAATGTTGAGCAGCAGTTCAGTATTTCTTTTTAACTGACTGGGGGAGTAGGATTTTGGCAACACTGTTTTTCATCAGAATCATAAAGGGTTTTAATCGCCATGAAAGTTTTCACAGACAGGGAATTTACTTTGGCAGGAAGGTGCATACATTAAACCTTGTGTTATCTTCGGGTCATTCTGACCCATCAGTCATTGTGACCCACCGTCGTATTGCGACAACTTTACCGCATACAAAAACAAAGTGAAGCATTTTCTTTTAACCGTTGGGCTGTCTCAGACCCCCCACATTGCGAAGGTTAAAAGAAAATTAGTTTTATTTGTTTTTGTATTGGTTAAAATTGGGTAAACACAAAGATGGTTTGTTATGAACCTTTGAAAGGGACATATGTGGTCTTACTATAGCTACAAAAGGTACAAAGTCTAGCTAATACTAAGGGGATTTAGAATAAATATAAAATATAAAGTAGCCATAATTTACAACATAAAAATACAAAAAATACAAATAGTACAAAAGATACAAAGTGCAATATAGTGCAAATTGCAATGTGGCAAGGTGTCTATTGTGCAGATTGTGATTAGTCATTAAAGTCAGTGTGAGCCCTTGGCCTTGTTGAAGAGGCCAACAGCGGATGGGAAGAAATTGTTTTTGTGGCGTGTGGTATTGGTCCTGATGGACCGCAGCCTTCTGCCGGAGAGGAGTAGCTGGAACAGGGAGTGGGCGGGGTTGGCCACAATCTTCCTAGCTCGCCTCAGGGTCCTCGAGGTGTGCAGGTCCTCGAGGGTAGGCAAATTGCAGCCGATCACCTTCTCAGCAGTGCGGATGATACGCTGCAGTCTGCTCTTGTCCTTGGCAGTAGCAGATGGTGAGGGAGGAGGTGAGGATGGACTCAATGATGGCTGTGTAGAAGTGCACCATCGTTGTCTTTGGCAGGTTGAATTTCTTCAGCTGCTGTAGGAAGTACATCCTCTGTTGTGCTTTCTTGGTGAGGGAGCTGATGTTCAGTTCCCACTTTAGGTCCTGGGAGAGGATGGTGCCCAGGAAGCGGAAGGACTCCACAGTGTTGACTGGGGAATCGCACAGGGTGATGGGGGTGAGTGGGGCTGTATTCTTCCTGAAGTACACAACCATCTCCACTGTCTTAAGAGCATTGAGCTCTAAGTTGTTCTGGCTACACCAGGTCACCAGGTTGTCAGCTTCCCAGCTGTAATCAGACTCGTCCCCGTCAGAGATGAGCCCAATGAGGGTGGTGTCGTTCACCAAATTCGAGTTTGACGGATGGAGGACTGGAGGTGCAGCTGTTGGTGTACCGGGAGAGCTTCAGCTGGGAGAGCTTGTCCTGAAGCAGGGCGGGGATGATGGTGTTGAAGGCAGAGCTGAAGTCCACAAACAGGATCCTGGCGTAGGATGCTGGGGAGTCCAGGTGCTGTTGGGTGAAGTGGAGGGCCATGTTAACTGCGTCGTCCACAGACCTGTTGGCTCTGTAAGCAAACTGCAGGGGGTCCAGGAGAGGGTCTGTGATGGATTTGAGGTGTGCCAGCACCAGGTGCTCAAAAGACTTCATCACCACAGAGGTCAGGGCGACGGGTCTGTAGTCATTATGTCCTGTTGGCCTTGGCTTTTTGGGCACAGGGATGATGGTGGATAACATCATACCTGCCGAAATCCCCCCCCCCCCATATCTTGGGACTAGATCTGACACATCCCAAAATGATTTTAGTGGCTCCTCATGCCCTGTGCCATAAAAAAGCTTTTGATACTAGTTGTATAAATGTAAAAGTTAGAAGGGGAGTAGGATTTTGGCAACACTTTTTCATACCTGCCGAAATCCTCCCCCCCTCCCCCCCCCCTCCATATCTTGGGGCTATAAGATCTGACGCACCCCAACTATGCAGGGATGTGGACAATCTGGATGGCGGCACTCACTGGGTAATAGCTTGTCAACTGGTATTGAATACAATACTTTTATCACTACTAGACACATATATAATGAAGCATTGGTGTTTCTTTGTATAAGAGGTAATGTTATTATAGGTGACAGTGCCAGTTTTTGCCATTCCTAATGTTTGATCATTCATTATCATTCCACAAATTAATCTTAATGTTTATCCAAAATCTCAGGTTGGCTGTGACAGCTGCCTCAGATGGTTCCATCAGTGTTGTTCTCAAATCCAACTGACAGGAATATGTCTGTGCTGCCTGTCGTAAACAGCCCTGATCTGTTTTCGTGATCAAGCCTCAAACATGTTAAAACTCTTATTTAAATGATCACTATTTCTACCTTTTGTTAAATATATCATTATAGTTTTTTGTTTAAAATAAATGTGATGGAACCAATCAAAATGTCATCATTTATTATATGTTTTTCATTAGCCAGTCACATAGGGAAGGTCCAGACTTGGCGTACTAAAACCAAGCACTGTACATTGCAAGTTAGAAGATACTAACTAGGCTGTGGGAAGAAGGATCTATAAAATGGATATGATTGTAAACACAAAACAGTTGTGTGGCAAGTAGTTTACTGAGAGGGACATAGAAGTTGAATTCTGGTAGGAGGGACCTGTGAGCAGGGGCCTTTTTAGAACTTTTTTAGTAAGTAGCCTATAATAGCAAGTAGCCAACAACGTAATCAAGAATCAGAAGGGATTCGTTTTACTAAAAGTGATTAGTACAAATGAATACAAAGAAGGATGCTTGCTTTAACCAGACAGTGACTATGATAAAAGCAGTCGCAACTACCACTTAATTCACATATTACCTCATTCCGATAATAGGACAGTGTAGCACAACATCAACATTGTTTCTCAAGTGCAGCTCAACATTACGTCTATTTTCGTGAGACAATCATTCAGATTTTACATGTAGCACGACATACAAATCGTATAGGCTCTCAAGTGCAGCGCAACATAACTTATATTTGAATGAAACATGAATTAAATAGCCTACTGGAAGTTTCCTCAAAGCCTAAGACGAGGGAACCATAGGCTCAACACTTAAATCGCCTCGGTTCGTCAATCTACACATAGCAATACGCTAGGAAGGCAGTGCGCATTCGCGCGTAGGGGAGTGGAATTCTGCGAGGGAGTGAGAATTTGGTCCAACAGGGGGCGCTGTTTACCTACCACATTGAATTTCCATTTGAATAAAGAGTTGAAAAAACCGTGTCAATATGAAATGCAATGCAATAAGCGTTCATTCACAATTGTATTCAAAATAATACAAACTGAATTGCGGATTGCATTGTCATTTGCACATTGAATTGCCATTTGACAACTGCTTTCCATTTGAATTGCGGATTGCATTGCCACTTTGCGCATTGAATTGCCATTTGACAAATGCATTTACATTTGAATAAAGAGTCTAATAAACTTCCATAGTAGGAGGGATGGGAGATTGCACCTTTCAAACAGCCTGAAAGATGCTTTCACAGGTTACCAACTCAAAAAAAGACATTCTGTGCACAATGCAATACCTGAGGTTAGCCTTATTCTATTTAGTTCGTAGATGTACAGAGAACAAAACGTAGGCTATTCAATATTCTGTCGGATTAGTTGATGTAGCTGATTTTAGAGAGGAAGGACTTAATTTTAACCAAGGTTCGGAGTTGGTAAAACCTTGCCTTCACAACTTGATTTACATGTCTATCAAGCTTTAGGGCACTATCCAATACCACACCCAAGTTTTTAACATATGGTTTAACATGAGGTGCCAAAACGCAAAGATCTACATTTGTTGTGTTATGTACACTGGAAGATGTAAACACCAAATATTATACCCTGCCTATTAGAGTGCGTGTCCACTACAGCGACGCAATGCTTTCCATTCATTTTCAATGGAGCCAGGCGAAGCGCTTGCGTGGTGCATTGTGGGTAGCAACGCAATGCGATCCAAGTGATTTGAGTTTAGATATTCTCAACTTTATGTAAATGAGGAGCAATTTTCGCGAGGGACAGCCAAACGGATTGTTTGTGTTTCTTGCAATGTAGCAACTGTTGGTGATTGTAAACATTCCTAGCTTTCACAGTTTCAAGATGGATAACAAATTAATCGTCTGTGTGGCTGCGCACCCAGCCATGTTCAATACATCTATGTATTCGTACAGAGCTCCTGGTGGGGTTTTTGTAATAAATTCAGTCTCGTAACATAACGTAACTTTGCACTGCTAGCTAGCTAGCCCCACCGGCGGTACACGACCGGTTACCCTGAGTGCCCGGTGGCATACTGTCACATTTAATCTTTTACTCTGAAGAAAATACTCCAAAAAAGGTATTGTGAGTAGCCTACGGATAAGACCATGCTACATCTAGCCAGAGTATTAGATTTCTTGCATCATGTGTGTAAATGTTGTATTTTGATAGATACTGTGAGACTGCATTGGACATCATTAGTGGCTTTCGCGCCCGGTCGCATAATGTAACATTTAATCTTTCAAGCAAGCAAAAAAGAGCGACTATATATACTAGAGTAACTATTGTGTATAGTAGATAACATCATGCTACATCTAGCCAACGTTTTTGCTACATGTTTGTAATAGCTGTATTTTTTTACCATTTTCTTTTTATTCAACAATAAGAACACCAACACAACAAGTCATTAACAACATCGACAACCATAAATAAATCTGTGAACCTGTCAGCCGTAGCCTGTGTGTCAGTCTTTCCATAATATGTATTTCCTCTACTGTGTCCACCCAATGGATCTGAGTGGGTAGATCTTCCGTCCCCATTTCCTTGTAATGGCCTTTTTACCTGCAACCATGAGTATCTTGAATAGATACGAGTCCCCATCATGTACAGCATTCTGTGTAAATACCCAGATACATCAGCTCATGATTCATAGGAAATTCGTATCGCAGAATCTCGTGTTATCCTATGGACCATTCCCCAAAACCCTATTATTTTGTGACAATTCCAGAATATATGTGCATGGTTAGCCTCAGATGACCCACAATTCCTCCAACATCACTTTCTTGTTGGGTGTGCTCACGCCTTCGGCGAGCACAACCATTGTTCTCTCACATATATATTATTATTTATTTTCGCCCCCCTAAGGATCAGTCAATATTTGGACTACATAGACAACGCCTGTGTAAAAATGTTCGTCTTGGTCTCGATTGCGTTGCTTGTATTTTTATTTACGTTCCGTTGCACGGTTTAGGAGGTTACAACGTTTTTGTGGCAAAAAGTGCCTTTAGTCAACGAAGGGTAATCAGTGCTAGCTACGTCACCACGTCAGCACACGTTAGCAACGACGCATGGATTGATGTGCTGTTGCCAAGCCCCCACCCCTCGCCCCTCGGCTTGAAGCAACGGCCCCGGTGGATGTAGGTGGTATTGCATTTCTTGTTACACTTCCGGCTCTTCCGGTCGTTTTTATTCTATTTACTCCAGTCAACATTTACAAAACTATCTCCCCCAATAATTTTTGTTTGATTCTCGAACCTTGCTCATACTAGCTTTTTCATAGAATAATTTTTCCTGATTTTTGTTAAGTTTGAAACCAATCCGAAATGGGTAAACTAGCACCCCATTTATTTGCTTACGTCAATAAAAGTTGCCTGCAAATGTGCTCGCGGATACTAACAGGGCACAAGCACAAAAGTTCACATTGGCCGATAGCCGATTTACCTGGAGCTGAAAGAAATGGCTTTAGTTGCCTGCCTTGTTGTAGCAAGTTAAGCAAATGGTTGTCACACATACATGAAACGTTAATATAGTTTATTCCCTTTATTTTAAAACAGATTGGATTTTTCGTAAAAACGTTCATGACATGATGACAAATACTATATTATGTTAAGCGTGAGCATAGCTTTTTGACATGACTATCTGGAGCAAAGACGAAGATTAATACTTTAACTGATAACCACAATAGGAAATGATATATATTTAAATAATATTAGTCTTGCCTTCAGAAGCTTTTGTTAAACACACTCATTATTCTTTTTTGATCGTGTCATCAAGCCAGACTACTTTTGTGGGACAATGAAGGTCCTCAGTGACTACGTTTCACCCCCACTTATATCCGATGGAAACGTCTTGTATATAGTTCTGTTAATATGCCCCTTTCAAAGGCACATTCAATAAAGTAGACTATATTTTAGACACACTTCTCAATTTATTACATTATTACCAAGTCTTGTTAGATCACGTTATATCCATTAATAGGGGTTTGTTTTGTAGGTTGAACATATATAACACAGGCCACATTTCTACACTGATGTTAAATTGAAGGCAGTGTGAATTTCGATGCATTTCGTTTGAATATAAAGTTGACAGTAAGCTATGGTAAGTCTGCATTATGGAAGATTTCTGTTACTAAAATAACTATTAAGCTTTCTTTTCCTGGCGAGAACAACGACGGAGCTAAGTGTTCATGTTAACAGTTTATTTAATCCGATACAATGCGTTGGAAATCATACTCATATCACAAAGAAAGCAACATATGTGATGAGTTCCATCTAGAATAGCCCTATATTTAGCCCTATAGCCTATTTCTAAAAGCCAAGTGAAAGGAATACTATATAATGACAGCATTCATTTCCGTAAAGTTTGCATCATGTCTCTGATTCTTATCTGACTTTTACCCCATTCTGCCGCTGCAATGCCTTAGCTCACACGCTCGCAACCATATAAATCTATGCTCGCGACTGGTTGTCGCAAAGTATGACGTGTACAGCTAGTTGCAAGCGTGCACGAGGTCTTGGTGCTAGGGAAAAAAAGAGCCACTGTTTAAAGCTAGACCGGAAGAGTCGGAAGTGGAAAGATGGCGCGGTCCAGTTTTGTGCTCTTGCTTGCCTCACTGCGCCACTGAGCATTTTTCATAGAAATGAATGGGGACGCCATCTAGTAATATTAACTCTATGGCTGTTGCACAGAGAGTATCGTATCGTGCCGTGGTGTACTACTACTAGCAGCATCATACATGTACATTTAAGCAAATCAAGACTTGCATGTACAGTAAGTAATGTCACATTAAAGATAGTAAAGTTTAAACTCAAGCTTGTGTGGTGCGTCGCTGGCTTCAGTGCCACAGCCTAAACTTTATGTCAAAACAAACGTTCTCATTTCCGGCGCTTTCAAACAATCCCCTTACTCAGTGAAGTTTGGCACCGCAACTAGCATCTCATCGTAGCAAACTTCTTTTGAATTAGCCATTTCTCCCTAAATAGATGTAAAGCTTATTTACGTTGTTGGGGGCATATTTTCAGTTAGCAGATGGTACTGTTTGAATCGCGATTCCATCTGAAATACTGCCGGTGACAACGTTGTTACGTTAGCAACTAGTGATGGGTCGTTCGCGAACAATCCGGCTCTAAGAGCCGGCTCTTGAAGGTGAACGTCGGGAGCTGGCTCGCATATCTGAAGAGCCGACTCTATTTTTAATAGATTAATACAGCCTATAAAAACGATAAATGATTATGAAATAATGAATTTTAATTGTATTTAAAATAATTGACTAATTCAAAGAACAACAAAAAAATACTTGTAGGCTTAAAGGCGCACACGATCATCCTCACATTCTGTTCCTGTCAATCCTGCATGAGGGAGGGCCGAGCCAACTCACACACAGAGAGTGGTCAAAACTCGGAGGAGAGCCATGACAAATCAATGCATTTTTAAAGATATGTGGTTACGGTCGAGTATGATTTCATTTCATAATTTAATTCAAATTGTTTTCACACCCATCATAGTCAAATTCATAGTTAAAACATGTATTTTTTAAAGAGCCGTTCGGGAGCCAAAAGAACCGGCTCTTTTTGGTGAGCTGAGCCATACGAGCCGGCTCACGAAAAAGAGCCAGAATGCCCATCACTATTAGCAACGACGCATGGATACAACGTGGATAGATGTGCTGTTGCACAGCGAGTATTGTTGCACTAGCAGCATCATACATGTACATTTAAGCAAATCAAGACTTGCATGTACAGTAAGTTATGTCACATTAAAGAATGTATTTAAACTCAAGCTTGTGTGGTGCGTCGCTGGCTTCAGTGCCACAGCCTAAACTTTGTCAAAAGAAACATTCTAATTTCCGGCGCTTAAAAACAATCCCCTCACTCAGTCAAGTTTGGCTAGCCTTCTTTTGAATTAGCCATTTCTCCCTAAATAGATGTAAAGCTTATTTACGTTTTTGGGGGCATATTTTCAGTTAGCAGATGGTACTGTTTGAATCGCGATTCCATCGGAAATACTGCCGGTGACACCGTTGTTACAGTAGCTTGTTTCAAAGGGGGTTCTTGAGTAGGCTAAATGCTTGAAAATATCACTAGATGGGAAAAGCGTAAGGGGACGGACCCACCTGCAACCGACGCAAGCGAGCACACCCTACAATTTCCCCAGAAATTGTACCCTCTCTAGTTTCAGAATAGTTATTTGATATTTTAGGTGTGATAAAGAACCGTACCAGATTTTTCCAGGAAAACTCTCCAGGCTCTTAACCTTTTCATGTTCCTGTTAAATTTGCCTGAAAACGCCTAAACAGCATACCCAAAGTAAATTGGAAGCTGTTCTTGAACCATTTGGAGTACATGCATGTAAATGATCTCTTTTGAAAGCTGACACTCTGAAGTTATGTCCCCTGTTGTCAGGACCCCTGTCAGTCCTTCTAGTGTTGAGTAATAGAAGCTTGAACACAAGGAAAGTGAAAATTTCTATTTCCGCCTAGATTTTGTTTTGAAAACAGAGGCCTGAAGAGGCCTAGAGGTGGTAGGTATTATCTGGAAGACTAAATTGGACCACAGGTTGAAGCCTTACCCAATTCAAATCAAAAGTCAAACATAATACCACAATATATTCATATTTGACACATGTTTTTATAAGAGTACATCCAGGAATTTTCTAAAAGGGTCTTTTGGAGACTCCAAAATGACCCTTTGTAACCAAGGTCAAGGTCAAATAAAAAGGTATTATTTTTCATAATTGTTATCTCTGGCCCATCTCTGGTACTTAGAAATATCATATATAATAGCTAA
The DNA here is from genome assembly GCF_963692335.1 of Osmerus eperlanus. Lineage (NCBI taxonomy): Eukaryota > Metazoa > Chordata > Actinopteri > Osmeriformes > Osmeridae > Osmerus > Osmerus eperlanus. The sequence continues at coordinate 3,187,570 of NC_085039.1, read as the reverse complement.
ATCCCTAATTAGTAATACTGAAACACAAAAACTGAAGCATGAACACATTGGAGTGCTTTATCTGATTCCAAGGATTGGCGCACAAAGAACACTGATTCTGTCAACCATATTGCGCAATCGACTGTTATTTTGAAGGCTCCACAGACGCATACAAATGAGGTATTGGCATTTTCAGCTAGCTGTCAGCTACAAGGCTAACGAGCTAATTTCAGAGCCAGTCGAAGCCAGTTCGAGAAATTTGTTTAGAACGAGTGTGGGGGGGGGGGGCGGGGGGGGGCAGGACGCACAGACCTAGTTGGCTTTAGAGGGCTGTCAACGGGGCATGGAAGCTCCTATTGGGTCGAACAAGGTGTCAATCAAAAGGGGAGGGTTCAACGGACATTTTGAGACCTTCATTTTGTAAATACTCCGTTGATAAATCGGAGAAAATAACACTTTTATGTGAACAAGTTGTTTCTTCCTTCGGCTAACTTGCATAATGAAACAAAGGATAATGGCTATTCATGAACGTAAAACATTGTATTTGGACGAATTACTTTACATGGTTAGATACTTTGAACCCTTGGGACTTACGCAGATCAAGTTTTGATGGCATGATTTGCACACCTGGACCTATTTGAACAACTTAGGGTGAGTACAACTTTTTTCTTTGGCATTGTTGAAGGAATGTTCACCGGAAAAAGACGTTGACTTTGCTTGCTATTGCGACTTGATCTTGAATTGGTTTATTTCAATGGAAGCACAAGAATCGTAGCTTTCCAACGATGTATAACATGTGTAGCGTCTAAAAAATATATTTTTTAGAATTTAGTGCGTCGTAACTGAGGAAGGGGGAGGCAGCATTTTTGTCTCGCGGGCGAAACAGGAGCGTAAACAGGTTAAACAGGTTGTTGTCTTATGTTTTCCCCACATCTTATCCCATTCATCTTCAGATATTTCCATGTCAAATTCTCTTTCCCATTTTTCTTTTATATACCCTGTTGTGCTTTTGCCATCCATCAATGCCTTATGTAGTTATAGTCCCGACCCGGTTCCCTTTATATTTATCAATCATTACTTGTACCACCTTGTTCACTTCTAGAGAGAGCTCCTGTCCAATTTGTTTCACTTAATAATCCCGTATCTGTAAATATTTGTAAAAGTCCCGCCAATCCAGGCCATATGTCGTTTTCAAGTCTTGAAAACTAATTATCTTCCCCTTTTCCACCAGCGTGCACCATGCCGTAATGCCCTTATCCGCCCACTGTCCGAATCCCCCACAGCACCCAGCTGATTTAAAACTGCTATCAAAAGCCACCCATTTCAATAAATTTGCGTCCTTCTCCGCCTTATTATGTCTAAGTAATTTGAACCAATATTCCAAGGTAAATTTTGTGATCGAATCCATTTGATTTCTAACCTTCTTAAATGTTTCCCCATCTCCTATAATACTCTGTATCGGACACATTCAAAATTATTTTTCCATTTCTTTCCATTTTGCTTCATAAGTATTCTTTCAGGTTCGGCAGACTCAGGCCCCCCTTCTCCCTCTTTAGCTGGAGAGTTCTGAATCACACTCTTGGCCTCTTCCCCCCCATATGAATCTGGATATCATCCTGTCCCATGATATGAATTGTGTTTGAGGTATCTCTATTGGTAATGCTTGGAACAAGTATAAAAGTCTGGGTAATACATTAATTCTTATTAATTCAATCCTTGAGCTAAAATCCAATGTTAGGGTGGTCCATCTATGTATATCTTTTGATAATTCTATCATAATTTCCCAATATAGTCCTTATAAATTTCTAGTCACTTCTACCCCTAATTTAGATTCCAATTTAAATTGAATTTTTCCCTGATCTCCTTGGTGCTGTATAATTGATGGTGAGTACTTTGGTTTTAGTAATATATTATCTTGTATCCTGATAGCTGTCCATATGTGTTCAAGAGATCTAGCAATTCAGGCAACTATTCACTAGGCCGCTCAAGGAATGCAATGTTGTCATCTGCGAAGAGGCCGACCTTATGTTCTACACCGCGCATTGTCACCCCTTGGATTCGTCTATTTTCGCGTATGGCTCGGGCCAATGGTTCAATAAAGTATGCGAACAGGGTTGGTGACAAACAGCATCCCTGTCTGGTTGATCTCTGTAGATCGAACTTGTTAGATAGGCTTCCATTTATTTTGATTCTAGCTGTAGGTTGTTGATATAGGGTCCGAATAATCTGTATTGATTTATCGTTGAATCCAAACTTCTCTAACACTGTAACACTGAAGTGTTAGAGGAAGGAAAGTCAAATTTACACTGTCAAACGCCTTTTCGGCATTTACGCTAACCAGAATCGTGTCTCTTTTCTGTTTGTTTGCCTGATCTATAATGTTCAGAGTCCTCCTAATGTTATTGTGCGTCTGTCGCCCGCTCACAAATCCTGTTTGGTCCTCGTCGATCAAATCCTGTGTAAAGGCGTGTAGTCATCTAGCAATAATAGATGTATATAACTTGTAATCCAAATTTAGTAACGATATTGGACGATTATTTCTGCATAATTCCCTATCTTTCCCCGGTTTAGGTATGACTGTTATTATTGCTTCTGTCCATGTTGGTGGTAATTTGCCTTTTTGTAATGTCCAATTAAAATATTTAACTAACAGCGGATACAGTTCGTCTTTGAATGTCTTATACCATTCCGCCGGGTATCCATCACTACCTGGTGATTTCCATTTTTTTTATCTGTTTATTGCCTTGACTACCTCCATTGAAATATCCCTTGTTAGGTTATCGTTCTGTGTCTGTCCCATCTTTGGTAGGTCTAGTGCGTTTAAAAAATACTTACTCTCCTCTCTTTGAGCAGACTCTGGTTGTGTATATAACTCCTCATAATATCTCTGGAATGTTCTTTCTATATCCTCTGGCTCCGTTATCAATTGGTTCGTAAGGGGGTCCCTAATTTTATGGATTTGACTAGTCGCGAGTTGCTTACGGGTCCGTCTCGCCAATAATTTAGTGGCTCTCGGGCCTATCTCATAATAACTTTGCTTATAGAACAGAATCTTCCGTTCTATCTCCTCTGTTAGATGTTTATCTATCTCTAATTTTATGAGTTTAATTTTCTTTTGTAATAATAATAATAATACATTTCATTTCTAACGCACCTTTCATCTGAAAACAGATCTCAAGGTGCTACAGTTAAGTTATAAAACAAGGTAAAACAAGGTAAAACATCAATATAAAATACAATTAGACAATTAAAACTCATAAGATCTGCTAAAAACAAAATGTTTTAGTCCTTTTTTTAAAGTCTCAGTGGTTTGAGGTGCCCTCAGATGGTCGGGGAGGGCATTCCAGATCCGGGGAGCGGTGGAACAGAAAGCCCGGTCACCCATGGTGCCGAGTTTAGTCCTGGGGAGATGGAGGCGGTTTGAATTATTTGAGCGGAGGGATCGTGCTATAGTTGTAGGGGTTAGTAGTTCTTTCAGGTAGGGGGGAGCATTGCCATGAATGCACTGATTGGGTGAGAAGGGAGACCTTGAATTTTATCCTGGCGGAAACAGGAAGCCAGTGGAGTGAATAGAGTATGGGTGTGGTCGTATTTCCGCACTCTCATCAGGATCCTTGCTGCACTGTTTTGGACATACTGCAATCTCTGCAGGCTCTTGTTAGGGATCCCGATGAGAAGTGCGTTGCAGTAATCCAGTCTGGAGGAGATAAAGGCGTGGACCAGTTTTTCGGCATCATCTTTTGTGTGTCCAAGTCAGCCGAATTATGGTAGTCTCTTTCCAATTCTCTGTTTTTTATATTTTTCATATACGTCTCTAATTTCATTTTTTTTTTTGCGCAAGTCCATTCCGAAATAACTCATAACTGCCTTCAATGTGTCCCAAACCATCGTTGGCTCCACCATCTTCATTGTCGTTTCCGTAACATAGTTTTGTATTTCCAATTAGATTTTGTCCTTCCTTTGTCCATGATTCAGTAGACCCACATTCAGTCTCCAATTGGTTATTCTTTTCCGGTTACTGATGCCTATGTCAAGGTACAACGAGTTATGATCAGACATCTGCACCTCCTATATGGCATTCATTAACCCTGTGGACATTTCCTGAATCTACAAACAAATAGTCTATTCTAGAATGTACTTTATGCACTGCCGAATAGTGTGTAAAGTCCTTCTCTAGCGGATGTAGATTCCTCCATATATCGACCAATCCCATCTCCTCCAATAATGTATTTACGTATTTAGATATTTGTATTTTCGATTTTTTGAGGCTCTTTGTGTCCATGTTATAATTTAAAACTACATTGAAATCCCCCCCACAAATTAGAATACCCTCTGTTTCCGCTGCGATAACATCAAATAGCAATCTATTTTTTTTATCACAGTCTGGAGGCGCATACACATTCACCAGAGTAACCTTCACATTGTCAAGCTCCCCTTTCACAATAATATATCTTCCCTCCCCATCTCTCACCTCTTTTCCGTATTCAAATTGTACCTGATTTGATATCATAATCGTCACACCTCTTCTGGGACCTCCCTTAAAGGGGTGATTGATGTTTTTTTGGGGGTATTTCACACTGTTCCTTAAGGTCTCCGAATAGGGTATGTAACATTGGTTGGGCTGAAAATGGCCCGGGTGCTGTTATATGCCCCCTGATACATCCTCTGAAAATTTCCTGGGAAAAAACGCTAGGTTTTCTCCTTTTACGGTATGCTCATGAATTTATAGATGAACTGCGCGCTGATTGGTTGGTTTACAACGAGTGAAGCTGTGGAGCAAAGACGCAACACGGCCAACACTCACTGAAACAACGAAGGTGGAGACTTGAAATAAAAACGTACAAATAAATCTATTGTGTCTACACAACACTGTTTTCAACAGATTGACTAGATATCATTTGAAATGATTACGCTAGTTGTTTCCACTTCTGTTGTCGAAGCAAACTGGATCGACTTAGGTGGGTAGAACGTTACAGCTTAGCAACCAAACTATATCGTGATTCAACTCAGCTTCAGTTAGCTAGATAAAAAATAACCTGCCAAAGATCTGGACAAACATGCATTGTGAATTGTAGATTTACATGTACGGGTTATTTATTCTAATAAAACAGTCAGGAACATGAAATAACGCGTTAGCCCCATTGCCAATAAACTAAATCATCACACATTAGCTTGCTAACGCAAGAGCATAGGTAAACTAGTTTACATGCCTACTCTAGGCATTTTCGCTATCTAGCTGTTCTTGCATTCCTTGCAAATCAGCGTTAATAAAAAGCAGATGAGCTAGAGTCCATGGGCGTATCTAGCCCTGGAGCCCCCCCATAAGTTTCATTAGCCCACCCCAAACATTTTTTATTAAAAAAATCTACTAAAAAGATTTTGATTTTAAATCTAAATTTGTTAATTTCTCTTCCTGAAACCCACTAGAGGACACTATTTCAAAGGATATTTAAAAAAATGTCTTCTGGAGGAACATGGCTTAGCCCCCCCAAAAGTTAGAACCTAGATTCGCCCCTGCTAGAGTCTAGCTAAAATTGACTCGACGGGCATGGTAGATGTTTGTCTATAACGTAGCTCTAGCGTAGAAGATCCCTGTGAAAGCAAACAGGATCGACTTAGGTGGGTAACGTTAGCATTAGCTACAGCTTACCAAACAAACTAACGTGATTCAACTCAGTTTCAGTTAGCTCTAGCTATCTTGCTGAAAAATAGATCTGGACAAACATGCATCTTGAATTGTAGACTTACATGACAACACAGGTTATTTATTTGAATGAAACACAGTCAGGAACAAGAAATAACGTTAGCCCCATTGCCAATAAACTAAATCATCACACATTCTACCGATGCTAGATACAGGCAGGATACGTTAGCATTGCTAGTAACTGTTAGCGACAACATCATACAGCTTGCGGTTGTGATCAACCTAAGGTCGGAACAGCACCTCTTTTCAGCAACAGCTTCATAGCAAATCCTGCTTTACATTGTCCCAGGTTTTTTAAAGTGTCCTCGGTGACATGGTCCGAGTGAATTAATACTTTACCGTCGTACTTAATAGGGATATTCCCATAGATAAACATCAGCCATGCCTGTCTAGTGTCTTGTTCTTTGGGAAGATAGTGAAAAGTGTCAGGATTCCCGGTACAGCCTGGAACACTTCATTTATGGCGCTCCATTTTCAATATCTTGAAAATGTATTAACTTTCTTATTTGTAATTCCTGTGGAAGTACCGAGCAGCACGCAGTTAGCTAAAAAAGTGTTGGAGATCTACGCAACCTCCGTTTATCTTCCTGGACCAGAAAACCAGAGGGCGGGTAAATGTAAATTTTGGGGCGTGACAAAGTTGATGCTGCTAGTTGTGACGTCACAACTTGCACCGTTCAAAAGCTAGCGTTTGCAAGTTGCAGTTTCAAAAAGTGAAATTTTGATAGGAAAGCAGTTTAATGGACTTTGAGGTTCACTGTATGTCTATTTTACACACCAAACTGTCATTTTTCAACTATGACAAGGTAAAATCGGTTTTGCAATCAATCGCCCCTTTAAACAAACTACTGTACTGATTTCTATAACCGTATCTCTTTAGCTTGTCATGTTCTACTTTGTTAAGGTGAGTCTCCTGCAGATATATAATTTGGGCACTGTCCTTCTTCAATTTCGTCATAACCCTGTCTCTCTTCTTGGGGGTATTCAATCCATTGACATTAAGTGACACCAGTCTAACAGTCATACCCATCTAGTCCTAGATCAATAACCCTATTAAGCGACCTGAACAGCAGTAGGTTGAGTAGACAAGGAACATTTAACATTGAGTTGAGAGAGCTCAAAACTACGTGATTGCTCACGCCGACATCATACCGGAAGCCGCAATAGTTGTATTTTTGATCAATATTGTGAGTACATAAACCCATCTCTCCACACTTGGCCATGACGTTATACAAACTACAACAGTGACCTTACAGAACTACAACTCTGCATTCACTGGTCTGACACGCCCCAGAGCGTGGTGCACTGTGGGAAGGCAAGCGACACAAAGCGATTTGCGTCACTGTAGTGGACACGCACCGTTATAGGGTGTCTTGTCATTCCGAAAGTTGTTAAATTAGGCTATGCATCAACATGTAGTTTAACGTCAAGTAAGCCTATAGCCTAGTATTTCCAAACAAAGTACACCTGGCTCTCATTTTTGCAATACTTGGACCGTGTCCTGACAATAAAGAAAAAAACATTACATGTTTTGCAAAGTTAACTGGATCTAATTAGACCATTGAATGTTTATGATGTCCCAATACTTTTGTCTGGGGACAACAACCCGATCTTGTCAGCCAACTATAAAATTATGATAATGTTGGGCTACAATAGACCAACTGTAGTCTAACCCGCAACATGCAGAATGATTGATGGACTAGACAACAAACGCTCTAAGGAAATAATCACAGACAAACAACACAGAGATAAATGACAGATTGACGAATGCACGTTCATTTTCGACTGTGCCTTTGCTCCGTGCAAGAAGCGCCATCTAGCGACCATTACGTGTCAGAAACAACGTCCCTGTCTGAAGACTCATGGGTCATTTGTCAAAGCCGGCTCATCGCTTCTAGTGTTAAACTTAATAGTGGTGTGTGATTGTGTGAGTAAGCCTCTTCTCACCTCATCTCCAATGTAGTTGTGCAGCATACGGATCACGGATGCTCCTTTACTGTAGGATATGGCATCAAAGATTTCATCCACCTCCGATGGATGGCCAACATTTACCTGTGGAAAAAAGATTCCAAGTTCAGATAAGAATGTTTACACTTGCATTAAGTATTTGCATCTGCAGGCAGCAATAAAATGATTGCTGCCTGCAGATTGCTGCTTATTTTAATTTGTTTATGTCACAAAGACGTGAGTCGAGGGCTGGGCAGTATGGCCTAAAATGTTTATCACAGTATAATTCTGAAGCACGGACGGTAACTGTATATATATATAGAATTTTTTTTTTTTTTTTATTATTATCACAGCCTCTCACTACTGCAGCCTCCAAATTGTGAAGGTCATGTAGACTCGAGCGAGCAGTAATCAGCTCAGCGACCAGAAATTCACTGCACGAGCAAATTTAACATATGAGAGCCAGGCACTCGCTCGCAGCTACAACTCTTGGTTGTTGAATTTGTGCGTGAGTATTTATATTTCACGACTTTTGACAAATCTGACGGCATATACAATAAACATTTCACAAATCTAACCAACCTGGCATCATTGCTTGCATGGCTAGACTCTTGCATGCTGAATTTGTATGTTTAATTCTCCATAAACGTTAGAAGTTGTGTCATATAAAACAGTCAGTCCATCAGTGCAATACTGATGGAGGAATGCAGAAGATTTCATGATGTTTGCGTAAATTGATTGCGATATATGCATTCAATTCCATACAGTAATTTTATGCTGTGCCTGGTATGAATGGGGTTGTTACAAATCTTATTTCTGGCAGGCTCTACCGCGGTTAGCACGGTATAGTAAAAATGCATATCATAGGCCAAATTCATACAGGTATATCTATACCGTTGATACCGTCCATCCCTACGCGAGTCTACAACTGTGGAGCATGGAACTGGGGGAAAAAACTGTCATCCACTCTCTCTCCACTTGGAGGATGTGCAACTGGAATAGTGAGAGGATGTCAATCCCTCGTAAAGTCATGACAACAATAGCGTGAGTACAGTAAAGCACTTTCTCCTTGGCTCAGTCAGGCAGTGACAAACAGGGCAGAGGATTACTTTACCGGTGAACTAGAAAAAAGATAGATTTAACTATCTAACACCCGGTACTTTGTAAATGTAAATGTACTTTAATGAAATGCTGCCATACCACAGATTTCTTTGCCATTTTGACTAATAACACCGACAAAGTAGGCTATGGCAGAGTTTGTAGTTCGGCAGCCAATTGTGCTTATTCCGTGTGCAAAATACCAAACCAAAACAAAGCGCAGATTACCGAAAGGGAAAACAGTAACACCTTTTCTTTTAAATTATATATTTTTAGAGTTGCTTTATTTGTCTTAAATAATATAATCTACAATTTCCGTAAAACATTTCGTTAATTCAGCAATGATAACACAAGCGGGAATCAGATCTCACACTGCCATACGGCAGCTCGACTAAAAAATCTTAGTCGACCAAGAGCATATCGACCAGAAAATCGACTAGTCGACTGAGTGGGGACAGCCCTATTAATTACCTAAAATTAGTACTTCGTAATGAATTAAATAACTGTCAACTATATTTACCAAGTACTGTTTTAAAATATTCTTGATTGCATTTTCAGATTTCCATCCATCCATCATCTTCCGCTAATCCGGGGGTCGGGTCGCGGGGGCAGCAACCTAAGCAGGGAGGCCCAGACTTCCCTCTCCCCGGCCACTTCCACCAGCTCTTCCTGGGGGACACCGAGGCGTTCCCAGGACAGCCGAGAGACATAGTCCCTCCAGCGTGTCCTGGGTCTTCCCCGGGGCCTCTTCCCAGTGGGACGTGTCCAGAACACCTCACCAGGGAGGCGTCCAGGAGGCATCCTTATCAGATGCCCGAACCACCTCAACTGGCCTCTCTCGACGCGGAGGAGCAGCGGTTCTACTCTGAGCTCCTCCCGGATGACCGAGCTTCTCACCCTATCTCTAAGGGAGAGCCCGGACACCCTGCGGAGAAAACTCATTTTGGCCGCTTGTATTCGCGATCTCGTTCTTTCGGTCATTACCCACAGTTCGTGACCATAGGTGAGGGTAGAAACGTAGATCGACTGGTAAATAGAGAGGTTCGCCTTTCGACTCAGCTCCTTCACCACGACGGACCGATGCAGAGCCCGCATCACTGCGGACGCCGCACCGATCCGCCTGTCGATCTCACGCTCCATCCTTCCCTCACTCGTGAACCAGACCCCGAGATACTTGAACTCCTCCGCTTGGGACAAGATCTCCTCCCCGACCCGGATATTGCACTCCACCCTTTTCCGGTCGATAACCATTGCCTCAGATTTGGAGGTGCTGATTCCCATCCCAGCCGCTTCGCATTCGGTTGTGAACCGCTCCAGTGAGAGCTGAAGGTCACGGCCCGATGAAGCCAACAGGACCACATCATCTGCAAAAAGCAGCGACCCGATCCTGAGGTCACCAAACCGGACCCCCTCAACGCCCTGGCTGCGCCTAGAAATTCTGTCCATATAAGTTATGAACAGAATCGGTGACAAAGGGCAGCCCTGGCAGAGTCCAACCCTCACCGGGAATAAGTTCGACTTACTACCGGCAATGCGGACCAAACTCTGGCACCGGTCGTACAGGGACCTAACAGCCCCAATCAGGGAGTCCGGTATCCCGTACTCCCGGAGCACCCCCCACATGAACCCCAGAGGGACACGGTCGAATGCCTTTTCCAAATCCACTAAACATGTGTAGACTGGTTGGGCGAACTCCCATGCACCCTCCAGGACCCTGCCGAGGATGTAGAGCTGGTCCACAGTTCCACGGCCAGGACGAAAACCACATTGCTCCTCCTGAATCCGAGGTTCGACAATCCGACGGACCCTCCTCTCCAGAACCCCTGAATAGACTTTCCCAGGGAGGCTGAGGAGTGTGATCCCCCTAAAGTTGCAGCACACCCTCCGGTCCCCCTTTTTAAAGAGGGGAACCACCACCCCGGTCTGCCAGTCCAGAGGCACTGTCCCCGATGTCCACGCGATGTTCCAGAGTCGTGTCAACCAAGACAGCCCTACAACATCCAGAGCCTTAAGGAACTCCGGGCGGACCTCATCCACCCCAGGGGCCCTGCCACCGCGGAGCTTTTCAACCACCTCGGCGACCTCAGCCCCAGAGATAGAAGGGCCCCCCCTGATGTCCCCAGACTCTGCCTCCACGTCGGAAAGCGTGTTGGTGGAATTAAGGAGGTCTTCAAAGTATTCCTTCCACCGATCCAGGACGTCCCCCATCGAGGTCAGCAGAGCACCATCCCCACCATATACAGCGTTGACAGTGAACTGCTTCCCCCTCCTGAGTCGCCGGATGGTGGTCCAGAACCTTTTCGAAGCCGTTCGGAAGTCATTCTCCATGGCCTCGCCGAACTCCTCCCACGCCCGGGTTTTTGCCTCCGCGACCGCCAAAGCCGCATTCTGCTTGGCCTGCCGGTACACATCAGCTGCCTCTGGAGTCCTATCAGCCAATAAAGTCCGATAGGCCTCCTTCTTCAGCTTGAAGCTTCCTCACCTCCGGCGTCCACCACCGAGTCCGAGGGTTACCGCCGCGACATGCACCGACCGCCTTGCGTCCGCAGCTCCGATCAACCGCCTCAACAATGGAGGCCCGGAACATGGCCCATTCGGACTCAATGTCCCCGCCCCCCCCGGGACATGGTCAAAGCTCTCCCGGAGTTGAAGCTCCTTCTGACAGGGGATTCTGCCAGCCGTTCCCAGCAGACCCTCACATTACGTTTGGGCCTGCCAGGACTGACCGGCGTCTTCCCCCACCATCGTAGCCAACTCACCACCAGATGGTGATCAGTTGACAGCTCCGCCCCTCTCCTCACCCGAGTGTCCAAGACATTCGGCCTCAGATCCGACGACACGACTACAAAGTCTATCATCGAACTGAGACCTCGGCTGTCCTGGTGCCAAGTGCACATATGGACACCCTTATGCTTGAACATGGTGTTCATTATGGACAAGCCATGTCTAGCACAGAAGTCCAACAACAAAACACCGCTCGGGTTCAGATCGGGGGGGGCGTTCCTCCCAATAACGCCCCTCCAGGTCTCACTGTCATTGCCCACATGAGCATTGAAGTCCCCCAGGAGGACGAGGGCATCTCCGGGAGGAGATGCCCTCCAGCAGCACCCCCCCCCCAGAGACTCCAAAAAGGGTGGGTACTCTGCGCTGCCGTTTGGTGCGTAAGCACAAACAACAGTGAGGACCCGTCCCCCCACCCGAAGGCGGAGGGAGGCTACCCTCTCGTCCACCGGGGTGAACCCCAACGTACAGGCGCCTAACCGAGGGGAAACAAGTATTCCCACCCCAGCTCGACGCTTCTCACCGAGGGCAACTCCAGAGTGGAAGAGAGTCCAGCCCCTCTCAAGGAGACTGGTTCCGGAGCCGATGCTGTGCGTCGAGGTGAGACCGACTATATCTAGCCGGAACCTCTCTACCTCGCGCACCAGCTCCGGCTCCTTTCCCGCCAGCGAGGTGATGTTCCACGTCCCTAGAGCTAGCTTCTGCAGCCGAGGATCCGGCCGTCGCCCGTCTCACACTGCACCCGACCCCCATGACCCCGCCTGCGGATGGTGAGCCCACTGGAAGGGGGTCCCACGTTGTCTCTTCGGGCTGTGCCCGGCCGGGCCCCATGGGAAAAGGCCCAGCCACCAGGCGCTCGCCATCGAGCCCCACCCCCGGGCCTGGCTCCAGGGGGGGGCCCCGGTGACCCGCTTCCGGGCAGGGTTAACTGGGAACCATTGTTCGTTTTCTTCATGGTAGGTTATTGAGCCACGCTTTGTCTGAGTATTCATTAAAACAGTATTATATGTGTATTTTAAGTATACGTTTTAAAACGTGCTCTGAGCATTCAACACATCAAGTTGGCTTCTGCCCCGCGACCCCCCCCGCCCCCTTCCCGGAATGGTGTAGCCTAACGTTAATAAAAATAAATAAATCAACCTCTTGTCAAGACGCACGCAGCAATAGCATATATAGGATACTCAAATCTGACGTGTTGAAAATGAAGCGGACAATTCGCCATGTCAAACGGAGCATGTGAGTGAGAATGATACGGACATATGAATTTCGACACCAGTGGCTCGAAGAATACCAGTGGTCATAGGTGCCATGCCCACCGTATAAGTAGTATTGCCAAACTTTTTCGCCAGCGCAAGGCGCAACGTGTAGCCTATTGAAAAGTATTGTTTTCGTATCGCTTCAGATTCCTCACTACATAAAATGTGGTTGTCATTACAGTTTACTTTAGTCTTATAAATTAAATAAACCTCATAAGGTCTGCGAAAAAGTAGTACTGCCAGGCAACTGAGGCAATACTTGTTTAAAAGTAGTATTGCCAATACTGACGGCGGCGGCAATGGTTAAGGTACCAAGACGTAGCAATGCACGGTGTGTACTGTAAATTCTGTGGGCATTCAATTGCAGGACTGGTCCCATTTGTAACAGCATCAAAACAATTCAAACACGAAACATTGAGGCTTCACAATGACAGTATGAAGCACGCGAAGTGTAGAGAAGGTAGGGCCTATCCCGTAGCGCAGCAGCACCTCGACTGCATTTCGGCGTTATTTTTCCCTAAGAGTTCAGGAATCTGCTCATCTGTGCCCCCAACCATAGTATGTTGAAATCTAAAATAAATTATCATACTTCATAATGTAGGCCTACTGTATTTTCTATTGCAGTAAATCTATCCCAATCAATGTTAAAGAAAACAAGAAGGCATGTGGTTTAAAAGATGGCAAGTAATTAAAGGTCCCATGGCATGCTGTTTTTGGGTGCTTTTATATAGGCCTTTCAGCCTTGGTGCAGAATTACAGCCACTACGAGCAGTCCCACAATGAGATTTCCTTAGGACGTGCCATTTCTGTGTCTGTAGCTTTAAATGCTATGAGGAGTTAAGAGGCGGGGCTAACTGCCATTGCAAGCCATGATGTCTCTCGAGGAAAAAACAATATTGCGCTTGCACGGTCGTAGCTCATTTTCTCGTTGGTGGGCCAAATTCTCTGTGCGGGCAAAGCAGAGAAAGGGGAGGTAACCTTTCCCCTTATAACGACATAAGGGGAAGATTTTCAGATCAGAGCATTTGAGCTTTAATTCTCAAAGGCGGAGAAAACTACCCAGGCCTTGGTTTACACCTATTGACATTTCTAGCCACTGGGACACCAAAGGCAGGCTAGGGGCAACTCAAAGTACATTTTCATGCCATGGGATCTTTAAAATAGGGCTGCAACAAAAGATTATTTTGATAATCGACTAATCTAACGATTATTAGAACGATTAGTCGACTAATCTATTTTTTTCACTGATTAATCAGTTGGCTTTGAATGATTATTCAGCTTTTGCAATTTGTTAAAACATTAAGTTGTACTTATTCTAACTAATACATAAAACCAGGAAATCACTTCAGCTTTTGAAAAAAATATTTTTGTTGCACTTTGATCCAACTGAACAGGCCAATCTGTTTTTGTCCAATTACTCACTGTTTTTCATTGAACATAACCCTGTTGTCTTTCAAATGAAGCTCTTAATGCTGCTGCCTAATTTAAGAGATTTGTTTACATTCCTAGCTTTATGTCTGTAATGCATGTCTAACTGCTGTCTGTGGACATGTTGCTATGGTGTTAGTATGCGTGAAATACTGCGTAATGCGTTTTTATTAGTGCTGTCAAACGATTAAAATATTTAATCGCGATTAATCGCATTAATGGCATAGTTAACTCGCGATTAATCGCACATTTTTATCTATTCTAAATGTCTAAATGAAAAGTGGATCGGATTGCTTGGTGCAAATATCTGTTTTAATTGAAAACAACATTGCAATCGCCTGGCTTTGACGAGGGGGCGGAGAATTCGCATCAGCTGTGTGCTTGGCCATCAAGTGGTATTTCAGACTGGACGTGCTGCGATGATAGCTCAGTTCACAATGACAAAACACACAGATCACTTTGGTCTTGTCAATGGCACCATTTGGCAACTTTTTAAAAGTAAACTTTCCATTCAGAATCTTATTGGCATCCATTTTGGTGTCTCGCGCTCGCCATCCACTCAAAACGTAACGTTAGCCTACTACTCTTTAGCTGGCTCGCAAGCCCAAACAAGTGAGTGCGGCGTGCCTGTTGTTTTGTTTCTGGTCTAGCTAGATCCGATGTGGTGTTGTAGTTTTTCTAGCGTCAGTAGTTGTTGCAACAGCATGTGAAAAAAACTACAACGTTTGCTAGGCCAAAAAGAACGTTAATCCCGCGATAAAAAAATGTACGCCGTTAAAATGGGTTTGCGTTAACGCCGTTAATAACGCATTAAACTGACAGCACTAGTTTTTATCAACTGGTGTCGCTAACTGGCCATCTTGCTTAGTTCCATCTGGAGCACATTCACTTTTCACCATTTCCATCTCCTCTTGTGCCGGGATGTTTCCTTTTTAAATGTTCCAGCATGCACGTAGTGCTCCCATGGAAAGCAAGTTCTGCCTTGCATGCATTACAGATGACAGTGTTTTCGTGACCTGACTTGTGCTGCTCAGTTTGCACGCTGACATTTTAGCGCTGTTTTCTTCTCTTGGATAGCATACGGGAGGGCTGCATTAGTCTAGCGCTACAGCACCGCACTGGTCAAATCACGTTATTGCAGGCACTTAAAATAGGTCCTATGAGATCAAACGATTTGTCAACAACAGAAATATTTGTTGTAAATTTTTTATTGTCGACATTGTCGATAATTTCAACTAATCGTTGCAGCCCTACTTTAAAGTGCACATCTGTATGCAATACAGGTTCATTATTATTAATTATTATAAGATAAGAAGATGAGATAAGATATACCTTTATTCGTCCCACAATGGGGAAATTCAGGATTATCCAGAGCGGCTTACTATAAATAATTTGTGCGACCAAATCATGTTTTGCGCCAGTAACTGAAAAGGTTAGTAGCGCAAGTGTCACCAGTGGAAAAGATTAGTGTAGAGCCCTGTGCATGTTGAGGCTCTCACCCACTTCAACCCTATCTCTATGGAAGCGTTTTTAAAACTGATAGATTGATCGAAACCCACCAGTTGCCTTATCGACCCCCTTCCTGCCAAACTTTGTAAGGAACTCCTCCCTAATATAGGACCACCCATGCTTCGTATTATTAATGAATCTATCATAGCTGGTGAAGTCCCTGACTATTTTAAACAAGCAATTATGAAGCTCCTACTTAAAAAAAACAAACCTGGATCCCGGATCTCTTAGCAACTACAGGCCAATTTCAAATCTGCCATTTCTCTCAAACATTCTGCAAAAAGTTGTGGTACAACAGCTCACTGAACACCTTTCCTCAAATCAGTTGTATGAACCCCTCCAGTCCGGATTTCGTCCTCACCACAGCACTGAAACTGCATTAGCCAAGGTAGTCAATGAGCTACTATTAGCTCATTGACTGCATCAGCCTCTGATGCAGGCTCTATCTCTGTCCTGGTTCTTTTCGACTTAAGTGCAGCATTTTACACAGTGGATCATCAAAATCTCCTGGAACGTATGGAGAACTATGTTGCGATCTCTGGTACGGCGCTACAGTGGTTTACATCGTATCTATCTGACAGATCACAATATGTCCACTATGACGGCCGCTCATCCAGGAGCTCCAGTGTAAAATATGGAGTACCACAGGGTTCTGTCCTAGGCCCTCTGCTATTTTTTATAATTTTTTTTATATTTTATAATTAGAGGCTCCGGAGTAAATTTTCACTGCTATGCAGATGACACCCAGCTATACATCGCCCTAAAGCCTGGAGAACTACCACATGCTCTAGAAACATGCATTTCTGGGATAATAACTTGGATGACAGCAAATTTCCTGCTTCTCAATTTGGATAAAACAGAGGTGCACATTTTTTTACCTAAAAATATAGAAAGAATTGATCCATTCTCACCCTAGACCTAAACGGCATGAAAGTCTCCCAAAGCCAGCTAGTCAAAAACCTAGGAGTCACAATGGACCCAGACCTCTCGTTTGAGTACCATATTAAGCACATTGCCAAAACTGCCTTTTTCCATCGAAGTAGCATAGCTAAAATTAAAAAAATCCTCTCAAAGGATGATGCTGAAAAACTAATAAATGCATTTGTTACATCCTGATTGGACTACTGCAATGTATTATTCTCTGGCCTCCCTAGCACCTACATAAAACATTTACAACTGGTGCAAAATGCTGCTGCTAGACTACTGACCGGAACAAGAAAATATGACCATATAACATTTACTCTTGCCTCTCTACAATGGCTCCCAATCCAAGCTGATTTCAAAGTCCTACTACTAACCTACAAATCTCTCCATGGATTAGCACGGCCATACCTCTCTGGTATCCTTGCAACCTATCACCCAATAAGGACACTAAGATACCAAGATGCCGGCTATCTGGTGGTTCCCAAAATTAACAAAAAAATTGCTGGAGGCAGGGCGTTCTCATATAGAGCACCTCTTCTCTGGAACAAATGACCTGTCTCAATTAAGGAGGCACCCGAATGTTCAGGTCCACGTCCTTTTCTTAGCTCAATAACTAGCGACTACTAGCAATATATTAAAAACAAATATGCCAGTTAGCATGTAGACACTTATCCCTAAATACTATCAACTGTTGGGTGCAATACACGTTGTGAAAGTTTATGAAAATACTGTTTATAGTTTTTGCTGCTTTGGCTACCTTTCATAGAAGGTCGGGACCACCGGGATACATATCTTAAACGAAAGAGTAGGTTGGTTTCTTCAAAATAAGGTATATTTTATCAATTTTAAAACATAAATGTTGATAAAAATACTGTAGGAATGCATTGAAATCTGAACGTTTTATTGAGATAAAAAGTGGTTTTTCAGCATGTCGGCACCACACTGACACTTCCTGAAAAGCTAGGTAAGGTGAGCAGACGTCAACAGGGAAATTATATATTTTTTTAATCGAAATACATACATTTTGTGTTTGCATTGAGCTCAGCTCTTAAGTGGCGCGAGACAGCATCTTGGGGTTCTAAACAACGTATCTGAACTAGGGATGCACCGATCCGACTTTTTCAGTCCCGATACCGATGCCTGGGCTTTGTGTATCTATCGATACCCGATACCGATCCGATACCGTTGTTGAATTAATAATAAACTGTATACCTCCCACCTTATACCGTCCTTCCACCATGTGGAAGAGACTAAAGGCACCAGACTTTCCTAACTAAACATTACTTTCCTAACTAAGACAAAATAACAGATGTAATGTACTGAATTCTTATTTATTTGTCATTTAAAAACACTTGAGCATTCAAAATTCGAAAATAGAATGTAATGAAACGTATTAAAATAAATAAAATGTAGCAGTAGAAACAAAATAGTGTATTGGTCAAACATACAATAGTAATCAAACAGTTGACTGCGACCAAATAGTCGCATTTTGCGACCAGTTTTTGAGACAGTGCGAGCATTTTTTACAAGGACTCGCGCAAGTGCAATCTACAAATTTGGAATTTATTGGGTGTGCACAACGTCAGCACACGTTAGCAACGACACATATACGACTTTCTAGTAAGACAGGAATTCAGCGAGCCCTCAGCATTAGTACCGTAGCTAAAACTCTCGGAAAGTTGAGGCTATTTTTCGCTAGGTTCCTACGAACATGTCTTAATCTGCCAGACAAATGGGTTTCCCTTCGTTCTTTTGGTGAGCAGTTTCACGAGCCCTTCTTACCCTGCGTCATGGAGCCGAGCAACTAAATACTTATTGTGAGAATGCTGTTAAGCATTCTCACTATTGTTTTCCTGTTTCTCTTTATTATTCCAACTTCTTAGTTCTTCGGCCTTTAACCAGTCCTGCA
This sequence comes from Osmerus eperlanus, assembly GCF_963692335.1. Classification (NCBI taxonomy): domain Eukaryota; kingdom Metazoa; phylum Chordata; class Actinopteri; order Osmeriformes; family Osmeridae; genus Osmerus; species Osmerus eperlanus. Next base: position 3,169,035 of record NC_085039.1, on the reverse strand, counting down.
TACTTTCACCGATTCCTACAATCTTGGTATCAAAGCGTTCAGCTCCTTCAGGAGATGTTGGCTATGACTTTTGGTATTTCTCACTTTTATACATTTTTAAATAATAAGGTTTTTGTGCAAATTATTCTCCCATTAAAAGTAATGGTAAATCCTTTCAAATCATTAAAAAGCTTACTCCTCTTTCAAACGTAACTACTTCAGCATACTTTCAGCTAGACACCATTCAACCTTTAAAATGTTCACAAGACATTCAGCTATTCCCAAATGATTCAGCCTTTTCAAATATTCAGCCAATTTTGAATTATGACAGTTTGAAATACATTAAAATGTTTGCTCCTTCTTGATTTTTATGAATGAGCAGCAAGCAGAGTGGCACACTCTACTGCCTGCTCTTTTTCTTATATTCAACTAAATTGTCAAACAAATTCCTCTAACTTTCATATAGTTTAACTTACAGAAAGAAGTTATACCTTAAAATGTAGGAAACATTGTCCTCTTTCAGCCAATGTAACTACTAAAGAGCTCACATTTACAGATTTTCAGCTATGAGCCTTGAAGCGACAGCAGCCTTTCAAATTCTCTCACTAACTTCAATGGAGAGGTGGGTAAAATTTGTCAGAGAAAGCCTAAGGAACAAGATTTTGAAACTGCCGATAGAGTCGTATTTCTGACCACACAGACATAAAGGACATCTCTGGTTTCGGCAGTCTTGGGTCTCGGAAAATATCCTTATTTTTTGGATTGGACGTATAGTTTTACGTCTAGGTTAACTTGTTTGAGGTATGGATGCGAGGTAAATTTATTACTACATTTCTGCAAATTTTTCCCTTTTCTCTACTTATTTAGCATCTTTAGGTGACTTCATTTTATAAGGATTGAAAAAGAATTCAAAATATGAACAGAATTCATCTCCCATCTCCTTCTTTAAACCTTCAACTTTTCTGCTAGGACTTTTCAGCCATTTAATCAATTATGCCTTTTTTCCAGCAAATGTTCACTATTTTCAGCTTTTTTAGCATGGTCAGCTATCCCCATTCAGGTTTTCAGCTTTCTCACTGCTGTTTCGCAGGAACAGCCGTTTCTAGTTTAGCACTAGCGTTGCTACTGTATCCCTGCCTGTGTTTGCGCTGTTATACTCAACATGTATCGTGTTGTGCTGTCGGAGGACTGATCGAAAAGCGCATCATATATTTAAGTCATTTAGCTAAGACTTGCATGTACAGTACGTAATGTCACATTAAATACTGTATTTAAACGCAAGCTTATGTGGTGCGTCGCTGTATATCAGTTGTAAAAATGTCAGTAAAAAACGGACCCATCTGCAACCGATGCAAGCACACCCCATAATTTCCCCATAAATTGTACCAGGGGCGATTCTAGGATCCGACCTTTAGACATAGAAGACTAGATGTCTTACGGCGGAGTCTAGAACGTCCGCACATGGCAGCCATCTTGCTACAGTCAACTCGCTCACCCATAACATTGTGTTGGTGCTACATGTACTTATTAAATGACCATAACTTGCTCAATTTTCAACCGATTTTTAAACGGTTTGGTTTGTTATCAACATCAGAGATGTCATTATGCCACTGCATACTTCTATTCTATTTGTAAAATATCATTATTCATAAGTACTGTATCTACTCTCCAAGTGGACATCGGTCTCCCTGCAGACAACAGCGCGTTCCTGGTCCCTTCCTGTCCATCCATCCACCTGGGATGCTGTGCCGATCACACGCCCCCAGACCTGTGGCTACCACTGGACAATTGGACATTTGCCAACTCTGACCCAAGTTGAACACTAGATTTTGGTGTTTCAACACCCATTGACACTTTCCTGATGTATGACTTTGTTTAGCCTGTGTTCTGCACCTCTCTTTCGCCAACCGTCTCCTCCCAAGGTTTCTTCAATTTTTTCTACTCTAGTGAGTTTTTCTTTGTCTTCCTTGAGGGTTGAGGTTGGCTGAGGGGCAGTTCTATGGGCGTATGTGAAGCCCTCTGTGACATTGCTTGTAAAAGGGGCTATACAAATTAATTTGATTTGATTTCAGTTATGAGTTCTTGACTTTTAAGAGGGTAGACATCTGGACAAGTCTCTCTTTACACCTTTTTGTCCTCTGAAAGACGACCGAGCAGAGGCATTAGTCAAAGTAGGCAGGCCCCAGAATGCCTGGGGCCCTGGTGAAAATTCAAAAAATATTAAATATAGTACAGTATGTTATTTTTCATATTTATGTTTCTCCCAAATATGTAAATAAATTATATCCTGCCTTCCATTACGTTATTCATGTGCGGGACAAACCCAAACCCCCCTATCTTGCACAAATGGTATGTCCCATATTGTTTCTCAGCCCAGCAGTGCGAAATACGTTCGGTAGCTTAATCAGTTAGCCTACAGTAAGAGAGACAGATAGGAGACTTTGAAACGATATTATGAAACGATTATATGTTAGGTGCAGCAAAAAGACGGAAGGAGGAAAACAAAACTTTTATTGCCACCCTCCCAAAGGTGACCACTTTTTTTTATTCTGCCAACAATGTCAGCAATAGTAGTTTAGCGGCTGCGGCTAATACTACTAATGTGTATAGCTTAGCGCAGTGGTTTTTAACGCTGTCCCCTCAGGGAACCCCTGTCCTGCATGTTTTAGATGTTTCCCTGCTCCAACACACCTGATTCAAATAAATAGGTTGTTATCTAGCTCTGTAGAAGCCTGGTAACGAACATGCATTTGAATCAGGTGTGTTGGAGCCAAGAAACATCTAAAACATGCAGGACAGGGGTTGCCTGAGGACAGGGTTAAGAACCACTGGCTTAGCGGCTACTAAAGAGCATTAGACATTAGAGCAAGGACATTAAAGAGGGAGAAAAATATACAAGAGAGCAAGGTATATGAATGCATTGATCATAATTTAGAAACATTACACTTGAACAACATGATAGGTGCTTCACTGTAGTTGAACAACATGACTTAATGTAGTAGTTAAATCATTTTTCAACTTGTTGATTTACTCTCTTCAGAAAGGGGCAGCAATGCAAGTGTCTTAGGAACCGGCATTTCCAGTCAACCATTAAGGAAGAACGTATGTTCAAATTGTTGTCGGTATGGCTCAGGAGCCAGGTAAAGAAATACATTATTTAAGGTCCTCAACCAGTCTCTGCCTAGGCCCCCAAATCACTAGAACCGCCTCTGCAACCGAGTATGTATTGTATAGCAACAAAAAGAAACAATGATAAACTGATATAAAAGATTTCTTAACTGAAATGATATGCAAGTTCTTAATTTATGAACTTTGTTACCTACAATGCAGACAGAATGTTTTAACCACATAATATAAAAGAGTTGAGATGGCTCAGTTACAAGAGCATTTGACCACAGACCAAATGGTCTCAGGTTCAAATCTCCCCTCTTTGAATCACTCTGAATAAAATCTTTTTAGGATTATAGTTGTAATTTTTCTTGAAATACGGACTAAAATAGTGTTGCATCGACAACAAGCACTAAATATCGCTGCAGGCAGCAATGGCGGAATGCTCCTCAACATTTCAAAATTGACATGATACATTTATGAGTACACAACATTTCAAGACAATTGGAGCAATGGATGATTTTTAGGTTACTTTTTGAAATGATCCACAAATTGTCATTGAAGTGAAAAATCCATGCTGCAGACATTATTGTTTTTTTGATACCTTTTTGTTCCCCATGAGCAATAAGGCATTTATACCAACTTTCAGACATTTTGGCCTGATGGGGTCAAAATGCAATCAAGCTAAAACGCGAACAGAGAAACGCTAAATATTTGATGGATATTCTATACTCACAATCGACTTGAGAAAACAAGGGAAAAAAGAAACAACCTGAACCAGGGATTGCACCCACAATTCTGTGGTTGCCTGCAACACTCCCTATCCCGTCAGCTACACATCAAATGATGTGTCAGTCATTGATGTTGCTCATTAAAAAGGGTTGAGTCAGATATGGAAAAAGTTCAAACAGCTGTAATTCAGTAAATTTTTCACATATCAAGGTGAAACTTCGTACAGCAGTCATGTCATCCTGAGGCCTGTTAGGTTTGAAAAACCATCTGTCAAAATGGGCATTCGATTTTTGGACACAGATATTGAGAAAATGTTCACATTTATATAAATATGCACCTTTCAGCCATTTTGCTAAAAACATTTTCCTTTTTGCTAAATATATGTATCCGACACATACATAACGAGTTTTAAGTCAATTGGAGTCAGTCAATTTGGAGCGCGCGTGGACGATGGAGCAGGGGAGACCTGCTGTGTTAGGAGGAGACCGTAGCAATCATCCAAGAATGCACATTTAAAATATTATGGTTGTTTTGAGTTAAAGAACTTGCTAAATGAATTTAATGTCTGTTAAATTTCAAATCCAACTATAAATGTATAAGAGCGTTCCAATCAGATCAGATTTTTTTAAATTGTTTTTAACCCTAAAGGTTTAAAAGGCTACCTCTGCCTAAACTGACATACATCAACTCAGAGCACTGAGTTTCAACATCCATTTACACATTTATTCTCAACTTTGTACTCTACTCTTAATGCATGACTATGTTTAACTTACGGTCTGCACCTCTCTGTCAACAACTGTCTCTGGAGTGGGGGCTTTATAGCCAACAAATTACACCCCTGAACTTTTAAAACAGATCTATTGGTCTACTACAATTGTAAATATCCTATGGCTTCTTCTCCAATTGGGCCTTGATACAATGCCATCTAATATTTTCTGCCCATTCTGTTTTTGGGGACTTTCCACACATGCACCTTTTGCCCAGGTCCTCTATTCTGCCCTAGTACATGTGTTTTCCAACACAATCAACCCTGGGGTTGTAGCCCTTCACCATTGCATGGTGCCATTGTGCCATATTTGATAATCACACCAGGAAAAGTGATTTTAAGGCTATGATGCGGTTTCTATTAAATTGCTACCAGCTGCGCATTCGGCCATTTCTTTCCCTGTCTTTCAAGACCGCAATTTGCTTTTCTATCAGAGATCGCAAGGACTCCCTTGCACAAGTATGTAATTCAGAGAAGGGTTACAGCCTAAATAAGATTTATATGTATAGCAAAATATGTATTATATTTAGCCTATATTTATACGGTTATCTGACAAAGGGAAGCACACCAAAATGTGTTTGGTAAAGCGAATACAGAGCTAATAGATGCATTTCTGAAATATCAAGAGGTATAAATGAGTCAAGTGAGTTACAATAAATGAATAACTTAGTAGTTGTGTGAAACACACAAATACAGATTCCTTGAACTATAGATAGTGCACAGTTCCAGCGATGTCGTCGGTGACACACAGACTTCTGGAATTATAGATAGATAGTACATAGCCTTCAATAGCCAATGAGTGCTTCATAAACATGAATGCGCCATTCCCCCCACTCACGACAAACCAAGCAGAAATAATAATAAAAATTAATGCAAGTAAACTAAAGTACATCCAGCTCAAGTACTCTAATTAAAATAGCCTGGGTTAATAGTCTGGGGAAGCGTCTAAATATATAATGATGAATCAGATAAAACACGTGTTTATGTTTCAGTACTAATAGTGGATCTGGATATGGGATATGATAGCTCCAAGTACCACCTTTCATTAGAGCCCACAATTATGAAAAGTAATAACCTTTTATTCTAGGTATGGATAACGTATTTGGCCATGGTTACCAAAGGTCCTTTTGGAGTCTTGAAAAGGGACTTTAAGAAAATGCCTGGATTTAGACAAATGTGTAATTGAAATGTTTTGTGGAACTGTTATCAACATTGGACTTGGACGAGGTAAGGCTTCAGGCTTCATGTAGGGAGTCAGGTGGCTGAGCGGATAGGGAAGCGGGCTTGTAATCAGAAGGTTGCCAGTTCGATTCCCGGCCGTGCCAGATGACGTTGTGTCCTTGGGCAAGGCACTTCACCCTACTTGCCTCGGGGAGAATGTCCCTGTACTTACTGTCCCTGTACTTACTGTAAGTCGCTCTGGATAAGAGCGTCTGCTAAATTACTAAATGTAAATTTAGTAAATGCTGTGGGTCCCATTGTGTTTTCCAGCTTATACCTCCAGAGCTGGCCCTAGGGGTTTGGGGGCCCTAAACAAAATAGTGTAAGGCCCTGACTTTTACTTTGGGTATGCCTTGTTTAGGTGTTTTTTTTTTTTATTACAAATTTTACAGGAGGTTAAATGCTTTTGCAAAAGAACATATATTTACACTTAAATGTTGATCCTGTATCGTCAAGACTACCTACATATAATAAAATATGACAAAACTTTAAAACTAACAAACACTAACCTCTATAGGATGGCTGTTGTCCAGCGCATCTAGGTCCAGGGCCCTGGTGTAGTCCGCTGAAACAAACTGCGTCCAAATGTCGTATTCAGGAAAGCAGTGGTCAACACAGAGGTACTCAATCCAGGACGCAAATCCCTCATTAAGCCACAAATGAGTCCACCATTCCTATGAAAAAGGAGGAAACGTATCGCACACATACAAAACAACATTAAGCACCATTGATAAGTATTGAATACAAATGAAAAGCTTCTGAACATGACTCTTTGACCAAGATGCATATCATTATACATATCCTTCTGTAAAGCATTTCTTTGCTTTTCACTTCTGCTTATTCAGTTTAGATCACGGGTTACAACATTATCATACAGTGTCTCACCTACATTTAAGGGCTGCCAAATCAAGTTGCTACTGTACCAGCAGGTACCGCCGGTGCTTTGGAGAACAGGATATCTTAGCTACAGAAGAGCCACCATTTAATAACTTCTGTTAAGCTTGAGGGTGTCAAACGAACGACAAAATCACTCAGGAAATGCATGTCACCCTCTGTATATGGTTAATATTGCACGCTCACAGATTTCCACAGATGAAATATATACTCGCTGTGCTGTGCAACTACAAGATTGGCATGGGAAAATGCAATTGTCTCTGTAAGCCTGATTTTGGCTAATTTCGAGTTTTACATCGGACCATTTTATTCTTAATTTATGCCATGGCCCGGTTCTCTGAAACCACAGCATTTACGGCCCTAGTGACATTCATCCACTCCGCCGATTTTCTTTTGTTGCCAATACCTGATGACAGGCCGCCAAACCGGACACATTTCATCGCCTCCACCTCTGTTAGAACCTCGATCTCAGTCTGTGAAATCTTTCTTTTTTGCGTGTTTAGTAGGGCTGTCCCCGACTAAAATTTTCTTTGGTCGACCAAGACTCGACTAAACAATTCGACTAATCTAAAAAAAAAAATATATTCTATAAATGTCACAATGTTTTTCATCAAACCATTTTGTGTTATGTTTTACCTCACTGTTTTAACCCTTGTGTTATCTTCGGGTCATTCTGACCCATCAGCCGTGTGACCCACCGTTGTATTGCGACAAATTTACCTCATACAAAAACAAAGTGAAGCATTTTCTTTTAACCGTTGGGCTGTCTCAGACCCCCCACATTGCAAAGGTTAAAAGAAAATTATTTTTATTAGTTTTTGTATTGGGTAAAACTGGGTAAACACAATGATGGTTCGTTATGAACCTTTGGGTCATGTGACCCGAAGGCAGCACAAGGGTTAAGAGATAATCTGAAAGAAATACATACCTAAGCAGGGAGATTGACAACTAGACAAACATAAATGTGCAAACATTTTCCCGACCTGACTCAATGTAGCTGCTGGACATTAGATTCAGCCGCTATCAAATTTGCTGTTAGGCTACTAATAATAAGCCTTGTGTCACCAGTCCTGTTGTTACCGAATGCCGATAATAAAAAAAGCCTGATTGTTAGAGATAATAAATAATAACCAATCAGGCAATGTACTACATATTTATTTGTTTAACATGCAAATCATCAGAGCGCGCTGATCACTGCCTGAAAGTGCAGCATGCGAATTTACGTAGAAGACGAGAGGGAACGGTGCAACAGAGAAAGATTTTGTTGTTGGAGAAGATAATGTCATTCGATTTGGATGTGATATCTTTAACCTTGATTATTCAAAGTGTAAACTTCAGTTTAGGGAATAAACCTGCAATCTTGCTTCATGTCTTTGATTATACACACGTATATACAGAACTAGCTTTTTGACTAGTAACAGTCTAACAGCTTAGCACATCCAAACCCGACAATTGTTGAAAGCGTGCGGTCTCTCAAATCGAAAACTAGGCTGTTATTCAAAATAAAATGCAGATGGTTAGACCTATAGTAGCACAGCATAAGCAGACATAGCCTAAAACTTTTGTTCATGAAACACAAAAATCCTAGGCCTATGTCACACACTGTAAAATAATGATCCGATGGCCAATTTACGTTTTTCAAGTGGTAGGCTACATTCGACGTGGAACTATGGAATATAAACCGTTGTTGGCAGAGTGTGCATTCTACATGTTTTGAGTCACCCGGTACTTTGATAAAATGCTTCCATGCCACAGATGTCTTTGTCATTTTGCCTAAAGGATTAATAACACCAATTGTTGACAAAGTATAGTAGAGTTTAGGCTAACAGCTACAATTGTGCTCATGTGCAAAAAAACAAAACAAAACGCAGATTAATGAAAGGGAAAACGCTAACACCGGCAGCTCGACTAAAAAACATCTTAGTCGACCAAGAGCATATCGACCAAACAATCGACTAGCCGACTGAGTGGGGACAGCCCTAGTGTTTAGCCATTTTAATTCAGACAAAGAAATGACCTCAGGGGCGCATTTATAGGCCATCTGCATATTCATTTATGGGAGGAGGCAAGGCGGGGTCAGTGCAGGGCACTACACTGCGACCGAAATGGTCGCATTTGCGACCTTTTGAAATGCCATTGCGACTGTAATTTTTAATGGGTCGCTAATGTATCACTGAGTATTTTTGTGCTTACCTTAGGTTTTAGCCAATATGCTATGATATATTATATATTTTATATTTATTATATTATATTTATTATATATTTTAAGAATATGTTTTAAAACGTGCTCTGAGCATGAGGCTTTAGCCCCGCGACCCCCTGCCCCCCTCCCGGAATGGTGTAGCCTAATGTTGATTAAAAAGAAAATCAACCTCTCGTCAAGACGCACGCAGCAATCGCATATAGGCTACTCAATCTGACGTGTTAAAATGAAGCAGACAAATCGCCATGTACGGAGCATGTGAGTGAGAATGATACGGACATATGAATTTCGACACCAGTGGCTCGAAGAATACCAGTGGTCATTGGTGCCATCACCAGAGTATAAGTAGCTCTAGTATTGCCAAACTTTTTCGCCAGTGAAAGTCGCAACGTGTAGCCTATTGAAAAGTATTGTGTTTTCGTATCGCTTCAGATTCCTCACTACATCAAATGTGGTTGTCATTACAGTTTACTTAAGTCTTCTAAATTAAATAAATCTCATAAGGTCTGCGAAAAAGTAGTATTGCTAGGCAAATGAGGCAATACTTGTTTCGAAAGTAGTATTGCCATGGCAATACTGGCAATGGTTAAGGTACCAAGACGTAGCAATGCACGGTGTGTACTGTAAATTCTGTGGGCCTTCAATTGCAGGACTGTCCAAATTTGTAACAGCGTCACAACAATTCAAACACGAAACATTGAAGCTTCACAATGATAGTATGAAGCATGTGAAGTGTAGAGACAGGTAGGCCTACATATCCCATAACACAGCAGCAATCCCGACTGCATTTCCTTAAGAGTTCAGGAGTCTGCCCATCTGTGCCCCCAACCATAGTATGTTGAAATCTACAATAAATTCATTTTGCACTTCATAATGTAGGCCTACTGTATTTTCTATTGCAGTAAATCTATCCCGATCAATGTTAAAGAAAACAAGAAGGCATGTGGTTTAAAAGATGGCAAGTAATTAAAGGTCCCATGGCATGCTGTTTTTGGGTGCTTTTATATAGGCCTTAGTGGTCCCCTAATACTGTATCTTTAGTCTCTTTCCCGAAATTCAGCCTTGGTGCAGAATTACAGCCACTACGAGCAGTCCCACAATGAGCTTTCCTTAGGACGTGCCATTTCTGTGTCTGTAGCTTTAAATGCTATGAGGAGGAGAGAGGCGGGGCTAACTGCCATTGCAAGCCATGATGTCTCTCGAGGAAAAAACAATATTGCGCTCGCATGGTCGTAGCTCATTTTCTCGTTGGTGGGCCAAATTCTCTGTGCGGGCAAAGCAGAGAAAGGGGAGGTAACCTTTCCCCTGATGACGACATAAGGGGAAGATTTTCAGATCGGAGCATTTGAGCTTTAATTTTCTAAAAGGCAAAGAAAAATACCCAGGGCTTGGTTTACACCTATCAAAATTTCTAGCCACAGTGGGACCAAAGGCAGGCTAGGGGAACTCATTAATGTTATGTAACCTCATAAAGTGACATTTTCATGCCATGGGACCTTTAAAGTACATTAAAGCACATCTGTATCAGAATCAGAATTCGGTTTATTCGCCATGTATGTTATACAAACACAGAATTTACTGTGGCAGGGAGGTGCAAAACACTAAACATATACAGATATTAACTTAAGTAAAAGTACAAAAGTTTAACTATTTCTAAGAACTAAACAATCTAAGAATACAACAATTTAAATATAAAATAAAATATATATAAAATAATAGAATGAGCAGCGTTATGGAGGACCAAACCTGCCATATTTACAAATGAATGAATGAATAAATAAATGTCCACATCCATGCATTTAGACAGAAATGAACGAATATATGTATTAATTAATGCACAATTGTCAATCAATAGTTACATATATTTTACATTTATGTATGTATTTATTTTTTTATTCATTTATTTATTCATTCATTCATTCATTCCCAATATGATAATGAGAGGAGGCCAGTAGGCGTGGAAACTGAAGTTCAGACATTGCAATCAATCCAGAGCCATAGATTCAATCTAGCTAACGCCTGGGACACACTGGCTGCGAAGCGCCCTGAAGCGCCACAATCTGCTCCGAATGGCGCGAAGCTGTTCACACGACGTGCATTTCTCCACGCCGGTCACCAAGCCTTTCACCTTGTCTGAGCTTTCCTTTTATACATGTCAAGCTGACATGGTACATAAACATGGCATAGGCTACAGTTTAATTAGGCAACTTGTTGCTCCAACAACCGTCGCAACAGCATCCCATTCCCAACATAACGTGGCAACGTTTGGCTTTTGTTGCCGTAGTCTTTGTAAAATACGTGCTGTGGGGCATACAACTCCATGTAGGACTAAGCTACATTTCATCTTCGATGATTAACTTTGTGTCGTCAATCTTCATAAATTTCTCTTCTGCTTGATTGGGGGCTATGACAGATCGTCTATCACGCTCTTACACACAGGACAAAAATGTTGGTTTGACAATCAACAATCAGGATTTTTTATTTTTAAATGTTTACATTTTGAGAATTGATCGGATATCGTTTTTATCGGGGTAAACACATGGTTGGCCGGTCAGCGTAGTGAAATTGGGTGTTAAGTGATATCCCACAACTAACGTAGTCAAATCTTTATAACATGTTTGTTTATCCAAGTATCATATGGTGAATTAAATCTTTGTTTTCAACGAGGTCGGCCAGCCTGGCCATGTAGGCCATGTTGTCCATAAAAACGATATCCGATCAATTCTCAAAATGTAAACATAAAAAAAAAAAAAATGCTGATTGTTGATTGTCAAACCAACATTTTTGTCCTGTGTGTAAGAGCGAGATAGCTATCTGTCATAGCCCCCAATCAAGCAGAAGAGAAATTTGTGAAGATTGACGACACAAAGTTAATCATCGAAGATGAAATGTAGCTTAGTCCTACATGGAGTTGTATGCCCCACAGCACGTATTTTACAAAGACTACGGCAACAAAAGCCAAACGTTGCCACGTTATGTTGGGAATGGGATGCTGTTGCGACGGTTGTTGGAGCAACAAGTTGCCTAATTAGCCTGTATCCTATGCCATGTTTATGTACCATGTCAGCTTGACATGTATAAAAGGAAAGCTCAGAGAAGGTGAAAGGCTTGGTGACCGGCGTGGAGAAATGCGCGTCTAGTGTGAACAGCATCGCGCCATTCGGAGCAATGCGGATTGTGGCGCTTCAGGGCGCTTCGCAGCCAGTGTGTCCCAGGCGTTAGCTAGATTGAATCTATGGCTCTGGATTGATTGCAATGTCTGAACGAACGTCAGTTTCCACGCCTACTGGCCTCCTCTCATTATCATATTGGGAACAATGAATAAATGAATGAATAAATAAATGAATATATAAATGAATCAATCAATCAATCAATCAATAAATGAATACAAAAATAAATACATACATAAATGTAAAATATATGTAACTATTGATTGACAATCATGCATTAATTAATACATATATTCGTTTATTTCTGTCTAAATGCATGGATGTGGACATTTATTTATTTATTCATTCATTTGTAAATATGGCAGGTTTGGTCCTCCATACAGCGTGAATGGTCAACATAGTGCAATCGGATACTGAGATAAAGTGGCTTATGCATACTGAATTGCCATTAGATGGACTTATAATAGTTAAATAAGTGAATGAATGTCAATGGGAGTCCTGGCCATGTTGAAGAGGCCAGTAGCAGATGGAAAGAAACTGTTCTTATGGCGTGAGGTTTTGGTCCTGATGGACCGCAGCCTTCTGCCAGAGGGGAGTAGCTGGAACAGGGAGTGACCAGGGTGGGAGGGGTCGGCCACAATCTTCCTCGCTCGCCTCAGGGTCCTCGAGGTGTGCAGGTCCTCGAGGGTAGGCAAATTGCAGCCGATCACCTTCTCAGCAGTGCGGATGATACGCTGCAGTCTGCTCTTGTCCTTGGCAGTGGCAGCAGCGTACCAGATGGTGAGGGAGGAGGTGAGGATGGACTCAGTGATGGCTGTGTAGAAGTGCACCATCATTGTCTTTGGCAGGTTGAATTTCTTCAGCCGCCGTAGGAAGTACATCCTCTGTTGTGCTTTTTTGGTGAGGGAGCTGATGTTCAGTTCCCACTTGAGGTCATGGGAGAGGATGGTGCCCAGGAAGCGGAAGGACTCCACAGTGTTGACTGGGGAGTCGCACAGGGTGATGGGGGTGAGTGGGGCTGTATTCTTCCTGAAGTCCACAACCATCTCCACTGTCTTAAGAGCATTGAGCTCTAAGTTGTTCTGGCTACACCAGGTCACCAGGTTGTCAGCTTCCCACCTATAGTCAGACTCATCCCCGTCAGAGATGAGCCCAATGAGGGTGGTGTCGTCCGCAAACTTCAGAAGTTTGACAGACGGATGACTGGAGGTGCAGCTGTTGGTGTACAGGGAGAAGAGCAGAGGGGAAAGGACGCAGCCCTGAGGAGATCCGGTGCTGATGGACCGGGAGTCAGAGATTTGTGTTCCCAGCTTAACGCACTGCTTCCTGTCAGACAGGAAGTCTGTGATCCATCTGCAGGTGGAGTCAGGCACGTTCAGCTGGGAGAGCTTGTCCTGAAGCAGGGCAGGGATGATGGTGTTGAAGGCAGAGCTGAAGTCCACAAACAGGATCCTGGCATAGGATGCTGGGGAGTCCAGGTGCTGTAGGGTGAAGTGGAGGGCCATGTTAACGGCGTCATCCACAGATCTGTTGGCTCTGTAGGCAAACTGCAGTGGGTCCAGGAAAGGGTCTGTGATGGCTTTGAGGTGTGCCAGCACAAGGCGCTCAAAAGACTTCATTACCACAGAGGTCAGGGCGACGGGTCTGTAGTCATTGAGCCCTGTTGGCCTTGGCTTTTTGGGCACAGGGATGATGGTGGAGGACTTGAGACAGGCTGGCACATTGCATGTCTCCAGGGAGGTGTTAAAGATGTAGGTGAACACCGGAGACAGCTGGTCAGCTCAGTGCTTGAGGGTGGCAGGAGAGACAAGAGTCCGGCCCAGCTGCTTTGCGGGGATTCTGCCTCCCTGTATGCAATACAGGTTATTTATTGTTCATTATTATCCAGAGCGGCTTACTATAAATAATTTGAGCCAGTAACTGGAAAAGTTAGTAGCGCAAGTGCCACCAGTGGAAAAGGTCAGTGTACAGCCCTGGGTCAGTGGCTCTTTCACGTGCGGTCAATCTCACGTTGATTGTGATTTATAAAGGAAAGGTGCGCAGGACCTGGCGTACGATTTAACCCTTTGATGCGTGATTTTTTTTTTTTCAAGCGTGCGGCCAGAACGTTCTCAAATTTGTCTGTTCCATTAAAATATCTCATTTAGCATTATTAGCATTTCTCTGTTCGCATTTGATCTATGTTGCACTCCGTATCAGTGAAACGGCACAACCCATTGGTTATTTGTGATATATCCCACCCCATCGTGATGTATTGCTTCCGGGACTGACAAAACTTTCTATACCTTCAAACCAGTTTGGTTGTCTTAAACCTTTCTGGGAAACTTTTCTGGTGAGGAAAGTATTCATACTCACAAGTTATATACATACCGGTGGCATGATATTGAGATGAAAGCATGGACTGTTGTTGTATTCCACTAGCTGATGTTTTTGCTAGCTAGCTCGTAGTAAAGGGTAGTATTCAAGTAGTTAGCGATTGCTAGCTTATGTTGCATAGATAGTCGGATTATAACAAACACAATAAGGCAGACATCCACTCTAAATTGATAGCTATGCATAGTTTTGTGATATTTTGCTGGTTTCCATCTACTGTAGTAGTTGATTTTTGTGAACACCATTTGGTCTGCGTTACCAAATAGGTTACTTACTTTACCCATACATGGTACTCTAAATCAGAGGACGAATGTAATGTGTAATACGGATACGTTACTTCAGTATTTGAGCAATCCAATTTATTTGCACAAATTGCTTTTCCAAAAAAAAAAAAAAAAAAACAACGAACCCATTTGGGCCATGGGAGACATGGATCCAGAAGAATGTCTTAACAACATATCTTGAAAGCTTTTAAATAAAAAGAGAACAGAATATTATCCCCGTAAATGTTTTCATTAATTGTGTTAATTATTCCACAATAGACAAACTCTAAACTCATTGATCTAGCCAAGCCGGTTTGCCTTACTTATAGGCGGTCAAATGACTGCAGTCTTCAGACAGGGAAGCTTTTACTGACAATGATCACAGGCAGTAATAATGATATACTGGTTGACAATGTATAGTGAATGTACAGTAACATTAAGACTCCAGTTACTCCTGCAGTAGTCATGCTGCGCACGTTTCGGAAAAACGATTTGGAATTGATAAATGAAGTAGGCCTATCTTATACACATACCTGCAAACTCAGAAGGGTTGAAAAAGGTGACACATTTTATACAGACTTATACAACTAGCCTGACAATATGCCTACGTTTCCTGTAGCTTTCTTGAATTTTGTTGAATACTAAACTACTGTAACTCATTTATACCTTAACTCATTTATACCTCTCGATAGTTCAGAAATGCACTTATTTATCATGTGTATCAGCTTTACAAAACATAGGCTACTTCATTTTACCATTGCAATTATTGTTACCACAACCATAGTCTACATAACTCTATAAATAGTGGGTGTAAAATACAGTTTCATAAGATTTTATGATTTATACTTACATTACAGCGATATTCCATAGTGTAGACCAGACAGGACACACAAAACTGAAAGGCTTCACACTAAAAATTTAATTGCACACCTATTCAGAAGCTTGGTGGTTAACGTATTTCTGTTTTCCGCAAGCCTAATACAGCGGTGGTGCATGGTACGGAGTTAAATCTGTATCAAGTAGAGTGCTGTTATTACCATAGTGACCAGGTTTCCAAACCACTGGTGGGCCAGCTCATGTCCCACCACTAGGGCAACCCACTGCCGAGATGAGGAGCACGAGTTCTTTGGGTCAATAAGCAGTGCAGTCTCTCTGAAAAAACAGGATCAAAAGTTCAGAGGCGTAAACATCCTTATGCAATCAAGTGTGTTTGGACAATAAACTCAGGCTCATTCCCCATAGTAGTACAAAACACACAGGTGACCATTTACAGACACGACCAAGTATGACATAACACAGATAATATATATGTGTGTGACAAAAAGGTCCTTAAAAGTGGTTTGGGGCACTAATATCATACTATTATCATACTATAACATTTACGAAACAAAATAGTGCATCAGATAACACAATGTTGTACCACTCTCGTTTAATGTCAACAGTGAAATTGACTCAATAGGACTTGATGTGGCATGAATATGGGGGTTATGCAGCCTCTATGTGCAGCATCTGTGTGTACAAATTAGAATGGGTTTAGTTCCCCATGCTCATCTCAAGAACCGGCCACTCTGCAAAGTTCATATTCTGCATACGTATTCTTTAAAACGGACTGCAATGACGTTTGGATAAGCATTTCGACATCAAATAATAATACAAATTATTCGCCGCAGCTTGGCTTTCTCTCTTCAATCACAGCCCCTTCATCTGATTGGTCCTTTGGTCTGCTGCAAGTTTCCTACGAATAGGCCATCTCGAGAACCGGGCACTTTAATTATTAACAACATTAATATTTTGCAGG